>NC_037592.1:24381594-25063531 GCF_003073045.1 Pomacea canaliculata
AAAAGGAGAGATTATTTCGCTCTCGAGTGGTATTTGGAAATGTTCGTCTGTTTGTGGATTGGTTAATTTTGCAGACAGTGGTGTATATTCTTGTGGCGAGACATGTGATGGTTAAGGCGTCTGGTTCTAGTTCTTCTTCGCGGGAGTTTATTAGGTTGTGAATGGTGTCTGTCGGGTCCTGTCAATGTAGAGAACAGCTCACCCAAACTCTGGGCTGTCGATTGTGGGCTTTCCGTTGTGTGTTGCGTTGTGTTCGATAGAGTTGGAGGTGTGTGGGCTATGGATGCTGTAAAGGGTTTATGTAGGCCATTGTCGAGGAGGGAGACAATTAGGTAGACGGAGATGGATGTTGAAGCGTTTAGTGAGAGTAGGTGCGGGTGACAGGCATTGGTTTTTGGGGTTGGGAGGGGGGTGACCAAGAGATGTATTGTGACATGGCCACGCACAAGGGAATATATTGTGGTTGTTGGTAATGGTCAGGTGTGGTGTATTGTTGCGTGGGGGGGGCGCGGGTGTGTGGTTGGTTTGTGTGGGGCGGGTGTGAGGAGCGCGGGGTGGGGAATAGAGGTTGGGTGGGTTAATGAACAGGCAGACGCAGTTAAATCTGGGTCATTGGGAGTGTTCAAGTGTAAGTAAACTGACTCGAAGCGGAACAAATGCCGAGCTAGCGTTGTGTAGTGGTTATGGTGCATATGGGATTTCGGATGGTTAAGCCGGTCACAAGGTAACGTATCACGTGGAGTGGACAGGAGGAGAAGAAAGCCAGTCAGCATGGCTGATAGTTCCAACGCGCCAAGCAGTTGGTTGGGAAAGAAAAAATTTGTAGAAATAGCAATATTTTGTCGGTAGGGTCGTTGCCTGCAATGGGTAAAGGCTGCCTAAGTTGGAATGTTGGGAAGTAGTGCATGGGTGACTGTTTTTCAAGTCTGGCAAAGTGGTTAGAGTTGAATGGTAATGAGCATCAGATTTTCCAAACAGTGTGCACGAGGGATATGTTGTTCTGTCATGTTACAAATTGACAAAACGAAGATGGGTAAGATAATCGTAGATTCTGGTCATTTTATGTTTGGGGTGGATATATTATAAGTTAATCATAAGCGAAGATAGAAGATGGTGGTTCTGAGAATGGGGTCTGTCGAGAAAAGGATCAAGGCATGTGATTATCTCTGTATTTATCAGTATTGGAGTTATTGTCTATCGCTTCAGGAGGCATAGTAGTGGGGTGCAAGATAAGGATGGGACGTGGGGGCTCTTTGGTTAATGTTGGTTTTGTGTCTCTGTGACGGGGCTCCTTGGCGTAGGATCCTCACGAGGACCGCACTTTAGAAGATAACGTCAGAAGGCGGCAGTGCTAAAGAGGCCTGTCTCGATTGTTGATGAGAAGAGATCTGGTGCTGTCTTCAGCAGCTGCACTATGGTTTCACACACAACGCCACACACGGCGCATCGGCGCACACACACACACACGCGCACGCACACGCTTGACGTGGCACACATGCATGTCTCAGTGTCATCAGTTGTTTGAAGTCAGGCTGTCGTACAGGCCATCTGGAGACTTTGTTGTCCACTGTGTTGCACGCAAGCTCTTCAAGTGGGTGGCGTAAATGATAAATAACTCGTGTAATAAAGGTGGGGGTTCAGTAGCGCCTAACAAATGGCAATTGGGGCAAAGTATGCGTTATTATTCTGTAACGAAAGCTTCCATTCTGTGTGTCAAATTACGCGAAGACAGGGGAAAGAGACTTAGGGCAGATGCGAAAAAAAAAAAAAATTAAAAAACACCAAAATCCCAGCGCGGGGAAAAACCATGACACACATACAAGAGGAGGTAAGCGTGCATGCAGATAGCAGGGTGAGTCATTTTGGTTGGGGGGGTTGTGTGTATCTGTTGCCGTGGGGGAGGGAAGTGAAGTGTCATGTGAAGCCTCGGTGTGCAGACGGTCTACTTTAAGACCAATCAAGCCAAACAATTCCTGTCATGTGTTGTCGCAAACCTCCTAGCTTTTTCCTCCCAAATAATCAGATGGAATGAACATGGCGATTGGAGAGTTTGGTGGAGGATTTGCGTGGTGACTTGCGTTGGACGATGTAGGAGGGCGTGTTGCGTAGTGTGGGATATGTAACATCTCGTGATGGATGTCTTTTTCTGGGATGTAGCGGGGTAATTGAAAGGTTCCAGTAGTATAAATTTTGTGAAAAATAGGGATGAAGAAAAAGTGATATTTTTGGTAGTTTGGGAGTACCCCCCACTTGACTGGGTCGGGAAACATGGGGGTTTTCCTCCCTGCTGTTTTAAGTCCTGACCAGTCGTAATTTGTGGTCTGGAATGTTATTTATTCACTTAAAACCTGTCGAGGAGAGTGTCAGTCTTGTTTTTTAATTTTTCTGTGTAAGTTTTTGTGAATATAAATTTTATCGACAGTAAGTGGCCGTTAAAAAGAAAAGGTCACAAAGGACGTGTTCGGCACATTGTTTAAAGATGTGTCCGTTGTGTAACATTTTTACCTAACATAGCAAAATGTTCAACATTAAACGAGGTGGACGAAGAACAAACTCTGAAGATCTTTGAACTACTTTCCCCACGAAGCGGGTGGGGTGATACAGGGATGGACTTCCCCTCGAGCGGTCTGTTGCCTCACAACCGTGTCTGATACTACAGGCAGCAGCGGACGGAGGAAAAGAGAAGAACCCAGCGCTGACCGCGTGTTATTCGCTGCATCCCGTCTAAACAAGGCTTTTGCTGCGGTGCGACAGTGGAGCCCTCTAGCGGCAGTCGCTTCAAGTGGCTGAAGTGTTAGTGTCTGGAAGGGAAGAGAACCCGCAATATTGGAGCGGATCAAAGAGAAGCCAGCCATCGTGCGATGGATCTCTCTTTATCACGTCTTCATTCATTTGTCTCCTCTCTCTTCCTCTGCCTTTTCTTCAAGAGCAAAAATTTAAACGAGATGAAAGTTGGCATTTCATGACTATTTCGTAATTGATGAGATCAAACTGAAGCGTCATGTGGGAAATGGAGATGGAACCAGTATTTTTATTTACTCCAATGAGTTATTTTTTCACTAACCCATTTATGTCACAACGGTTCTTCTTTCATTTTTCTTATTGTCAACGTACCTCATCGATATTGGCATGTTATCATGCTGTAAGGCACTCGATAATCACCCTTGTCACCGTGGCGACACAAATAAATCCAGTTTGAGTTATAAATGTGACAGAAACGTTTGCTAATATACGGCAGCAGCAGCACCACCACCACGACTACCTCCACCAACACCAATAGTAAAAGACGCAGCAGAGGAATGAGAAGCAAAACGTGAAAGGACATAAAACAGACAATTCTGAGAGTAAAAAAAAAAACATAAAAAAACAAAACAAAAAAACAAACAAACAAACAAAAGAAAAAGCAAGACGTGTAGTTACCAAGCAAATCATGAGTATAACAGATAATCTACTGATGGATGACACTTTAAAGAAAACAAGAAACACAAATACGGAAAGGCAAAGTCCAAACTACAAACAAGTTTCCCCCAAGAAATCAAATATTAGCAAAACCAAAACCCAAACAAAACAATTCAGATCAATGCCACGATAAAAACAAAAGCAAAAACAAAAGAAAATGCAAAAGAATACAGACAAACTCAAAGCGGCAAGGAGAGAGGAAAAAAAGGGAGGTAGAGAGAGAGAGAGAGAAAGAGAGAAGGAGGGAAAGAGAAAGAATACAACTGACGTCTCCAAGACAGGCTTGGGGGAAACAAGGAAGCGATCTCGATTAGCTGGCAGCACCAAAGGCCACCCTTTGCCATAACAGCATACATAAACGCCAAAGGATCATGCGACGCAGTGAACGAGATCCCATCATGCACAAAAAGTTAAAAATTAAAAAAAGGAGTGTGGGATGACGAGGGGCAAAAAGTCTCCGTGGAAAAGATCACGCTCATTTCTGGGCCCCACAAGCCTGTCGGGCAAACAGCTCCACCTCCATTTGAAGACCGGGGGAGAAAGAGAATTACCTCCGGCATTTAGACCTGGTAACTTGATAGGGGGAGACAAACGACCAAACGGCCACTACCACGAGTGATGCTGGCAACAGGGGGAGCTGTAAGCAGAACGTGAAGCTTCGACTAAAGGTTAATAAGCTGTGGCTTCCTGTTTTTTTTTTCGCAAATTAAAAAAAAGTAAATCGTTCAAAAATATAGATTTAAATAGGACTGGGGTCACAAGCAACGTCGACACATACACTGAAACACATGCACGTAAGTGTTCATTAGTTTCGAGAAAGATACAGAAACCAAGGTAGACCTATTTTGGATCTTATTGATCTCTTCTTCTCTACCAAATTTTCTATTATCTTTTTTTTTTAAGGACCACTTCTTGCATGCGTCCACAGAAGTGGATATAGAGAGTTTGTAGGGTTGTGGCTGAGTATAGTAAACAGATTGTCGACACTGATGTGTACCTTTAGGATCGAATTCATGAAGTGAGGGTAAGGTGTTACCTGGGGGTAAAAAGCGCTGAACACACTAAAAATACTTTGAATTAACTATTTTAGTGAGGAAAATAATTTATTTTTATTTTAAAAGTAAATGGGAGGGATAAGAATGAATCAATCAAAACGGCCAGAACAATTCTGTGCTGATACCGAGGTTGCCTAGTGAAAGTAAAAATAAACAAGCAGAACGCACTCTACATTTCTTAACAAAGTCCTGTAACACCAAACTGAAAAAAGTTCATTTTTCTGTTTAGAGATATTTTGACTTTCGGACTGATCTTATTACTGTTATGTTGTTGGTCTCTTTATGACATTGGAGTATCGAAAACAAATCAGGACGTCAACTGATCAAGAAATCTTAAACTGAACATTATGAATATGCATTAAGTAAGAATATTATAATATTAATCTAGTATTTAAATTTGTCTTTGACAGCAAGATTCCTCCTTGGTAGAGATGCACAGATGTTGGACACTCACACAATATTGCCTACCTTGCTCTTGACTAGGCCATGGTGAGCCCGCGTGAAGATCTGGTGAACACGAAAGGTCTTGGCAAACATGGCGCCGAATGCTAAGGAGAAGCCAGCGGCCAGAAGAAACACCCGGACCTGGCAATGAAGCAAGTGATTTCATTGATTATCTGGGTTGAGAGAACTAGGAAAAGATAATATTTTACAGTTAGAAGAAAGCTCAAAGCCGATTGCAAAAGGCTGAAAGAGCCATCAGTACTGCTGCAGAATGATAAACATTTCAGTCACTTGTCAAGTGGGACATCGCCAGGGTTAAAATTGTCAAATGTGTAGACAAGACACTTTGGCCTAAATATTCTTTGTCATCTGTCATGGACATATGTGGAGCAGCGATTTTGTCATCTTTCTTGAACTTCAGGGTTATTCAGACGAAGATGCATTTATCTCTGTGTAAATATAATAATAACTGGAAAGAAGAAAGAAAGAAGAAAAAAGAAAGACGAAGAACGAGAAGCTTTTCTTTTTATAGGAATGGAAAGAAAGAGTAGAAAGACAACAAGGCAGGAAGGGGAAAAAGAATACAAATGAAGAGAATAGGAATCAGAGACAAAAGGACTGATCAAAGATAGAGAGAGAGACAGGCACAAAGAGAGAAAGAGAATTGGAAACAAGGAAGACTGAAAGTTGTTATAAGAAACCACACAGGGTCAACTATAATAAACAAAACAAAACAAAAAATCCAGTAAATGAACACAATAAAACATCTTATTCTAATAAGAGTGAATTTGCATACGAACATAATATTATGGTTTTATAGTTTTGTATACTTACGCCTTGCAATCAGAGTATGATGAGAAAAAAAGATTGCCAGCGATTTCGTAACCTCAAAATTAATTTGTGTTTTGTAAAAGAAAGAGTAAAGATGATAGATATTTAGAAAGAGAGAGAAAGAGAGAAGAGGGGGAGAAAGAAGATTGAGAACACAATTCCCAGACTGCTGCCAAGGGGATTCAGGCGTGACATTCCTTTTTTTGGGTAGGGAGACTTGACTATTTCTGTGAGATGAACCTTATTCCCTAACACCACACACAGCACCCGAATAATACCAGCGAAGTCTCCAGAAACCCATACAACACACAAAACGTCTTTTTTTTGTAACAAAAACACTCCATGGAAGGAACAAGTAATCAAGCTGAACTCTCCCAAAGAGCCTAAAAAAAGGGAAACACAAGGCAGGCTTAAACCTTCGTTTCAGCGGTGTGAAAAATATCGTGTGATCCCCGAAGAGGCTTTGAATCTTTTAGTGGAAAATTCCCAGATTAGTGCTGTTTTCTTTTTTTTCAGTGTGGAAGACCAATAAAATAAATTTGGAGGACATGTTTGCAAGCTGTAAATGGTGTTTTTTTTTTGGCAGAGATCTTGAAAATCATCAAAGGACTGCCACAGACTAATTTTTGCTTTTGCTGTTACAGGTTTTTTGTGTTTGTTTGGGATTTTATACACTTGTTTTGGTGGGCTTATTTGCTTAATTTGTTAGAAGCTATAAATGTATTAGGAGCACAAAGTCTTTTCATAACAGTAATGAATTAAAAAAATACTTCTTTACAGTTCAGTTGAATTATATTTTTGGAAGACCACAGTTGCTTGGTGGAGGAAGGAATTCAATGCTTTAAAAAACTTAATCAGTTGTTTGAAGGGGAACATATATAGAACATATATAGATTGTCAACTAGTCCTTGTCCCATTATGTCACATACTTTCACAGAAAGAAGTCCACCTTCACCAACTAGTGAGAAGGCTTAATATAATTATATCCTGCCATGAGCTATCTTTGACTTAATGCTGATGGTGTTAATTATGATAAGGCGATGTGAACCTTATACAAAAACTTGTTATATTATATTAAAACCTCATAAACTTGTTATATTATCGTTAGAGGAAGACATGAGTCCTGCCTTCGGGCTTCTAAACTCAGTGGCACCCATCTTCCTCTCCACGTGAACCACAGCCAATGAATAGGCCTCATGGTGGACACGGGGGCACTAGGCCTTGGCTGGTTCTTTCATCGCTGATGAAACTACTGTCATGTTAATGCCATGAAGTTCTATAGGGGCTTGCTCCCTTAGTCTTTACCTATTTCTAAGATTGCAAACAGTGGAACCATTTCTCATTGGTTAGTCAACAGCTTGATCATTTGATAAACTGTAATCTAGACTATAATGCTCATATCTAAATCACAGTTCCACTCACAGAACTGATAAAATTAGGGACTTTTTAGCTGCTCACAGGGTAGGCTTCAGAAAGCTTCTTTGAGTAAACATTATGAGCTCACAAGCCTCCAAAAGCTTAAAAACATGTCTGCTCACATCAAGGACTACATATGATTTTTTTACTTGAAGTAAAAGCAAAGCTCATGTATATTCTGTATATTCAGCATACTTTGACGAGAGTTGCCCAGGTTAGGCTGACACAGAAGGATTTTCTGTTCATTTCTTAAAACCACGAGCTTTTTCCTGCAGGGATTTGATGATATACATTCTGCTTTGCTGACAGAGTTTTGTCCCGTAGAAAGGAAGATTTCTTCTGTAAATGAAGAAAATTTTGAGTTGTTGAGACTCACATCCCTTTGCTTGAAGGTAAAGGTGTCCACTCATACCGACAAACTGTTCACTAGCAGCACTGACATGTATTGAGCAACTCCACTGTCCAGTCCACTTCTTTACGGAAATTTTAAGCCAACAAATCACTATTTGGCTCTTTACACGTCTGTCAAGTAAATTCTTCTTTTCTTCGCAGAAATGTGTTCGGAAACATCAATGATGGCTGAAAGTAGCTTTGCCCATCCATGTTTGTGTTGCTGTTTCAAGGTCTGACATTACATGCATTTGTAACATTTGTAACAAACGGCTCTCGAGGGACGTCAAATGGGTGGCCCTGGAAACGTCAGCACCAGCGGTTTTGAAGAGATTCCGCCCGAGTGAATCAGGAAGGTGGCTCAGAATTTCTGCATTTGACGAGATTACAACATCTCGCCGTTCCGAAGCGCTGTCTCTTTCATTCCACAGAGAAGTAAAGCTCTCGCCCACATCCCAAGGGAATGGTCTGGAGGTCACAACTGATGCACATCACGACACCGAGAAAAAATGTACAATTCCTATCTCCCTTTGTAGACAGCTACGTTGACTTGGGCGTTTTCTTCATGGTGGCGACAGGATTTGAAAAGGTATCGGTTGATACAGATGAAGCAATGGTTGGTTCCAGCTTCAGCTTCGAGTTCTTTCGAAATTGTCTTCTGGAGGATTCCAAAATGACAAAATTTACACTGACACAGTAAGGGCTGAGGAAAGTAGTCAACTAAGAAGGACAGACAAAAACGATGACATTTTAACACGAGATTTAAGTACAGAGAAAAGTCTTACCGTGCAGACGACGCTAAAGACATCTGGTGGCATTATCCGGTCATCAAGGCCCATAAGTACAACTGTGGCGTAGACAAGGATGCAGCCGATGACCGCGACATTGTTGAGCGTGGGGCTCGATAGCTTTATGAATCTTTTATGAGCACACACACATACAAAATAAAAACAGACATGATTCAAATGTCTTTTGTAACCAATGACATTTTCTTTTGAAATTACATGCACGGCTATGATATTTATCTCCTAATATGACTTTTATTTTTTCTACCTTTCACTGTCACTCTCTATGTAACATGAGTATAAGTACTGCAGACACAGGGTATCGAGTCCAGATTACAACACATTACTGAGATTAGAGCTACTAGAGATAAAGATTGGATTGACACAGAACATTGTCAAAATCACAGAAAAAAAAAATTGATAGACAAACCGGCGTACTAACTTAAAGCAACAAGAACCACAGTAGTTTCAAAATTAGGCTTTGTCATCTAAAACAGTACAGACTCAAACTAATTAAAAATAAAAATCAGACAAATGAAGCATCCCCAAAGCAAAATAAAGCAATTTCTACTACAACTGACTTGAGTTTCCGGTGATACAGATTGTACTGGAGAAACACCAGGGCCAGGACGATGCCCGCACCACAGCAGGCGGCGCTGCTGTAGAAAATGGCGGACTCGATGGTTCTTTGCCTGGTCACTTCTGTCTTTCCGTCGCGGGGATTCTTCCTCCTGCAGAAACAAAACGGCAATAGAGGGACATACCATTACCCAGTACGGCAATCCAGGGAACACTGAATACAATAAAGGGTGAGCTGTTTGTCGTTAATCCGAAATCAAACAATGATCAATCACGTCTTGTTCAAACTTGTTTCATCATCACCTGATGATTTTCAGTACCAGATAGTTTTACTTGTAAGTGCGATTCTTAACACAGCTCGACACTTTCCTAGGGTAGGATGAAGGCATCTGCTAAATTGCTCGTACTCTGAGGTAAGGTGAGGACAGGTCTTACAGCTGGATGATTAACATGTAAGATAGGAACGTTTAAACTGACTGCTTGGCTTTAACCGTTTAGCTAGTGAATGTACACTTAGCACCTGGTCACCCATGAATTAAACAGTCCCAGATGTGTGTCCAAAATGCTATCAGTGTATGTAGCAGAATAAGTAGCCTAGTTTGCTGTTCTTTTTAGGTTGTTTTAGGTTGTGTCCAATTTCGGTTTTTACGCTCACACACAGAGACACCGAGAGACAAGCAGACAACATCCTCCATTTTTATTTACCTTGCCAAACAATTTGGTAGCATTCATCACAGCTGAAGTCTAGCTCAGTGCTTCCAGGATAGTGGATGGCCACACGGCTGGAGTTGCCATCTGAAACACAGTAGGCTAAAGTGGCCATCTTGGACATTGGGAACAATGGTCTTTAGAAGCAGGACTGTGGCAGTCTGATTTAAACACTGGCTGTGTATTGCAGGTAAGAAGAAGTAAACTGCGGAAACGCTTGTAAACTCACTATTTACCAACAACTCTAAAGATTCTATTTATTGCTATTTCAGTCCGTTTTTCATTCTCTTTCCTTTTATCGTCGTGTTTGCGGTTCTTTTAAACATCAGGCTTAGACCTGCAAGGGAACGTGTCAGGAACTAGCGTTTCAAAGCACCGTTCATAAAGAAAAAAGAGCTAAGAAGAGAATTCTTTGAGATACCTTGGAGAAATATACAAGTGAATATCAAAACAAACTGCGGGATATCCTATGCTAAAGGACATTCTTGACCGAACAAATATCTTCAAACATATCTTCTGTTTGGCGACTTTTTACATCAGGGTCATACCAAAAAGATATTGCCGAACATCTTTCACATTGTGTTTAGAAGTTCCTCAGTTGTTCCACTCACCTTGCAGCTGATAGATCACAGAAATTCCTTCCCGGTCAGACCCTTTGAATGAGACTGGTCCCTTAAAAAAAATTAATGAGATTATCACATTCTTTCTCTTATATAAATAAACACACACATACATATATATGTCACATTTCTGAAATGAGGATTGGAATTTATCACTTAGAGAAAAATAAATTTAAAAAAAACCCAACAAAACCTCTAAAAAGATATCTGTATCCATTTGAAGATCACCGAAAGAGGAAAGACAATTTATCAGCTGCCTGTAAACCCCTGTTTTCCAGAATTTTAATTCTCACGACATCCTAAAGAATATAGAGAAGTTTATAGAGAGATCATTTCAAATGCACAATATCAGAAATAGTGTCAAACAGTATTCTATGTCTTCGTGTGTACCATGACTTGGGAAAGGAAATATTTTTTTTCCGAACAACACTCTCCGATTTCTACCTTCTGTTTCTTATATATTAACAGGCTTTTTCTGAATCCATAAAAGTTTTTGTCTTCTGAGAATAATTTCCGTATCTCCTCATAACAGCCAGCAAGCACGAAGACCAGTCGCAGATCACTTTTATTATTCCCTCCGCTTTCAATACCGTCTTCAGAAGACTAGTAACGACATCATCAAGTTCTCACTATCGTCCATCACTGAAATTTAAATAAACAAATTCCAGTACCCACCGACACACCGAGAAAGTGCATGTTCTCGATGATGTTGAGATACATGTCGCGGATCTCCTCCAGATCGCTGTAGTTCATCTCATGCAGCGGGGTCAGCGGGGTCAGCGGCTGGCTGGACTGACGTCTCTGTGTGACGACGGCTCTGAGAGTCAGAGCAATGGTCCAGACGGTATCGTACGTCGTCGCCGCAAAGAAGCTCATGGGATTGCTACCGTTGTTGTCGATGTAAGCTTGCTTGAACTCCGCACTGGTCTACACAATGGAGATAACTCTAGTCAGGTTTATTTGACGCCAAGCTGCTGAATGGATGTTAGACTTTAAGATATGAGTTTCAGAGAGGGAGAGAGAGAGTTATACGAGAAAACAGGACTTAGACATTTATTTATTCAGGAGCCTGAGAAATCTTCTTTTAGTGTAAATTATGCAACAGACAAATGATAGACAATACACATCGCAAAGCATTTCACGGAATCTCGTGTTCGTCTTTTTGTGTTCAACATTTGTAAGTAGATGTAGGCTGCAAATGCTTGAAGGTCTTATTCTTTTTTGAAACGATTTTCTTTTTGCAAATATTTAACTGTTACAAAATATCAGTGTACACACATTCATAGAGTCTTTTGAAAACATTAATATTTTTTAACAGTTGCAAGTAACTGTAGCGTAAAACTTTTGTCTTCTAAACCAAACGTTATGGAAGGCTAATGTTCCTCCTTATTTCATGCAACCGTTAGGTAGTCCTAAAATATACCACCCGACAACAGCAAACTTATGTAAATAAATTACACATCTCATTTTTGTCCGAACAGCTGCTAAGTATACCTTAAAGGCTTACAAAGGTTTTTAATGTGTTTAAAATTCCTGGGTTGAAACATTACATTCCAAGCTTGGAGTGAATAACCCACCATCCCTTCCCTTCGTTCTCGAGATACAAACTAACACGCATTACCATCACAGAAAGAGATTAAACCAGTGACGCCACACGTTCAAGCTCTCTCAGTGACTCAAGTGTATGCATGTAGCATGGATGCGATCTCTTTCTGTGCATTGTGATGTTTCTACACTTGTATCTTGAAGACGGTTTGTAGGAAACACTACCGGGCTTTGAAAAAAAAAATTGCAGTCTTGCAGACCTTTAAGGTTCGCTACCGTGCATTAGCCAGCGGTGACGTGCTCGATAAGATCCACTATTTTACTCTCACGCGCATCGACTATCAATGACAAGGACACACGTGCGCCGTATGCATGAAGGCGTGCAGAAGAGAACACAGTTCAGCAAGAGAAATCGAACTCCTGCAGAGGTCTGTTGCCGTTCACAGCTGTACCTGTCAACTCTTCCAGGCCTTCTTGATACTCCTTCGAAGCAGTCCTCTGTTAATGGTCAAACCACACTTGTAAACATCCATCAAACATCATCATCGTTATCTGAACACAAAGACATTCAGATGGTCTTTTAAAGCTGCAGGGTTTTGATGGTCAAAACTGATAGAGAATCAGCCATTCTCGGAAGGTATGTTCGAGATATTGTGTTCAATGGGTTAGGCTAGCTGGAAGGGACTGCCTCATTCTCTCCTTCTATTGATTGTGCCAGTGTTCCAAGTCCCTCGATCGCCACTTCTCTTGATTCCCCTCTGACAAATGTGTTTTCACACGAAGGTCATATAGCAGTCTGGCTTCGTTATCAAAAGAATGCTTTGCGTTCTCGAAAGGCCAGTCTTTCAAGTCTTTCAACAAGTGTTAGGGGAATGCTAGAAAATTGGGGTGGGGTGGGGTAGAGAGAAAGAGAAAGAAAAAGAGAAAGAGAGAATGCACATGCGTGGGGCAGCTTGAATCATGGACAACACAGAGTTAAGATTGTCCTAGAAGCTCTTCACTCCTTTTGACAATAATCTGACGAGTCTTTAACTAAAAAAACTGCATGTTATCAAATAAACTTTGCAAAGCACTAGCAAGGGTATCCTGCGTTGTCTAGGTGATCCCTTTTCTGACAGGCTCAGTGCCCTTGCATACCAGATCAAAAGGCAACATTAAACACAGACGACAGTTCTAGTGAAAGATGGAGGAACGCTGAACTTCCGGTCGCCGCGCCTCTCTTTTTCTCTATGTCTCAAAGGAACGCTCTAAATTCTTAAAATAAATTGATTTCCGTCGAATTAATTTCTATTACATTACTAATAAAATAAGCCAGGATTTATATTTGCAATTTTTTAAAACCGGAAGACGTTCGATAACTGAGAATAAGTTCTGAATTATAAGCGTAAATTAAAAGACACAGGGTTCAGCGAAGTTGAGTGATGAGGGAAAGAAATGCGAAATGAAATAAGAAAAAAATCCCATGCTGTATCAGAAACAGTTTAGCTGTAATAAATGACTGATAAAATCCTAGTTAACCTCACGCAGAGTTGAGCAGGCGAGGGCTGGTGACTGCAATGTGCAGTTGAGTTAAGTCCCCTCCCTCACCTCTCAGAGAACTGTGAGACCTCGAGATCGATGTCGTCATGTCCGGTCCCAAGTGGCCTTCCTGAGAAAGTCAAGCGTCTGCCAATAGTTCTTTTTTCTGGAGAGCTCGCGGAAGGGAACTAACCAGTCACCAAGTTCGCTGTCTGACAGGCCGAGAAACGAACGGCGACTAATAGATGCACGTGACGTAACAACTCACACTGTGTGACTTTACAGAATGGTTGTAAGAGTTACGTTCGGCCAGTGAGCAGAGTACTGATGACAAGACAACTACTGATGATAAATGTTAAAGGTCTCATGGACTGAGTTTTTCTTTTTACAAGAATGTGGGTTGAAATCGGTACGAAATACCACTTCCTCAAACCTGAGTGAATGAAACCTGTCCGTACCTCCCGAGATACCTGCTAAGATCAATCACCATGCACAAAAAGTAAAAAATATAGGAATCAGAAATATATGGGTACGTTGTCAAGGGTACAGCTAATTGGAGCGGTGGCTGTAAATAATTAGGTCTATATGGATATTTGTGTGACGTGAAGTTCAGTTTCTGTAGTGACGTTTGTAGGCGTGTGTCTCTAGAACAGTGGCGTGTTCGTCACACAATACTAGACAATCATTTTAGGGGTCACCCATCATACTTATAACTCGCCAGACAAGATGTTATGTTCACTTTAGACATGATGACCTTTTTTTTGAACACCACGCCCAAGCTGTTATGAAAAACCCGACAAACAAAAAGCGTTATGATGACTTTTTATCTTGACACATTTTCGTTCGATCTTTACACTCTCCTGCATAATTCACTCCATGAATCGGCTTTTTGTAAGACTTTGTCCAACGAGTTTTCTAAATGTCTTGTCTAGTCCTTAACATGCCTAAAAATGGAAAATCCATCCCTTTCTGACCTTCTTCTCCAATTATTTTAGACACGAAAAAGCACTCAGCTAAAACCTTTATCCGTACACGTCTCACCCTACCGGACGGTGTTTTCTAGTCATTTCATTTTACTTGGTCCAGTTATTCAAACGAAACTACTCTCAAGCGATGGCAACGATCTCCTCTTAGCTGCCAACAATACCGCCAGCATATTCCTGCACTGCTTGACCCCACCTCCGGTTTCAAGCACCATTGATGAGGCTGGGTTTTTCTCCCCTCTCTCGCGAACTCGTCCATACTTTCGGACTCTCTCCTGGATTAAGTCCTGCATGGTGAACCAGCAGACTATAATGGTGTCAGACGCCAGCTTTCAGTCTGCCCAGCGTCGGTAATGTTGGAAGTCCCATGGGGTGGCGGGGCTCAAGCCACAGACCCGTGTTGTTGATAGGTATAATGAACCTCTTCATCTCCCTCAGACCTAATCACAACTGCATTCGCTAAAATAGTTCTCTAATAACATGAGAACTCTGAATGACTTGTGAAGATTTAGTTTGGTCATGCAGTTTTGTCTTCAGTAAATGTAAGTTAGCAATACTAAATTTAGAGAGTCCTTGTGATGTACATCGATGTGGTAGAAATCCTGGAGACTATTAAGATAAAGAGACGAGGACATGAAAAGCAATCCAGCTGGATGAGCGCATCTTACATTTATATGAGTCTGAGTGTCACAGACTCATCATTGATAGTCTCAGGCAGTCTCAGAATCAATTAGCGCGCACACGCACACACACACATGCATCCACACTCACGCAATCACACTCACACGCACGCTGGCGGGTGGTCAGTACTAGTGTAATATCGAAATTCTCAAGCACACACAAAGCGACCTACGAGATTGGCAACGGAGGTTTCTCCGCCCAGGAGAGTGTTGAGGGATCCGACAGCAAAGCAGCCATCGAGGGCCTTTGTCAGCTGCTCGGCCGTGCAGCGCGTGCCCTGGGCATCCAGCCACCAGGGGTAGCTGAAGCTTCCAACAAGGAGCCAGACGTAGCGAGGTCCGGTCAGCTTCTCATGGTAAGCCTGCCACAGCAACAGAAACACACACAGTCCAGAAGAAAAGGCTTTCTCTAAATCCGCATCCACACACTTCGAAATCAGCGCAGGTGGCAGACGGTAAACTTAAAATTACGAATGAATGGTGACAATATTACCAACTTTTTATGTAAAGAGTGACACAGACAAATAAACGACTGAATAAAGAAATACATATAAAAAACAATAAAATAAAATTTCGAAGCTAGAAATTAGAATATCTTGGGAGATACATTATAAGCGATAAAGTCGTTATAAACAAAACAAACCTCACAGAACACTTGCCTCGCTGTGGACTCTGCGAAAGCGGCGATGATGACTCTTAAGTCCATTTCCTGCAAAAGTATTGACTAGTTACAAACAACAAATTGAGACCATAGTGAAGGACTTAAGAATGAGGGAAGAAGAGAAAATGATACTTAACATGCAAACCATCTTTATCTGGATGTTTACATCTTTATCTAGAAAAACATTTTACCCTCGTTAAAATTTTTGAAGGATCAATGAAAGAGTCTGAATATGGGGATACTAATTAGACTACTCCTCTGTATGCATTTTTACGATTATAGTTTGTGTTAACGGAAAAAATTATAACAGCACTAAACATCGCAAAAAGTAATATTTAAATTATAGCAGAATATATGTTAGAAAAGAGGATATTTGACAAATGTGGGAGGGAAGTCGTAAAGAAACTAAATTTGAAAAAATAACGAGATCACGAGAAAAAGATTCAGCCTTGATATTCTGTGGATGGAAAAAAGATATTAATCACAAATACAGACCTTGATTTCCTGGAGTTTTTCCTTTATTTCTACGGTAGCGTCTTTGAAGGATAGAGAAGCTGCCACAGAAATGTTGTGAATGCCGAGATCTTCACCGATGTCATTCATAGCCTGTAGAATAAATGTCAGGATTGAATACACGGAGAACTCAACAAGTTTATATATATATTATATGTGCTGAAGTATGCTGGATTTTTGTCTGTCATCTATCTACTTCAAGTTCAGCTATATATATATGTATGGGATTGTGATCGGACATCAATAAGCTACTAATTATCATTAAAAAATAAAAACAAAGACAGACTGAAGTAGTAAGTAGCAGGATATTAAGACAGACGGAAACACCAATGGACGAATACTGCCTTATAGTCCTCCACCCATCCAAAACACACACACATTTCCAAAAACTGAGTAATGAAGTTATTATTGCGCCTAGAGGTGTGTTTATCTATATGTGTGTAGATGATGATGATGATGATGATAATCCATCCGGCCAATATCAACATCACATACTGGTGGTTAGATGCATGTCAGCAGTGGGAGGCTGTACAAGATCAACATTTCAGTTATGTTTGAGGTTTCAACTTTCAACAATATAGTTATTAAATATTGAGCGATATTTTGTGTGTGTGTGTGTGTGTGTGTGTGTGTGTGTGTGTGTGTGTGTGCGTGCGTGCGTGCGTGCGTGCGTGCGTGTGTGTGTGCATATGCGAGGATATTTTGGTGCAATTGTCGACCAAGACAAAGGCATGCAGGCAGACAAGCAGACACACACGTACCAGAGAAAACATCTCATTGTCTTCATACAGAACAGCAACCGTTTTCCATCCAAAGTTCCTGATGAACATCCTGCGGGCCGGCACCAGTGCCGAATCTGCCAGTGCCAGACGAAAGAAGGTCTTGTACTTCTCGCGGTCTCCCAACGCCGGCGACGTCTCGCCATACGAGATCTGCAACGACAACGAACACCATGGTGTGCAACAACTGTGGCAACAGCCCGCTGTCACGTACAACATCTGCTACAAAAGACCAGAATCGTGTATGAGATTATGAACAACAGACACTGGCTAACATCTCAAAGGGAATCTGAGAGCTAATATGGCGTCTGAGATCTTCTGCAACAGAGCAAAGATGGTGGCAACGGCGGATAAAGGACGGAAGTGCAGGGAGATAACTATGGTTACAAAAGAGGTTTTCTAGCTTTTGTTATCCTATGCGAGACTAGAGAAGTTATAAAACGGATGTTTACAAAAATTACAGTCATGAAAACATCAAGAAAACCAACTAATACTTGGATTTTACATTTCATCTCCTCTATAGGAGTAAATAAAGGTTATTGATTCAGTTTTAAATAGCGGCTTACTGAAGGATCCCAGCAGCGATTAATTAATAACCTTTAACAGGGGAGATTGTTGAGAATAAGAATGAAAGAAGAGCTAGAGACTGTAAAAGAGAAAGGGAAAAAAGATTTTCGTGGGTTGTCCTGTGTCAAGAGTAGATCACTGAACTTTGATATATTTTTCAGTTACGACACTGTTGATAGGTTCAGGCCTATGGTCTAATCGAGCTAACTAGAATACTAAACGATAATTTATGAAGAATACTATTCACCAGGTTTACTCATTATTCTCGGTAAATTCTGCTTTGTTTGAGAAAACGGTACTTTACATGTTACACCGACTTCTCCATCGCCGAGTAAAAGACGGTACACATCTGTATGACAACCGGTACTTTATATGTTTACTGGTACATGCTTATTACATAGTTAAAGGAAAATCTCGAAATTTGTTTATAGACACAATTGGAAAATAACTTCATTGTTTGCCTTGTCTTTTGTTTTTGCTTGGAGAAAACAGAGCTTAGAATAAAACAGACTGTGAGAGCTAAGGGAAGAGTGAAGGAATAACAAGAGTGGGGTGGGAGAGAAGAACAGGAATACATTTTTTTCATTTATGACGCATTCATCAAAGTTTGTTCAGAGGAAGGGAACTTCAAAAGAAATCGGTTGCTAACCAGCGGTCCGGCGAGGGTTTTGTGAAATATGGATTATAATGGTTCAGGACAGGAAATGTGCAGTGGATGGAAACTCCATGTTTTATCACCCCACGACAAGCACCCAGTTCTTGAATCTGCTTTCTTCCATCTTGTCAGAAACTTCTTCTCCAGGACGAAATGCTAGCTGTGTCTGACCCCACGAAACTGCGGCAGGGAATCTCGAGTTACATCACGTTCCACGTGACACCAGCGCACGTCCTCTGGATGGCAACTGCGGTAAAGGGAAAATAATGAGTCGTCTGGGAACGATTACTGACTCGAAAGGAGAACGCAACGGAAGTTCAGGACTGTTATCGGGAGGAAGGACTTAATGACGACATGTACATAGGGAAAGCTCTTACTTCCCATGAGACAGAAACATAATGGATGCTTTTGTGTGGCAGACCAAACCCCTAAACCATCAACAGTTGGAAATATTTTCATTATTGACAGCAGGTTTGACTGACTACCAAATTAAAACGAGTTCTTAGAATTTGAAGAAAGGAGTGGAGGAAACGTTCAGCAGACCTACAAGTAGATAGTACTTATACCCATGCGCTAGTCTCTCTACCACCAGCACCACCCACATGCACATCCTCATCTGTGGATGCCGAGGTTTTTCTTCCACGCCCCTATGTTTAAGTTGACCCTGACAGCAAGCCCTCTGTTAGTTCCTCATCGACTGGCGAGGGAGAAGGTATATTCACCGGGGTCCCTCCCAACGACCCCCGCGCCCCAATCTCTCTTTATTTCTCATTTTCATCCCGCGTCCTGTCGATGGAAGCACGGAGCACAGCCCCAAAGCCTTGGGGCGCAGGGAGAGGGGAATGCTTGCTTTGCAAATAATGATTCGGAGTTCTGGCTTGTCAAAGCCGTATGTCCTTCTCGATCTCCATGGTTATACTTACTGGTCTGCTCACACAACGGTTTCGTGGACACTGGACCTCTTGTCTGCTTGATTAGAAAAAAACACACCACGTCTGTCATGGAGAAAGAAAGAAAAAGGAGCAATCCTTTGAATGTTGGCACCACTGGTTAAATGGCTAGAGCAGCTCGGTCGGAGTGCTTGAGAGCATATGTACATGAGGTGGGAGGGACTAGACAATCAGAAGTGGGCGTCTATCGTACCAATAATCTTTCTTGATGGTCGAGTGCTGACTGACTTTTCTGTCCTCAGATTTCCTCCTAGATCCCCCCGTACCTTCCCTTTGCAAGTCCGTGGTACAAGGGTTCTGTTCAGAACACGCAAGCGTTTCACGGCGCGTGCGACGTCTTGCACGTGCTGGGCAAATGCATGCGAACACGACCACGCGCTTCCCATCTCTGGCGGGTTGCATGGCTAACACTTATTTTCTCAACCCTAGATATTAAAAAAATGCTTTTTGAAACAGTGTGAGCTGCGTCACATCTTCTCTTTAACACGACCCAGAGTGAGGGCGAGAAAGCGGGAGACCATTGTAGATGCCTACGGCGTAATGGGTGGATGGGCGAAGGGATGTGCTGCAAGTGAGGGCGGGTAGAGGTAAAGGATGTGCGAAGGATGTCAAGTAGAACTCATGAACCACGTTCTGAATTTTTCATGTTTGAAGTCATTTTATTTTTATAAGGTCTTTTTCTGGAAAACATCATCGACTCAGTCACATTATCGCGTGTTATGGTCATTGTTGTCGTAGTTCTTGTAGCTGTTGTTGGTGCTTCTGGAAGCGCTGAACTGTCCATGTCTCGGTATGTGCTTCTGATGTTAAACATCTCCTTGACAGACAAACCCACGCCAGTACAAAAAACAAAAACAAAACAAAACAAAAACAAAAACAAAAGCCCTCCCAAAGCCCCCAAACAACAACAAAGACTTTTTATCAAACATTTTATCATTAACTGAAATTCCTTTCTTCCTTTCCATAGTATCACAGAATGCCAAAATACGTAAGTCTTCTGGAGAAAGATACAGGTCTATTAAATAGTATATACCAGACATGTTTTGATTCATTGCTGCCATGGTTAGGGGCTTTGCATGAGACAGAATAGAGTTCATGTTTTTCTACTTCGTCGCTCGTCGCCTGCTCCATTTCTAGCAGGAAATTTCCTGTCAGTTCGTCTGGCCTGCTCTCGGTCTGTTTGTTTCGCCTGATGTGTTGTTCTGTCACTGGATTTCGTTTTGATGTGTTTCGGGTCGAGCCTGCCGCTGGGCGTCTGGATGTGATGCTCCCTTCCATCTTGCTGCCTTCAGCTTCTTTGAACCGGAAAACATCGCTGTCGACGGGAATCTGTAGGCTTCATTTTAACCTTCGTTGATCTGTGAATGTGTGTGTGAGAGAGAGAGAGAGAAAGAGAGTGAGAGAAAGAGAGAGTCTTCGTTCTACAGCATATTATACATCCTAGTGAATATTAGTATGTACTCTTTCCACGTGCATGAGGTCTACCTGTCTGGTTTAGGTACAGTGCGTAAGTATATTTTATATGTAAGCCACTTCTTTCGTCTTGGAGTAACCAATACGTTGAATATATACGTAAATATGTAATGTCGACACTTGATCTCACGTGACAACTATGGAAAAGCAATGCTAATCCCTGAGCATCTGTTGTCCATTCCCTCCAGACGATTATCCTATCTTAATTCTCCATTAAATGTCTTTTGCGCCGTTATCTTTTGAAAAGCGCATTAAGCTCGCTATTCTGTGAGAGAATACGCAATATAAGAGATAATGATGATAATAATTATTATTATTAAACAGAAAGTAAAGTATTGTTGCTCTACGTTTATAATACACTCCGTGCGTCACTCAAACACGAAGTAATGCGGCGTTCATAATCCATTAGGAGATCAATAGAAGACGAGGACACAAAATAATACATCTTAAGTATCGGTGGGACTCAATAAGAAAATGTCTCTGTCACTCAGAAAATAAAATAACATTATGTTTCACTGATAAAACATAAAAAGACTGAAGCAGCTTGGACTGAGTCAGGTAATAACCGTTAAATTGTTTGCATACTGTGCAACGGGATTTTTTTTTTTGTTTTATTCATTAAGGGAAAGAAACAACAAACAGATTTTCAAAAGACATAATAAGACAATGTATTATTGCTCAAAGTAAAAATCCATAGGGTAAAACTAGCTCCTGTTTTAAACCGGCATTTGAATAACCTCGGGTTTGTTTGTACTAATACTAATGCTTGCTAAGACCTTAAGTTTTTTTCTTTCAACCGTATTTGCTTATTAGTTTGGAGAAAGCATAAAGACCGAGGTGTAGTACAAGACCCAGAAGGAATCAGTATTGTCCATATTGCCAATGCATATTACTTAGCTAAAAGCACGAAGAAATCGATGTTTCCCTGTGCGCCGTTCTAGAACTTTCCAAAGAAGCTTCCAAGTTTCTTGTTGTCACTAGGAACACAAAGGATCTTTGCAGGCTTCCCAACTCGCGAAAACCTTTGGACCTTAGTTCTTCCATCCCAGGATGAAATCTGTGAAAAATCTCGTTCAACTCCAATTAACTATAGATTCCACAAAGAGAAGAAAAGGAAGTCTTTCGGCAAGCACCGAGACATTTTGTCGCTTCCTTCAGCTCAGAATTCCCTTCTCCTCCTTCACATCAAGTCGGCTAATTGTTTCCTTCAAGAAATGTTTGACTCATTTCTCTTGACATCTTAAGAAAACTTCCATTGAAACGCTGTGAAGACGTGTGGGGACGAAGTTTGGAAGCGAGAAGTGCAAAAGAGCAGTAGTCTGTCCTCTTTAACGACGACAACAAACAAGTTTCTAACTCCGGTGGGGACAGTCTCATATAAATCAGTAAAGAAACAGCTTATTAAAAAGCTTGCAGGCCGAAATAGTTATAGTGTACTATGATAGTTTGCACCGGTTGTTCGCAAAAGAGCAGGTTATTTGAAAAAAGGAATAATCTAAAACGTCTATCAAAAGTTTCAGTTATTAGCATTCTTTCGTTTGGACATCTCTTCCCGCTGATCTTTGACGACGGGGCACCTTTTCAGTTGTATTTTCAGTTTGAAAAAGGCTGAGACTAGATTAGTTAGTTGGAGTTTACCGGCATTGCCGAGGCTAAGAAACTTTAAGTTGTTAGACAAGTCCTGTGATGTCCTCAGGCGGCACTAGCTTTGCTTCCCTTCATTCTGATGGGGAGGGAGGGAAAATCAGAAAAGTGGAGACTGATACAGGACTGCAGAACATGCAAACAAGAGAGAGAGAGAGAAAGAAAGAAAGAGAGAGAGAAAGGTGGAAAAAAGAAAATAAACACTAAAGGGAAAGAGAGAGCGAGGATAAACGAAACACTACATTGTGTTACCGATGTTTCTGGTGTCCAGAGAGAGGGACAATGACTTTAATCTTGACAACTCCTTGGACAGGAGAAGATGAAAACAAGAAGAAGAAAGTTGTGGTGGTGGGAGGGGAAAGGAAGAGCGGACGAAAAATGTCATCACAACAGAAACAGAAGCTCTATTGTCGTTTCTATTTCGAAGCTTCATGTTTGGTGGTTTCTGTCATCCTTTTTCAAACGTCTTCAACTCTTTCTTTACTCTGCCGCTGCCACTGTCATGATGACACAATTCTATACAGAGACGATCTACTACATCACTTCTTTCCTCTGCCATTGACATCTATCCTCTGTAATATATCTGTACAATAACGTAACTGCCTTGCCTTATGGCAGCAAAAAGAAATTATTAATATGAACTATTAGAAAAAGAATGAACAAAAGCTTCAACAAAAAGAAAGAAGTTGCTACGTCAGGGGCGAATGGTCATTGTGACTCAAAGGCTCTGAACTGGATATACGGGTGACGGGTACATACCAGAACGAGGTTCCAGTAAGGTGCTATTTCCGCCAGCGTCTTGGACACCTCCGTGCACGAGCTGCCCATCACCATGGTGATGCGACGTCCTGGCGGCATGCGGTAGATCATGTCGTAGAACACGTCCGTGCCCACCCCTGCATCACACTGACAAAGCAAACAAGTAAAAATAAACATGATTGAAGGGGATCTGTATTTTTTAAATGCGTCTCACCACAATGGAATAATATATTTGTCTCGTCGCTTTCGCTGAGAATAGAGTCATATAGAATGATGCAAAAGAACAGTTTGTGTGTTTGTTGTGTGTGTGTGTGTGAGAGAGAGAGCCTGCTGAATGAAAATGGTTTTAGCCTAACGAGACTCAAGATACATCGAAAGATATTTCTGGGTAGTCCGTTTTGCTGATGAATCAAGCTCTAAGAAGCATAGGATAGGTCTTTGCCTTTTTCTCTCTCTCACACCCACACACCCAATCACACCCACACGCACCCACATGTTTGACGTAAGGAGTGCAAGTAGAAGGAACGAACGGGAAAAAGATTGAGAGAGAGAGAGAATTTAAAACAAACTCGAGAATTATCATGCGTCAAGAAAGGGCAACACCAATCGAGTTTTTCCGAAGCCTTCTTCCCGTACAAGTTCATTAAAACAAATCCGTGTCCTGCACCCACTCTTCTCACGGGGTCCCAAGAGCTGTTAAAGGACTAGTGGTGTGCAGATGTTTGTCTCAGACCTGGAAAAAAACCCTCAGTCTAATAAATTGTTTCCCGACACTGAATAACTATACCCAAATCTCAATACAGACCATGAATACGAAGAGGTCAAGTTCTAACTTGCAACGCCATGTTTGTACACATATACTCAGTTATTCATATTTTCGTCCCAGCTCTACGATTGGTTGTAACATTGACGACGTAAACATGTCCTTGTCCAATCCTGATAGGCGTGCATGGCGGTGTTTGTAGTGGTGGTATTGGTGTTTTACTCCGTGCCAGCAACTATGGCTATATCACGGCAAGGCAGTCAGCCCTGTAAACAGATGCCACGTGCAGAGAAAGAACAGCGTGCCCGAGACGAGAGTCGAAGGCAGGACAACCAACCTTGCGGTGTTTGTACGCGTGTTATCTCAAGAGAGAGGATTATTCATACAGATTATGAGAACATATATCTTTCAATGAACTCGACTCTGTCGTTAAATAAAATATTCCACACCACTCCACCTTTAAAGGCAAGGCAGGGGGCAAACAGTAAGGTCAACCCTCTCAGCGTCGTGTGCAACGGCACGCGCGGGATTCTTGCAGCCTGCGATTGAAGACATCAAAAGACAGCCACAGGGAGAGGAGGACGCGCCTTTCTGCACGTGCACGCCTGTTTGCATGATGCAGCGAGCTCACCGTGATTCGGGACTGGAAGCTGCGGTGGGTGGGTGGGTTGGCGGTGGTGGGAGGGGTGTGTGACGTAAGTGGCTGGGAGGTGGAAGTTGTGACGAAAACAGTGACGTGCGTGGAGATCGACGGGAAAGGTCAAACCGACGCCATCATCGACCCACCCAGCTCTATCTGCACGACCAGCGCGGGTAGCAGCGATGGCGAGTGAGCAAAATGCACGTGAAAAACCTGAGGGTTTAAACAATCCAAGATTTGTCTGGTCATCTGAAATTATGGATTATGTTTATACAGGAGAATGTTTAGGAAAACCTGCCTTTTATAAATGTCTGTCATCTACGCCTGCCTCGTCAAGTATATACGTATATATATCTGTGAATGAAAGAAAGTAAGAGGAAGATGCAGCAGGTGGAGGCAAAGATATAGAGAAGAGAAAGTACATTTTTGCTTCGCTTTGTTTCCTCTAAGACAGAAATATATTGAGCTGAGATGCATTCTGGGTATTGACCGTTAGCAATGTCTGCGGTCAGATGGTGGAACACAGATCTGTACTCAAACTGACTTTGAATTGCAGTCGAGTTGATTGCTAACTTCTTGAAAAAACTCTCATTTATTCCATCGACGTTTTTGATGGGCCATCGCATTTATGTTTGACATGCGCATTGAAAAAAATTGCTGATTTCACAGACATCCTGGTTAAACATGAACTAATCTTCTGCACGCACAAGGGGGTCTCGTGCATCTTGGGGGACACACTGACAAAGGGAGAGAAAACAGTCATCATCCGAGATTAAAGGTGCCGAAGGGTGATTTTGTTTCATCGAGCGCAGGATTGAGGAGGGGGAGAGGATTTCATCTAGACACTTAGACACGCGTGTGAAGTCAGCGTCTCAGACATTCAGATAGAATGAGAAAAGTTACGTCTCTTAACGGAAGCAACTGGCGGCACGCGCGTAAAGGTAATAACAAAATGCGCAAGAATGTGACCCCACTACCCCTACCACCAGTCAAATCCTGTTTGTGTTGAAAATACATAATAAAGTTGATGAGAGGTTCACTTTTGTACATTTGTATTATGATTTGCAGAGGTTATAATAAAAAATAAAACGTAGGTTTGTTGTTGTTTTTTGTTTTTTTTACTTTGGGCGAAATGTACCGATATCAGTCTAAAAGTTATAGAAAAGTTATGGTACACCTAATCTGTCTCTTTAAGTAATCATTCCTTTCTCTGCCGTAAAAATATACATAACCCACACAAACGCGTGATCTGTCTGTTGATAGCAGCATTAGCAATCATTAAAAAAAAAAAAAAAAAAAAAGACAATGAAGTTTGGACGAAAGACTTTGTACAAAATGTGATCGCCACACCCGTATGATTCCAGAAACCAGAAACAACAACTTGTAACAGTCAAGCGGCCATGTGACGCTGCACAACCTCCATCAAGGTACCTTGCAAAGTGGTCGACGTTGTGGTGACCAGAAAAAGAACTGGATGATGAACGTGAAGGAATGAACCGGTCATCCTATGCAGGAATTGCTCACCACCACCCAAATATTTTTTTAAGGGCTTGTCGTCTTTCGAACACTATAACCATCGCCACTTAGTCTCTTTGTTCTTAGATTGTTTGACACGGCGATGATCTGTCCAACATCTTCACAAATCTCCAGATCCATTCGTGAGCATGTTTAAACTTTTCCCAATTCATTTCAAAAGAACTCGTCTTCAAAACCTTCTGCTTTCGATTCCATAATGGCTACTTACTAATAGCCATATCAACATGATGACATTTCTGGAATTCTCACAAGGATTTGTAAGGACTCTTTTCCTTCAAGGCAAGTGGTCCATGTGCGTCATGAAGTCGCAGGCCATACGGCGGCAAGCCCACTGAACACTGCTCTCCTCAGACCCGTCATCTTTGAAGTGACTAGGGAAAGGAAGTTCTTGTTGGCGAGCGCCAGTGGTATCTCTGTTTATGAAGCAGCTCTTTCAGAGATGTGTCGGGGACATAACCTCATCCACGTTTGATGGCCGGCCATTTTACGTCAGTTATCGCGGCATTTGTACATGACCAGACAGCTAAAGGGCAAAGGAAACAAGACTCATCATTGCTGTTTCTGGACAAGGGCCCATTGCCGTGTGCCACTGTTGTTGATGTTACAAAGGGCACGTCTCTCTGACGTCACGTACGTGCCTTACAGACAGCAAAGGGCAATCCATTTCAACCCATACCCTCACTCCCATCCCACCCCTACTTACTAAATGAAGTCGAAACACTTTCTGGAACAGGGAAGACAGTGTTTATCGGTCATTACATTCATACATGTGTGTGTGTGTGCTTGCTTGCGTGTGTGCATGCATGTAAATAAATGTACACCTTCCTATACATGTCATGCCAAGAGATGTGCTAACGTGCTTTTTTTGCCTATCTTTTGCCACGTAGTCAACCTTCCTTTCTTCCTCCTCTTCGTATCTCATCCGACAACCTCCCCCTTCCTCATCCCCCGCGAACTTGGAAACCCCGTTCGTATTCGCATTCCGGGTGACCCCGGAAGTCAAGAGAAAGCGGGGACGTGTAACCCCCGAGTCAAAGTAAACCGACAGGAGAACAAGCGGGAATGAAGCATTGATCCAACTGCTCCTTAATGCGCGATCTTTGCATCCATTTCACTGTGTTTTAATCAACATCCCCAATGTTAATAGACACGCAAACGTCATTGGCTAAAATATCGTCACGTGACGAATGGGGTAGCGAAAACTTGAAGCCCCAGTTTCATCCTCAGAGAGAGAGAGAGGCCCGGGGAAGACGATAGAAAAAAAGATTAATTCTGGAAGTAAAGTGTGATGGGTGTGAGGTTGCGAATTGGAGAATTATATGAAATAAAATTCAAAGCAGAAAGAATATTCAATTATTTTTGTTACTACTGTCTTTACCTCGAAATACTCGTTTGTCAGGCCTTTTACTCTACTTTAATACAGCCCCTGGTCATTTTTGTAGTATCTCGAATAGAAAAAAACAATTGAATGTCGAAACAAATCTTTTCACAAATGCCATGTACTGGACTGCCGTTTATTATCTTGAAGTACTTGAGAAAGTTGTTTTGAGAAAAATTAGAAATTTGATGAGGTCTCCACGCAGTTCCAGAGCTCAGTGGTGGCATGAGCAGTGAATAGCTTTGTCTAGGCCCTCCTTCAGCTGCAACCCTAACCCTTGCCCTTCTATAATAAATCAGATACCCATTTTGTGCCGGGTGCATAGAAGGAGTTTCCTAGTGACTGCCCGGAGCATGCCGCCTATCTCAAAGTTTTTTTTCTCTCAGAGGTAGAACATCAGTCACAAGTTTACCAAGTCATTCATGACAGTATGGAGAAGAACTTTAGCAGCAGTCTGACATCTCTTTATTCTACTACCCCCCAAATACCCCCCTTCTCACTGGGATTCGCTTTGTTCACCACACTTACCCATTTCTGAGAGGGGGAACAGTCCCTGAGACTCGAGAGACGCAAGACCAGAAAGGCTGCGGTCCTTTTTTGGGGTTTGAAGCGTTCGTGTATAGCTAGCACCTGTTCATCCCTGTTCTCGGGCCTGCATAGGTCAAAGATAGTGCTCGGGAACCAGGATGAACTGACGCTAGCTACACCAGATCCAGCGAGCCCAACACACCTCGAAAGATGCCGTAGAGAAGACACGCTGACATTCAGTACCTGTCTCCTCTTAACACGCACATGGAAGACAAGAAAATAAAATCCCGACAATGTCATGGCGCTTTCATGGATTCACAGACATAACTGAATTGAAGAAATATGAAGTAAAAAAATACAAATTAAAATTGTAGTAAATACGCAAACCTCTCTTTCTATCTGTCTCGTTCTCCCTCTCTCACACACAAGAAAGAAATAGATGAGGTATATCAGGGAAAGCTCTGTACTCCGCCATCAAATAGTCCGCTGCTAAATATAAACCAGAAACATAACAAATGACTTTATTAATTGAATCAGTTGCCGGGTTGAAAGTAAAAAGCTCACATCAATTATAGGATTCGCGAAAACTGTAATGAATGATCAGCAAACAAACCAAACCTCAATAGTACTGCTACCTAAAAAATTCAGAATGAAAGAATGAACAGACTACTACACCCGTCCCCTCGAGTCTAAGGTCCTTCTGGAAGGTGAAGTATGCAAATGCTGTTTGTGTTCTTGCCTGATAATTTGAAGTCAGGAATAATAATGTTTGTATGTCTGTTCTGCTTGAATAACGGAACTATACATATACAGGTAATGTAGATCCTTGGCTTGAAAGTTTATTATTCATCTTAAGTCTGACCTGCTCCATCGGTCATCGTTGTCATTATTGAGGCAATCAAGGATTTTAGTAATAATAGGGACGTGTCTGACGTTAAAGGAAACTTTCTTAACCCTTTCTGTGCCAATGCTGGTTGAGATTGCAGATTGATGGACACGACTTCTCGTTTCCTGCAGCATCGATGGCTACGTTGGGGGTTACTATGCACGAACTATGCAGACACATCAAACAATTACTGTCATTCATGTCGTTAATATAAAATAATGGGAATGGCAGTTGACAATCTCCCCTGATGTCCAGTACTTCCCAGCGTACCCTAGCTGACAGGCCTGATCGGTGACTCCAGGGAAACCTGCCTGCTTCCCAGAGGAGGAATCACGAGCTAGCATTGGTAAAAGCATCGAGTAGAATATTCATGAACTCCTCTGATCTAATATATTCATTAATTCTTCTCGTTATGATCTCGTCCTCTTGACTGCAGTGGTCAATAGTGACTTGCCATGCCAGACTTGGCCAATGAATGCGGCGTTAAGAAGTTCCGCAATAAAGGACGCTTCCCTTGAAGGTGTCTGAGCCGTTGGATACACTCACGTGACTGGTTCGCGTGGTTAAAAGAAGCGCCTAGCCTCCATGGTGATGGACGAGCCTGCTCCGGCCGTTGTGATTTTCTCGCAGACTCGGCACGTTCTTGTTAAAGCAATCAGCGGTCCACCGCGAGACGACAATAAAAAAAGAAGTAGGAGGCAGATTGGCTTTGTTAATTATAGGCTTACTAGGAGACTGCTGTGATTCACTTTAGCTTTCTCTCTCTCTCTCGTGCGCTCTCTCTCTCTCCACCTGGGTGGGTGCGTGTACGGATTAGTATCATGTATTCATCTATATATTTTGCCACATTGTCACTATTTGTGTCGAACATATGAGATTGTTATTGTGTGATTGCTACTATGTGATATTGGGGTTAAAATACCTCCTTGGGGTTATTGCCAATAAATAAATGAAATGAAATTACTTGTTCTTATCTCATTCCAATGAGATTTTAAAAAAATGTCCTACATGGTAATAAAGAAACATCAGATGGTCTCCAGATATGACTATAGGGGAAGATACTTTACGGCTCAGTGGTACGAGCCGATTACTCATCTTTTCTTCCATTTTCACCAAAATCTTATATCGAGTTCCCTTTTTCTTCCCCATTCTGGAAACTCTCCGGTACCGGACGAATAGAAAATGGCGTCGCTACTAATTCTCCATTGAAGAAAAATCATTATACCCTCGCGCATGAATCAAACTGGATCACATTTTCCTAATATTTGTGTGATTCTAATAAAACCCTCTTCAGCTGTTCTTCTGGGAAATAGAATCGGTGGTAAAACTGTGACATCAGTATTAACCAGTAACTTGTGTTTCTATTGGACAGCTGACTCCGATCACGTGTTATAGAAAGTCCCAGCGTTGGCGCATGAGAAGAGACCAAGTCCGCCTTCGTTCGTGCATGGGCTGATTTGTGTTATGAATTCTAAGATGCACACAATTTTTTTCAGCTGAAGTCGTTTTCAGAATAAATTTGTGTTCGAACTTGCGGATTCATGGACATGCCTGGGGTCACGCACTACTGACCTTCTTGTCATTATGGACAAATGCATGAATTTTAACTGCTCAGTTACGGTCAGTGATTAGCTATCGAGCGCCACCTGGCAATCGACGGGGCCCCTACCCACCCTTACCCCCTAAAAAAAGGAGGTAATCGTGTGGTGAGTGCTTTCATTTAGGGTCGTGGGGAAGAGGTTCAAGAAGACCAGGGCTGTGTTGTGTGGCGGTGGTGGTGGTAAGTAGGGGAAGGCCAGAGGTGGTCGTGCAGAATTGATGACGGTAAGCACGTAGTAATTAACTGTGTCAGAGGTGAGAGTTTCATTGACAGATCGACAAGCGACGATCCAAGCTTTCGATTTCTTTAAGATCGCTTGGTGCGAACGACTGAAAGCTTCAGACTTCTGTGGTGCTTGACTGGAAAGAAGGTTGGTGGGGTGTGGGTTCAGAGGAGACGGCAGGGGTTTAGCGAGAGAGAGAGAAGAATCCACTGAGGTACCGTTACGCTAATCAAATGCTGCTGTCGATGAGGCATCAGGGTTGGTGGAGGAAAGGAAAGGAACCGATCGAGAGCTCACGTGTCTTGCGCAACTCGGTGCATTTTCTTCAGGAAACAAGGACACACGCAGTTACACATACCACGCATGCGTGCAAGCACCGCCTCTTCCTCAGCTCTTCTAACAAAGATCTTTAAAATGAACTTAATGGTCACAGTTCCCTACTTCTAAGGATATAAACGAAGGTCCTCGACAACTAGACCACTTTCAAGGGCTAACTCGACCACCCATGCTGGGAGAGAACTCGCAGTGGTCGAGCGGAGCTTTAGAGCCGTTGAGTTGTCTCTAAGAAGCGGTCGAGTCGTTTCTTGCAGTTGTCTAGTTGGTTTTGGCAGAGGCAGGTTTAGAAAACGGTCGAATCGTTTGGGCCCAAGAAACATCCACAAGGAGACCTGCTGTGAGAAAACGAGCTCTGCATCAACGTCTTACAGACTGACGTCAACAGTCGGGCCAAAGGCACGTTCGCAGCCCTTAAAACATCGGATTTTTTTATATCTCGCTTATCCTTAGGCGTCGATGCATAAAGGGCTAATGAGACACGCCGACCCTCTCATCGACTTAAAAAAAAGCAAAATGAAATCTGCGAACGGTAAACCTCTCAAGGGGATGAACTCTATTTTCAGGCTAATGCTCCGTTTAGCTCTGCAAACCCCTTTTATTAAAGCGATACATATATCATGTTGCGAATACACACACACACACGAACACACACACACACACACACACACACGAACTAAAACACACACACACGAACTAACACACAGATTCCACGAGAGAGAGAGAGAGATAGGGAGGGGAAAGACAGTTTAAATACAAAGATTTTTTATTGCTCCATTTTAACAAGCGCTGCTTCTCGTGTTTTGCCATAGAAACTCTGCAAATTGCTTAAAAAATTTTCGAAAGCTGTTCACAAGACGAAATTGATGCCAGCTTTGTCGTGGAAAATTAATTGGCTGCAAGCAACAAACTCGGGAAGTGTACATTAGAAGCTTCGATTTTTGTGCCATCATCTACACTTGTAATAAATCTTGCTCACTCACTCATTTGCTCACTCAATCACGGACATGAGCACAAAGATATTGCCATGTCAGTGTGTATAAGATAGGCTAGTACTATGTTCAATCAACATCATCAGTAGATATATCCCTTGACAATTAGGCTCTCATCAACATCTATGATAACCTTCCTCTTGCAACGAGGGTTGGTCAGATACCTACAGAGAACAAGAGGAGCAGACATTCTTTCGGCCTACAATACTGTCAGGCAGAAAAAGTCCCGACCTACAAGACGTCAGGGTTAGATGGTCTCAGCCTACAAGACCGTGAGGCAGCAGTAAGAAAAAAAGATGGTATTGACTGATGAGTGCAGGCACCGATACTCATACCACACTAAAGCATTCACCATGGAAAACGAACTGCAGCAGAACTTTAATTTGTGATGAACCCACTTTGCGTGAATTTTTTCTTTTCCGTGAAGAAAAAAAAAATGTGGAAAGGGGATGGGTCAAGAGGCAGGGAAGGAAACCAGGGACGGTAACATAGTCATGTGAGTGGTGAGGAAACATCGGTTTGCCAACACTTTCAATGTACATGTCATACTGCGAGTCCTGGCGCAAATAATATTAATGAAGTTAATTACATTTTGTCTCAGCCTCAGCACGAGTGCCCGTTACAAACCTTTCTTGTTCCACTCTTTCGGCAATACAGACCGCCCGGCTACTACTTCCTCGACAAACACTTAACACAGCAAAAATAAAACAAAACTCATATACAAAGTGAAATAAAATGCTCCTAGAAAGAAAATTCAGAATTCTAGCGCAGAAACAAATGCAAGAGACAAATTAAATGGATACCCCCTGGAATGGTAATGCTGTGGTTGCTGGTAAGGTTGATAACTAGAAAAAACTACAAAGTGAAACTATGCTGGAGAGGAAATCAGAGGAAAGCGGACGCCAGCGATCAAAGATAAAACTGATCGTGAACACATTCAAGTCCAAGGCGCCAGTCGTGTCGAACTATGGCGATCACAGAGGTTCGCCTACATTGTCGGTCAAAGAACAGAGCCCCCAGCATTACACAACAAGCACACGCACATGTAATCAAAGTCCCTGCAGCTTCATACCATGCTGCAACTGGTTAGCTTATAAATGAATTCTGTAAATAAGAAGCCTAGAAATGCAAGCGTTCCTTCCCTAAGGTCCGAGTATAGTGCATCGGAGGGGTGCGGGGCCTGGAGAGAAGCAGTGGTGGAGAAAAGGGGAAAAGGTGGGGGTTAAGCTGTCGTTTTCAATGTGAATCACCGACAAGACGAAGTGAAGGAGACAGACGATCCTCCCAGACACCCGCAGCATCCTTGTCCGGATGTAGTCAGCTGCTTTGCGACCTTTCAATGTCTTGTCTCCACGTCGCCTTCAAGCGTTGCGATGGGCTCGGCGCCCAGCAGTCTGATGGTTGCCACTGACATAACTGAAAAAAATAGGACAGGCCAAGTAACCTGATTGAGGCCACCTACATTTTTGATGCAGAAGCTGTTAAGGTAACACTGCCATTCAAGCGCAGTGTTCCGCACTCTGGTAGCCGTGGGTTAGTAAAAACCTGTTGCCATACATACACGCAGAGTGTAGTAGACGTACATCGAAGTAGAATTTTAAATCAACGATTTTCTTATAAAACGGAAAAGAGGATTATTGTGAAGAACATAAACATGTTTTCAAAGCTATACTGTAATTTATCTGACATGCAAGTCTGATGGTGATTTTGAAGCTTCAAGAACAGCATCGAGTTGTCTTTGGGAATGAGACTTGCAATCATGAGCGTGGCTTATCACGGGGTAGCATGGCATTACTGAAGTTCTTGGATCAAAGGTATTGGCGTAGTGTTCACCAAGGATTTGAGATGCTAGTTAATGTGTGTACCAGATATCTGAGCATGGATTTGAGATGGCAGGTGTGGTGTAGAGCGGTCTAGTGATCTGACATCGTGAGAGGTGATGCACAGTGTACTCGTCTTTAACTCTTGTTCGTTAACTCGTTAACAACCTAGGTAGTACAGCCTAGCACCGTTGTCTACTCTTAGATTTTACAAGAAAAAGGCTAATACGACAGACTGACAAAAAGTCAATCAACCCGCCAATAAAAGACAGTAAACAGAAAGGAGGTTCAGAGTGAAAGGAATGAAAAAAGGAGATTCCGACAGGACAGAGTTTCATTGGATCAAAAATTATCGTGTCACGGTGTTTTTTTAATTTTTTTATACCTATTAAGATTCCTCGATCCACAGACACACACAGACAAAGTGTCTACTCAGACATTTTTTTTTATTTAGACTGTTTATGCTTTTACACAGGTGGGTAGTTTCATCTTCCATAAGCTGGTTTGACCTTCCAGCCAGATGACAGATTGCTGCAGAGGATAAATACGAAGCAATTTCCTTCGCGTTCACGCAAGGGAGGAAACATTATTTTTGTTTGGTCCACAGCACAAGTCGCAGCGACATTGGTTGTAGGTCGACATTTTGTGCTGTAGCTCAGCACATTCACACCAAGAAGATGCCCAGAGAAGTGTGCGCTGATAAGGCTAGGACTAGGCCTGTTACACAGCCTCATGGCTCCTGCAGTGGCGGAAATTACTTGTGAAGTACAAAGCGCCATGCAATAAAAGTCTCCCAGCTTTTCTAACAATACTAAAGATCAATAGTACCGATTCTTCTGTTTCCATGGTGATTTCTCTATTGTAGTTTCTTGCTTGGGCGGTAAATTGCTTAATTATCTGAAGCAGGCAAAAAAATGTTGTGATAGTGGGCGCCTGTCATAGTGAATGAAAAGGGTTTTTTTTTTAAAGTCAGTTCCCTCAAAATTGATCTCCCGGCCATCTAACTAACAAATCAGTCGGAATGGAAGAAATAATCCATCGAAGCAGATTGATAAATAATTTTGAATGCATATGAAGCTTGTCGGAGTGAAGGAAAGTCGGTCTGCGGTCTCTCTCAAGCTTTGTCATTTTTTTGTTGCTATCTCTGAACGAGAAATCTGTACTTGCTCTTAACTGTTGTGATTTTCCAAATTTATATATTTTATATTGAAATAAGAAATGTTTACGTCTACTTTAGTTCCAGTAACTCTTTCCGGTTTGCAGAAATACAAAATGAATTACATTCTGTTTATTATTATTTATTGGCTTTTCCCCCCATGAAACTCAGTTTCTCTAATTTCGCAGAAGTTGATGCCATTCAAATGCCTAGGTGGGGGGACTAAAGGGGAACTGATTACATATACTTTTTAAATCTCATTTCCTTCGTTCAGATGGCGCTGAAAGCCAGGATGAATCTAGTGATCTATATAACCCAACAGGCCTCAAATCCCAAAGAAACTCTTCATCGATTTAAAAATGCGCAAGCTGAAAGATTTTTTTAAAAGTATTGTCAAGGGTATTTTAGGCAATACCGATATTTTCTCTCCATCAAGCCCAAACGAAGGGACTCAAATTTTATGCCAGAAGTTTGCCAAGCTGTTTGCTAATAACGTCTGCAAACATGCTTTCTGTAGGACCCACTTCGAGTGCACTAGGCTGTCAGCCTGTCAAGTCCACAGAATCATTGCAACATTCAGTTTTCCAGACAATGCTCCAACTTTCCTTGGTCACTGAGCATCTCTGAGAAGACATATCTTTATATTGCTATAGCCATCTAGCATAATTAACTTGATTAATAGTGAATGCTGCTACTATCATAAACTCACTGTAAATGGAAACTAAAATTTAAATCCATAGCGCATGAAACTTACAAAAACAAATAAATCACAAATACTTATCTCCTTGTCCCTAACCCTAGCACTAATTTAATAAATCGTGTAAATATTCGTTTCACAAACAAATGACGTGTCGTTGAACATAATTAAATTGTGTAACTTCACTAGCTTTTGCATTAAAAGTTGTAGCCCAACAAGATTGAAGAAGCGAGAAGCGGGATTGCGGAATATTGTAGTTTATTGTCGTGCGAGGACTTGAGAAGTAGGGGGAGGGGCGGAATACTACGCTCGACGTCGTGAGCTAAAAAAAAAAAAATAATAATAATAAACGTAGAGACGGAAAAATCATTCTAGTTTCTGGGTGTGTCTTAAAGGTCGTTGATTATCGGCGACGATTTTGAAAGAGGAAAAATAATTTCACTGCCACAGTCACTTCAACCTCGCCTTCATGTGAGGGGAGTAGGTCGGCGACATTTATCAGCGGGTTGCTTTGTATAATTGAGATTTAGTGCGAGCTAGAGAAATAACGATTTGTCCGTTAATGTTTGTCAGCACTATCGTAAGACTGGATGAGTACGATGTGTGTGTTTGTGTGTAGTGTGTGTCAAGAGTGTATGATGTATGCGAAGTGTTATGCGTTCTCGTTTCTCTTAATCTGTTTGCTTGTCTTCTTAGTTTTTTTTTTTGTCTCTTTTTTATTTATGCATGTATTTGTTTGTATCTCGTATTGTATGGTACCCAAAAATATACGTATAATTATCACCAATTATCAGACAAGAAAAATCGTACGCCACATGAAAAGACAGTGGACTTTTGTCAAACATCATCAAATCATTCCCACACCAGCAACATTCTAGCCGCAGAAATACTACGTTCGTGAGACAGTTTCCATTTTTCCACATCATGGAACCGGTTTTAAGGCTATGGCCTGCCCATTAAACTGGAAGACATGCTGTCTCTTCAAGACTCGTCAGTCGCCTACTTGTGTGCACTCTCTCTTCCTCTCACGTTGACCCACTTTACTCTTCTAATCCAGTTAGCGCCACACATTCAACACCTAGTGCCCTTTCCAAAAAATAAGCGCTTACTAAATAGTTTCGGAAATCTACTTCACATTCCAAATGAATTTTCAACAGCTCTTGTTACAGGAACCGCTAAATACATATTGGCTGCTTTTCATTGTTGAGACAGAGACTTGATATCTGTCACTGCGTCGGTATCTTGAAAATTCAATGAGTTAAAATAGATTAAAAAAATTCTAAATATATCGAAGATGCTAATATTATGTTATTAATGAGATAAAACATATGTTTACAATAAACATATTATGATTGATTATCATTTCTTCTTGCTGCGTCAGCAACATTGTCTGCGTGACGTCGAGAGTATTAAAAAGGTTAAAACGCAGTAAGGGTTAAAAATGAAGACGAAAACAGAATTAAGTGGTTTACTGTTCAAGGACGGTATAAAGAAAGAAGAACCTAAACTCTTCTTTCTACTTTCAATGATAAATTAAATATCGTGTGAGTAAGGTTCCAGTCTCTAGTATAAGCAGACCTTCCACTCGCAGACTATAAAGCTTTTTATACCATCTTTACAAGTATGCTTTTATGAGTACAAGTACATCATCAACATATTTTTAATGACTTATATTGTAGTTTCCATAAAACTAGATGTTTTTACTCTAATGTCATTTGTGGTTCCTAATTCTTGTCAGCTCAGCTGCTGAAGGCTGGTCAGAGGTTAGTTTTTTGAGCAGCAATTTATCCTCTATGAAAGGCGTTGAAGCGAATTTTCAAAGACATTGTTGGAGCGCGAGAGTGTAGTTTTTTGCGACATCACGTAAACTAGGGTCATTATGAAAGATCTCGGAAACCACGGAAGGTTAATGGAACACAGGATAAAAGACAACCCCTCCATCATATCCTCCCCGCCAATAGCCATTACATGACGTCATACCTTTAATGCCTTCTTGACGTCATATTCCTATTATGTGACGTTCAGGTCCCCCACCCCCTCTCCAATTTTATTTGTGTGTGTGTGGGGGATTTCCACAAAATTCTACTATATTTTGACGTCATACTCCGATTGTGTGACAACGTCATACCTTTAATGCCTTTGTTGACGTCATACTCCTATTGTGTGACAAGATCAGAAGAGTTGGAGAGGAATTTATGATTAAGCGAATGCTGTTCATGAGATGGAATGAACTTATTTCCTCACAATAACTTCACCACATAATTCACCAACGCAGAAGCACTCAAGTGCACTGACACAGTGTCTGCCTCTCCCTCCTCTTTCATCAGTTCCGCTCGGCAGGTGCCACAGCGCCGACATTCCCATAAATACTCTGGTTGCCAAGAGTATAAGTTACAAAGCTCTGAGCCCATGTCGTCAGTGATAAATGCTCGTTAAAATGAATATGTTTGGAACTTCGAGGCTCACAAAACGTAAGATGTGATGAGACGATTCATGGCTACAAACGAATTGAAGATAAACGATTATGCCTTATCATCTTTCGTGATTTTCATCGGAAGTTTTTTTTTTAAACTACTTGACATATTGGAAGAAGAATTAACTTTATCATAACATCGATCATGAAATCTTAACTTATTTAGATTTTCTGTCTTAAGCCCTAGGGTGCACAACCAACTTGAATATTACTGTTCTCTAGATACTTGTTAACTTTTGTTATAGAAGGTTGAAATTCTAACAAAAAGAATCGAAAGATGTTTTCTGTAGTTTAAAGAAATAAGCTCTTTTAAATGTCTGGAATAAACAATACAGCATAAAACATCACTTCCCCACAAATCGAAACCATTCAAGAGGTACAAACCTAGAAACCCAAACATGCATATAAAGATAAGCATTTACATCAAGGAGGCAGTGGAAATTCCGCGACCATTTGTTGAATTCGTGGAACGCTGTGGCTGTGTTCGAGTGCATTTATTCCTAGTGATTGAGTAAAATTAAAGTATATTTTCTTAATTTAATTTTTGAAAAAACGAAAAAGAAAAGAAAGAAAGTTGAGTAGGGAGAGGTTATTAGGATGTTGATGTGCAACGAAGAACGCCGTCAGTGGCAATGGAGTTACTACCACAGGACGGCAAAAGTCACATGGCAACATGTCACAGACAAAGACTCTTGGTCATTCTGACCCTTGTCGAACAAAAACAAATGATCTTTATTACCTTTATTACCTTCTTTAACTCGCACGGCCTAAAAGTAGTGAAAAACACCTTTAAGAAAGAAATACAGGAAAAAAAACTGTAAATGAATTAAAAAAAGAGAAAGAAGAAAAAAATGACAAGAACAGAGATGAGGACTGGGAAAAACACAAAAAAAAAAAAAAAAAAAAAAAAAAAAAAAAAAAAGCGGTTCATGGGGTGGGTGGGCCGTTTGCTCTGACGCCAACGCCACCCACTGGCATCTGCTTCGTGTCGTCTCCTGGATCATCAGCGTAAGAGAGGAGAGGGATTTTCTGCCCTTTCCTTGCTCGATCACCCGATAGTGCCGCTTCGCCGAGCACCGTGGCCTGCTGTGCACACAAGAAGCTGGGAGAGTTTTTTCCGGTTTTTCTATATTTTTAGGGGGAGGAAAGAGGGAAAGGGGGTGGGGATTTGGTCCCCTTTTCCCGACCTATTCATCCTTCTGCCATCGCCTGCACAGCTTCCATTTACTTTCTGCGTTTTCATTTTTGGGTCCTCAGAATTTTAAAAAATGTATTGTTTGCTTTTTGTTTGAAATCAACACCTACAATAATCTCACCTATTTCTGGGTGCGTACATGTCTTACATAAGGATACTTTAATAAGATTTCTGGAAAGTGAAGCAAAAGGTTACTGATTAAACCTAAACTTAATTAAGCAAGCGGTGTCATTTGCGTGCAGATGCGTTGAATTACAATCAATCTTGCGTAGAGAGATAGAAACAAGCAGAAGATCGGCCAGAAATAGAGAAAGTGCTGACGGAGAAAGAGAAGAAGATCAATGCAGAGAACAAAGAACAGAAAAACATACACTATGCACGTATGCGCATGCACACACACGAACGCACGCGCGCACCCAGGCACACGCACAAAACACATACAGTATCCATAAAAAGAGAGACATGAGATGTCTGTGTGTATGTGTATATGTTTATGTGTCTATGTGTATATTATACTTTTACACAGATATTTACCCTTAGACACATATACATTCATGTATAAATATAACACATCTACACAGACACACTTGTCTACACACCTATATATATATATACAATAAACATCCATACACAAATACACTCAAATACGCGTGCGCGCACACACACACACACTCACGCACGCGAGCAAATTAGCGAGACCTGGACCTAGAGAGAAAAAGACGAAAGAGAAATCAAAAAGGCGAGAAAATACAGAATTTACTATAAGAGGGGGAAAGAACAAAGCCCTTGCAGAGTTCCATGAATACATTCTCACGACTGACCAAGATGGTGGCTTATGCTTGTTTGAATGCAAAAATAATATTTTGTCAACGTCATGGCAAACAGTTAAAGGCTGACCCCAGGGCAAGACCCCATTTCCATGAGTTACAAGGTTTTGCAATGTCATTTTGCAGTGGCGCCAGAAGTTGGAACAGGTCAATCGATCCAGGTGTGTTCTTGATTGAAAAAATGCAACGGATTTGTCTGTGAGAAAAAAAAATCTTATAAAAGCACTACATTACATATTAACCTCTCAGCATCTTAAAACTTAGACTCTCTGATGAGCCTTTCAAGACCATACAAATACAATTATTTGGTGTAGATGTTTCACTATACTGTCAAAGGTCTAAGTAAGGACAGATAAGATCTGTACTTTGGGACAACGCGATTCGATTTCCCTATAAATCTGTGTTAAAACCAAAAGATAACCAGAAAATTCTCCTTTTAATTCTCCTCGAAACCTGTACTGTTGAAGGGACATCAGTGAAGGTAGGAGCTCAGCTCGAGATCCGACCAAGGAAAAGGGGGAAATAATCAGTCTAATATTTACTGCACACAGATGGCGTGTCTCGCTGCTACAGATAACTCCGAGAACCGCCGAGACAGAACGACCGGCTACAGACAGGAAAGGGAACTTCTCTTAGAAGCTGCTAGAGAACAAGTGGCGCAACCTTCTTGATGTTGATGTTGGACGGGTTGTGGACACAGTAAGGGGCCTTTGAGATACGAGATACTATTTTGTATACAAGTCTTCTGTATGTATATTAAATTTTCACAATATTAGTGTGACGTGCGTCTTTAAAATAAATTCCAACTACAGTAAACGAAGGAAGTTTAATATACAAAAACCGTAAGGCATTTGATAAATGGTCTTTTCCCATAAAGGACAACATACTCCCGTTTCTGACTTTCTCACCCTTACTTAAATAGACAAATTTCTTTCTTTTAATGAGGATAACGAAGACCATCATGATGAATGTGACGTGGTTATGGTTATCGGTGATGCTGGTGACACAGATGATCTTCAGAATGAACCAATGTCACGTGTTTTACTAACAATGTGAATTGTTGATATTTAATGAGAATTTCTCATGTAGATGTAAAACAGCTTTAAAAAGAACCAACCTGATGATGAAGAGAAACCTGAGGTAGTTCTGTTATACACTACGTTACAGACTGTGCATTGTTAACAGGACAAAGTATTGATGAATATAATCTCATAATCATTGTCTCTGCTCCTTTTCGCTGTTTCGACCTCAACAGCACAGTGTAATGCTCCTCCCTCCTCCACCCAACCAACCAGCGAACCAACGAACCAAATGAATGAATTCATGTGAATGAATGACACAGGAAGAAGGAAGGAAGAATGGATAAAGAAGGAAAGAAGTACGGAAAAAAGGAGGTTGCGAAGAAAAGAAAGAAAGCATGGGTAAAAAAAAGGAAAGGGGGAAAATAGAAAGAAAGAAGGAAGGCAACAAACGATTCCCAGGAATCAGTCTAATCAGTCCTTATAACTGCCTTTCTCCTGTGACTATCCGTCTTTCTCAATTTATCTGTTTGTCTGGCTGACTTGTCATGTTCCAGGCGTTAGCAGAAGAAAACTGAAGACGACAACACTTTGCAAGAATGAAATGCAAAGGGCCGCCTCACGCGCACACCCTCGCTAAACACGGGGGCACGTGCCAAGGCCCTGTGCAAACATCTCTTGCCCAAACAACCTATTCGCTGGCTACAGTAGACAGTAATTTCAGACTGCAAAAAAGTTTTTTTTTCAAAATCCCGTTGGCTGCTGCCCCATTCTGCAAAGAGAGGGCTGCTCTTTTGACTGGCACGCTCTCTGGGAGGACGGTTAAGGCAGCCTGTCACTCCTCGGCAAGTTTGCGACGACGTCTTCACGGTCATAGATAATTACGTCTGTTATCGACGCAAAAAACGCTCGGTGAGTGGATAACTTTTCTGGCCCTAGTACCTCTTGTCGTTGTCGGCAACAGCAAAACCGGTTCCAACATGTCGACACCGTCTTGAAGGCAACTTGCTTTAATGATTATTATGATAACAATTATTATTTTTAACTCTACTCCAGCTCTTGGTGGATGGCCAGGTCAAAGTTAGTTTATATCTAGGTGATTAAACATTTTCTCCTTAATTGTTTTCGATGTTTTCACTGAAAATGTGCCCAACTTTGGAGAACATAAGACAAACGGCAGAAATTCTCGAAGGAACTCGCTCTCGCTTTGATGATTGCACGTGCACGTACAGCTTGGAAGTGCAGCAGACGTCGCATGACGTCACAACTACGGCATTTCGCCACAGGCACCCTCATCAGCTTCAGGCACCACCCCGGGGCATCTAGGACAGCGCCAGACAGACTACACGTGTCCCGGATCAAAGAAAAAGACAACGAAATTCATCTGCAATGAGTTTGTGTGCGAAGAGCTTAGCAAATGGTTGTGCAACCATTCCCAGCAGGAATAGACTTCATTCTTGGAAGCACGGAATTATACTGATGTAGACGGTGATGCACTTCTGATGTCTACGTTGTCCACTTTATGCACACTTTATTCGCTTGATTAAAAAACAGAACAATATGTCTTTAAATGTTTAAAAGAGCACAGCTTGTATGCTTGTATCTCGAGAAGGGATCGAGGTTTTTGTGATTTTTTTATTCGGAGTTTAAGACAGAAGGCTTCAAAGAACTCACACATCAAGTTGTTTACAAAATTTTGCTCTCTTCAAGATTTTTACATCTGTTAGCCTCTTCCCTGTCATTATTTATCTATGTCGATCTTAGATCTCTGATTAAAGGCCATCTGAGGTTCTCTTGTCTATCACCGTTAGTATGCCCTTTCTGAATGTTTGGGTTAAGGTATGATAGAGGAAATTATTTTAAGTGTGCGAAAAGCACGGTAACCTGACGATTGTTCTGCTCGACTACATTTGTTTGAGGCTTGCCTGAGCCTGAGAACGTCCTCCCAGCAGACCGGTACCTAATTGCACCCGAGGAGTAAACGTTAAGAAAGGAGAGAGTTAGGTTCTACATTCCATGTCGTGTCCTTGATACGATGAACCACTTACTACCCTAAACGATCAATAAACCCTTTACTTTTTTTACCTATTGCATGCGCAGTTTCCAATTTCTGCGTTGAATTATTATGGCTTTTTCATTTCGTATATTGACAATAGAGAACATCAATCACTTTGAAATGTAATGCATCGAAACATTCTTGACTGTAAAATGCAAATGACCTGAAAGGCAGCAAGACACAATTTAAGACCACGGTCCACATACAAGATTGAAAAAAAAAATTCAGGCCTCTAGTTATTTGTTAGGAACCACTGCCACTGAAGCTGATCTTTTTTTCACACTTTCGCTCGGATGATCAGTTGCTCACTTCAGTCAAACGGAACTTCATCAATTTCTGCCTGGAACCAAAGTAATCAAAGGAGGAGGGGGAGAAATCAATGACAACCAAGAAAATGAGAAAAAATAAGCTGATGAACATAAGAAAGTCGACTGCGTAGTTAGAATTGTCTAGACGCTACTGAGCTTAAATGGAAATCGAAACATTGTAACCGGGGAACGCTTTACATTAACTATCGACCTTGACCCCGACTTTCCCCTCCCGTGGGGATGCGAGGCCTGGGGGCATGTCTGGTGCCAGGCGGACCTGGTCCGGGCGACGACTGTTCGTGAACGATCAGAACTACGTCGCAGGGGACCAACCATCGTCCAGGGTATCGAGTGACATCGATTATCCTGATTGCCTTGTTCGTCTAGCAGTCCACCTCCACACCCCTTCCTCCGCCAAGTGACTAGTGCATTAACGTGTTTGTCACTCTGATCGTTCCCGTAAGAAATCATTCGATCTGCCATCATGTTTACTTGCACGAAAAGTTGATGCTTTATAGATTGTTCTAATCTGAAAATTTATTGTCACCACCCGTCGTTTATTATTTTTTATTTGTTTTGTTTTTGTTGTTGTGTGTGTGTGTCGTAGACCTATATCATGATATTTGAATCTTATTTATTTTTCGTTTCGTAAATCCTTACATCCGTTTGAAACAGTGTCCAGGTGTGCACCTGTATACTGTTTGAAGTGCTCGCCACGTTTAACCTTTCAATGTCCACTAGGACCCAGTCGGTTATCATAAACACATCACCAGTATGGCGAAAGCACCCAGCCCAGGGTACTTACTCGAAGATAAAGTCCTGACATGAAACAATAACAAGGCACTTACATACACGGAGATATAGCCATGATATGAAGTAACAATAGGATGCTCAGGGTCAGAGTCAGGGTCAGGAGACAGTAAAAGTCATGTCACGAAACAAAGGGCGCTCGGGCAGTTGGGAGGATAGGGCCGGGGAGTAGCAAAGGGCAACAACTAGTGAGCAGCGTACGTCTGTAGACTCATATCCAGATTGAAAAAAAAGCTCATTTCCTAAGAGCTATGTAAAAAGGTCAATCATCACTGGCATTATACACGACCTTTGTCATCGCCACCACAGCTGTTACAGCTGTTTCTAAGTATCACTGTCATAACTACTCCTTTAGGCTAGTTCTGCTGGTCTTGTCGATGAAAATGTCGATGGTTCTGAAGAGGAGAAGGCGTCCAAAATAATAAAGAAATAAATAAAATACATAAAGTTAGAAAGAAAAATCAATAATTTCAAAAACATGAAGCAAAACAAAAAAAAAAGAAAACTATGTTCAAATGAAAAGATCTGATTAGTTTGCTTTCAAAAACAGCAAGCAGCTTGGAGAATACATCACATAATGTGCATTTATTTCCATTCACCTCATCCTGTTAAAATCAGGAAGAAAAGCATTGATACAAATAACATTTTAAGCCGCAGACTTTCTGACTAGAAATATAATCCTGCTTCACTTCTTCCCTGTCGAGTCATGTCCAGTTTATTTATCTTTAAAAAATCCTCAGTTTCAAAAACGATTTTGTATTTGAATGGCGCAGCGTCGGTGGCTTATATCAGGAACCTAGGACACTTTCTCGAGATAAAACAAATCCCTTTTGCATTTCCGATTTTTGAAAAATAAAATGGCGATAGACACCGTACTTGCAACATCGATCCTCCAAACTTCTGACAGAAGAATGTCTTCATTCTTCGTTCATTCTATCGTTTCTTCCAAAACTGGATTTCTCCCCCTGTGGGCATTTCATGATCTTGGGTTGAAATGTGTTTCAACATGCAGCATGGTAGACGCTGTCGTAGTGGAATCCACTCCATGCAGAACTCCACCGTCAAAAGAACCAATCGAATTCCGAAGAAAGGTTAATGGAAAATAAAATAAATAATGAAAGGTTCCATATTGCTGGGTTATTGTCAGGGATAAAGTTAAGCATTAAAATTTTATTTCTGGAATGCAGTCTCATGCATTATATATAAATTTTTTTTTATGCAGCTAGTCATATAGCGCTGTCTTGATTTGAATAGTCTGAGCTAGTCGTGATTCGGACTGTGTGGGAGGAATTCCCATCTTGGTGTTCCATAGTTTGAAAATGCGGAGGACATCCTAAACGTGTGTGTTATATATTTGTGTTCCAGCAGTTTCGAGTCTTAATTAACAGTTTCAGATAAAACATAATTGTAATCTGTGTCAGTCAGTAAAAGCACTTTAAGAACACAAGTTAGCAAAATGAAATAATGTTTTGTTGAATGTAACAGTGAAGGATGTAAAGCAAATGAGAGCGGAAGTAGGGGTGGAGGAAAAATTTAAAAAATTACTTAGATGTAAGGATGGACTGTTATGTAATGACATAATGTCAGGATGTAAAACAAATGAAGAACCTCGCAAGTGAGGGGAATACAAGAAAGAATGAAGAAGAATACAAGAAATGTAGAAAAATAAAGGCACTTCATGTAAGGAAAAGGACGTGAATTAACGAGTAACAATCGTCAATCTCTCATAAGGTGTTCTACAAAAGCTATTGGTGTAAAGCAAATACGATCGTGAAAAAAGCGCAGACGTACACTCATAGACTAAAGAAGCCCAGGACATCTGTTTCCACAGTGGATTGAAGTCACGTGTCTGAGAGTTCCTTGATTATGTCGTAAGTCTTTTCACTAGAGCGGTTCTACTGGACACAGGGGAGAGCAGTTTGTGTACAGACATCATGGGTAGTAGTTATAAAGCGAGTATATCGTTTCCACAGGGCAGCATGGAGAACTCAAGTGGAAGAGTCTGATCCTGTGGACACTACATCGTATTTCTATACCATAGAAACCCTTTATCGCCGCTTTACAACTACCGCTCCAGGGTAAAACAACTTCTGCAGAGTACGGACAACCGTTTTATAACGGTAACAAGACGCTTGTCCTATGTTGCCCCAGGGAATTGCCTTACCCTCGCCTCGTAACTACGGCCCCGGGAAGATAGCAAACTAAAATTGTGGGGAAGTGGGTAGGAGGAGTGGTTGTGATGGTGATAGGGATGGTGGTCGTGAGTACGGAGAGAGGGAAGAGGGAATAGGAACGTAGCCTTTGGGTGATTATGTCAGAGGAAGAAGAGGACCCGGGACCGATGTCAAAGGTGTTTACTCTGCTAGTCGGCTCCATACTCGTGTCGTGCAGTGCACTTCCATTAGTCGAGCCAGCTGTTGACTGGGTAATTCTATTAAAATAATAAGAAGGAAAATGCTTGGCACATGGCTAGTACTTGCATTCTGGAATAAAACACAGACAGACAGACAGACAGACAGACAGACAGACAGACAGACAGACAGACAGACAGACAGACAGACAGACAGACAGACAGACAGACAGACAGACAGACAGACAAATCTTTACTAACATCGAGAGAGAGAGAGAGTGATCACGAATATGCAAGGATGGTGTTGCGCAAGTGCTGGCTCCTTCAAAACAGATATCACGCGTGCACCTGCAGCATGTGCGCGAGGCCATGCTCAGTTAATTAGTTCCAGCTGCGTCGCAGAGCCGTTCGATCACTTACAGCCTCGCCTGCAGATGCTTGAAGAATTGATGACGCAAGAATTTATCGGACTCGGCCAGTCGTCGGATTTCAGAAGCTGAAACACTTTCACGACCACGTACACGCACGTGTTCACACTAGAATCCTTGATAAAGGGTACAATGACTTTTATTTCCTGGCATCCTTCTCAAGAGGTTCATGTACATGTGGAGAAGGTGTAGTGTGCATGTGTATTGAATGTCGTGTATGGGTTTGTATGTCTGCGCGTTAATTTGTATATATATATATGTGTGTGTTTGTATATATGCTTTTATTATATTTGCATGTGTTTGGTGATTATGAGCCAAAGAAAAGTTTCTGTCGTGGACTGTGTCTTGTACAGACAATAAAGTTTGATTTGAGATTCCTGTTTAAAAAAATACAACCAAAAGCACTTGTAACATGATGACTCGTCAATAGGCGTAAAAAAAAATGATCAGAACCTGATGAGAATTAAATTTAGACCTGTGAATGTTATTTAACACCGTCTCGTACATAGGACATTCAACACAGTGTTACGCAAATAATTCTTTAAATTGTTGGTTATTACACACTTTTATTTTCTTTTTTCTTCAGAGATCGAACGTGTGTTGCTGATATTAGAGCTGAGAATAAAAATGTAATGGAGGGGAGGGGAAGGTCTATAGACAAGACACAGAAGACAAAATAAGAAAGGAACTTCAACAAGAAGCTGAGAGAGACGTAGAAGAAGAAATTAGGAAAAGGGTATAACGGGACGGAGAATGAGATTAACGATAACGAGTAGGAACAGGTCATGATGAATACTACAATGACGTAAATGGTGAACTAAGAAATTAAACTAGTGTGGCAGTTGCATGAACAACCTACGTCAAACCTTGTAAAGTAGAAAGAACATTAAAAAAGACCTCATTAACCAAGTGCGCTCCCTGTTCACGTCACCCAGAGCTAATCCACGCAAAAGCGTTGGTATAAGTTTCGAGATGTTTCTAGTTTTTCACCCTCCCCATACCCCAATGACGTCAGCGACTGGCTGATTTTTTTTTTTCTACCGCTGTGGTCAGTGAAAGATGCTCGAGCAAACGACCTTTGCAAAGGCAGCGAGTATTGTTACAGACGCAGCGCGTGGGGAGATAACAAGGAGGACCACCCAGACAAGCATCGAGCGGCCAGGCAGCCAAGCCCTCGGCGTCTCGTAATACTTGTAAGTGCAAATCCCTTTCAATAAAATATACTCGAAACCCTGTGTTGAGTCGGTAACCATATGTGTTCACCAACATTTTGGACTGAGCCTTATCACATGTCCAAAGACTTGCTGCTCGATGTGCGTCAGCAGACACAGGTCCAATCTTTGACACTTACTTTCTTCCGTGAGTATTAGTTTATTTTTAAGGCTGGGCCAGTTGTATCAGCTACTTCATTATCTTCGATATGAAGATATTCCAAGACCATCCACGTATGGCATGTGTGACAGATGTTCATTGGTGATGCCATGGTGTACATCCACCAGCTACTATAAAAGTAATCAGGGTGTGAACTTCATTGCCGTCAAAGGCAGACAGGCGCAAATTAAATTCACCTCCAAAAAATGTGTCTGAAAATTAGCAGGATGTAGACCCACACTATCAAGCGTAGGAGCAGTCTGCATCAAAGAAGCGTTAGCATCATTTCAGGTTGTTTTTTTTCATTTTCAAGTAACTGGAAGGAATTTCGATAATGTCTTTCAACAGTACTTAGATTAAGCTACCTTAACTTGCTAGAGAATGAAATGAAGCCATCATCCCCAGACTTCGTCCAGGTAAAGTTATCCCCACTGTAATCCTGAAAACCCTCCAGACAAAAATGGAGACAATGAGAGAGAAGAAAAGGTTGTGATAAATACCTCGGGCAGCAGTAAGGCATCTCTAAAAGATCTGTAGGCCATGAAGATGTACTCTATCTAATCTAGCCTTGTTCATACAGCAAGTAAAGATGTGATCCAGCTCTGTGATACAGCGAGAGACGAAAGACATCAGAATGCATCAAGAAGCAGGGAAGTAAGTCAGGCTGAGGAGAGATGTGTTATTGAAATCCGAGGGTTTTGTCTTTGAATCACCCATTGCTGACTTTTTTATGAAAGGATCTGAAGAGAGGAATATTCTCATAGCTTGAGTAGTAGGGTTTCACAGTGCTTCAGAGTCGTAGTATTTTGAAAAAAGTTAATCACTTGCGGTCCAGCTACCTCTGTGGAACCTCTATATCCCAAGAGATGTAAGCACAGGACAAGAACACTCAAATATTCAAACACAGCGATAATCTAATCGCCATAGTTAGCGATTCCTCGTATCTATAAATGAAATAAGAAGACGATAGCCCAGATTTCTTCTTCCGAGTCCCTCGACTTTTCGTGTCAAGGGACATAATCAGGTCCTCGTGCCGTGGGCAAGGGAGCTAACCAGTCACTGACCTGGGCGAGTCTCGAACCAGCAACATTCTGTTCTGTAGTCTACGAACAGACTGAACCCCCTCTGCTGCATGCTAAAGCTCTTTTGGGAATTATTGCTTGTCCAGATATACACCGACAGGGATTGTCTTCCAATCTTATAGCTAACTCTGAGATATTTTACCTCCTGTCTCTCACTACTAACCCAGCAAAACAAGGAATTGGCAAAGTCGATTACTTCGGGAATAGCTACTTCTTTTGACACGATGATGATGATGGTGATGCCGACACGCCGATGTACGTCACGAAGATGATTACAGGATAAATAATAGAAAAAGCACGACAGCTAGAGGGACAAAAGTGATCGTGAGAAAGAGAAAGACAGCGTGGCACTGGTAGTCTTGGTCGTGAAGCTTGATTATCGATGTGTATTCTACCTCCCTTTTTTTTGGCTTAGCAAAGATCTTCAAAACATCTCCATTCTAAAAAAGTAATAAGACTCCAGCCTTGCCAAAATACGGATCCTCCACTACCAATGACAGCTAAGCGTGTTTTTTTTTTTTTAAAAAAAAGCGATTCGGCCACTATTCACAAGCCTACCCTCACTGTCACGAGTCAACAAGTCAACAAGCAGATCCCCCCCTCGCTGGCGCCTGAAGTTGCTGTTAAAGAATTGATGACACAAAAGTTTGAGCACAAACATCTGTTATTGGCTGGGAGCGAGAAAACACTAAACATGCAATACAAGTGCAGGCAGATCGATATTCGTTGTGGAGAGAGAGAAAGAACGAGACGATCTTTCTTGTCGTCATTGGCGATTTCACATCAGCGCGGGGCCTCGCTGTCAGATCACAAAGCCCGCAATTATTTGGACACGCAGTCCATCACCTCAAAGACTTCTGTTTACTTAGTTTTTTTTTTTTTTCATTTTCCGATCACGTGACGTAACCCAACAGTTGTTGCGTGGAGGATTCAGAAAAATGTAACCCCAGGAGTTGTTTCTGACCATTGATGTCCATATACTTGTTGAAGCTTAATTGTAGATCAATTTGTTTGTAAGTCAGTGACTTTCTATTACCTGGACTGTCGAGAGTTTTATCATCAGATGCATATTTAGGTGACCCCTGGTCGACGTTGATCAATGCTGTCTTCACAGCACACAAATCATGGAATGAGTGAGTGTATTTCAATCAAAAGTTATTTTATCAATGTTTTCACATTTTTAGCAATCGTTTTTGCTGCTTGAGTTAATGTCATATATCTTCGGCAGGAGAATACTCCAAAAGGGATTTTATTTCGCCCATGAAGATGGGAAAAAAAGTATTTACACTCGGCAGTGTGTTGGGCGAGATGTAGACTACACCTATCCTTTTTCGCTTATCATCAGCAAAGACACGAACAAACAATTATCATCGATGATGGGTATGCTTTGAACAAAGCCGGAGACGTTGGGGAAGGGTGAGTCGGCGGTTGATAGGGGACCAGCCATAGATTCAACCTGCCTGTCGCTGTTGACCGAGATATCATTTACTCGAATAAAAATCATTTTCATAATAATTCGCTGAGTCACCTGAGCTTGCATTCAAACAAATCGCGGTTTGGGACTTTCAATTAGTCATTGCTCTATCTTGGCGGTACCATGGCCACAGCGGGGCCTGCCTGACTCTGACAGACGCTTGACGTTTATTCCCTCGTCTCGATGACCTCGATGGCGCTGGTGCTCGATGGAGGTCCTTCTCATTGCTCAATATGTTGGGCCGATGTCGGTCAATGTCTCTGGACATAGAATGTCTTGGCTACACAGACCAGGCCTTGTGCCAGCATGGAACCGATATACCTGCCAGCGAGTCAGCTTTAGTTATCGTGGCTAGTGATGCTTGCAGGTCACGTGGCCGTGTGACTGATAGATGAGCTAAGCGGCTGCTAGCAAGAAAAATGTTTGCCAGGCCAACGCTTCCAGTTAAATCCTGCCTCTTAAACGGTGTAAACAGATTTGTCTTTTTGCTTCGTACCCAGTGATCAGTGGAGTTCCTCTACAGCATAAACCTACGTATAGCCCCTCAAAACTGTTTACGTGTGATTGTAAGTAAATGATGACTTTGTATTGAAAATTTTGAGCGTAAAAATTATTTAGAGCATCAATTCTATCTTTTCTGTTATAATCGACTTTGTTCTACCAGTCAAATCCGACCAGCCGTCCATGTTGGGCCAATATCGGTCCAGCATGCCTGTGCTATTGGGCCTGTCACGTAGTCGCAGTCCAGTGCCCCGGATCAATCACAGATTGTTCAACAAGACCTTCTCGCTTCCTCACCTCTTTGCCGAAATGCAAGTCACGCAGAGGCCAGGAAAAGGGACAGGATATAGTGCGAACAGAGATAATCATGGAAGGAAGGGAGCGGAGAGAATGAGAGAGAGAGAGAGAAGGATGGTAGACAGAAGAGAAAGTGAAAAGGAGGGGTGGTGAGGAGAAGAAAGTAAGGGAGACAGAGAAATGAGAGTGTGGAGCAGAGGAGGTAAAAGTTGGAGGGAACGAGCGAGAAGAACGAAGAGAAGAAAAAAAAAAAAAACTGCAATCGTCAAGTGTGCGCAGAAAGAGACTTCAAAGCAGGGAACTAACAGATGCACGTGATCGGAAAGGGGAGGCAACATCGGCAGGATGCAGATTATGAAGGAGAAAGGAGTAAAGGATGGGGTGATTAGACGAGATCAGGCAGAGAACAAACGAGCTTGAGAAGATGGGTTTTGATACGAGTGTATGGAGAGAGAGAGGAACTGGTGTGTGTGTGGGCGCGTGCTTGTGTCAAAATGTGTCTAACGGTTAATTCTTTTTAAACTACACATTACATGCCGCTAGGGGAGATGACTAATGCTTGTAGGCGGAATGATGTAGACCACTATCTCAAGACACGAATCATGAAGAACTGTATCTATGAGGGGAAAAAAAAAACAGAAAAAATACCAATATCTTTAGGACTAATGATACTCCATCTCGCCCCAGTTCCGAGCTACCCCCACAAAAAAGCTAATCCCAGAGCTGCATCAGATACCACAACCACGGGTGGATTTCTCTTTGAGAAAAAAAGACCATACTTCAAGCTGCGATCACTGTATGAGCTGACAGCGATTTAAATTGGTGAAATAGTGTCTGGTCTTTATGAGCAAGGAGTTTGCAAAGTGCTGAAAATATTCGTGTGTTGTGGATATCAAGTCAAGGAACTTTCTCCCGGCGGCAATTAGATTCATCGTGTGTATGTACTTTTGACCAATCCCGCGTGATTGAATATAGATGTATAAATGTAAATATATTCAAATCTGTATGTGTCTGATGATGTTTGAATATAATGAATTTATTTTGTGTCAGTAAGCCATTTGTACGAAGTGTATTTCAAATTATTTAAATAAACGTGCATGATTTCAACTTCATTTCTCTGCACACGCCCATGACTTTCCAGAAAGGGTGAGATACACATGCCAATAATAATAATACTAATGATGTGCCTGTAAACTACATCTTGAAATGTCGCAGTTTTAATGCAGTTTTCACACACACACACATATATCTGACCGGCGGGCAGTAAATCAGCAAAAGCCGACGCTCGGAAGACCTACAAGAAGTATTACAGAATCAGCACAGGCCATGTATCTCCGAAGTTTTCATCACTGAAAGTCTGGCACCAAACCTGAGTACATTGAGGGAAGGGCAGGAGACAAGGGGTTAAAAAAGCTCTGATTTGGACAAGACACTTGACATATTGCGCCTTGGAGCAAGTCCGTTCCCCAGTCGCCTTCCTCGCCCCTCTCCAGGCCAGACTTCTTTGTTTGCTTTCCTGACGGCCACCCTCGGAAAGTATTGCCAGATCTTTTGTGTAGTCTGCCGCAGAACGTGATAGCTTTAATTTTCATGCAAACTTGGTTAAAAGCCTGGCGGGCCGGCAAGGAAGCGGCCCATGTCCTTGATGTTATCACTATGTGCCCGAGAAAACTTTTGTTCGCACATTTTTTTTAGTTTTCTACTTGTAGTCTCTTTTTTTGCTAAATCACACAAAACCTTGCACTTCTTGAATTAATACTAAATAACAATAAAAAACAAGAATAAAATGACAAAAAGAAACAAAATGAATATAAAGTTAGATCAAGTGTTTTCCACCCGGAAATTAAGAACAGACATGAAACGAATTCACTCGGTCGCTCGCTCCTTTAGGTCCTCTTTCATTTCCCTACTTATTCACTCAGGATCAGAAACTCCTCTAAGCCCTAACTACCTCCATCGTCATAGGAAATGATGGGAACGTGCATCTCATAGTACGCATGCGGAAACAGTGAAACCTGAGAAGCACTGACTCGTTCTTGTTCTCATTTGAGGCTAACGACAGAGGGAAGGAAGGACAGATGTAGCCTGGGGAGAGATTTTCACACTTTTCTGCCTTTTCAATCTTCGTTAAATATTTATTTGAATGATTAATGACAGCTATTTACAAAACGAAGAGCGTCTCGAGAGAAAGAGAGAGAGGGGAAGATGGAGGGAGAGTTCTAGCTGTCAAAAATATATTTTAATGATTTATGATTGGGAAATGATCTTTGCAATGGACGTAAGCTCCTTGATGCCTTATGCTCATCAACCTTCCTCAACATTCAGCGAGGACGTCTTGTTTGCTGGTTTTTGTCAATTTTTTAAAACCTTTGGGGGTTTGGGGAAAACAAGCCTTTCTACTAAGATGTTCCACCTCCTCCTCCTCCTCTTCTTCCTCCTCCTAGCATTCGCTGATCATGATTTGTCTGTTTACTTTAAGGAAGGATCATTTGGGATGGTGTAGGTACTCCTGGTAGGAGCGCTATGCAAACATCCAAAGAGTGAGTGAATGTAACAGTCTACAAAATTCAAATCTCAGCTTGGTCCGTTAGATACGTTAAGCTCTAGTGTGCTGTGAGAGTGATGTCCCTTCCATTTGCCTGAAAGGCTGAGCATGACAAGTTTTCATGTTATTTATTTGTTTATTTTTTTGTCTGTGTTGTGGATGTGTTGCGACTTGGCTGCCGGCGATGGATCAACATGATTGGGATCAAGCTAGGTTCTATGCTGGATTATTTTTGTACCTCCCTACTTGGATGTGCGGAGATACACATTTCAGGTCTTCACGTTTCTCGTACGTCGGTTTGAAAGAATTTTCGGTGTAAAATAGTTTGGGAGATGACAAACTACTATATCAATAGCCTTCTATCCATCATTCTCATGTACTGAGTTTCAGTTTGTATACCAAAATGGTCTTAATTAATTCCTTTACTTCGGCGATGACTTAATTTTTTTTAAATGGCAAATGTGCGATACATTTAACTAATAAGAGTTAAAGAATGTGTATTAAAGATAACTACAAAAAAATTTGATAGAACAACCTCAAAGATATTTCTAACATTTCTAACATTCGCTTCTTTGTACACAAGAACATATTCTGTGACACGAAGAAACGGGAAGTTGAATTTCCACAGAATATGTAACACACATAATTCAAATCGCTTTTTTTTGGATGATGTAATTAAGAAGAATTAAATAGATTTTCTAAAGTTTTCATCGGCAGCACTAAAAAACGTGTCTAACCTCGCTTCGAGGGGTCTCGACCCCAATCCATTTCGGTGACTGGATAATTTTGTATTCTGGTTGATCCTGTAGTTTCCTTGTCTCAAAGATTAAGCCAAGTATGTCTAAGAGTAGAGAGAGAGTAAAGTGTGTGTGTGTGTTTTCCATGACAGAGGCTCCTACCATACATCAAGCAAAAACAAAATGTGTGTGTGGTGTGTAAAAGATAGGTAAGATGGGATGAGTACAAAACAGAATATGTAATGAAGAGAAAGCGCTTTTCACAGAATTGGTCTTACCTTGGAGTCGTTGTATACCAGGTGCAAGCGGTAGCCGGGTACAATACGTTGTTCATTGACGTGACGGATGGCCAGCAAGGCAGCGTCCAGCTCGGATCGCGGGCTAGCTGAGTGCGGATTGTTGGTCAGCTCAAAGATGCCTCCAATGTACAACACCCCTTCCTCTTCCTCTTCGTCGCCGGACTTTCGCACCACGTCGCCGAGGTAGCTATCCATTTCGTCTGTTCTAGCTCCTTCGTCATCGGCGATTACCTCCCTTGACGACGACTCGTATTCTGTTGTGTCTCGCGTGGCCCATCCGTCCTCCCAACAGCAGAAGTCTGGAACTTCACTAGAGGATATCGTTGGCACCGCCATCATGAACTCCTCAACGCTCGTGGATTCGGGGTTGCTGACATCACCAGCTGACGCACCCGTGGCCCAGGCAAGCACGACGTTATCTCCCCTTGTGCCGTGCGATGCTTTGTCGGCGTCTTCGCTGCCTGTATCCAGGTAATCCACGAACCAGAACCTCCAGGATGAGTTGATTCCTGATCCTCCTCTTCCAGTTTCTGGTCATCAGGCATCGAGCGTTGCAGCCTCATTTTCAAAAACTCTGGAAGTGCTCGTCTTGGCGGGCTCAAACCTTGGCGTCTTGTCGCCATCTCCTTGCTTCCGATACTCTCCTCGCCAGTAATAGTCGACGTGTCGAACTGAAGCTCCTTGGTGTCCTTGGACCCGTTACTTCTTGTTAATGACGTACCCGGAAACAAACCCGGTGTACCCGTTGCTTGCCACTTCCTCCCGGACGTAGGGAGCAAAAATGTGACGAAAATGACGACAATAGGAATAAAAAGCCTACGTACTTCCGGTTCCATCGTCTCTTTGAGTCGCTGAACTTATTCCAGAAACAAAGTAGCTTCATAGTATTCGTAAACTTTGTTTTAGCATTGTTTTGGAGTAGAATAGCCTCATAGTAATTGCAAATTGTGTTTTGTCATCTCAGACCAATTGTGAGCGTGGATATTATGATCTTACTCTTTATGCTGGTCGAGACTGTCAAATCCGCTTCCATTTCGTGTCTACATTTTGCTCGTTAAAGATAAAAATTACGTCCCCGAGGATAAGTACATAGCGAAGCACAGCGATTTACAATCTTCCCAAAAGTTTCTGTTAATCTATCAGAGATCCCTGGGAAAATCGATATATTCAATAATTAGTTGTTACTTTCCTGTTTGTTTGTTTTTTTTTAATTCAACGGTTGATCTGATTTTGCTGTTTGAAGATGTCATTCTTTGACAGAAGTTCTCTTTTCTGTCTATCTTTTTTTGCTTTCTATTGTTTTTCTTTTTCGCTATCTATTGACGTGTGTGTATGATATGTATTTTAGTAATTATGTTGTTGTGAAGGTTTACATAAAAGAGCTCTTGGAAAGATACACACGTTGTTGGAGATAATTATTATTTAACCATTCAGGTTTGTTATTGATTCTTGTCTCACTTTTTCCACAGAAGAGAGTATGCGGAATCCGGCGGCGTCTGTTGAAATCCCCAGTTCCTCCTTAATGCAAATTTCTCTTTTCTTCTCTTTTTTCCTCGCAAACTTTATTGCTCGTGTCCTGGTCATTTAGATCGTTCCGAAGACTTGTAACTTTACACGTTTCCCACGCAACATGTCAAGCCTCTGCTCATCTTTCTACCTTCTCTCTCTCTCCCCTGATGTACTTTCCTGTCTCGAGAGCCGTTTGGCGTGTGCTGACCTTTCTGCTGATTTCCATATTCTCGACCCCCTCGGTCCCTGTGTGCACGTCTTTAAAAGGCTGGTTGATTTGTTGTTGTTGTTGTTGTTGTTGTTGTGGCTGCTGTTGCAGAATCTCCTGGTGCCATCTGTTTCCTGTGTGTGCCCTGAAAAAGAGAGAAAAAGAGAAAGTGGAACAGCAACCTGGCGAGACTAAACAAGACGAGACTTAGAGGACAGCGGGATGACTTCACATGGACATTCACAAATTGACAAGAAAATAATCGTTCAAAAACATGTTAATCTAATGGAGGGACTCGTTAATGTGAGTGCAGTTGAGTGGGAGGGCTAGAGGCACGGACGGCGAGACTAGCTGACATCCGCCATTCCGACATAATGTTAAAGAGAGTGTCTGTCTCTGAGCATCTTTTCCCAGAGTTTTGGCTTTGCTTTCTCATCTAGGAATACTATTTTATGTCAACATAACAGGTCATAGAATGCCATCACATGTCAGTCTGGCACTTCATACAATATCCTTTTTAACTACTAAAAGTGATATTGTCTGTGTTGACAGTCTGAAGGGTCTGTACTGAAAGTCACAGAGACATACAGGAATAGATGACAGAAAGTAATATGAGTTATTTATCCAAAAGTCTCATCTACCAACCCTGATACTCTACCTGAGCTTGGTAAATCAGCTACCGTTATGTTCATTGACTAAGAGTAGACTGACTAAACCACTTATACATTTTATTTATTGGATCATTTCGAAAGTAAAAGTGAAAGAGACAGGAGCTGGTTTAGCGAACACATTGTTTTTCGGACCGAACAAATAAGTTGGGTAGAAATAATTGTACAGAACTATTTGACATTCTGATTTCATTGTATTCATAATCTGAGAATAGCAGACGTTATAAAAATTAAACAGAATATTGCTTCGGATCAATTCTTCCTCTTTACGAATGAAACTAAATCATTATTTTTGTCGTCTGCTACTTTCGCCAGGAATATACTTTGTCCAGATAAATAAATTCAACTTTCCGAAAAGTCCTCCTTCTTTAAAACATTTTTAAAGTGTTACTCGTATTGTTGTAATTTTCCCGCCTCATTCTCTGATGAAACAGCACATAAGTAATTGCATCCTTTTTTTCGGAAATTCCTGTTAGAGCTGGTAACCTCTCAGACTCGGAGACTTATCAGTCGAAAGTTAGTTTGCCTCCTGGGGTAACTTTAGCAGCTAGTTAGTACCTACCCAAATTAGGGCAATTTTACCCGTTGTTGAATTGCGGATGTCCTCAAAATGAGACCAGGAGCTTGTAACGCTTTGAAAAAATGTACATAATAAACTTTCATGTGGGTGGGAAAGGGAGACAATTTCCTAGATGCAAAAGGTAGGCTGGTTTCTATAGCAACCGCTGATTGGTTCAGATGGAAAGGGTGACAGTGTTTCACAGGTTGTACATAACTAAAGGACAGTGATATTGCTCACAAAGTGTCTTATATACGGACATTTTGATGTCTTCAAAAAAACTGTTTCTATTGTAACCATTTTTATTTTTAAAAATCTCCATGGCACACAAAAATTAAACTCGGTTTGTCCTAAAGTACGAACCTTGTGTGAAAATTTGCTATGAAGATTTACTCAAAACGTTCCTTGGACTATGATATCCAAGGTATGTAAAATAACGAAATGAAGGTCTGTGAAGAAAGATATTGTGATCTCGTTTTACCAATTCGTCTGCTTTTTGAAAGTTTACTGATTCGACTTCCTTTCAGCAAAATAAGCATGCTTACGCCATTGTTCTTGAACTGATTTGGCTATCAAGGGTAAGTACATAATTGACAATTTGATGTAACAGTAATCACGTCTACCTTGGATTGAAAACAAAACCATGATTCTGCTTGAGAAGCTTTCTGACAATGAGCCTTGGAGGGTAGTGCCAAAAAAAAAAAAACCCCAAGCATTTCAGGTATTAAATATCTATTCAAAAAATCTAGAACACTACAAAATCTATAGAAAATTTGAATCATCTCAGTAATGTCAGAAAAAGTTCAATACCTTTAGTACCGTCAAGGATGTAAACAAGTGTCCAACCCTCGTCTGTACAAACACTTGAGAACTTGAAACAATTTGGCCGAGCGGCGGGGTGAAGGACACATCCTACAACGACGCAATCGACGTTTTCTGCATGAATGCTCAGGTAGGTATAGGGAACCGCTGTCAGGCTGTGCAGTCAGGTGTGAAAGGGACTAGAAGATTACTGCGGTCGTTTGAAACCAACTGCTCGTAGACTTGTTCCGCTTGAAGGGACTGCGTGGTGCGGCGCTCCATCAATAGACGGAAACGTGGGCTGAGCAGCAGCATCACAGGAATAAACGACATCTGAGCAAGCATTGTCACCTTTAATAAAACTTTAATGAATTTCTGCTATCAGGATCAGGGAATCATTGATTTTTGTAGCACGCTCTTGTCTTTTTTGGGGTCAATAGGAGGGCAAAGAGTGAGAGTGTGTGTGTTTGTGTTTGTGTTTGTGTTTTGTGTGTGTGTGTGTGTGTGTGTGAGATGTAATAATGCATAAAGGGTGGTCTTTTAACTGAAGGCACTTCAGATTACTGAACTGAAAGAATTGTATTGAAAGAAATGAAAAATTGCTGAGATTTTAAACGAAAGAAAAAGAGGGCAAAGGACAAGAAGAAGAAGAAAAAGAAGAAAATGATACTCCTGCTGTTGTTGTTGCTGTTGTTGTTGTTGTTGTTGTTGTTGTTGTTGTTGCTGCTGCTGCTGCTGACGATGATGATGATGATGAAAGTGAAGAAGATGGGGAATAAAAGGAGAAACATTTGAGTTCCGTGAAAGCTTAGGATTTTGGTAGTATTATATTCCTAAGGTGTCTTCCAGGCTCCAAGCAACATTTTTTTCTCTTCCCTCGAGTTCTGATTCCGTAACCTCCCTCCACCACTCCACGCACACACTGTTCATAACTCGCAAGGTATTTTTACCGAAAGATAAATCAGTTGTTGATCCTGTCCCCACGACAGCCCGGAAATAGCTACAACGTGAGCGAGATGGAGGTGCGAGTATCCCCGCAGTGAAAATGTCAGTGTGCGGGGGATGAGGAGAGTTGGGGGTCAAGGGAGAGAGGGCTGTGGAAAGCAAACTGCATGTCGTCCGCTCAGGTGTGTCCTTATCGTCAAAGGACGAGCGGCACAGAGGCTGGTGGGAGGGCGGTTTGTGTCATCCTCGTTTTGATAAAGGTCAGGGGGGAAGGGTAATTGGAAAACGTCATGACGTTGAAAAACGACCGGAAGACACGTGGATGTATCGCCCCCGGTCGATGTTTGTGTTTGCTAATACCCCCATCTGTTCTCGTGATGAGATGATAGCTTGCCACAGGAAGATTTAGCGGTGCTTTAACAAGCATTTTCTGCTAAAATACCCGGCTGTTTTAATTTCTGATTTTAAAGAAACCCAGCTGGTCTTTTTCTTGGTAAACAAGTCACCTCAACAGACGTAGTGGTTTTTTAATTATAAATCTGATAAAAGAGTGAGCATTTTGAATATGATATAACTGGTTAAAAAAACTAGGTTTAAAAATACCGTCTTTGACAAAGGACTTAATTCTTTAACAAGCTATCTCAGGTTAAATGCCTTAGTCTATTTTACTGGTTAATCTCTTGTCACAGCTTGATTAAAAAGTTAAGTGCGACAGAATAATATATCGAGTCTTTTGAAGCAAAAATAGTTAAGTCATAAGATTTACATATAGAAAAGAGAATGAAGAAAGAAAGAGATGTGGGAGAGGGATAGATACAGAGAGCTCGCGTGTCTAACAGTCAAGATCTATATGGTTAACAAACAAAAAATATACATATATTTACACCTATTAGTTATGAAGACGACTGTGACGTGGCATTTAAACCCCCAAAAGAACACACACGATGGTCCCCAGAGTTTATCGCTATAAACAAATAAGCTAGAGGTGCTGCATGGTAACCGTTGCCAAGAGGATCCAGAGGCCGTGAAATGTCGACATCAGCATAGAGACCCACCTGTCGTACTTATGAACCAGGGGTACGTCTTTACCTCAGGGTTTGCTCAATACCTCCGGCCTGACAGCCCTTCATAAACCACAGCAAGACAGGAAACTGGAGATTATCAGCAGACTAAAGACTTTACATTGAAGGTCTTTGAGCCACCTCCTAGGTCAGAGCTGTTTTCACTCACAGGATGCCGAGCTCTTCTCCTCTATAGCTACCCCGGATGTAACCTTAAATGTTCTCCCTATGTCGTTTCGGTTACAACTTTATTGTTTTTACCCTCTGTGGATTTTGAAAACTTGAGAAACTGCACATCAAAGAGTTCCCGCTAGATTAACTATCATGAGCGCTAAGAAAAACAAAAAGAAAAATACAATAAAGCGAAATCAAGGCATCAAGTCGAATAAATGTATGTCTAGAGTTACAAATCTAGTAAGAGGAAATACATAATGGTGGTAAAGATGTGGGGAGAGTCGAGGCGCGCCTGTTTGTGCTGTAAAGGTGACCAGTGATGGCTACATAGTCTGCGCCTTCAATGATGGCGAAAGGAACAAGGAAATAGGAACCTTCAGTCCCAGCGGACCACGCGCGTATTCTGATTGGCTGCGGGCAGCTTCTTCTCAGTTCTCCAAGAGACTGCTAATCAGAAGGCAGCCTGCTGCAAGACTCTGGAGTGGGTCTGTGAAAAGCGATCCCTAGGAGAGTCTGTGCCAACACACACAATGATTCCCACACCGCTCTACCACAACCATCATCGCGTCTTTCTACTCGATCTCCACAAGAACCATCCACTCTGAAAGCCAACGGAATGACCTCCAGCTTGGCGCCTCCTGGTGACCAGCGGAGGGAAGTGCTGAAAGTCCCTGGTGCGAAAAGGATGAGCGGGGAGAGTTTGTGTGAGTGTGTGTGTGGGGTTGGGGTGGAGAGGATGGGAAGATAACTGTATCCGTCACGTGTGTTACTGGATAAAGTTATCGGCCTTTACACTTGCCTCGTCCTCGACGTCTGACAGAGCACGTGCAGCTCCGAAAGATGTCTGTGTTTGTCAACATGTCCACTGGTCGCTGTGTGTGTCCCCTGTCCGGCTTAAAGTATTTCTGGTCTGTCAGTCAGTCAGGACAACTCTGTCTTGCTCTATCTATATGATGACTACCCAACTACTATTCACTGACAAGTTCTGATGAGTATTCCATCATCGATCTTAACAACATTTCGATAAATCTTTTCCCGCATAAAACAGTTAAAAGAAACTGATAAAAAGAGACAGAGACAAAAGAGAGATTTGTGTTTGTATTGGTTGCTAAAAAAGCAAGTGAGAGTAATGTTATTCGAAATTAAACCAGTGGCAATAAACCCACGAATAATCTGACGGAATTAATCACACACTTGCCTACACTCTTTCAGCAGAGGAGTCTCTGCGTGGTTTCCTGTGGCTTGGATGCATCGTGGTGGCGGATGTGTCCGCTTCTCCTGCGATTATGGAATAAATCAGCTGCCGAGCGTGTGGTGGTGACCCCGAATGGAAATTTCGAATCACTCCGGCACTCGGCATTGTTTCATAATGATACATAACTCGCCGTCTGCATCAGGGCAGGGCAGGGCAGGGCAGGGCAGGGCAGACTGGAATACAATTACTGCTCCAGCTGCATTTGTCAGACTTGAACTGCACTACGATGCATGTGGCATGTCAGTAGAATGTAGTATGACACTGGTTTCTCACATCTGTTCTGAACTTGTCATACTGCTCTGTACGACCGAAAACATACTTCAACATTTTCCCGTCTTCGTGTGCCTGCGATAATAACAATAATTAATAATAAAAAAATACCTGCTCCACATTTCAAATCGATCTTTGATATGCAGATGATAAAGCACATTTCTGGTCCACCTGCTTCCTACATTCTATCGATAATGTCAACAAATACACTTAGATGGTATATAATTCAGATCTTGGCATTAGGTTTGACGATGCAAGCCTGTTATTTAGGAATTCTAGTGAAGTCACCGTTGTAGTCTATGTATGTCCATGGTAAATATTTTCAGGTGTGCATGCTAAGAACGAAAGGGATTATTTGCTCAGATTGCAAGACATAATTTTATTTTACGCTCATCTCTAATTATTTGAAAAACTTTTGCATCCTAGTAGAGCTTTAATGTAGATGATAAAACTCTCCAAATTTCCCAGCGATCGTCATTATTATAGATGAGAAAGCGCTTGGCGGCAATTCCTAAAGGGGATTTGTGCTAACAGGCGACTTAATTACACAAACATTGGACCCACTTCCTGTAGTTTCTCGGCAGCGATAAAGAATTCCTTTGGAAAATTGTTAAGCAACAAAACAGAACATCGCCATGGATGCATTCATACATTCTGATTTCAGATGTTTGTAAACACTGCCGCCAAGTCTTTTAGCATAAACAGGAGATTGTATAGTTTTCATCCTTCATTGCACATACTGACCCAAAACATATTTATTTTCCCCAATATTATGAAAAACAAGGTTCCCACATTTGCTTCTCTGTATATTCTGTTATTTGTAGAAAATGATTGATTGGTGAATGATATACATTTCACGAAGTTCAAGCTTTAATAGCAACTATAAAAGAATGTTCAAAGAAAAATAATCTTAAGATTGTAGAGACTAAACTACAGAATAAAGAGAGAACAAAAGAGACAAAATAATAATGATAAATACCCTCAAAAATATCACAAAGTATGCTTAACAGACCAAAGAAATTACAGATTTGCAAAAATGTAGAAAATGTTTAAAATCTGTGGCTTCAATTTTTATCAAGGATCAAACACTCAAGGCCTGACAAATGAAACGCTTTATTCCTTGTCTTTGGAGATATAGTTTCTTTTTTTTTTTCCTCCCTGGCATCATCTTTTCCATCGTCACACCTCTAGTTAATGACAAAACTCTAGAACGATAAGCACAAACAACCAAACAAACAAACAAACAAACAAACAAACAAACAACAACAACAACAACAAATAAATTTAAAAAATCCCTCAAAAAGCAATAATTACTACACAGAATCTCTTGTTCAGATGTGTGTTTATGGGGAGACAATTCCTGAGTCAGTCGCATACCGCCACTTGAAGCACTTCATGGGGACGCGGATGGTCGCGGACTTGTTGGCAGAACTGGCGACCAGCAGGGTCGCGGTCGAGACCGGGGTGGGGGATGTACACTGTCCAGCCTGCCGATCGTTTGCTAATGATAAAGTCTATTTGCCGAGTGCTATGCCCCCGACCTTCTTCAAAACTCGCGAGAAATTAATGGACGCCAGGGCCGGCAGGCGTGGCGACGAATACACCGTGTACCAAGGAGGAGAAGGATGTGGAGGGGGCCTTCCAGAAATCCATCCGGCAAATATCTGTCAGTCAACACCCAGCCTTTGGCATCCGGATTTGGAGGAGACCGTTCGATAATCGTCATCACGGCTACCTCTGCACCTGCCGCTACTGAAAATCAGGCTTACGTCCCTTTGCAAGACTCTCCCGAATCGAAAAGCAGAACACGACAGTCAGTCTGTCTGCCTGTCTGTCTGCCTGTCTGTCTCCAGCTTCGAACACCTACGTACAGCACTCGGTCGAAGATTGAGTTTGATGTTTTAAAATACAGGCGTCAGCAGCTCTGTCTAGACGGACAACAGTCTGGAGAGGCACGAAAAGCTCAGCCCCGGAATCAAACATATTCTCTGTCACACACGCGCTCTCGGTGTTCCAGCACGAACGAGAGTCCTGCAACTTCCAGGCTGTTTTTCAAAAAGACTCCTTCTGGATCGGAAATGTTGTGATGACACATCTTGGCAGAGAATGGCACATTCAGGAACGAACTGACCACTATCACGGAGAGCAACGGAAAGACGGTTTTGAAATGTTCGATTTAATTCAGGCTTGGAAGAGCGCACAACGTTCTGCAAAGCATGTTAAAGGTGTAGTGGGGTTAACTTTTTTGATTGGTTGGAGCTTAGTGGGAGGGTTGAGATTATATCTTAATTATATATATCTGTGTTTTAGCTTTTTTCTATTCATAGTAATGTTAATAGAAGTGTTTTTGATGGACAAAAATGACTCAGAGTTTCAAAAATATTATCTTGTGCCAAGCTGTAACCAGTCATTAGAATTTAAAAAAGTGCACCCCAATAGACAGAGTAGTCATGGACCGGCCAAGGAAAAGACGACATGGAGGAAAGCTAAAGAAAAGATGACAGCATCCTAAAAAGCACACATTAGCCACAAAAATTGATTAGTTGGAATGTTATTTTGGAGGTAGTCATGGACCAGAGACAATACTAGAGCTTGGATGTCCGCTGATACCTTAGGTCCACGATTTATCTTCATCAGCAACATCCGCTTTAGTGTGTTTTGTGGAGGCTGGGATATGGCTTTATCTCGGGAAAAAAATCCTCCTCTGAGCGATTTAATCGTAGAAAGTGGACTTTCACAACGGAGTAAGGCACAGCACCGAAACACTTGGTGTAGTCAATAGACAATGGAAATACTTTTGTAAGTTGAAGCGCCGTCTACTCATTCCTAATAGCAGGCCGCTGTTTGACTTGCTCTAAATGGATTTTCTCTTTGATCGTTTGATAGCACTTTCATGGTATAAAAGAACCAAATAAAGACTGCTTCATTTTGTGTTGTAAGAAATCTCCTGGATTTTGAAATCATCTCAATGAAGTCGTTATCTGAAAGGATTCGCCTTGGAGGTGAACTGTGAAAGCTCGAGTGACAGAGTGTTGGCTTATCAACCCACAGGAGTGTGGTGGCTCAAACAAGCAAAACATTATTAACACAGACATGCTGTGGCCTGTGACCCTGCTACGACCTCACATAAACGGTGTGCGGCGAGGATAAAAGTCTGTTCTTTTTAAAGAAAAAGAAACCACCTATTCGTTTATGCTAACCACCAAATGTCAACGAAAGGGCACACAATGCTATTTCAATATATAACAAGTTGGGGAAGGGTTGACTGCGAAAAGTATTTTTTTCACGCAGCAGCCGTATTACAATAATCATTTCTAGGATGGTTTATATTTGATTTTCTTTTAGAACTTGTATGGAGTATAGTAATAGACAGACTGACAGACAGCTGTAACTGGTTTATCATCATAGTTAGACTGACAGACAACTGTAACTTGTTTAACAAGAGTCATATCTGCAATGACAATGAATCCCAGAATGTTACTCGGAATGCCTAGTGACGCTAGGAAAGAAACCACATTAGGAAAGTAATGTACCAGTATACCAGTAATGTATCCTTTGTTCCTCGTATTCTGGTCTGACCAGAACATTTGCTTCAGCAATTGCCTTCAGCAACTGTCCTCACAGGATCCAGGCCGCAGTCATCAGCTCGAAGCAGAAACTTCTTTCGTTATTAGTCATTATTGGTGGTGATGAAACCTTCCCTTCTCCGCCCTTCCCAGGCATCCACTTCTTAAAAAACACACACACACTACCAATGATCGCCGCAGACGGATTGTACAAGAAAGGTGAAAGATATGTCCTGAAAAACTGAAGTTTAGTAAATAAATGCTTTAAAAATGCGTTTTTGCGTCACTTCTTTGCCATCACCAGTAAACCTGAAGCCAAAAACAAAACAACAAAAAAAAAAAAAAAAAACAAACAAAAACAAAAACAAAACAAAGAAACAAAAAACAAAAAAACTAAACTAAACAAAAATTACAGATTTAAGTACCCTCTTTGTATAGTGTCGAGATTTATTGGGGTTCAGGGCTGAAGCTGTAGCGTGTATAAGGCTTTCGTGGATAACAAATGGCAGACTAAACCATAGCAGCTCTCCTTCTAAAGACAAAGACCGACGAGAGATACATGGGCTTGCACTACGCCATGTGGGAATCGATCGTCAGCGAGTCCCATCTACGGACACCCGAGGGTCCCGGCGAAACGCAGGCATGGACCAAATGAATATTTCATCTGCTCAGCAGCGTCCATATTTGCTTTAAACATCCTCCTCTTGTAAACCCAGTGATGGCTGACAGAATGTTTGGTTGCAGCTTACCTGGCGATGAGTTTTGTATTTAGTATTTATGATTTGTTGTTGTGAGCGTTCTCAAAAAAGAGGAAAATTGTAGTTTTCATGTAGTGTGACACAATGAGTAAAACTTTTTTTTTTTTAAGTCGGACAAAAGACGAATGAGCAGCTGCTTGTTAGTTTTAACTTTCGGAAGCTGAAAGAAGAGGTTTGAACATGAAGCAGAGAACATTTGACCGACTTCACTGAAGGAGACGATAGGAAATGTGTGTAAAGGTTTATGCAGATGTTTTTATCTACTATCTTAGACAAATTTAGGTAGAAAAATAATAATTTTCCATTAGCACCAATGCCTTTGGGTAACTACAAGTTTTAGATGTAGGTCTGTCAGCAAGAAATAATGAAATTGAAGATACTGCAGACATATTTGGTCACGATGGCATGAAATGTTATTAATATTTCGGGTTACTTCCATCAATGGACCTCATTACCAATGGAAATGAGGACATCTGTAACTGTGGATATGTGACAGTGGGGGAAGTGTCTTCGCGTTTATTTGTTTTTAACCAAAGTGCTAGTCGAATTAAGCGACTCATAAAGCTGGTCTTGCATCTGTATCTTTATATGCTGCAATATTTGAAAAACCAACAAAAGAAAAAAAAGCAACCAAAAAGAAACAAATGAAAAAAAATTGAGACAAGCAAACAAACAAACAAACAAACAAACAAACAAACAAACAAAACCACAAACACAAAGACGGCAGACTGCGTCCTCTACCTTGGTATTCCTGTTGTCCTTATTCGCAGTATGTCTACTTACATGTAACGAGGTCTACTATAAACTGATAAATGGATGAAAAATACCCCCAACCTGAATATTATGGCAGAAGTGGCAAGGGCGGTCAAATAAAACCGTCATACATCGAGTATTCCGACACTGGGACTGGCAACATGACGTGAGAGCTATATTCATCACTATTCATCACTCACGCGCTAAAATGCCCTCTACAGAGGAGGCAACATCGCCACGAGGGTGACAACCCTCCCAACCCTTCGCTATGAAGAGCTGCATTCGAGAAAGACACACACACAGGCACACACGCATATCCAGAGAGTGAGAGAAAGAAGGAGAGAGAATCGATTCCATTATTGAGCTGATTATTTTGAGCTCAGCTGTGTTGCGATTATTTTTAAAGGGCAGCGAAATGATCATCGTGGTTCTATCATCCTTTCATCAGGCAGATTTGTACTCAAGGGGAAGGTGGAGATGGGGGACAGTTCAGAAATTTCAATTTGAAAAAAAAAACTTTAAAAAAAGAGAGATGGTTTTAAGAAATGTATTTTTGTCGGGACGTTAGCTGGACTCTGACAAACCGTCCCAGAAAATTCTGAGAGGAGGATGTGTGCTGTACTCTTAAAATCGACACTGACGTGCAATCCCAGCAATCTCCATTAGGAAAGAAAGACTAAGCTCCATTTCTTACTTGCACATACAGCTTACCTTTTCCTCCCTTCTCCCCATTTCTCATTGATCAAGTTTTGGACTCCTACGACCTTGTTGTCTTGAATTTTCTGTTTTCTAACTGCTTTAGGATTTTGCCTTTATTTCAGTCAATTTAACTAATTTAACTAAAACTTTTAAAGAGTAACTTGTGCATCTTAAAAAATATATTTTTAAGGGCTGGTGGACCTCAGATTTGAACCAGAGAAAGTACAGTGTAGTAAAGCTAGTGAGTAGCTTACTAATTATTGTTTAGGAAAAAAAACTTTTTTCTAGGGGAGCTTGGGTAGTCATTAGATTTTTTTAAATCTGAGTTTGCCATGAAAAATGAAATAGCAAAACGCATCTAAAATTCAATCAGAACATGAAAAACAGAACATGTCACTGAACAGGTAATTGTGAAACAAAACAGAACAATAGCAATGAGATTGCAATAAAAAATGGAATGAAATTATAGAACTTCTTTAAAATTTGACAAAAAGTAGAAATAACAACTTTCTGTGAGCATCAAGAGTAAAAACTTGTAGTGAACAGTGTAGTGTGCCATAGAAACAAGTTATTAACGGACACTTGATCTCGACATTTGTCGATGACCGAGGCACTGGTTGCTGGTTCACTTCCTGGAAGACCCAGGTTATTCTATTCCCTCGCATAGTGAGACATCACCATGAGGTAGGAGCAATCTTGCGATAAACACACAAACGACCGATTACTACTCACAGTAATTAATTATTGGTACAACTTTTTAAGTTTCACCGAATATTTAGGCAAGATTTTGGGAAGAAGCGAAAACATATCAAAAATCTGCTGCGAATGTTCTGTTGAAGACATTAATATTTCAGAAAGAAACTGTATCATGCTTGTTCTCACGTAACATCATTTATCCATCACAAGTAATTAATAAGGGAAGGCACTGGGATTAGATGGTGAGATGGAAATTCGATTGCTAGCCAGGACACTCGACTGATCGACACGATGTGAGCACAATCCATCTTCTTTATAAACAGAGGACATCAAATAGCATTTGTAGAGGGAAAGAAGAGAAGAAAGAAAGAAAGAAAGAAAGAAAAAAGGAAAGAAAGAAAGAAAGAAAGAAAGAAAGAAAGAAAGAAAGAAAGAAAGAAAGAAAGAAAGAAAGAAAGAAAGAAAGAAAGAAATAATTACTTGCCTCATTGGATGCAGTTTGCTAAAAAAAATGCATTCGTCTTTTCGCACAATCAGAAAAGAATATAGATAATCGTAAACCTAGTACGTAGCAATATTGCATCAGGAAAACTATGATGATATGTAGGAGGCTGTGGGTAAGGATTACTCACACATTACCTTTCAGGTAGGGAAGGAGGGCTGAGTTCAGGGGACGGGGGAGATGTGTCTCACACAGTTCATGGGGAGGAAGGGGATCCGATAACACAGGATTGAAGCTCTTCCCTCGAACAGACGTACAAACTGCCCACTGTGTGTGTGTGAGTGTGTGGAGCAGGTGTATGAAAGCAACAACAAGACCACGTGACACTCCTCCTCCTCCTCGAGCTCCACAATTAGAGCTCGTAATGACTGAAAAATTTATCTCGTTAAGAAATATCACACACAAACACACACTCACAGAATGCACATTAGCATGCCCACTCTCAGGTGCTCGCTCGCTGTCTTTCACACAAACACACACCAAACATTTTTAAAACAGAATATCATACCACTCATAAGAAGGCTAATCTCACCTCAGCAGTTGATCCCCTTTTGTCACAACTGGTGACACAAATCAATGCCAGCTAAGTTATTGACACAAGCTTCTACGTGTAAAGTATAGAAATCTGTGGTTCTTGTCCTTCTGGGTCTCAAAAAAAAAACTTTGATTTTGAAGAATAATTGTTCCATGGGAGATATTTCCCAGAAACACTTGTCTAGGACTCCTGTGTCACGTGACTTCTAATCGCCGAGTTCAGGAATACCATTGACTTGTTCCGCTCTGTTTCATGACTGTAAGCAGACCGATCTGTGTTAACTCGAAAAAAGTTTGTATCTGCCCCACCCGATCACTTTACCTGTCAATCCTAATTGTTTTAACACGTCCTACCTGGTCGCTGTTGCTTTTTCCCAGACAGACCTGTATTCATGAAGCTCACTAAGCAGCTCGTTACCATAATCTGATGTTTGTAGAGAGCGGACCAAACCCCGTATTTATGAATTTTTAATCGTTATAGAACAAGTCGTTCGATCAACCGGTAATTTGTCGGAAGGGATGCTTCCGATAACTTACTCAAATGAAGATAAATATGGCAGAGATTTAGTTTGATTTAGTTTCACAGAAAAGAAAACAGAATGTCTCCATACCTAAGAAAAAGAAAATAATAAAATACACAGACAATAGTAAAGAATTGTTTGGCCTGAGCGGTTTTTATTGGTTTCATAATCTCATAGCAGCAGACAAAACTGAAACAAAACTGACTATCCCAATCAACAGGAGGCTTTCTCATTTTTTTCAAACTGAAAATAAGTGAAACTTTTATTATCTAACCCTTTTATGAGAAACGTCATTTGATCAGAATAAAGAAAAAAAACTTCATATAAATTTCACATTCGTATAAAATGCTGATGAATATTTTGTACAGGTCTATGCTCATGTGTACCACCTACTTTCACTTCTCAATATAATGATATTTTATATTTGAACTTTAACTGGAGTAAACACAAGAAAACGCAATACACAACGGTGAGAGATACGATTATCTTTCCTTCTAAAGGAGCATTTCGACAGCTGGAAGTATTACAACAGATTTTGTCGGTCAGGTGTGAGGGAATGTTAGGCAAGTTTACACAAGTAAATCTACTTAAGCCCAATTCCCCATTTGCCCGACGAATCAATCACACACGCTTCTTTGTACAGAGATGCCAGCCCTTCGGTGTTTGTGCGGGTCTCCATGGCGCTGCCCTAAATTGTCAAGGGCTAACCAGGGGCCCAGGGAGACTGGGCAGCATTGTGATTACAGTAAGGCCCCTCCACTCCACCAACACATAACATACCCTACATAACGAGGTTGTAGACATGGAGGTAGTCTTTCACCATTCATCTTTATTATTATATGTGCAGAAATTCTTGATTTATTACTAAAAAAATTGAGGGATATCAAAGGATTATTTGTCGAAAACAAAGCATTTTTATTGTCTCAGCTTGCTGATAAATTGTCTATGGCTCTAAAGAATCTTTTAAAGCAACTGTTTTTTTTTTAATTTACAACAATTGCTCCTATGTCAACTTTGATAAAACTGATGCGATATGGATTGGCACCAGTCGAGGCCGTTTGACACGCTACATGACTCATGTAAAAATCCCGTGGCATGCCAAGACATTTATAGTTCTTGGTATTACTGTTTCGTTAGACCTTGATGCCGTGGTAAATATTTACTACCAAAAGAACTTCACAAAAGTACATAAGATTATAAAGGATAGAAAGCAAGAGGTAGAAGTACTGTACTGAAATCATTGATAGTGTCCTTATCTATTTATTACTCTTCCATGTCGCGGTAGGATATTCTTAATAAGATTAGCCTTACAGCCTGTGAGTTTATTTGGAAGGGAAAAAAACTTACAAAATTAAGAAAACCATTGTAATCAGAAAATATTTAGGTTGGGGAGGGGGTGTAAAGATCATGGATGTCTATGCTTTTCATAAGGCACAAAAGCTTACATGGACATGGAATATTTGTACACAGCAAATGCATGCTGGAAGTGTCTTTGAAATTCAATTTATCAACAAATTTCAGCTTGTCAGCAATTTGATGAACAACTGTTAACTATAATTAAACATAAAAAGGCACAAGGGAAATATAGTAAACTGTTATGCTCACGGACGCCTCCTAATGCATTAAGAGTGGAAAAAATCTTTTTCAGACCTTCAGTTGGGACAAATATTTGCCGATCCCTGTACTGTTACAAGAGATACAAAACTCCAGTTGTACCGTTTCCTTCACCGTGTGCTAACTACACACACCTTATCATATCAAATAAAAAAATTTGCACTTTCTGTCCACAATCAAAATAATCTACAGACCACTTGTTTTTGTACTTCTGTTAGAAACTTCTTGAACGATCTCTCTACAAAGTTAAAAGAAAAAAATGCTCTCGATGTAAAAACTTTTTCAGTAAACATATTAAATTATAATTTGGAATACAAAATGAATTTATAGTAGATAAGATATTCAGCCTTATTTTAATCATAGCAAAATATTATATTGACAGGAGTAGATGTTTCAATACTCAGCTAAATATGAACTTTTTTGTAATAGAAGTAGAAAAAGATACTTCACAGAAAAATACTACTGTACAGAAAATCGTAAACGGGACCTTTTCTCGTAGAGATTTATACGTTACAGTTGACCTAGAACATATATTCCCTTACACTAACTTGTGCCTCATAAATTTTGGTTTACGACAGATATAAACAGGCACAATAATAATCTTCCTGTAGATTGTGTTACGCTTAAACCATTTCTCTTTTATACCGGCCTGATGTTTTCAACTGAACTGACAAGTTTTCTGGTTTTTTTATTCACAGCAAACTGAAAAAATGTTTACTTTAAAGTTTGGGGTACAATATGTTTGAAGCACTTTTAGTAACGACTAATATGTGGTCTTTTATTCCATCTATACAGCTAATCAACGTGTTCTATTCTGTCCATCTTGTTTTATAATGATGTGGGATCAGACATGCCAGAGGGGTGATGAACGTGTTGTACACTCACTCGTCTCTATGTTTAAATTTAATTTTCCTCGTTTGAACATTTTGCTAACACAAGAAGAGTCTTGTTAATTGCTCTGAAAGCTTTCTTAAGAAAAAGTTGCGGCAATGGCTTTAGCAAACGTTAGTTTTTGGAAAACTTTGCGCAAGAAAAGTAACCACTCATTGCGACATAACGACAGAGACCTTTAGCTAGACAAGAATCCTTCAATCGTTTCCCAAAATGTCACTGAAACTCAAGCATCATCGGTTTGTCTGGCAAGCTTTTTAAGCGATAACATTTTCTTATAAGTGTCACACCTCTTCTAAGATGTTTGTCTTTTAAAAATTAATTAATATTTTTGAACGTTAATTGAAGGAGAAAAAAAAATAGCATAAGTTCCTGACATAGTTACACTTTCAAGTCTGCGTAAAGAACAAATAACACACAAACAAACGAACAACTGAATAAAAGAAAGAATGAACGAGAGAGAGAAGGAAAGAAAAGAGAAAGAAAGAAAGAAAGAAAGAAAAAGAAAGAAAGAAAGAAAGAAAGAAAGAAAGAAAGAAAGAAAGAAAGAAAGAAAGAAAGAGAAGTAGCTCATGATTTTTAACGAATTAAGAAAAACAATGTGTCATGACGAAGCAATGTATAATTTTATCTTGAAGGTTTCTATAAAAAGGACGTAGGGAAGCGTGATTGCAAAGTCGGAATATATTAATTTTTTTCATCCTTAGCACACACACACACACAAAACAACCAAAACAACAACAACAACAAAAAAAAAAAAAAAAAAAGAAAAAAAAAAAAAAAGAAAGAAAGAAAAATCAGGATGGAAACAAGATTGCTTGAATATTTACCAGTGTAAAAACTGCTGCATCACTTTGTGGTGGGCCTGGCTACTAGCTCCAGCAGAGCCATCGTGAACTCCCAGCGGATGCAGCGTCCGTTTAGCAGAGCGACTGGAGCAGAAAGCGAAGCAGCGGGGTCCGACAACTCGGCAGACAAGACTAAGTTGACAGTGCTACTAGAACTCCTCCAATGGACGCCTGTTCCCACACATCGATCCCGCTCCAATCTCTCTTCTTGTCTCTAGCCTAACTAGACTGGTGCTTGCGGGGCTGACGCAGTCTCTCTCTCTCTTCCCACAAAGAGGTCCGAGGGCAGTGGGCAGTGAATTAGATCACCCAGTTACTGATAGTCTCCCCCCATCTCTCTACAAACACATGCAGGCAACTGTACCCACCCATCCCGACACACACACACGAATGTACACAAATCCTTTTCGGATCTTCATCCCACGGTAAGCCTCTGGCGTGAGCTTCTGACATTTGGACTTCATGTGTTGTCCACGTTAAAGGTCTAGTGAGATCCACAAGTTTTCTCCTAATGATTGGGTAAAGCTCGGTACAAAAGACTTTTGTACATGGATGTGACTAATTAGCATATGGTCAAAGCTCTCCCATTGGCTGAGACTTTGACAAGGTCAACACATCCAGGTACAATCCTGACGTCGGTGCTGGTGACCTCTTCCTGTATAATTGATGTTCGTAGGCAAGTATCTCGAGAACGGTGAGGGCTATTCACCTAAAATTGGGGTAATGGTGTCTAGCACTACGGTTTACCCACAAAACATACTTGTACTCCGCTAGACTTTTACAAATGATGGGCAAGCTGGTGACAGGATGATGGAGTGCATGTACAAGATAATTATTCTAGGACAAATTACTGATGCATAGCCGTCCTCCATTCTTTGCACGCGACTTGTAATAAAAGACTTCAATGGCCGACTGCTGTGACTGCTGTCATGTGTGCGCCTTCTCTGACCGATTTCTGTGGCTTCACAATATTCTCAGAAATTTACAAGACTACTGCCTCATCCAAAGCATGAGGGGGAAAAAGAACCCTAATCACAATAGAGGAAGCGAATCAGAATCGGGTATTGTTGGACGTCTCTTGTGTCTGTCACGCGCAGGCTCAGATCACTCGTGCATTGGCTGTTGTTACCTGCTCTTAGCTCGGCCAAAACAGAATTGAAGAACTGAAATTTTCTTGAAGGATCTAGGTTGCAAAATTGTTAATCGGTATAATTTTAAGGACGATATAAAAAAAAAAATACAAATCAATAAGAAGGTGGAAGTCAAAGAATGAACTATCGGTGAACGAAAGATACCAAAAAAAAAATAAATAAATAAATAAAAAATAAATCAAGAGAGAATGGAAGGAAGGGAGAAAAAACCGAAAAACCAAAAAATAAAAAAATAATAATAATAAAACAAAACAAAACAAAACCAAAAAAAAAAAAAAGTACGATCCACGCAGAAATATATGATTGTTAATCTTCGTATACCTTCATAGTCGACTCTTTCTGCTCCCGCATACTATTTTGTGTGATAATGTGTCAATATTATCCACGGCAAAGACATAAACTTCAATCAACTTGGTCTGTCTAGACTCTCATCATGCACATATGTATTGCAGCCGAACGGTAGAAATGCGCGGCTGCTGGACAAAACATTCACATTTAAGTAAACAAGTGAGTCCAGAACTCAGATCCTCCGAATCCCCGCCTTTTAGACCCGTCTATTACATTTGGAACTCTCTTCCCTGCTTCTAAAAAGCAGATTACAGTGGGGAAGAGACATGGACGCTGTGAGATTAATGTGTTCGCACTATCACCGTGCTGTGTAACCAGCCCTGCTATCTCTCGCTTTGGGAGCCTAATAGATATTTAGCGTGTGTGTATATATATTGTCTTCTCAATACACATATCAGGTGTCCATTTATCATGCATCTTAATTCGCCGCAGTGGTGCTAAAGTTTATAGGCTCAGAGGTGGAATGCTGCAAGCCGCACATGTCCAAGTGCTTATTACTGGGTGGATGCGATGGTGGAAGAATGGAGGCAGATGGGCAGGCTGGCAGGTAGATATTTTGTACATCGTACATTGCAGTTTGTTTCTTTGTTTGTTTGTTTTTGCGATGGAACATTTTGCTTCTCGGCCTGCTGCTGGTTTGCTAGGGATTCGCTGAACCTCGTGTATGGTCTGTGGTTAGCTCCGATGCTATACAACTTTGATGCAGATAGTTGTTGTAAGGTTTTTGTTCTCAGTACATGAGTAAATCGTATTTGTTTGCCTAGACATATTACGCGTTGTGTGTGTGTGTAATCTCATTACATCGAGAAGTGTAGGGCTACTAACATGAGTTAGCCCTTAGCTTCTTAACCGAGGAAATGTCTATCTTTTGTGAGTATCACAGGACGGGTTTGGGACAAACATTTAGGATACTGGAGCTTTTGTCAAGGTGCTGAAGTTCATTTTCCGTCACAAAACATAGAGTGACTAAATGGTCTCACAACGGCTACAGTAGCCCAGTGAGTTACCAAATTATTCACTGATCCCATCTTAAGGCAATGACTAATCCGTGACTTAAAAAAGACCGAACACTCCATCCAACACCAAAGTCTCCGACCGAAGAGCGAACAGAATTCAATCGACTCACAATAACTGATGTAGTTCCTATCGGAGATTAAACGGAAATGATGTATAGTTCAAAGGTACTGTTCGCCAGAGCCGTCAACGGTGTTTTTCTTATGATTTTTTTTTTCTTACGGAGCTATAATTATAAATAACTCCATCTGACCAATAGGACATCACGTCACTTTAGAGAAAGTACATGTAGGATGTACAGAACAACCTGATCTTCATGTCATTACCACGCGCACACACACGCACGCACGCACATACATACACACACACGCACGAACATAACCACCCGCACTTAGGCTGAATTTGGACATATTTCCGGTGAATTTCCACACATTTTGTCTGTGAAACATTCTGACTGCAACTGCTTTAGCACTTGCCATTCCCCTACATCTTTTCCCTCACCCTCCAAAAATGTTGCCGTGGAGGTAATGTGCATTTCCTTCGTGTTGGCGACCTCTCCATCAGGGGAGGGCAGGCCAAACGTAAAGTTCACGGCTTGGAGTAGAGGCTTGATTGGACATGCAGCATGAAAGAACATTATTTCCATTTTTCACTTTAAAAAATTACTAGTAGGGGGATGGTGAGGGAGCAGCTGCGAGCGATCAGAGACAGCAACGCCAATAAAGTTGTCATCGCCAACTGCTTTCCCGTCAGCGTCGTGCTCAACAGATTAGGATTTACTCTCACTCTCTGTTCCCCACAAACACATACACATTCCCTCCTTCACAGTCTCTGAACATCTGCATTCATGTTCGCTGACAGAGACCCTCGTCTCTGAGGCGTCTGGTATTGTCTGTTATCTCTGTGTCATGAGCGTAAATTTCGTTTTAAAGGAGGGGGATAATGAGGAAGAAGAAAAGAAGAGGAGAAAAATTATCGAGAAAATTGAAAATTGACAATGTTACTGAATCACTCCAGTCCAGTAAGTAACATCACTGTAATATGCACAGATATAAAATGTAAAGTCTCTACATAAAAATACAACATACGGTAGATAAATGGCCAGAGGACTTACTGTCATATTATTCAATTCTTTCGATTAATCATTCATAAATAAAACCGATTCAAGTTTATCATCAGGTAATGTGTGACATGTAATTTTGGAATAAAACCTTAAGAATGATGCTTCGTCTTATCTTTAAGATATACTTGGCTTTAAGATTTCTAGTCAAATATTTTATTTTGGTTTGTTGAAAATGTTGTCATGTGATGTGCACAATTTATTTTCGATTATTGGAATTCTTGGTTTTATACACTTCCAAATGCTGACGTGTGTAAGAAAATTTACATTTGAAGAAAACATACAAATTTTGATTTTCCACCCGCAAGTTTGTCCTAGGTGTACCACTGTACCATTCCAGAACACCTTTACACATCACAACCAAATGAAACATGTATGACTGTATGTTCTTAATGTGAAGTCATTGAATTAACTTTGCTTTGGATGAAAATGAGAAATTTATGCACCGATTTTTGTAAAAAGTAGGATAAAAAGTAAAGGAGATAGCAAATTCGATGAAGTCTGTGAATCTTGGAGTTCGTCTTGTACTGTCAGCACACACACACACATCTTAAAACTACAGCAAAAATACGTTCGTGCAAGAGATAGTCACAGTATTTTCCTTTCACTGGAGGACCAAGACATATTATTGTCACGCACGAATAAGCTGCATTCAAATGAAGCAACATGTCAAAATTTGAAAATACAACCACCGCTAAACGATTTAGCGGCTGTCGGCAGAGATCAACGAGGGTGAGTGGGTGGGGATGGAACTCCGGCTACCTCAGCTTAAGTGGTGACAATATGAGCAAAATTAAGTTCGTGAGGCGAGAACTTTTACCGCTGCTTTTACAACGTCGGTTCATGACTGTTGCGTATCGTTCTGAAACTTTGCAGATCTTCAGTAACTGTAAAGCTGAAATCAGTTTCTTGTTGGTGCAACAAAACGGCAAGATACATTGTAATTATAACACAAATCATCATCTCACACCAGTTCTATCATTTCAGCGTGTGAAATGCAATCCACGGGAAATAACTCGAAATAAATACCGCGTATCATTATTAACGCAGTGTTCTCCCATGAATTATGGGTGGGCTACAGCCGAGACTGGTATCCCGAATAAAAATTTGTGTGAGTGTGTGTGAATATGAGACACGATAGAAATTTTAATCTTAATTTTGTGAGGCACTCAAGTTTAGCTATGATGGGAGAAAGTTGCACAGATTACGATGGTGGGAGTGGTAGTGATGATGATTGTAACACATCCTGGCATGCATGGCAACGATCGAGATACGATTTCAACATATTTTTGGCACGCCGAGAAAATGATACGTATAGAACATGGAGACGCATCTATATATAACCGAAACCAAATTGCCTAACTTAAAAAAAAAGTTAACAGTGTAATTGTATCCATGTTGTCTTTTGGAACTGATGAACTAACCTCAGCTACGCGGAGATCCCCTGAGCACTTCTATTTTAAGAAGCCACCTACATTTTGACGTCATCAATATAGCCAAGAAACCCGGATGTCAATGCAGCCAAAGGAGAACCGCAGTTTGGCAACATAAAATCATTGATCAGTTTTTACCGGGTAGAAAGGGGTTACTGTCTCCACAACACTTTCCTCCATAATGACCACACCAGCTCGTCGACGTCTGATGAGGGATTTTAAAAGGTGAAAAGAAATATTTGTCGTTTGCGACACTTGAATAAGTAGAGTTTATGTTTTCCAAAATGGCTGCTGTGTTGCGTTTGTTACAAAACTGCAATATATCTGTCTAAGGAAGAGCTTGTGAGATAAACAGGAATGTATTTCTGCATAATTTTAAAAGATGTCTATTCTAATATATTCTTTGTAATAATTTGACATCGTTTGGTTCATTATTGCAGCAGCTGGGACTGGTCGTTGTGATATAAATTGCATTTACTATTATTACACTGTTGTTATTGGGTAACGACATTTTGTAGACATTGTGTCTTGTAGCACTTAAGAAAAAAATTTGAGTACACTTCATTACTGACTTTTTACATAAAAGATGCAAACACTTACACGTGTAACAAGAAGGCTATGACACATTTTACTGAAACTTATTGCGTTTTATAATAGTTTTCCCATATGTCTTTTCGCACTTTGTACTTGTCTTTTTTGGTCGTTGGTATGGTCTTACGTGGTCACTTTGCATAAATTATTTCTTTACACATCACTTTTAAAAATTTCGTTCTTTATACAGTAGTTTAAGTGTAGTTTAACTGTATTGCAAAAATGTTACTTTCATTGCAAAAGCTGGAGATGTTATAAAGAACATTAAAGTTTCTTGTCAATTCCAACACTTAACTTTTAAAACAAAGAAATACTGTTTCCTGCAAAATTGACCAGAATAAATGCACACTGTATTACATAAAGTACATTATGTTGAACAAATAGAAACTGTTCCTTAATATATTCTTATATAGTATTACCAGTTCAAAGATTATTTTAGCCAGTTTATTGGTAGAATAAAGGAAATTAAATGTAGGTCAGAAGATTTTAAGAAGTTTAAAAGTTTGAAAAGTAATTCTAAGCTGATGATAATAATATCATATTTTTGCAAATATCATAATAGCTACTTTCTGGTACAGTGACCGGTTATGGCTAACAGACTACAAAACAAAGTTTTTTATGGCTTGCTAGAATTCATGGTTGTTTTAGTGGAATATAAACCTGTCACTTATTAAGTGCAGTAAACATTAAAGCTCAGGATTTTGTGCTGAACTTCACAAACATTATTTAGCTAACACTTTTATTATATACTAGCTGGCATCACCCAGGTAATTTGTCCCTCAAACTCTTACAGCTTAAACAGTTATTATAAACAATCAGTTTGCCACTTTATTTTATGATGAGTCAGTAGCACATTTTGGAAAATAAAGGGGTAGGAGGGGGGACCATGTTTCTAGTGGAGAAGACTATGTAGTGATGCACCTTGGTTCCAAACTAGCATCCTTTGAGGAAGGGAAGGGGGTTTGGAAAAAAAAAAGAGTTAAAAACCAACCTGTTTATTGTAAAGAGAGATGAAAATTGCTGCCATGTGACTCCATTTCTCTCATTTATATTGGTTACCTCATATATGAAATTTTTCCTCCCTGGTGGAAGAATGTCAAAATGTCTTCTTTCATTTTAAGTCATAGCAACTGAAAACAACAAACAACATCTGCCCTCCTGCCACACTCTGCTTGATTAAAAAAGCAGTTCTCTTTATTCTTTTGTAGGCTGCAGGAGGATCCTCCAGCAGGTGTTAGTGGTGCTCCTTCAGACAATAACATCATGCTATGGAATGCTGTTATATTTGGGTGAGCGATCATTATGATTTTCATACTGTTAAAAAGTAATAATTTATCTGTTGATTTTACTTTTTAATCAGAAATTGAATATTAGAATGGTTGAAAACAGAAGTAGGAAAGGAAGTTTTGAGAGCACTATTGTAAAAAAGAATTATTGTAACCATGAATTTTTCCCAGTTAACTGCAAAAACGAGGCAGATGTGTACAAAGCTTCCGGTTTATTCACGTTTCAGATTAACTACTAAAATGAGACAGGTGTGTACAAAACTACCGGTTTAGTCACATTCATTGTTTAGGCTTGCCGAGACTAACAGCAGAGAACTTCTCAAGAGGCTAAGCGTTGGTCTTGGCAGACAGCAATCCACCTATGCACGTCGTGATACTAGAAGTGTTTTAACCTTAACAATCTAGAAGACTTACTGATAATGGAAGGGAACTTGCAATAGCAAAAGCCAAATAAACTGGTTTGACTTGTGTACTTTCTTGAAGCTATTAAGTGTAAAAAATCTCCAAGTTGCATTCACAAATATTAAACCTAAAGACAGCAACAGCTATGCTTGCTCTCTTTTTAGTTATTTATCTATATACCTTTGACAAAATTTGGGCAAAGAAAAATTTGGGCAACACAGTTGGCTGAGATGGAGGAGGGAGAACAGCATTTACAAAAGCCAATATCTCCATGCATGAAATTTCTAGAGACTGGTCAACGTGTGCATTTATTCATACTGGTAGTGACTCATATGCATGTCAGTAGTAGATGTGCACATACACAGCGGTCGGCATACACACATCCAGTCTTTTGAACTTATTGCCTGCCACTGGAATCATAAATGCTTTCTTTGAATATTCCTTATGACTATACATGCCATTACTATTATGTATTAACCATGTGTACAGGCCTCACGATACACCATTTGAGGATGGTACCTTCAAACTCACAATAGAGTTCACAGAAGAATATCCTAACAAGCCTCCCTCAGTCCGGTTTATTTCCAAGATGTTTCATCCAAATGGTGAGGATACTACTGATTAAACTGCTGATGGTAGCTCTTTTTCTTTCAGTGTCAAGTTTCCATGTCTTTTTTTTTTTTTTAAACTTCTCAGTGTAGCCTATGTTGCTACAATTTATCTTAAACATCTTGCGGGTGTTTAATAGAGAGGGAGTGTGTGTGTGTACAGGCACATAAACATGAGCATGTAACCAGATTTAATTAAGATTTATACAGTTGAAGTATTTAAAAGACTGTCGCTTTTATTTTCTGTGTTGCAGTGTATGCAGATGGTAGTATATGTCTAGATATCCTTCAGAATAGATGGAGTCCTACTTATGATGTGTCTGCAATTCTTACTTCTATCCAGGTATGTTACTAATCTGTTGACTTATGTATTTTTTACATTACAGACCCCACTTCATTTTTCATTTTGATGGCAGTATTTAACATATTAAGATTCTCTGAAAATTTTCTGTTATGTAGATTAAAGAATCTCATAGTTTGCTGTTCAAATCTATGGAAGTAACTCCCTGTTGTTCAGGAGTATGCTCATGGTCATGTGTTAGAATGTCACATTAAAAAAAAAAAGATTCTGCACCAATTTAACTCCATTAAACTGAAAGCAAAGATTTCTACTTTGGTTTTCACAACTAGTAGGGTAGTGGACTTATAAATCAATACCATTTAAAACATTGGTGTGCATGCACATCTAGTTACCTACAGGGATATGCTTATATATTTTCCATCAATAGAGGACTTGTGTGAGAAGAGTGAAAATTTGCTTCTATAGAATAAACCATGAGCATAACTCTGGTATGGGCAAGGCACATATAATCCTATCTGTACAAGGTGTATACAGGTAGTCCCTGGGTTAACTAATGCCCACGTTACCAACTTCCATACTTAAGAATGAGCTGCCACAAGTTGTAATTTAGGAATCAAACGTTTCAGATAAATCAAATGCAGGTACTAGTTGTTGCACATTTATTATTGTACTTATGGTATTAATGGTATTTTTATTTTTGAAATGTTTTATGTATGTAGGAGAAAATATCTAATCTTAAGAAAAACCATATGTGTTCCAAATGTTGGGAAAACAGACTTAAAGATAATTTCACAAATGTAATTTGTTACCTGAAAACTGCCTGCACATTCCTTTATTTAGGTCATATTGGTAAACTGGATACTTTGTTAGCAAAGACCATAGATGAGAAATATGTCTCATAAGGTGTGGCCTCCTATATAAAAATTAATGACAGAGCTGTGGCAAATGTCTCTAGCGGCTGTGATGACGTGCTTACTCAAAAAAAGACATTTTCAAGCAAGCAATTGAGATGTGTGATATCATTTGGGTTGTTTTTTTTTTTTTTTTTTTTGCATGATAAGAGAAAATAATAAGATCCATTTACAGCAGAGTAACAATTTCTGACAGCAGAATAACAATTTATATGGACAGTACAGTATTCAGAAATGCATGTTGTCACAGAAGTCCATAATGACTTGCATCCACTAAAATCAAGATCCAGCATACTGCAAGAAGAGAATCAAGAGGAAATAAGTGTGGTCTTTGTAGATTGCTAATTGTAGTCCACAAGCTGACCTGAGTTTTTAAGCCATGCTCATTTTCTGGAGCTTATGAAAAAACAAATACAGTAAAGGACACTTTATACAAATGTTGATTTTTCAAATGCACACCTAGCACACTGACTTGCAAAAGACCTTGTGTTTTCTTTAAAACCATGGTTCAGACATAAATTGAGGAAAAGATATCACACCATTTTGTCCCAAGAGCAAGGTTTGTCAAGAGAATAGATGAAAGTCTGTTTTATCTTGTCTTCAGACTGTCATTGTCCTCCTATACCTTGTCCATATGTTCCATATTGTCAGCATTTTCTCCTTCTGTTCAAGTTATGTTATACAGCTCTGTACTTGACACTTAAAGAATGCCTTTCTGTGAAGAATCCTGTTTCAAAGTCATGAACTGTTTGTGCTCTGCACTTGAAAGTTCATAAGTGAATTTAACTTCACAGTTGCTGCATAACCTTTACAGGACTGGCAGCTTTGCCATGATATAGTCTTTGTTGCTAGCTCCAAGTAAAACAGCAATTCCTTCACCCCCACTAATCCTGCAGTTTGTGGGCTACATAGCTGGCAGCATAAAAGAGGACATTCAACCCTACCAGCTGCAGATGAATGTCTGGCACAGGAGGAAGGGTTTCATATATCAGCCACATTGAGTGGTTGTCTTAACCCACTTGGTCTTGCAGGACCAGTACAGGGGGTTCATCAGTTGTCGGTACCAGCAGGAATTTGTGTCTTCAGTACAGTTGCTCTGTAAACTCTGCACAAAGATAGCACCTGCCATGCAAGCCTGAAGAACGGTGTTCATTTATTAAGAACTAGGATTATCCCTGTCCCTACTTGCCTGCAGTGTTAAGAAGAGATTCAAGACAATGGTGATTGAGTCTGTCAAGAGAAATTTAACATGATTGTGTGGAAGATCTGTTTACAGTTCTGGCACAGTTGATAGTCATCCACCACTATGCAATCTCTTAAGCTGCCTGCATATGTTTGCTGCCGTGATATAACCTTAGTTGCTGGCCCAGAATATGACACTAAACTTGCCCTCCTGCCCCACCTCTCAAGTTGCCTCCAGAAATGTGTATGATGTCTGTAGTACTGGAATGAACATGTGTGATTCTTTGGTATGAGTGTGTCAGGCTGCTGTTGAAAGTGTTGAAACAGCGTGTCAAGCTTCTCAAGAAACAGTGTCTATTACTTTGTTTCTTCTAGTCAAATGCCCTGGCATCAGAGCTCCCTTTATAGATGGCTAGGATAACAGCTGGTGGTGGATATTGAAGATGAATGGCACATCATACTATACATATATCAACTTCCCTTTTCTCACTGGCATTCACAAACTGCAAATCTTTAAAATGATTACTTCACAGAAAGCAGTCCAAACTGTAAAATATCTTAACATCTTCAACAGATTTTTTTTTCTCCTGACCCTCTGTCCACAATCTTAGCATCTATGAATAAAAAAGCATGCCACAATAAGAGGTGCTAAAAATACGGGGGGGGGGGGGGGGACACAAACATAGGAGACTAAACCCTTTGCCTCTTTTGGGATTCTGAAAAAAGACTTTCTGGACATTTGTTGTGATTTGGTCAGTTTATCATGCGACAAGCATGCCCACTACTATTCTTTTGGATGCCATCATTACAGCCGCTTAGGAGCACTTGCTTCTGCCATCCGAGTTGAATATCTTTGGCAAATTTATATTTTTCTTCTTGTTGGTAAACGAGTTTTGTCCAGCTCTACAACTGTCATTTACTCAACCATTGAATATATGTACTTTTGAAACCTGTAGCATCCCTCGAAAGTTACAGAATTACCAAAAAAAAAAAAATTTGGAGCATAAACGAAACTTGCTTCATTTTGTTTTTTTGGTCCTCTCTGTTTTAGTCGTTGCTACATGACCCCAACCCAAATAGCCCTGCAAACAATGAGGCTGCACAATTGTACCGGGAAAATCGGCGAGAGTATGAGAAAAAAGTGGCAGCCATAGTGCAGGAGAGCTGGAATGATGATGATGATGACGATGAGGAGGTGGATGAGGAGGAGGAAGGAAAATCATCTACATCTTAGCGCAAGTCTGGTGACTGTAACTGAACAACCTCTTCTGAAATCTCTTCTCAAGGAAAGTTCTGAGTTTTGGGGGAATGGGGAATTCAATGGCAGTAATAAAAAGTGACTTGAGGGCAAAGGGTTACACCACATCAGACACCCAGGAGCATTTTAGCCTCAGTTTGGAACGAGCAGGAGAACATTATGAACAGGAATAGTGCCATTACGTTTTGCCGGTGTAACAGTGATAAATTTTGTTTATGTACTTCGTTGGTCTGCAGCAGTCCGCTTTGAATTCAAGCTGCCTTTTTGTGAGATTAAGCCAGTGTTAGTCTGATCTGTAGTTTCTATTCCATCCCATGTTTTGTACCTAGAAGTCAAGCTTGCAGTGTGAATTTTATGTTAAGAATAATTTAACAAATGCACAAAAGTTACTTTGAATTTGGTGGTGTTCTGTGAATATTGGTGACAAGATACCCAAAAATGCATTTTGTTTCTGGAAGAAAATCCCAATATAGTGCATGATACAGAAAATGTAGTGAAGATTTAAGTTCATGAAGAACTGGAGGTAAAAAGCTCTGTGCATTTCAACATCAAATATCACTTAAACTTTTAAAGCAGAAATCACTGGCTTTGGGATGGGGAGTGTGCAACAGTTTATATGCACATTTACAGAGCAGGAGTAGCAAATACTGAAGCAGGCAGCTCCCTCGATTCATATCCTTTTATCAAGACACAACTGTAAGTGCAAGCTGGAACTTTTGAGGGATGATGACATTAATTATATATGACTGTGTTCCAAATGTTTTAATGGACAAAGTGCACCTACCTGTGAAAGGACATCACACTGTTATAGGCATTGTGCACATAACACCAGCTGCTTTAAATGTGCTTTCATAGGTAATTCTTTTACAGTATTGTTTAACCAAATTAAGCTCTCATTGACATGGATTATTATAATTTAGTAAATAAATCTTGGTTGTCTATTAATACCACCTTTTGAGGCCATTTTTCATGTCTGCAACTGTTCAGGTTGATACTAGTAGTATCTCTGTGGTTCAGATTTCTATTTCTACAGATTTTACATTTTACTTCCAGTCTCTCTTAGATGAACCCAACCCCAACAGCCCAGCAAATAATCTTGCAGCGAAGCTCTATCAGGAGAATCGAAGGGAGTATGAAAAGAAAGTTAAAGTTGTGGTGGAAGAAAGTTGGATATACACAGGTGAAATGCCGGCAGATGGTTGAGTGAAAGGGTGGATGTGACTACTTGGTGATTGTATAAAGTCTAAATTGAGGCATTGTTTGAATACATTTTCACATTTACATACCTTTATTGTAGGATTACCAGAAGTCGTTGGTGTTATCAGATTTGGCAACAACCCTCTGATTCTAATACACCCCATCATGGTGTCATGCAATGTTTTTGTTGAGAGGTTGGTTTTTGTGGGACTCCCTTAAACTATCCCCTTATTGTAGGTTTTGCTTAAACATAATAAAGATTACATTTGCTGCTTTGTAATTTTACAATATTGAGAAATGCCTAACCTGCCGAGCTGTGCAGAATATGAAATGAAACTTAAAATTTAAATGGAGAGGAGAGAGATCATAACTCATCATGGGTTTTTGCCATTTGAATGAGACTGTAGTCTAACTAGGCATCTGTGTGGTTTATATCTGTACATCATGTAGTGTAATTTTTTTTAAGCTAAAAACCCACGTTCCACAAATTGATTTTCAAAATGCCTTGCAAGCATTTGATATGCTGGAAGAACTGTGTGTTATTTATTTTGTTGCTGTATATGATGTAATGTACAGTGTCTTCAGAAATAAAACTGCACACTTTTCCCTGGGTGTGTTTGTAAAGATTCTGAATTTTGTTTAGCAACATTTGCTTTGAATGGTCAGATGGACTGATTGCTTTTTCAAGAAAAAGTAAGAGGTGTGAACTTTCTAGCTTATGCTTTACCCTCTCATCAAAACTCTTACCTACACAGTGCTGTTCAATAGGATGTCTAATGCTAGTGTAAAAACAAATTGGCTTAAGGGTACTATAGATAATTTGTGTATATTTATAGTCCTCTCAAAAGTATTGCATACTCAATGAGCAGTGGTACAGAAATTTTCTTCTTTGGTAACAGCATGTGTGTCTGTAAGTGGGTTATTACATAATGTTGATGTTTGAATCTTGATCAGTACATCATCACAGGCTTCAGCTTTCAAATTAGTAAAGATATTTCCATTAACCATAAATTTATAAAGCTGAAAATAAAACATACAATATATATATATCAGCTTGTATAATGATTCATTTGAACCCCTATGGAAAACATTTCAGTCCACTGATGGAGACTTGTGACCTCTGTCCTGTGTACTATGGCAGGCACACATCGCAGTTCTTGGTCCAGTAAATGCCCGCAGTCTTGAGAATAAATACCAGGCATGGTGGAGCCCAACCTCCTCCTTCCAATGCTTTTAACCTTGAACATTTTATCTTTTACTACTGAGTTACTGGCTCAAGTACGTGTCAAGCCACAGGTCAAGTTGGACAAAAGGATGTAGATGAGCCCTCTTATTAAACAACATTACAATGATGGACTAATAAATTAAATCTAAATTTAATTTAGACATAACAGTGATAAGGTCTACACTTGGCAAATAAACATAAAACCCTCAGATTCAGCATTATTATTAGCTTCATTAAAGGACGTTACAACAAAATCATTTCCACATGATGACATATGCAAGCTCTACATAATTACAAGTGAAAGTATTTTCTTTACTTTTTTTTTGTATGGTACTGATCTACAAAAACAGTGCATGGTACTTTTTTTTCAGTTTAGTCATTTTCACATTGCAGAATATCATGAATGAATCAGATAATGTTGGGCTTTTGAGGCATGCACAAGTTGTAGTGAGCTGCACTCTGCCAAAAGTTTGTATCCTTCCATCCACACCATCCCTTGAGAGAAACAAATATTTAGCAAGAAGTTACCAACTATATTTTTTGTCAGAAAGAATTCAGATAAAAATTCTTCTTGAGGAAACATCTCTGAAACTTAGTTAACTGAAGCACATTTCTGTTTGTACTTTTAAGACAAACCAAAAGTCAAGCGTCTTTCACAAATAAAACAGGCTGATTGAGAAAACAGTCAAAAAAACCCAACTCAATTTTCACTGTTTTAAATTAAACTACTGCTTGCTAAACACTGAAAACTGATCCACTAAAGTTAACGTAAGCTTAAAGGAATCATCCTGCAGATCAGGATTACTGAAAATTCAAATTCAACTTGTGTTTTTTCTTATTTTGATAATAGAATGTTGCTATGTAATCCTAATCATACAAGGAAATATTAAAAATTTACAAGTTTTATTCACGTATACAAAGCATTTTCTTATTTACTACATCCCTGTAGTTATTCATGAAAGGATCAAATTTCACAAGATTATTTCAAAGCATTATTGCATACTTCTCTTTGAATTGTCTCCAAGTTTTCGCCACCTGTGTAGTGAGGATCTAAAATCAAGTACTTGATGTCACCAGTGGTCTCACTGTAGTCAACTCCCAGAATTGTGTGAGCTAGTACTCCTCCTCCTGTCAATGGCAGAAGAAATAAGTCCAGCATAGAGTAAGACAGGGGTAAACAATATGTAGAGAGAAAGCTTTGTGCTCACATAAGGATAGATCTATGTTTAGATGTAGAGGCCAATGCAAAGTGGGGCATTGAAAGCCTAAAACCAATATAATGGGATGAAAATAAGTGAAATGGTCCAGTCACTAAAACCATTCATTAAAGATGATTATTTTATCTGTTATGGAAAATTTCAGCAGGTGTGCAAATATTCATGTTCGAAGTCAGATATACATTCAAACTGTATCAAGATGTTGACATAATAAAATAATTGTGCATTGGAATAATGTGTTTTCATAGAAGAAATACCAATCATAATTGGTGTTCCTTGCGCATCAAAGTGTTGTGCCAGTTCTCTGCCTTTGCTGGTCAGATCAGATCCCGAGGTCACATTAATAAATTTTGATGTCACCTGTGTCAAAATTCATGGCATCAAAAGAGGTTTATATAGTATTAACTGTATTTAATAACACTGAATACCTTCACAATAAACAACCAAAGAGATCATCAGAATGAAGCAATTCATAGTATATATATATAGCAGCAAAGCAATTGTGCATGCACATTAATAGGGAGGAAGAGTTTTGACAAGTTGATAACATTCTAAATCACTTTATTTAAACAGCCGGATACTTACACCAAGAAAGTATTCCAGACAGAAGGAAACTTCAAAAGACCCAATCCACTTCTTGCTTCCAACAAAGTTCTGTTCTTTATCTCCAAGGTCAACCAGAGCCTATAAAAATGTGTTTTAAGTAAATTCTTCTTGCAAAGCAGGCTGAGTTTTTGGCCCTCTCAATCTTTTCCAAATGCAAAGACGTATTAAACGACACATTCAATCACTAATAAACCAATAAGGTTCTTCTGATTCAAAGAAAAAAAGTTTCATTACAGCAGTCAAATCAACTCAAAGCATGAAGTAGTTTTTGGTGTAAATATCGTTTCAAATGAAATCATTCTAAATTGTTAATCAGTATTTCCCTGTCCCATTATCCTAAATTGAAATTTACTTAAATCTCTTTAAAGATTAAAGTTTGATCATTCCCACAGAATGATATTACCTAACCTGTTGAATTTCTCTGTGGGAAGGGATAGGTTTATCTGTGTAGCCTTGATAACGAAACCAAGAAATGAGTGTCTGAAGTGATCGATAGGCACATCCCCACTTGTCATCATCAAATCGATCCTGCATGTAGTGGTGGTAAGTGTAGTTGCCTTTTACCAAATGAGGCGTTCCATTCTTTACTGAAATAGAGTTTAAAACACAAGCCTTTCAGATATACATCAAAACAAATTGTGTGAATACCACACAATCATTCTTGGCTGCTTAAGTAGTTTCAACAGATGTTTACTTTTACTGATAATTCTAACAGCATCATATGTTATCTCTCCACACAGAAAAGTTAAAGGAAAAAAAAGTATGAATTTAATGAAAAGTCTAACCTCCTGAGGAGAGAGACCCACATGAGGGTTAATGATATATCCCCCAACTGCTGTTTGGCCAGGAAATATCCTAGCATTCGCACGACGGAAAATGGGCTGATCCACTGCAAGGCACATCTGCTGATGAAGGGTGTGTCTTTGGATTCTGCAGCAAAAAAGGATTCATGAATCAAGAGTCACTCAACAAGAACTGCACAAAATGACAAACATGAATTTTGAATCAAACGGACTGCTGAAACAGACAAAGAAAAAGATAAGGAGTACAGAATTTTTAACAAAAATCGGATTTTATGCTGTACTAATGTCACCATATTCACAATTTGAAGAGTAATATCGCTGAGAATCAATATTTATTTACTGATCAGTAATGTTTACCTAAATCACTTTCTGAGAATCCCCTTGGATAAATGACGGTCACACAAGTATGGCGGCTTGGTATAGTAAAGTGGAAAGGCTCTGGTATATGAAACAGATTTTCCTGCAAATGCGAAACTGTACAATTTTTAAAAGAGCCACCATGTACTACACATCCAAACTAAAACTTTTAAAGGTTCATAGTGTTTAAGTATTCTATTTTTATTCATGAAGTTTTGAATAACATTCAATTAACATTAATGAAAGGAAATATTTTAGCAAAAAGAAAAAATTTTCACAAATATTTATTTGATCTGTCACTTCAAATAGAACAAGATCTAACTTTTTCCATTTAAGAAAATGCTTATTGATTTCTAGGGACAAGAGGAACATGGTGGAGGTCATGGTGATTAAAGTGGTGGTGGCTCGACTTGAAGGTACAGGTGCAACAACTCTGACAGTATTTTTAAATTTAAAGTGTAATTATATTATTCTGGTGTTAGCTGGAAACTGGTGCTAAAAATACCAGAAAAAAGTCTAGGAACTTGCTTTATATGGTTTCCTATGGACACTTTTATTAGAGAAAAATCAAATGACTTAAGCTCCAGCGTATATTACACAAATGAATTATGAGAGGGTAAAATTAAATCTAAAAATAAATGTATGAAGCATGGATACAAGCACAAAAAGATTAAGAATTTTAAATACTGGGACATAACAAACACAATAAATGCTAACCAAACTTTACAAGTTATAAGTTTAGGGCATGGCAATGAATGCAACAATATAGTGTCCCAGTCTTATTGGCCATGTAAGCACAAGCTGGTAATCAGTCTGAAGGACCTTTGAATGTTGGAGGAGTGATTCTTTCATAGCTTGGAGCTGTGTCTTTACAGCATTGGTCAAGACCTGAAACAAGTTGCTCAATGTCTCTGTTTCATGTACTTCCACAAGGACATCCAGAGGAAGTGTGATGTCGGTGACAAGAAAGCTTCCTATAAAAGAAGATACTTTGTGTTATAACAACAATATAACTCCTAACCATCATAAAAATAACAATTCTTTTCTGTCACAAAGCAATGAACAAACTATTCATAGCGATGTATAGCATGGTGTATTAAAATATGAAAATCGTATTAGTCAAGCAGCATAATAGCAACAGGCTTCTCAAAGACTTAAGTGTACATCTTAAATATTTGATCTAACTGTGTGCTAAGCAAGCAGATAAAACCAACTTTATCTAAACATCTTAAAATTAAAAAGAAGTTAGTAAAACTATTAGGCTACATAATAAATATATATATCTACTGATGCAGCCTTAAAAATATATCAGGTTTTAGCTTAAGTGACAAGCGAGTGTTTTAAACCACTACACTACCGGACTCCCTACTGTAAAATTCATTTCTGATATTGAGATATTTTTGGTACCTTTTTTATGGTGAACTGCAGGTGCACAGGATGGATGTGCAAAACTGTTGTCTTCTCCATTAATTAATCGGTACATGTCAACTACTACAGGTGACTGCTGAAAGAAGTTTGAAAGAAAACAATGTCAGCAAAATACTTTGAAAGATGCAATTTAAAAAAAGAGAAATCCACATGATTAAACATGAGAAAATCCAAAGAAACTTATACCGTTATCGATATATATATCTCTCTTTCTCTTTGAAAAAAAAAAAAGGAAAAATTATTTGTGTACTGATGTCAAATGGTAAATGAGCTTAACTTTAAATTTCGCCAAAATTAAATCAGCAAAATAAGTAAAAGAAACTGTAAGCATTCTAATATTTTTTTAAAATGTATGAATCTTATAATCTGCATAAACACTGTCTCTCTCTTATGACAATACATTCTAAAATACAAACTTCATTATTTCTGCTTATTTAAAGAAAATGCTACAAGGTGATAATGACAAACCCTTTCCTCCTCTCACTGATTCTGACTTTTGCCCCTAAAAATTTTATTAACCTGATCTGGAGTTACTTTCTTTTTGCGATTGTGTGTCACATTATCATTTTCATTGATGAAAGCACACAGGTCTTGGCAGGTATACAAAGACTTGGGACCAACTATGTTGCTTTCTTTCAGAAAGACTGAAGACTCGTGAATACCATAGCTGAAATGTCCAGAAGTCAGCGCTTCATCAACACTTGAGACTGCTTTTCTGACTTTGTTCGCCCATGTCTCTGCTGACAGAACATTTCCATCACTAAAAAGGTTTAGATAATAGAACACTTTATTTGTCCCAGAGAGCAGTGTTTCTTGAAACAGAAGATGCAAGCAACTTAGAAATCAGATGTTTCTTGCAAATACCAACTTGTGCACGTGAATATGTGCATATGCCTATCTACATTAATCGGTACATGTCAACCACTACAGGTGACTGCTGAAAGAAGTTTAAATTGCCCATTGGGACAAATAAAGTTGGTTATTATTATTACATGACTCTTCAAGTGGAAACACATCAACTTCTACATTTCTATACTTCTTTAAATGAACTTTTGTTATAGAATGTAATAATCTTGAAGAATAAATAAGTTTTTAAATAGACAACATCTTCAATATGCTCAAATATAAGAAAAAATTTTTAGTTTTCTTACTGTTGGGAGACTTTCCACTATCCACATAAAGGTGGAGGGTAATCTGAGCCTTGATGCGGAAGGTCACAATTCGTTTATCCAAATCTTCTTCAGGTTGTTCAGTTAGTTCAGTGACCTTTCCTTCATTACCTAGCAGATGAAAAGAGGCTACTTGTTTACCTGCTACTGGCTGCAGTATACAAAGGACAAATGGGTTTTTCGCTGCTGCATTCTGTGAAAGAAGAGATAGTAAACACTGATAAGGTAAGAAAATAGAGCTAGCTGAAAAGATAAACCAATAACTGATTATAAAATATGAAGATGCCAATGCGTTTTATCTGTTAATAAAATAGCAATAACAGTTAAATAGCAATCACAAGAATGGAACAAATCAAAGAAGCTTTGGTTACTCAGCTAAAACATCATGCTATTTATTTCGGTTCAATAGTATATTTTTAGTACAAAGACAAATATACAATAAACATGACATGAAAATAAAGTTTTAATAAGAATGCAGGCCTGCTCTTTTCACATAAGACTGTAATAAAAGTAAGAACCATTTTACAGCAAGGTTCAGGTGATTCAGGGACGATTTTTCTTACATTGGATTTTCTGCCTGTGACTTAATTCAAAGTTTGTTTTTGGTATTTTGTCTGATTTCAGAAGATAAGCAGATACCTGTATATCCCCTGGAAGAGACTGTAGTGCTGTTAGCATATCATCTGTCAATGAATTTTTGGCGACAAAAACGATTCCCAGAACAATAGTGCCTGGAAGAAAATGTAACAAAAAAAAAATTCATAATACTCTTCTTCAGCACAAAATATACATTTGTACTAATTTATATTAATGTAAGTCAGCCAAATACTGGAGCAGAGAAATCAAAAAAGAGACCACAGCAAATCATTTGTATGGTTGTCAAGCAGATGTTAGATAAAAACGTAAAGCTAGAAAAAAGGAGGCTTCAGGTTTCAAATTTAGATTCTTTATTGAATGTTTAACTGAAGGTCACATGTTCATGCAAAGGACATCACCAGAGGTTAATAAAGGTAAATGTCCTTAGCCAAAATACAAGTATGCAAAGGAAGCAGCTTGTTAACGTTGACTGCCAATAAGATCCGATAGCCTAGTGAATGGAGTCTCAAAGAAGATTCGCAGTGTTTCTACAAAATTCAGACCCAGCTCTTCATCATATGTGTGCATTTCACCTAAGTTTTGAGTGCGATGTGGATATACACTAGTGTCCACACTATAGTATTATTTTATTTTCCAGTTGTTAAATGCTTCTTACACCCTGAGTCTGGAAAATGACAGTCTGTGTCCACCTAATGAATTCGATGTCCTTTCTACTAGACCATTTTCTTACCACTATCTACACTTTTGTGACAGCTACTCATCCTGCACTCCTGGGAAGTTATCTGTAAATGCATAATAAAATCCAAGGTTGGAAGCAAGAGGGCAGAGCTTGCATATACACCGTTGTTAGTTTGGCATTGGTGTAGTCAGTTTCCTTTTGGAAAACCAAACAAAAACAAGTAACAGAGGGAAAAAAAGAGCAACAATAACAACAAAATATAGTTTGCAGCTGAAACTGGTTTAATTTATTTTTACAGTTTCAAACACATTCCCCCTTCATCTCATGATTTACGTAACATTACAAGGAATTCAATGTTTCCTACTGGAATAGGAAGAGTACAAGTATGCAAACAAAATCTGTGCCTCATGGCACTGGGTGCATATGTCATCCTCTTTGGTGATATGCTGAAGATTTAGAACCTTTTGGGTCAATGCTGCTAAAGTAACATCATCATCGTGATTTTAAGTTTTTTGACATGCGTGCCTTGCATCTTTCCTCACACTAAACCCTTTGGTCAGAGGAGACTGTTCTGCTTGAAGTGAAACTGTGACAGACTGGGGCTTCAAGAAGTCAATGACTGCAGATCCCTTGCAGCCGTTTTCTCAAAAATGTATAATTTAAATCTCCCAAATTGGCACACTTAGCAAATGTTTTATATTGAATGGGGATAATCCCTGATGTAATGTACACAAGGTAATTCTTTCAGTTACAGAATAACTGTCACCTAGTGGATACTAGTTACAGATGATATATGTCTGTTAGGACAACCAAAGATGATCAGCATATGCCCATCCATTTTTTATATCTTCACTTCGAGCGATGAGGTGCATGAGACTGAATATGCATGAACATGATCTACAACTGACCACTTGTAAAAGTCAGCAGCGTGTGTACTCCTACCTTCCCTTGCACGGGTGAAACCATTTTAAACAATAGCCACAAAAAGTTCCACCTTTAACAGGAGCAACAGTAAATTTAACATATCAGAGTTGATTGTATGGCCCATAACAGTCAAGATTTAATCATACAATTTAGCCTTAATATACCATAGAAAAATGATGACCAACCTCCTGTAAGATGAAGACAGCACTGCTGAAAGTCTTCCAGAAACTTATTTGGGTTGCTTGCATTACTCTTCCATACATTCTGTATACAAAGCTGCTCATTTAACATACGCCCAATGAGGAATCCCTGGACTCCTGTTCCCATCCATTTTGCTGTTTCCAGTGACTGAAATAGTGAATACCATGACTACCATGAAATAGTTTTAATGACTAAAAACTGCAATGCTTAGCCTAGTAAAAGAAATGACTTTTGAATTGATTGTTGTATCTAAATGTATGTTTTTATAAACTTGCACTGACTGATTGATTAACGTCAGTATTTAGATTTTATTTCTCGGTGCTAAATTGTCTCATGCAGTAACGCTAAACACATTATTTCGAAGTTAAGTTCAGTGATTAGCCCTCCCTTCCCAACTCGTACGCAGCACTTGTCTGACTGTGTGTACTTGTCTGACTGTGTGTGCACGTCAGGGCGGGGAAGGGAGAGAGGATAGGAGAGAAAAGCATTACAGAGACTAAAAAACAAATGCTCGATATGAACATGAGCTAAACCTTGAGGGTTGTATTGTCGTCGTAGTGGTTAAAGGGATCAGTAATTGAGTTACTGAGTCGCGGATATGGATAACGCAACATATGCTGGTACATAACTTAAAGCTCAAGATAACGCATATATTGTAAATGAAGATTACGCACTATAATTCTGAGCACATTTAGTAACAAGTTAAAGCACACAAGCTTACTTTATGAAACTTACTTGTTTTAAATCGTTTGATACCCAAACTTGTTTCAACATCGTGACAAAACCGCTTAACACATATTCGGAAGTGCTACCGCAGAGCAACAACCAAAATAAAATTAATTATAAACCATGTATAAATAGCACCGACGAAACAAAAAAGGATAGATGACTTGGTAAAAATAATTAAAGCAAAAATATTTTTAAAAAATCCGTTAAATAATAACTGTTTGATCATGTTTTATCTTCGATCTAATTACAAAGCGGACGAATATCATCTTCCAGTCGTCCGTCGTCTGCTTCACAAATTGTGCCTCCAGAGAATGTTCCTAGTGTATTATTTAAAAAAAACAAACACTTAGCAGCCAGTACATTGGGATGGACAGACGCGTTAGTATATGTTTCTCCACTTCTACTTTTTTTCGGTATGTAGGCGTTAAGGTGCACAGCTCGCTCACCAGTGCAATCTATTTCATCCACTTTACATTTGTTATGTCGATCGTCCGTGATTTCTTACCTCTGTTAATTGTCTAAAATTGTACATAGCACAAGCCTCAAAGTAATTTATAAATTATTCTATTATAATTTTAGTGATGAGAGTAGCAGAAATTAAAATTATTACATATGTAATTCTCATATATTCCCTAACGTTGACAAAAAGGGGGCAACACTCGATCTATCCCTTCAGCTACAACAAATTCGCTTCATTCCCTTACTCCATCGTGACGGAGATCCTCAGGGCCGCAAACTCATTGCGGTGTGGCCCGACTTAGGCAGCAGCAAGCGAGAAGCGATCTCATAAATTTCTATTAAGTTAGTCATAATAATAACGTAAATATGGCGGGACAAGCAAAGGAATGTCCATTACAAGATCGACAGGCCACGTACGTTTACATTACTGGATATAGACTTATGTTTCTCGTCAGCCTATATTGTGGTTACACAGAGAACAAGCAGACGGAGTGTAAATATACATGTTGCAAAAGTGTTTTAATACACTTTGACGAAACTACCGCTTGACCAAACACAGCAGGCTAATTTTGAAGTTGATAATTTTGTATGGCTCGCGAATAAGTGGCCCTTGTCCTTTCCCCACTCCTGCCGTACTATATAGTATTCTTTCCCAGAGACTATTGCTGCTTTAAGGCACAGTCGAAATAGAACGAACATCTATACAGCGAGGGATAGGTGAAAGACAACTTTCCTATCGGCCGTCTTCCCCATATTCTTTGTACTCTCCCACCCACCATTTCTTTCTCAATCAGACTTACATACAAATATAAAGGGAGAGGTGAGTGAGAGGGAACAGTTTGGGATGTTGACGCGGACAGGAATCACATCGATTACCCATGCCTGAGCAGTTAGGAAGGATTTAAGTAAACAGCTTGAAGGAGCGCTGCACCCTGGTAAGATTTTGTGTGTGTGTGTGTGCGCGATGTCTTTGTCCAAAAATAAGGATGCGTTGTAAGGATATGCTGGTGCAACTTTATATCCCACCGCTTCTCCCAGTCAGGGATGAACAGTTGCTCTTTAAAACGGTGTATGACAGATGGTTGTCTTTATTGAAGGTTAATAATCATACGTATTAAATGGTATCGCTCGCTGGAATTTCGGCTCGTAGTCAGCCGGTATAGATTGAGTTAACCACCTTAATCAAAACACTGATGTACTCTTCTGGGTATGAGGCAGCAGGAAATAATGTGTCGCTGAGACAATTGTTGTCTGGTGTGAATATCTCTGCTTTGTCAGTATTTCAGTAGGCTCTAAGCGCAGTCTGTTGTCAGATTAAGAGTAGGTATTTTTTCTTAAAAATGCAGTCACTCCCTACAGATACAGTGTGCGACAGCGACAGAGCGGAGTGTCGCACCTGTAAAGAGGCCCGTAATAAATCCGTTAACGAGATGTGCGAGACAGAAGCAGAGCTTGACGGGGCGCAGGAGAGATAGAGGATAAGAGTGCTTTTTGGTTCATAGAGGTTTTCTCTACATTCCAATTCAGTGTGGAAAAAAAACCCGGTTTATTTAGGTTTTGATCTTCAATAATGGGCAGCCTGAGATGAAAAGAGAACAAACACGCCTGATGCGACGTCACACTGAACATCTCTGTTAAAAGGCTAGTGACGCCGAATGCGAGCCCTGAGCCAGTGAAGAGGCATCCACTGTGCGAGCCACATAGTCGTCAACGCACACATATAAGAAAAAGGTAGGTTCTTTTAAAAAAAAATTGTTATAGACGTTAAGACAATGAATCACAGTAAAGCCATTACTGTTGAATTCCCGAATGATCGCTGATTTCAGACAATGCCATTCGTTATATTTGTATACTGCATTCTTGATTATAGCAATTATTATGCATTATTTATGTTAATGACTTTATTATGCATTTTCGATAAATAATTATCTGATGCTTAATTATGTTAGAAAATAAATGTGAAAACAGAGGAAGGAGCACTTGATTTCAACACTAATGATATTTCCCTCTTTTTTTTCTACTGCATTTAGTTACCATTTCTTTGCCTGCAGGATGACAAATTCTCCTTACTTATGAGAAATATATAAACCAGAATCTTTCTTTTTTCCTCGTCGATTCTTTTCTCATTTTTATATTTCATTCTGCTATCTGTCTGGATTTTCTTTCTATTGATGTCTAAGAGGGGATATAAGAATACCTTGCGATTTCAGAATCTAATGCGATGTAGCAGGAAATGTTACAGAACTTGCAATTAAACATTTTGAAACATTGACCCAACAACTCAGGAAAAGGCGCTGGATGTTTGTATTCCGATCCTACCCACACAAAATGTATTTTGTATGCATGCATGCGCTTATGTGATGAGATGATGACGGCTGCTGTAGCTCGTAATGTAGACTGAGTCCTCGGGAGAAAAGTGAACACATTTAGAGCTCTCCAACTCTTTTCGTCTTTTTATAGCTTAGCTTGCATTTGCATTTCGAATAAAACCGCAGAATTTATGCAGTTCCGAGCATAAAAACATTTTCCTAGGGTTTTTGTCTCTCCCGCCTCTCTGCAAATCCTTTGCTTTCTTGGATTTGACCAGAGGTTTATTCTTTGCGTTTAAGGTCTCATAAAAGAAGGGCAGAAAGAGGTGGGCTTGACAGAACATCTCTACGGGGTCGAACGTAAGGTACCGGTATGTTCTAGATACGCTAAACTTGTGGCCTTTTCTGCAGAGGTGGATAGAAACTCTTAGGTCCCCTTCATATCCAAACTGCTTGCACCTCTAAAGGCAACTTTTGTCGCATAGTTCTTCAGCCTGGAAAATCAGTTTCAACAAACACACTTCACACACAAAATATTGCCTCTGCTGACTGAAACAAAAGGGGAAATGTGCTACTGACTGAGGGTTATAAGGGCAAGGTGGTTCCAACCAGTTTAGCCTGACCATCAACACTGACGTTTCGTTGCCATATTATACAGCAACGAACATTGTCAAAGAAAATTCTATCTTCGCAAAACGCCACTGGAAATTGATCGTCGCCAATGCTTCCCAGTGGCCCTATTCTTCAGGGTTTCTACCTGTAAATGTTCATCACCGTAAGGGCTGAGAATAAAACAAAAGAAAAACAATCCAGCGTTAACAACAATTTCTAGCTCGAAGTCAGTCAAAATGAACAGATACTTACAGAAGGCAAAAGAATAATTACTTTATAGCCTCGTGATATTAAAAATATTAATACAGTCAATTATAAAAGCGCACATAGGTCCTTTGGTGTGAAGTTTTATTTTTGTCTTTGTCGGATTATAACTGACATTCATAGAGCAGAATAGAAAGAGGGATGGGTAGGAAGGGCGAGAAAGAGAAATAACTTCTGAGGTTTTATGCCCTCCCTGACTCTCAGCTCATGCTACACCCCTGCTTTAACTGCTTTTCCTTGTCTCACTGTTTTGATCCCATTCTCTATTTCTTCTTGTTTCTATATATATTTATTAATGTACAAAACACATAATGTTAAAAAGGAATAAGCACCACCACCGCTGCCTTCTCCACCAATATCATCGTCAAGTTAGCCTCTTCATCCGTCACCAGAAACGGAGGAGATGAAGTTACAATCAAGCTCAGGATGGTAAAACACTCCATAATGCGTTCCCGAGAGGCAAGTACTCCACAAACTACAAATTGAAGCCAGGCTCTACGGACTGCAGCTCAGACGTTCTGTAACAACAAAAGAAAATATAAAAGTCATTATCTTTACTCATGCTCTGTAAGTCTTGGAAGCCTTCTCAAGCAGCCAGAACAAGGAAATGAATGCCTTTACAGCAGCCCTATGCAGTCTGCAACAATCTGCTCAACATTCTTCTGGTGGATTTCTCTTATTGCAATATCGCGGCAGCGATCCAGCTGACAGAATGACAAAGGAAGAAGAGAGGCCGATCCGAGAGACCCCGCAGATGTGATTTTCTGAGGCCATGACAATAAAATCAAAGCCAGATAAAAGAAAAGATGGGTCCAGCAGCATCCGCAACTACTACCCACTTTGCAGGTTAGAAAGAGAGAAGAGGTGACTATCCTCAGACTGAGAACGGATCATTCCAGTTTCAGACATCACATGCTCATCAAGTTCCTCATTGAGAGTCTAGTGAGGGCCCTTGCCACGGCGCCAATGCCAGTGGCCCACCTCCTGCAGGACTGTCCAACCTACCAGAAACTAAGAGCAGAGTCAAAGCCTGCCGACACACCGATTAACAAAAGTTCTTCGGATACCTGCAGTGTCTGCAGCGCATAGCAGGCCTCTAGAGTTATCATCCGAGCCTACGAAGAAAAGGAAAGTTTCTTCACCTTCCCCCTGTCGAATCCTGGAATTTTGTGGTTTTTAACGAGAATTGGCAACACTGCCACATTGGAAGTATCGATAGTACGGACAGGACTGGAACCTCTTTTAGATGAGCCAGATTTTTGTGTATATACAAGTGGGTTTTATTTGCATGATTTTTACGTTTGATAAATCTTTTTTTTTGCTGTAATTTCACGTCGTTAAGTATTTTCCTTGAGGAAGACCAGAGGTGTTGGCGTGTAAGCCGTGTGGTGAGATTGTGACTGACGTGTGAACATTGTACTTAACGTTCCCCTGCCCTGCAGGATTATTGTAACGTGGGTGGCACGATTTACATAATAACTGTCACCCTCGTGTCCAGTTTCCCGGAGCCAATGTTCCCGATTGACGAGACAATGCAGAAACATTGAAACAATCGCCCATACCGTACGTGTAAGATTGAAGATCGCAGACGGTTGTCAAATAAAGTAATAAAAAGTGAATGCCTTTGTCAGAAATTATGAAAATAAACATTTCTTTCAGCGAGTCCAGAATTTCTTTATTCTTTCTCCCATACTCGCTACCCACATTAAAAATGCTACAATGTTTCCTACAGAAAAGACAACACTAAAGATACAAAGTAATTACTTTTTTTAATCTTCACGAAAGTGTGTGCTAGAAAATTAGAGCTCTTGAATTTTCATTGTTCTTATGCAAGACCGCTTAGTGCCTTGTCTCGGCATGGGAGGAGTACTTCTTGATATGTAGATGTGACAGGCCACAGACGTTACATGTACAGGTGAATATATATTCGTGTTTTCTGGTCTGTGTGTGTACCCATGCGAATGTGAGTTCATGGATGTTTGTGGGTGAATAGTTGCCTACTGTTCGTAAGTCCCAGGTAGGCACATCCCTTTGTGCTGTGCGTTTGCAATTACTTGTAAGCCAGGCCCGTTCTTACCCCCGCGGGGTGCGAGTTATAGGGATTAATTTGGAGCATTGTTACCATATTAATCAAAAGCGTGTGGCCCCTGACGACTATCAAAAGGGCTGGGCCCTAGGCAGATGTCTGCCTCTGAACACGGCCCTGCTTATGAACCTAACATCAACATTATTGCATCATCCCTGAAAGTTTTGGCTTCCACATTACAAAGCAAACGTCCTGTCATGAAATAAAAACAGAGGTAAAATATGTATATAGCTTAAATGCACGCAAAAACAGGAGCAAATGGAGTTTGTTTCAATTAATTTGCACAAGGGTGTATGCCGACTTTTCATCCAGCTCAAAATAAACTGTTTTTTCGAGAATTTGCTCACATGTGTGAAGAAAACTTTACAGCCGGAATTCAGCTTTTGAGATCAAACATAGCGCATGCGCAGACTGAAACGGATGCGTCATTGCTGTGAACATGTGGCTTGTCTCAGCAGTCAGTTAGATAACGGTTTAGGTGTGAGTGCCTTATTTCCAGGGCACGTGCGGTCCTTGGAGGTGCTTATAAATGTGTATATTTCAGGATGGGCAAGATAAGGCCTTAAAAGTGCTTAGTTTTAGCAACTAGGTCTATAGATATATATTGCTGTCAGGTCCTTCTACACATAAAGAGAGATGCTTGTTAGTAAGTTGTTTGTTTGTTTGTTTTTTGGTTTGTTTGGTTTTTGTTTTGTTTTTGTAAAGTGTGTTCACATTATTCTTTTCGCGCTCACAATTCAAAAACTCGTCACCGAATCTAGGAAATATTTTTGTTTCTAAAGGCCAAACTTCCATCGTCTCGCTTAAAAGAATAAAATAATGAAAGCTTCGCTCCCCCCCCCCCCCCCGCAACAAAAAAAGCTAAGATAAGAATTTTTTTATAAACTTGCTTTGGGAACGGCATGTTAAAATTTCATATTTCTGACTAAAGGATAAAAAGCTAATCTACTCACTTTATTATTTTACAAGAAACATGCGCCATTTTCAAAGGCTCTGTCTCTTACACACACACACACGAGAAAAGGTAGGTGTCCTCAAAAACCATGGCTGTTGACAAAAAAAAAAAAAAATGGAGGTGAACCTAGTGAACCAACTTAGGTACGAAGAGGATTAAGTATGTTATATATTCCTCTTTTAATTTATAAATCTGTAATAAAATAAAATAAAACGAGTGATGAGTTAGATTTGTCCTCGAATGGTCCTTATGCTTCCAGTCCTTATTTTCAATGTGGTCAGTGTGTGAACCCTGTATTTCTAATTCACTGTTTGCAAGAATGACTGAAAAGGTAAGGACGACCCTGTACGAGGGCTATGATAAATATTTGTAGAAATCGTTACTTTACGTGAATTTTCACACTGTATTCGCCACTGAGGTATCACATTGATTTGAGACATTGTCATTCCAGTGCCGAGAAGTGTTTTATTACGTCTGGCAACAAAAATATCGAATAAAGAGGCGATTTTTTAATTCTTTTCAATATGGGAGTATACGGTTCGATTAGATTGAGTGAAGCAGTCGCAAAAACCGGTCTGACTGGATGCAGTGCCTTTGAAAGGTTTTCACTTTTTTCTCTAGGGAGGCTTTGAAAAATGTTTAGTTTGCCGCAAAGATGAGATCCAATTTCAAAAGAAATGAATTTTTCTTGGCAGACGATCTGACATTTGCGAGCTTTTTGACCACAAGCTTTATTCAACTTTTGTTCGACCGTATCAGGTCTGCTGTAGGTGTTGTAAGCAGTGCGGCAAAACGTAACAGGAGAAGATAGTTTATTATTAAGAGTTTATACAAAAATATTCGAAACGGTTTAACAACAATGAAAAAGAAGACAGCGTCCCAGAGAGGGCGAAGGGTCGAGAGATCGTGGCGATGCACATATGTGATCAAACTTGAGTTTGGTAATTGTTTAACAAAAGAAGCTTCCGGAGTTTGTATACTTAGCGGGCTTCAGTTCTGATTAAAAGATATATATATCAACCTGTGGAGTGTCTATGAATTCAACGTTAAACCTTTGAGAGTATGGCGAGGCATACGACTGGTGTTGCAACAGGTAGTGCTATCACTATGGACAAGAACAAAACCATGGGAAAAGCTCTCACTGAATGACGAACAACAGCTCTTGTGTTGCCCATGGCTCCCACTGTCAGTACCACCGCTGCCATGGGTACCACGGCGACGACAGTCATGATAATGATGAATTCGTTAAGTGCGGGCTACTTGAGGTCGGCCTGTCAACAGCAAGCTGTGTGGTGAGAAGCCAAGGAAGCGCAATTAGTCTTCGCTCTCTTATCTATGGTGACGGCTTGACTAAGTTCGACAGGAATGTTAGGTCGGTTAAAGGCTAACCCAAGAGAGAACACCTCTACCCCGTTTCGAGAAATACCAGCTTTTCACCATTGCGATTTTCGTTCGCGTTCAGAAAACGCCAAAATCTCTCTTCCAACGACCTTATAAAACGGAGTCTTGGAGCGTTGGATTTGAACTTGAGAATGATGTCAGAAGTTAAAGGTTAGGGCTATGCACGTGTGTCTTTCTCAAAGAATCATTATTTTTAAATCTGAAAGTGTAAGAAAACACACAAGTATGAAAGCCTAAGTAAGCGTTGTGTTTTGTGAACCTGTCAGGAACTTTAAGTTTTAGTTTAAGTGGGACTCCGGTTAACCTTTAACAGGCAGTCCAGAGCTGGACTGACTTTTGGAAAAGATATGCAGCCAAGAGCTACTCTTGAGCGATGGACAAAAGTGATGACTAGACTCATCAACTAGAGACCTTTACCTCACGTTGACAAGGGAGTGTATGTGTGCTCACCATTCATACTCCCATTTCGTAATATTGTGGTACACGAGAGATTAAACACTTTGTCAAAAAAGGACTCTCCTCTCAAGAATAAAGTGTGTCTGCAAACACCAGTCGTTTGAACGGCGAAAGCTGTCGATGCTGGTGGTTTTAAGGGCCCTACCTTTTCGAAATTTTAACTGACGATTCAGGTGTGTGTCACGTATGTGCCGTGTTTGCAGGTGGGCGGCTTCTACGAGTTTTCAGTGTCATAATTTTATTTGCTTTCAACTTAAGCATCAAATAAGAACCCAGCTTTACACTTGAATGCCATTGTAACGTAAGTTTTCTGTATTTTCTTTTTCATCCCTTTTTCTTTCATTTCTATCGCTCTTCTCATCAACACAGATTGAAATGTCAGATAAATGCCCGCTTTTTCAAGGAAAAGAAACACATAGAGATATCCCCTCAAAGCCTACTGATTGCTCACGCACCAGTGCACATGAGTGTACCAGGTACATGTTAACGACAACACAGGGATGTTGGGGTCTTCAAAGGAGTCTGTAGTGAGAAGGGGCTCACAGTGTCAGTAAGAGCGCGCTTCGTAAAATTAGTTTTAAAATTTACCAGTGTTCAGGTAATGTGGACATAGGTCGAACTTGCCTCAGCTTGTAAGATGTCTTGCGTGGATGTCTTTGTTTACGAGTAACAATTGTTACATAACATGAAAACTGCTACAAACTGAAATTTTTGTTTTTTTAATGTAAGCTTATTTATTTGGTAAAAGCACAGACTCTGCTGCTCAGCAAGCAGAGGTTAGTGCATAAAGCCTAGAACATGGCCAACGCTAACGCTGTAGCTGAAATAAAACACTGAGTAACCAACGTAGATCATACTTTGCAATAAAGACAATCAATTTTCAGTTTGCTTGCTCATTGTCTGCTGAAACAGATGACGACAATGGTGGGAGACGCCACTTGCCAGGTGGACCGCGAGGACGTGAGACGGAACTCCTCTACACTTGACCCGACAGGTAAGACAGTCAAAAGGTCTATGTATGCCAGTCTCTAATTATTCTTACTTATTTCATTTCATACTTTCAAGTCTTCAGAAGATCTTTTTTGGGATTTGGTTTAGTTAATGGCCACCAGTGGAGACTAGCATGCGTACTTAGCTGTAGTAAGTGTGCCTCCGTCGGTGTGTAGTTTTCGCGCGGGTTCACATATACAGAAACAATGGAGTTAGTAGAACACATACACAGACCCTTCTTGACTAGCTTCAGGCGTTAGCGAAGTCCTGATGCGTGTCATCATCTATCATCTAATAGAGTGAACCAGTCCTTCAGCGTCACCCGTAGCTTACACCTAGTGGCGCTCATGCTAAACACTCGGAGGTGTGTGTGTGTTCGTGGGAAGGGGCAGACTAGGAGTGCACAGAAGACTTTATCAATATGACTTTTGTTAAAATATAAATATCTTCGTGTTGATGACAATCCTATTCCCTGCTATACAGTTTATGTGTTTATACCTTAGATGGTTTTGTTATGCTCCCCCTTAAAACGGTCCGATGGCCTTTTCAATAAAGTGATTCTAATTCTCATTCCTCGTCCACCATATCAAATTATTTGTATTTTTCGCTGACATGAAATGTATCCTAAACGACGTTCTTAACCGAGCACGCTCTGCTGTGGGACTGTGTCTGGTAAATCATTTAAAATGTTAATTTAAAATATATCAAATACAGTCACGTGCCTGACTAAAGGTATATAGGTTGCAATGTTTTTCAGATGGCTGGATAAAAATCTCGGTGTAAGATATTGGGTCAAGTGTAGGAAGAGGGACAATAACTATGTCCGGGACTATGCACAAAAAAAAAAAAAAAAGTACGATATCACAGTACGATGTCACTGAAAAGAAAACCATCAGATAAAAGGTCGATGACACCACGTTTTTCCTGTTGTTGAATGTCCAAAACTGTACTCCTTTTGCGTTTTGCCGAGTTCATTCCGCGTTTCGTGCACCAACGTCTTTCTAACGTTTTTACAGTGATGAAATACGCATATTTTTTTATCGCCCTTGTCTCAAGGTTATTTTTTTTTTGCTGTTGTGAAACTCTTTGTACTTGTCAGCTTGTCCACGTTCTCCCTTGACGCCTAGTCCGCTGTGGACCCTCAGTAAGCTCTGCAGTGCATAAACGTGCCATCATCCATTAATCTAGTTATTCATAGTAGCAAGGCTTGAATTTGGTATGAACAAATGCTGTACTGTTGAATTTGTGTAGACACTGTCCATAACAATGTGTCCAGGAGCCATACATGGCTTACAGATCAGACGCAGAATTTTTGCAGTATACATTTAAGCATACATTTCACATCTCACTTTTTTTGCTCTGTGACCCCACACTTTCTTTTCTTTCGTTCTTCCTTTCTTCCTTTTTTCTTTCCCTCCATCTTCTATTTTATCATCTGCTTCTTCTTCACATGAAAATGCACAACATGTTAATTCACATGATCAAATGAGTCGGTGCATTTCAAAGTCAGTAAATGTTGAGCACCTTTTCCCTTCAATCAGGTCACCACGACAGCGGGCCGGTGTCATGTGCTCACAATCCCCCTGCCTTAAACATCCGACTCTATAATGCGCATGCGTCATATTTAAATATAATTCAAGCTGTTTCTTGGGGAAGACACCTTTGTCAGAGTCTATATCTGAATGCTCTGCCTTTGCCGTACATTGCAAATGCAGTTATCTGAGCAGCACGTGTGATTTTAATATCACGCATGCGCAGGGCTTAACCATGCATATACAACCAAAGGACTGGCTTTCTAATTTGCATAATACAGTACAAAAATAAACATAGAATCATAACGCAAATCATTTAGAACATTTCACAATATCGGAAATGACGGCGCTAAAAGAAGTTATATTTGAAACCGTCCACATGCACAATATTAAGGACTTTCGGGCGCTGTTTCTTGGAGCAAGAAAACTTTGTCAAAGTCTAGATATAAATACTATGCCATTGTGAACACGCGTGATTTTAATATGACGACGCATGTATAGTTCAGGGTCGGATTCCTGTGACAGGTGGATTTCGAGCCACACGGCACCGCTCTATTTAAGTTATATTTTAAATTATATTTAAATATGACGCGTGTGCATTATGGAGGGGTATTTCTGAGCACAATGACACCGGGTGTAATTTGTTATCGCAAAACATTTCCATGCGTGTTTGTTGCATAGTATTTTCATGAATCTGTTAGCATGCATCTATGCCAGCGGAGATACCAAACAGACTCACAGGTGGTGCAAATACCGCCAGGTACGTCCATTCAGTTTTATTATTATATTTAGATTATGTCTAAACGGTGAGGTGGTCAAAAAAGCTGACGAACCTAAGACAGAAAAAGGACAACTAAACGCAGATTGTAATGCATACAGATTGTCAGGCAAGCCGGAAGACATAGAGATAAGCAGATGCAGGACAACAATAACAACGGAGCTATGCAGAAAGGTTAGAACATGGCGGAGCATTGCGCAATAACATTCCATTTATACGTTTGCTAAAGTATGAATATGCGCGAACTTGCTTTTTATAAGAAGAAAGTAAAGAAAAAGAGACAACGCTGAAAAGATGTGCTCCTGCTCTTTTTTCCCAAAATGTAAATCATATCATGGAGAAAGACGATAAAGATGCGCGCGCGTGTGTGTGGAGTGGGTGTGAATATAATATGAATGTGTATATAAAACTCGCCTTTTCACTAGAATTCCTGCATACGTATTAGACGTACGACAGTCTCGGTCCCTTTCCTCCCAGTCACATATACTCTTAGCTTTCCTTTGTTTGTCCCCACGTAATGGCCCCTACACCGCCCCTTATGTGGCACTTTATCTATTGCTCTTTCTCTCTTCCCCTACCCTCCCTGTCACGATCTCTACTATTGTCTTTTAAATTGATCCAGATTACAAGTGTTTCCCCTCAGGAAGTTGTGGGGATCAATATACAAAAGGTTGTGGGAGAGGACTGCGATGGTTATAGACGACTGAAAGAGAAAGCAACGTTAATTGCACGAACAATACATTATTGTCTGTATCTGCCGGTCGCTGTCATCCGCCCAACCGAGGTTAAAAGACAAGAACCCATCCACCCCAAAAAAGTTTGCTGGTAATAACATTTACCTCATTAATTCTCTTTGCGAGGTCACCAGTGCGCTTGCCTCATATATTTTTTTAAACGAATACTTTTACCAGTCACTTCAACCTCTTCCAATGCAAAGTACAATATCAACAGATGTACGACCTCACTTGTCATAGATGGGTCGGTCCGCTGAAAATTTGAGGCTGATCAACCCTTTAATGCATTTATCTCAATTGTTGTTGCTTTTTTTTTTTAAACGATAAGGCGTACAGGAGCTCTGGGTGTAGAATATTAGTGTCAGTAAAGCAGATACCCGTATCTGATATCCTACTTTGAGAAATGACTTGGCAAGTGAAGCGATAAAGCAGCTGATGGCGAAGGGTAATCATGCAAAGAGGTCATGACGATAGTTTTGTACTTTCAGTCGGCCATTCAGTTCAAATACTAGCTACCTTCCTTAACTGTACCAATGTATCAATACTTAGCCAATCTGACAAGCCATAAAAGTGATTTCTTTTTGAAAGCGTCATTAAAGGAAAGATGAAAAGAGATTCAGGGGACGGAGAAGTTTTTAATCTTCAGTCGTCACATTCTAAACCCTTTTACTAAGAGTAACAATTGCGGCAGTTGGGACTTAACTTCCAACAAACGCCAGTTACTTCCCCTTTCCCTTTCTAAAGGCAGTAAGAATTCTTTTGTCCCCGATCTAATTTATCTACACTTTATTTCAGAGAGTAAACTCGCTGATTCGAAAACCTGGCTGCTCAAGAGGTGCTCGCGTACCCCTTTCGCAACAGGTCTTGCAACAAATCTTCAGAACGCCGTATCAATTTGACACGGGTGGGCTCTTGGCGCAGTCATCGCTATAGTCTTTAAAGGATTGTTTGGTGTTAGCCTCTGGAAGGCAGGGCTGGCGCTGTCCTCGATTGCTTTTAGGAGTTCTGGTGATACTTATTTTTTTTAAATCTTCTGTCTTAATATCTTTCTTCTGAGTTGCATGATATGGATGGACAGAACTGTAACAAGTGGGACATCAGCAAATCTGAAAGCATCAGAAAAGGTAAAGGATACTGTGATGGAGAATCATTTTCCCCCTTTTTGTTTGTTGTTTTTTTTTATTGCATATCTTTTATAGAAATGTAACCGTTTTTCTGTTTTCTCTGTTTCCGATTTTCAGCAGTAATTAATTTTTTTTTATTCCTTAGCCCTTTTGTGATTTGTCAATCTTAAATTTCTGCCAAGCTAGCCTTTTTTCCATGTTTCCAGGTGCATTTTCGTTGGACTCTGGTATAAAATATGATTTAAAGTATGTTTTTGCCGCCTACTTGATATTATAGAATAGATAATCTGCATTAATCACAAGCTGCGCAGAAGGCTTATGCATATATAACAGAAGTATGAATAATAGTAGCTATTTCTGACCCCACCATCTGGAAGTCTCTGCTTTGTTTTCGAATAATGTCTACATTCCAAGCTTTAAAAATCCGGCAACAACACCTATGTAGTTAAGAAATAACTTTCATCGGATGAACTGGTCCGCTCACTCCACAACTTCTCATCCACGACCTTCCACTTCGTTCATGTTTGTCATGGTCGTCTGCCGATGCAATGATCGGTTTGTTTATAGTCTTTTGTGTATGGAGCATTGATCTCGCCTCCATTTAGAGTTTAAAAAATAAATTTTTTTCACAAGTAGTCTGTTTCTGCACCAATTTCTTAATTTCTTACAGTCAAAGTTGATCTATATACATGTCTGTTTATCTATATAGTCATGCAGAGATGGAAAGTAAACAATTTAAAAAAAAGTTTCTTTGATGGGATTATGGAAAAGTTCAGTGGGAGGGTTTTGGGTGGAGATCAGATGTTATGGATGCATCACAAACGTTGATGTTGATTTTGATGGGAACAAAGTGCTGTCACTATGCCGGATCTGCCATCTTGGGTGTTTTCCTCGCCACTTAATGATAATACAAAATATGTTTAATAACAAACACTCCTTGCGAGGCTCTATCCGGATGTATATAAACATATTTGTTCTTTGAAGTGTCCTGTCACCCCCTCTCTCTCTCTCTTAGCAACTTTGTTTCACCTACCTGTATGACCATCCCACACTTCAGCATGAGGTAAAGATGGAAGGGAAGCTGGGTTTCAGTGAGAATCAATATTATGCACAAAGACATTAAGATGACGGTGCTGTTCGAAAGGTTAGGTCTTCGGAAGTGTTAGATTCAAACCAATATTTATACCCTGTCTGTCAAACTTTTGTTAATCTCGATTAAAAGAAAGCAAGTCTCGAATGGCAAAACTTTATTATACGCAATGAAGTAGAGCATAAGGGTAGATGAAGACAAACAGAAAGGAAAGGAAAACCCAACAGTTACTGAAAATATGTCTTTAAACATTTTACTGGATGTATTCACCCGCTAAACAAGTACCCTGAATTGACACTGTAGTAACGAACAAGCTGGCTGATAGCGGATGTCAAGCGGTTCCCCTCCACGACATGGGTAGAGGTCAATCAGGGTGTTTGGCATGCAGTACACATTCCTCGGATGGTCATTAGTCACTCAATTGTCTTTACTGAGATATGCGAACGTAAAAAGACGGGCTGAAAAGATCACTGTTGTGTTGTAAACTGTCTCAACCTTAAATTTAAAAATAGGCTGGAGAAAAGTTAGTATTATCTGCTTTTCCGATAATAAATGCCTAAAACCTCGAAAGACGAAAATGTTTTTGTTACAAACGATGCGAAAAGAGAGCGTCGAGCTCATAGAAAATTCAATTATATGCGGTCGACATTTCATGATTTCAGAAAAATGACTCGTGCACGGCACGGAGAGAATTGCTAAATGCTGATTGGCTGTTGCCGTAGGACACTGATTCTCTTCATTTATCTTTTTCTCACTGTAGTGGAAAGAGGCCAACATGTCTCCAGCGAACTTTAATTCAGTCTATACTAAATGAAACCTACTTTTCGTTACAGGTCAAGTAAGACTGGTAGATTCTTTATCAGCTCACTGCAGTCCGCTTAAAAGATACGTGCGAATCCGGGCTCTGAATGACGGGATTAAAGACTTTCTCCCGCTGAGAGTCAAAGGGGTAACGAGGACACAATGATAGCAAAGGTTTGAGACACTACTGAGTCACATTGCCTGGCATGCTTATCAAGCCGAGAGTACAGATAACAAAGAGTGGCGAGAAGAAAGACACATGCACTTTGCGACTTGGTGTATTTCCGGAAAATGGCTCAACAAAGTTGTCGTTTCTTGTCTTGTTCCACTTTGGGAAAATGTAAAGGTCAGAAAGTGGAGTAATCCAAAAAGTCATTTTACTGCACTGGTCTGTTTCTGCTCTAGGTCTACCCGGGCGTATTCTGACCGCTGCTCTCCCTTCTCATATCTCATGTAGCGACAACTACGTCCCGCATTCCGACCTGACCCTGCGCTATGTCCGTCGTGAAGTAAGCGGTTCGCGGTTCACAGGCCTACTGATTCCAGGTGAGATAAGCGGTGGCGAGACTTCTTGGCCTTCTGTCCATCCTACGGTTCAGTGCCGCCAAAGGCCGACTACTCTGTCCTCGACATAACTCACCGCTAGCTCATTCCCACAGTTACCCATTTCACCTTCTGACAGTCTGCTTACCAGCGCGTCCGCCTGTCTCGTGGAGGAAGCACAAGTGCGGCACCAACACTATAGCCCTATTGCTAGTTATCACATGACAGAGCTTTTACTACAAATCTTCAAATAATAATCTTGTTTACCTGTTTGAGATCAGTAGTGTCATGCTAATACACGGACCAGTTAAGGTGGTCAATCAAACTGGTCGTCGGGGATGGGGATCAGTGGCTGACAGTGCTCGTTACTGCATGGAACATCCAGTCCATTTCTTCACGTATGCTTATCTTGGCGATGACCACTTTGCTCTTTCTCAGCAAGTAGATTCGACATCTCTATTCTGTAAAGCTGATGGGGACTATACGTAACCTGTATAGTCTGTACTTGGTAACCATGGTACAGCAGGATACTACTTCGCCAAATCCTCGCCGTCTGGCCCTTGCTGCTGTCGCTGTTGCAATTCTGATTCGGATATCTGCCATGCAGCTGCCGTTTTGGGGTAGGTTGGTTCCCTTACTGAAAGGTGTTTTTAATTTTATAAACGAAGGGAGCAGACAGAGCGGGTATCCCCAAAAATTCTGAAAATCAATACATTATAATGAACTAATTCTTTATTAATTTTTCTCCCTTTTGCATTTTCTATCTCATTCTTTCATCTTTACATCCCCGCCTGTTCTTCCTTCAGCTCAGTCAGGTGGAGCAACGGGTTAGCACGTCACCAGAGAGGATTAGGTGCCCGGGGTTTAGCTCTCGTCTCGGCAAACTGCTCGTTCTCTGCATGTGGTATCTGTTTACAGGGTTGGATGCTTTGCCGTGATATAGCCTTAGTTGCTGGCTTGGTGTAAAAAAGTCAATTTCATCCCCCCACACACACAACTACTCCCACACACACACACCGATCTTCTTTCACTGTACCCATCCTGGTTTAATTGTACTGAAGGACCTATATATATATATCACCTTCCCTTTGGCTACACCCACATGTTTCACCTGTTCACTCGCTTAATTTTGTTTTACCCGTGTTTCTGTATGTGTTGCACCTGCATATTAATTTCTGTTGCGTTCTCTTTTTGTTATCTTCTTTTATCGCCCTCTCTTCCTTTGTCTCTCTATTTTTATGTTTGCTTTTCTTGTTCTCTCTATTGCAGCCCTGGATCTAACGCGCGTTTTTCCCTTAAATTTGTCATTTTACATCTCCAACTGAGTTATATAGCTTTTTATTGACCTTTGATTACCTTTATATTCGTGTTTGCAAACTCCACATGGACACTTAACATATAACTATTGTTAGTAGGAATGTGTTTTCTGTTTCCCCTGGACATATCTCGTGAGAGAAAGAGAGCACGAGGTCGCAGGTCAGCGAACAGCTGCATATAAAGTGTTGATATTATGGTACTGGTACCGCCTGTGCTATTGACAAAACATGATTCAGCAGGTCACTTCGAGCCTTTTCCTAACAGAAATGACAGCGACAGTCGGCCGCAGCTGAAGGAGAAAGCGTGCTCAAGTGGTTCACAGCGCTTGTATCACGTGCCTTCCTCTCCCTCCTCCCACATAACCGTAGGGAGTGGACCGCGACACAAGCGGTGAGATCAAAGTAGAATGCCGTGACCCACCCCAGCGTGTTCAGGGTGCTCTGTCCGAGACGGCAGCGTGACTCAAGCACACCTGCCTGCCGATGTGTTTTCTACATGCTGCTACAGTCTCTGACCCCTCTAGCAATCCACCCACCATCGCGGATATTCGGTCCTTGAAGGCAGTATGTAATTACCTCTAAACCACGTTCTCCATTGAAAGAATTAAAAGCATTTTCAAAATTAAATAATCTTAGAATTTCTTATTGTAGTCAGTAACTTTAAGCCATAAAGCATGGTTTATCCCCATAGGCGTACAGCATCAAAGAAAGATTGACTGACGATAAGAACGGTTAAAAAGGGTACAATGAAATGAATAAAAACAGCGAAGAATAAATAAAATATTGAAATGATATATATATATATTAAGACGCAGTAAACATGAAATCAACATAAGATCACGTGATCGGTTACGCTCACACACGATATTTTTTTTAAATATTTCTTTGGACGTTCCCAAAGTCATTCACTGATACACTGGCATATTTGAGTGTACTCGCACCCAACGGAAACGGCCGATCCACCCCTACTGATAAAGCCCATAGCTATTTTGGGTCACACTCCCGTCGTCATGGGTGTCTACCCACTTTTGAAAGGGTGTTTTGCGCTCGGAGTATTCTGACGACACAGCAAACACCGATGACGTCCGGGGTGGTTGAGCACTGAGCAGTGGACTTGTGTCGCAAAAACAAATAGTAGCACAGCTGCAGTCACACTTTTCTCTGGTGAACTGTCCGCGAAAGATCGTGAGGGTAGTGAGCAGCAGACGGTGAAAAAACCAGCAACGATCCGAAAAGCGTGTTTGTTAGAGGAAAGTATCGCTACAAAGGAACGTCGTCTGCTTTCGCACCTGCGCACCTGCCCAGAGTTGTTTCACACCTGAGCGAAAGACGGTTTTTTCCCGCCGACTCTGAGCACGCTCAGCAAAGTACTGCTCCACTAGATTCGTACATTCGTACACGTTGGGGCCAGTCTCCTAAGCAATGAGCCCGGCTCCAGACTGTGAAGCACCACTGTCCCCACGAAAGCGTAACCCTTCGGGGCAAGACGGCAAGGCCAAGCCTCGTCGCGTCTTCAGCTTCCCTGGAACCCAAGATTTTCCGGAAGTGCACGAGGGTGAGATACCTTGTCTTATTTCATATCCTTTCTAAAGTCACGTGCGTTGTCTTTGGAAGAGTACGTGATTAATTAGTTATCGAGTGATATCTTTATAATTAAATTAACTTTCGACTAGGTTCAGAATCTACATAACACTTGAAAACCTCTTTCGATCGACTTTCGTACTCGAACTTTAATCAATTAATAGATTTATTGGGGCTTACTTAGTGCTGATGCTTTTAGGGGGCTCCTAACGACACAAAATTACATTGAGTGAATGGTTGGTGGATGGATGGGTTGGTGGATGCCTGACAGATTATTTAGTTTTCGTATGAGTAAATACCTCACATCCGTAGATCTGACGTTCGACAACCAGCTCGATAGAAAGAGACAAAGTACAAACTGAAAGACAGATGGATGAACAGATAAATAGACCGTCACTATCAGCAGTCCCATGCGCAATATTAAGTCGAGAAAGAGAAGATGAAGCCATTGAACTATTCTTTCATGTGTCACCGAAGTGCTAGTGAAGGCAGTTCTCACACTTTACGGTTTACTTTCTCTGGATGTTTGCTGTTCACGTATTCCTCCGTCGGCACATCAGCTGCCATTTGCAATATGCGCACACTCTGCAAGCTGTAATCCTGCACACAATGAAAGGCAATCTTCATTCACAGTGCAACTTTGAAACCTGCTAACGTGTTGTGTATGATGACAGAATGACAGCGAAAGTGATTTAGCTAGAAAACATGCCAATAATTTTTGTTTGAGTGAAGGGAATGGCTAAACTATAGGACGAGTGTTTTTGTTTTTAACCTTTGGCCTACCCCCACCTATGTTTTTCCATTTTTCCTAAACCAGTTTCTGCTCCATTGTTGATAAGCATCTTGTCGAACTTTCGGCATTTCAGTCTTGTGGCAGCAAGAGAAAATGTTCCTCTGCAATATCTTTTTACGACCCTGTCAGGCGGAGCATGAAATCTCTCGACTTCATTCTCCTGACCTGCGCAGCTGGTGAAATGACAATATGCGAGTGGTCTGACAGAGATGCAGATGGAAATGTCTGCTGTAGATAGGAAGTAAGCGATAACACGTTCGCGTATCCCTTAACAATGAAAACAGGTTCGTGACTTCCTTTCATCTGTTGTGTTCTCCTGTTTTGTACTTAGTGCTATCCCCTTCCCGAAAACATGTCAGTCTGATGCCAGCAAGTGCAAGTTTGTTCTCTCACTGGAACTATGCTAGCCGAGGGAGGGCAAAACGTTCTCGAACTTGTTTACAGCAACAACTTATGTTGTTGTCATTCCTGGTAATGTTACTTCGGCTTGATAAATAAACTCTGATCCAGTTTACTGTCTGTTGCTTGCTTTAAAAGCCTTTTGTGTGTCGAGTTTTCGATGGGAGCCAGCTAGCTTTGCTACAAAGAATACCTTAGTTGTTTTTCCTTCTTTCTTTTTTGCGGTGCACGGACGACCCGGCAGTCCATGTCACTAAGCATTACAGAATGAAAGCAAGTTGCGCGTTGTTGAAAACTGCCAAAGCCCTTCGTGCCCTTAGCTATAGCAATAAACAGGTAAAGCTCCACTGCCTGCGTCACCAGGTTGACCCGAAGTGAGGAAAATACAGGTGTGGTTGTTTGTGCTGGTCGTGCGTAACATGACCTAATACGGCCTGTAAGGCGAGGTGCGCTCGCTTCACATGACCTCGCGAGCAACACGCTTCTCTGCCTGCTCCATCTCTCTGATACGTGTTCCTTCATATTTAAAAACATAGTATCGATTACAGATGGTTTTATTTGTTTTGTTTTCTCCTGCTTCGGTTTATATATATAATTCTTGTCTTTACTTTCTCTTTTGTGCGTTATGTCCATGAATTCAGCTGTCTGTTTCTTGGACTCTCTTCTCTTTGCGGAGAGAAACGCAACAGTGAAGCAGCAGGTCATCGGGTCATGTGACCATTCGTGGTTTATTTAATCCTCCATCGTGTAATTTTTCTTTCCAAGACACTTTACGAATCTGGCAGTCCACAGTTATATCTGTGCTGTAGCACTTTTAGAATAGATGATTCCTTCATACAGTTTGAAAAACGTTTAAAACGTCTTTGTTGCGATGTACTGCTAAGATGAAACAAAAGTGTTTTCGAGACGCCTCTGTATGTTCCATCCCTGAGGTCGATCGTGGTCTGTCTGGAAAATGAAAAATTCCTTTCTCTCTTGCTATTGCAGAGGATCATTGTAAAACTCGAGCAAATGCTCACACGGATCTGCACAGAGAACATGGCGTATATCGTTTCAGATGACTTACCTCGTTTACCTCGTTAACAATGTAGATCCGTAAGTCTTTCTTTATAAATGATAGATGTAAATGGAACAACCCAGTTTTCAAAACCTATACTCTTCAGGTTACACACCAGGTACCACGCAGAAATTACTGTACTTCTCTATAAGAGCTCTTTCGCTGGCGCTGCTAAAAGCAAACTACCTTTTACTCCCCCCCCCCTCTCCTCGCAACCCTCTTTCCTTGCGGATGGATGAACTAGAGAAACGTTTTGTTCGAGGATAAAGGTTGAGCGTGCGGCGTGCTGAGCACTTCTTTCGGCCGATCATCATGTGAAAACTGAAGCCATTAGAGGTCTTGAAATAGGGGGATTTCCGTTCGTGTTATCTTTACCCCGAGGGTTTAAGTAAGGGGCTGGGGAAGGGGAACACTATCGATTTGACAAATATTCACCAAGGTTTCTGCCATTATCATTCCAGTATTTACACATAACTTGAAAAAGTGCTCTTATTAGGATAAAATCTTACGATCTCGTATTAGGGAAAATAAAGTTTTCAAACTCCTTCCACATTTGATTGAGTAATAATAATTTTGTAATAAATACCTATATATGTTTACCAGTTTGGACGTTTGAAGACAGCAACAGATAAAATACAAATGTCCTAGTAGGACATAACATGTACAATTTTTTTCTTGTTTTTTTTTTTTTTGAAAATTGAGTCAGGCTTTTTTTTTTTATTAAAGAGTTTCTGCTGTGCTTTGTAGCTAATGGTGATTAGGACGCGCAACTGTGGGGTAGAAGGTCAAGGTTCGAGATTTGCTAAGGTTTGTGTGCTAGAAAACTCTCTCCTTGTCCCCATCCAGCATGACTGATTACCTGATTTCTCAGCGAAGGTTAAGGGGGCAGAAGGAAAGGGTGTGGCTACACCTTTCACACGGCGTGCCTTAGACACAGAATCACATATATATGCTCAATGCCCTTGGACATTGGGACTATGGGAATTCTTTACTTTGTGCAGGATATTATCGTGTCAGCGTATGAAAACTAAGAACCTTCAAATCAAAATTATCAGACAGGTATTTTATTGCACACAAGCCGTGGCAGATGTAGGGCGCCACCTGTTCTGTGTACCTTACGCTAGGCTGTTAATTAGAGGTATATACTTAGCGTGTATTGAATGGTGAAGCCAAGCTCTCTTTGGCCCTTATGCCCTCTTTTACAGACGGCAGCTGTGAAATCATGCATGTAATAGAGTAATAGTGGAGAGCGAAAAACAGCAATTATCGGGATCTCTATGGGTACACACGGAAATAAAGCGGTGAGGGTGGGGAACAGAAACGATCATCTTGCAATCTCCAAAGAACTTTTATGACATTTGCTGCAGTGTCAAGGACATAAAGTTTGTCACACAACTTAAATTATCTAAATGTCAACATGCATGTGTGCATAAACAGTTGATATGCTTTGTTTCCTTAAAAACACAGCAAAATGTCTCCACATCGGTGAATGCATGTTGAATGTGGATTGATTGTACTCACTCGTATCTCATTGGTACCCGTTATCTGTCGTTTTTAATGAGTTGGATAAGGTGAAATCAGCACAATCATTAAATTAAAGTCAAGTGAAAACCACACAGTCGCTTTACACAGTTTTCTGACCTGCTCTCTCGCCCACTTACGTTTTAGTCATAAAATTTTACGACTTAATCATAACGGAAGAAAATTACTACCTATTTATATTATCTAGTTTCACTTCCATGTCGAGGTACACATATGCGTGACAAAGCCTTCTTGAAGATTATTACAAATTTTATATTCTGGTTACAAGACCGTCCAGAGGGTGAAAAGTTGTATATCACAGAGGGAAACAATAATATGAGGCAACAGCGCATGCCAGCTGAAACTATGCGAACTAGGGGTGAGGTCTCAGTGCGCGTGCCCTCACTCTCTGTGAGACACAAAGATGGTGTTTCAACATTCTGAAGGTTAATGTTGGTCATATCTCCTGTGCTTTGATTGTTGTTAAGGGTAATTAACAAATATTCGTGTAACAAAACAGTAATTTAAAGCTGCATTATACAACTCTGCATAACAGTGTAAACTGTTAAGTTATTTTGGTTTTGTTTGTTTGTTTTTATTTTTTATTTTGACAAGATCTGAAATGAGTAAGTTAGAGAAAGGGATGGCAAGTTAATGGGCTCTTACTCGCATATCGATTCGTTCCAGTACTTTGCTCGCTCACTCACTCAACACCGACCACTAAACAAACTAGTAGCCGATAACAACTTTTCTGCTGACAGTGAACCTGAAGTTGACAGAAGGCTTAGTATAAAATCTTAATTCTTTCATTAGTTTACCAGCTCACCACTCGTTGCTTAGGCTGCCCAGTCATCATGCAGCCTAGTAACAGGAACGACTGTACACTGTTTAAAGTCTGTCTAGCAACGCAGCAGCTACAGACACTTGGAAAGATATTCTGTTGACACCTGTAACCAACAACGACGCTTTTCTAATGGTCGTCAGAACAAAAGCGCCTTTAGAGCATAGTAATTTATTTTCTGTTGTATGTATCCACATAGCCTTTCTCTAATCGTTTCTTAAACTACTTTTCCTTCATTGACTTCGTTGTTTGACCCCTTCACCTCTCCTGTAACATTTGATACACACGTAACCATATATTATATATCTAGTGTCTTTTATTTATTGGTACAAGGAGAGGCCTAAAGCTATAATTATATTTAACAGCCTATCCCGTCTAAACGAATTTTTGCAAAGAAAGCATTTCGCGAGTGACAGCATTTTCTTAAATAATTCTGTATGCTGTGCTGTTTGGTGTTAGTAATTTAATTTCTTTCTTCATTATCTTTTATATATTACTTGAAGGGCTTTAAGTTCTTCGTGAAAGGGGTAGACTATGTCGTGAAATCCATTCTCTCTTGTTTCAGTAGTCACTGTGATACTTTATTCCCCTACTCATGACTGAACATGCATAAAGACGCTTTAATTGCTGAAAATGTATTTGTCTGCCATCTCCATTTCTGGCTCACAGCAAACATTCTCACGCCTATTTGGGAAGTCCTTCAGTCGTGTTTTGGCTTCCACAGACGACCTTGCTCAGAATCTTTAGGTCCTGGACACCTTCGTCGTCTGCCACATTCTCTATTTTCGTTAATGCGAGTCAGGAAATGTCTTAATCATCTATACGCCGCGAAGACATAACTGTTTGTCTTCTTGTCATCAGTCCTCATTTACATCTATCTTGACATGGTGGAGAGACCATTCCCAGTAGTCGGCGCTCTTGGTAGTGTACTGGCTACAAAAATGCTTTGACGAGCTTTACAGTTCGGTTTATTTCGTAAAATAAACAAATGGGAAATGTCTGCCATTAGAAGGAGTAGATTTTACCCCAACGTGTGTGTGTGTGTGCGCGCGCGCGTACCTGCCTGTGTGTGAGTGGGTGGACGTGAAGAGCTTGGAAGAAGATTAATAGGTAAACATGTAGAAGTAGACACCATGTACATTTTTCAATGACGAAAGATAAATCTGACTTGCTTTGTTTTCCTCGAACATAAAACGTAGGGATTTCGTAGTGACAATCTTTCTTTGTTAAAGAGCCATGTTAATATGAACACATTTATACTGGTCTGGAAGATCTACATTTTCCTCACGCGCAAAGGGCGTAGTAGTTGAGTAAAGATGTCGTGTGGAGTTATCATACATCACCTAAATATGTTATTCAACGTCTGAAGCACGAAGTACGTCCACACAGTCGCCTTTTGAGGACATACATAGACTGAAGAATCTCTCTCTCTCACACACACACTCACACACACCGACCGTAAAAGGAAAGAATGTTGTCCATATATCACAACAGACTGTACACGTAAAACCATAAGTACATGTCATCGTGCTGTCTGAACCGTGAATGTAACCGTCGGCAAAGAGCCGTTTCCCAACAGAGCCGCCATGCTTTCATTTTTTGCAGCTGTCCCTGCCCCCGTCCCTTAACCTACATACTCAGAAATATCTCTTGGAGACCACAGAAGGCGAGAAACGTTCATGATGCTCTTCTGAGCTCTGCTGGAATTAGAAGAGCGTCTAAGAAGATTTTGCATGGAAAAGAATTTTAAATCCTTTTTAAGTAGAAGCTAAATACGTGGATTTTGTGGCATCTGTTTAAAAATGTTTTCGCGAAATCGGTAAAGCCTGCCGAACGAGTTTCTACAATTTATCATTCTGTTGTATTGTGTGTATGTGTAGGGGGGTCTTTTTTGTTTGTTTGTTTATAGGAAATCAAACTCCCATGTTTTTGTTGCCCTTTGCTCTCAGTCACTTTTTCTTCTGCATGTTGTTGAGATATAAAGATGCCGTTTGACGGTGAAAAGCCAAGTCGATGATGATGCCGTTCGCCTAATTTCTATCTACTATCGCCTTCAATGCCTACTCGGTCTCTGTAAACTCATTCATCGTATGCATGGGCTCATAAAAAGACAAGATGTTTCTGAGTTTCTATCGATATCTGAGAAATTCGTGAAGAATGGAAAGCCAAAATTTACCCCATCCCCGGCCCCATTTTTAAAAAACCAATGTAATACATGAAAATATAAATGACAAATAAAAGAATGCAGAAAATGCTAAATATTGCTGGTTTGGTGTTAGAGTTAGCTTCCCTTATAAAGAAATGAAACGTTTCAGAACTTGTAGGCCACTATGTCACGAATAATGTATGGACTTTAATACTACCACTGATGTAGCATTATCGTGGTCACATGACTGGTCTAATTTAGGGATTTATGACTGAGTATCGAAAGTTAAGCTGCTCTGTATGGAATGTCTCTCTCTCTGTGCACCTCATAGGGAAGACACTAAGTTCCCGAACTCATAGACCGCCTTGTAGCACTGTTTGAGAACTCAATATTCTTACAAGTATGTTGCTGCATGCATACATGTCCTTAGTGTGTGCAGATCATAAAGTGTTCTCCTTTCCGGCCCGGTTAAGATTTTGAAGTAACGAGAAAGAGGCCTAGGAGCGATTAATAAGTTTTTCGCTAAACTCGCTTCGAGAGGCTGTATCGTAAAACTTTCTGGAACACCGGTCACATGCACTGTGCAGCATACTTTACCTTCTACCTGAGAAATTTATGGTGTGGGAAACATCGAGTGCCACTCACGGGACGTCTGTCAGGCTCGATCACATTGTGACTGACTGTACTCCTGTGACCGACGGTAGCTGGAGAGAGTTTACTAAAGGGCAGTTTCATAAATATCCTGCTAGGTTCTGCAGTTGTGAAACTTTCAATTAATTAAAAATATATATAAGATATATATAAGAAGATGGTGAAGAATAGCATATGTGTGCATACATGCAAACATAGATACACATACCCATGCACAGGAACACATACATACACACATGCATCCATACATTTGTCTTTAAATTATGATTGATATCTATTAAATTATGCTTAACTACACGGATGAGGGAAATGAGAAATAGGTTTTTGAAACTGTGGAACGAATTTTCTGGAACTGTGAAAGTAGTTGGTGAGGTCAAGGTCAGGTGACAAACATTCTGTAAGCTGTGGAGACCATTAGTAAAGTGGCTGTCACAAGTACGGGTTACTATGGAGGATGGTCATGGTAGTGAAGAGAGAGGATATCGGAAGGGTATTCATAAAAGTACTTGTGCGGGTTTTTAAATTGCACTATTTATTATCGTGGTTTTTATGACACTACATTTTTTTGCCGCGAGAATCTGTATGTTGGAATGTTTGTCCACCAGTTCTTACATCAGAGGATGGAGCTTATCTGCAGCTTATGAAAGTAAAAGTTATAGGAGTTCTCCCAGTATTTCACGTTTCACAGTACCCTTTGTATGTGACACATTTTCTTCCCTAAAGAATGCAGTTCGATTTGAACTTCCCACCTCCACCCTTCCCCTACCCCCCCACCCCCACCCCACAAAAAAAAAATCCTTTCACTAGCATCGCACTGCCTAATCTTTATTACATCCCGGACATTCGACATGACTTTTAGAGACGTATCTGGAACTTAAATTTCAGCTCGGAGCGAGAGGGTGTGCAACAAAATGCAATGCTCCCTTTCAAACACGCGAAGCTAACGAAGACTCATCAGAAACACATGTTTTTGAAGTTGGAACAAAACGTTTTGCCTCTGAGCCCCGGACAAAGCGCAAAAATACCCGCGAGAAGGGCAGGGTATATCTGACATAGATCTACATTAAGTTCATGCCGTGTACAAGCAAGGCTCCCATCCATCAACTCCACACATCTGAATGCATGAGAAGGGAGTCAGGGTGCGTTGAGGGCAGGGGATTGCACCGTGGGACATTCAGTCGTCTTACTTCTCATGGGCAGACTACCCGTGTAATTTCGCACTTTGTTGTGGAGAGTTCTTTTGTGGTATAGTCACTATCGTGGGAAACTGCTAGTACGGTCGAGAGGTTCTTTTCATTCTCTGCCACTGTAAAGAATGGCGCCTTGGACAACTGCTAATGTATTTCTTCAACGATTTGTAACTGTGCGCTGAAAAGAAAGGTTGTCTTCGTCAACGATCGATTACTTGTGAAAGTACCTCCTATTCACCTTTGCAAGAGCTGTGTTCCCACAGGCGCTCTGGGTACAAGTCAAAAGAAAAAAAATAGCAGATAATTTAGGTTACTAAAAGCAGTTTTCATTGCCATCACATAACCAACAGAAAAATCAGTAGAAAGCACGACAGGAATCGGACCATCACCCTAAAACCAGATTTACATCTTTTTTGATTATTGGCTTGAGATATTAAATAATGTTAAATATTGTTAATTTCATTTGCGTCAACATTGTTTTAGCTCGGTCTACATGCTGGTAAATGTTATTTGTCATTTTCCTGGAGACACAGAGGCTCTTTAGTTGGCAGTTTTTTTAGTGAGTCGCATGAAACACCTGCTTAAACATGCAAGAACATGCACTTTTTGTGTCGGATTCATTTGTAGGAGCCTTTGTGCCTCTTCTTATATATTTGGCTAAATTGTTTACAGATTTTCCTCTGGTTTCAACTCAACTAAGCCATTGTTTTTGCGGTTAGTGAATTCGGCTCACTACATTTTAAAGAAGTTAGTGTCGTGTTCATATTTTGGTTTCTCACGCCTCTCAAATGCATAACCCATAACCTGCTGACACAAATGTTCGTAAAAGGATAACTTCGATACATCTTGTTACACGATTATTTTTGTTTACTCTGCACAACAAACATAATGGAGAGCTTTCTGTGTGCAAATGTTGTTTATTGCCTCAGAATCCTTTTTGGTTTGTTTCTTACTCAACAAAAATAACAGCATCTCACCGCACCATGTCATTTTTTCTATTTTGGGCAAGAAAAGCAAAGATAATGAAAAGACACTGTGCAGGTCTGCGATTTCTAATGCATTTTACAAACGTCTTGCAAGATGCCATGGCGTGGGCCCCCACCCAACCATGGTAGGGTTTTTTTTTTTTTAAAGATGTAGGCCAAAATAGCCTTTCTCGCTCGAGGAGTCTATTCAGTAAGGCTTACACTGCAAAATGTTTCCAAGTAATTTTTAACTTTTCATGACACTTTTTTTTCTTTTGGTCGGGACGGCTGCACAGGAAGAGTTTGTTTAAAACCGATATTCTGTGAAAGATAAGTGTTGTCTTGAGAATCTGCTCATATCTCATTGTGGGATCTGATACAGAGTGAGCTTCAACTTTTTGTATGCATTTCTAGCGCACAGAATCTCGAGTGAGTGAATGAATGAGTGAATGAAGTGAGGGAGGGAGCGATCGAGTGACGGAGAGAGAGAGAGGCAAGAGAGGCATGCGTATGCATGCACACCTAAGTTGGGCGGGAAACAAAACTGGAACGCAGACGTGGATGTGGAAGAAAAAGAAACGAAGCCGCTCACCCTATCCCTCCTTTCCCCCCTTTCCCTCCCTAAAAACGCGTACACACGCATGCAAACAAAGCAGGAAATATGATACAAAGAAAAACAGCGTTTGTTGTTTATTTTCTCATGTTATATTCAGACCGCACGTGCATACGTTTAACATATTCAGCTGCTTGGCTTTTGATTTATTATAATGATGCTTGTGCGATGTATTTTACCACTGACTCTATTGCCAACAGATGTTACAGACAGAAGAGTTAACTCTTGCATCATCGTCATTCTTTTGTCTTGTCTTCCGTGGTTTAGACTGTGTCATAACAGCAATATATTTTTCTGCTGACATTGTATTCAGGGGCTGTTCGGTTTAGGAAAACAAGGCCAGCTATGCCAAACATCTTTTGGGGGAACAAGACGAACTCCGGGCTCCAGTCTGCCCCAGAAAGTCGGCCCCATATTAACCGTCTCCCACGCGTTTCTAAACTCTTATTACGAGCACTACTTCTGTCATCGCTCTGACGAAGAAAGCAAAACATAAGGAAAACAGTACTCTATCATCTAATCGCTATCAATCGTCTAAAAGTATCCAGACAAACTCCTTAACAATGGAGGCCGTTGATAACCGAGTTCTCTCGCAGGAGTCTGAAATGTAGGTTTTTTTCCTGCCAGGAAATAGATGTTTGGTGCGATTGTTCGCGCCATCTGGATTGCCAGCTTGTGAAAGTCAGTGAAGTATTTACTTCTATTACACCTTCTGTTCCTTTCAGTTGTCCTCCTTCCTGCTCAGAAATGTATTCATTTTAAAGCTAGTTTATTCTTTTTTGTCCGGACTCCCATCCTTCCATCCGATATCTCTCCAGCTTATCCGTCTCTTTGTTCTTTCTTTCTTCTTTCTGTCTGTCTGTCTGTCTGTCTGTCTGTCTGTCTGTCTGTCTGTCTGTCTGTCTGAACAGTTATTTCTGCTTTTCATTTTCGCTCGCTCGCTTTTTCAGCAACGATTATGTTGTTAAATGTTTCGGTATGGTAGTAAAAATTTTACGTGCTTGGCGAAATATATTTACGTGTAGCACAGTCAACGTTGTAACCTCATACGGAGGCACAGATCAGTACCACACAAGTGAAAGTGAGAAAGCCCCTATAGCTGTTACAGGTAACTTTATGGGGCAACTACACAAATGAAAGTTAAAAAGAAAATATGCGTTGAATGTAGGTGTGGTGTCTATGGTGTAGAGTGTAGACTGTAGAGAAAGTAGCAGTAGAAGTGCACTTTTGAAAGCTGTGGCATTAGCTGCGAGTCTCTAGCTGCCAGTTGGTGGAAACAATCTGATACTTTGAGTAGATAATTTCATTTAAATTGATATTTTTACAGGAAGGAATTACGTATTTTGATAATGGCAGCTGACCACCGCGAAGCCAAGCAAAAGTCCTCAGATTGCATTCGTCTTTCCAATTCTATGTGAAGCCTATCCCTGGTAGAACCTGACACATACACAACCCCCCACACCTCCCTGCCTATTATTTCAGGTTAGGTTAGTGCGCGACGATATGCTAAACACTTTTATCACCATACACTCGACTGCAGGCCTGACATGTCGATTCATATCTTTTCTTTTAACATGAACATGCGTTCTTGTTAAGTCCACTAATGAGTAACCTGTTATTGGAAACTGACACTTCGCTAGTTTTGTTAATGATTTGCTTTATTTTAAAATATTCTAAAGAAATGTCACTCTTGTCCATTCACGCTCCATCGTCTGCTTAAAATCTTTTTCGTTGGTGAAGAAGAAAGATGCGCGCATAATTATGCATTCAAGAACACCCGAGGTGTCATAGTCATATGCATTGCATCGCGTGCACGCACATATTCTTGCATGAACTGCTGCACACACCTCGCATTTCCTATGTAGATATTCTGCTAGCTGCAGTTTGGCTTACAGCTGTGTGAAGTCCTTGCCGCCCATGTTCAGTCGTAAGAAAAAAGTGAAGGGGGGGGGATGAATTGTTTCCGCCGAGTAAATATGTGTAGGTTAGCTGTGCTGCTTTTTTTTTATATTTTTATTTTTTTTTTTATCGGGCTCACCCCGCCTCCCCCACACTCCCGCTGGTCTGCTCTCTGTTCCTTCCCTTTAACAGCTAGGCACCCAAACTTCGTCTGAGATTTTCAGACAGAGTCTGCAAGAATCAGGTTTCACAACTACGAGCGAAAATTGTCATCATAAACACGTGGCTTGCCATTTTCTTTTTTTGCCCCGCCTTTTCTCCCGAATGACTTCTTCCGCTGCGGTGGGGGAAACCGCAAACGATCTCCTAATGCGAGACAAAGCGGCATAAAGTGCTGCAATCAGGCAGATTTTGAACATATTCTCCTTCGTTTCAGTACGAAAGGACATAAAGTGCTTATAATTCCACTGACTTTTCAGTCGTTACCAATTATTATAGAACAGTCTTGGTGCCAGTATCAACGGCAAAACTGCTTTAATGAACGCCTTACTTTTGCCCAGAGTTTAAAAAAAAAAATACTCGTACAACAGATGCTGTGTTGTAAGGTGGTGGAGAATAAGGAAAGAAACATTTCTGTGTGGAAGTTGGAGACGCTGATTGATTTATTGCTGACTCAGTGCAAAAGCTTAGCAAAATGTTTGACACGAAGACCAGGAAAAGCACGATCGCTTCACCGTTGTGGGCTGTGGTTGGTCTGTACTGTTCAGATGACAGCGACGACGAAGGTAATGTGGACACCATGGATCACAAAGAACCCTCCAAGAGTCGGAGAAACTCCACTGAGTCGGGTGCCTCATCGAAGTCGGGTACGTGCATGAACCGTGCAGTAAACCATCCTTTACCAGTCCCCCTTTTTTCAGGTTTATCAGGACCGCTCAGACAGGTGTAGTGCTTTATCTGTGCACGTGCGTTGTCTTAATTCTATATATCCAGGTATGTTTCTGTTAACCTGTAATTAACATGTCCTTGATGATGTCATACGCATGAAGGATACGTTAAGTTTAAAACGGTTAAAAGGGGGAAGGGTTGGTGGCAGAGGGCAGTGTCTGCTGTGAAGCCTTAGGTAGAAAGAGATTTCAGTCATTACCGTACACCAAATGGTCCGTGAAGTCTCGCGAGCCCCGACACTTTTTTTTCCCCTTAAATAGTTACTTTCTCGCTATATCTCTGTGTTTGCCCGCATTTGTATGTACGTATGTAAGCTGCATATGTTTGCGTGTTATTGCGTCTGTGCGCATCGCATTCGTGGTCTGCCTACACAAATCGTAATCGTCAGAAAATCAAGGTCAAGAGAGAAAACAAGAGACTTGAATGCATGGATCTGGCCGTTAGCCAGGTTTGTTTGAATAATACAACTGCCTCATCTTGGAATCTGTCTGCGTGTCTGAGGGGCTGCTTATCAAACAATTCCAGACGGCGTGCCGGAATTTCGTTGTATTCAATTGTTCAATCTTCGTTTTCTCATTTTTATTAGCTTGGCTGATCTCGCCATTTGCTTTTGTCCATCAGTTTAGAGCCAGCGGTGTGCTGTCTCGAGCAACCTTCCCTGTCCAGCTTTATTTTCAAATGACTTTACACGACTTTGACAGATTTAAGAAAGGTTTTCTTATTGACTGCAGTCAGCTTGGAGCCTTAATGGGGCTCTTTAGGACAAACACAAAAAATGGGATCCGTTTTGAGACAGGCATTTGCATTTTAAAAAAAAAAAAATTAAAAAAACATGGTGAGCCACTGCGGTGGACTTTTGTCTTTCGTTCCAGCCGTAGACATGTCAGGCTAAAGACCTGCAGGAGTTAGCCTTTTTAACATTGTGAGCGTGCAAGACTGCATCACCGTCCAGAGACAGAGATTATCAACACCGCTACGAATCACCACGCAATGATTGAAACAACCTGTACTCCCACGTATTTCATTGACTGTAACCTTCGCAACTTGTTCCTGTACATTTTTCCTAAATTCATTGATTGTGATCTTTTCTGTGCCTAATGACGTCTGTACACCTACATCTTGAAAACACAATGGGTGGTAATGGGGCAATGGTTTAGTTACCTACCCGTCGGAGACCCAGGACATCTCTATTTCATCTCTATTTTCAACTCAAAGCAGATTTTTACCCAAAGACATCTCACTCTACCCCCACTAACACTTGTACTTTGTTGCCGGCTTGCGTCCTCTTTCCCGCATGAGTTTAATCGAGTTCAGGTTTTGATTCATTCAACACTACTTCCTCTCCAGGCGTTGTCGCGTGTGCCGGCGGTTAACCCTTCACTACCAGACCGCATGCAAAATCCCCTTCCGGCTTGCACACTTAGAGGATGCATATCTTGCAAAGGCACGTTTCTTGTGTAAACCTTTCCTATTTACTATTGTGTATGAGCGCAGTGAGATTTGTAGCAGATGAACATCGATGAATAATAGAATCCCTTCCTAACCGGGCAAATGCGTTTGAGCAAGTTCGGCAAAGTTCTTGTGAAGGGATGTGAAGGTTTTTGAAGGGATGTTGGAGCTTTAGGCAACATGGTGAGCTAAGTTTAGAAGTGTTTGCCAGTCTATTTGCCAATGGGACTTTATGGGGGTGTGAGGCCTTGACACTTTTCCCGGCAGAAAACTGCTTTAAGAACAGAAAGCAGGTTGACCAAAGTTAACCACAGCACCTGCGCATTTGTCGCAGCAGTGAAGCAGAATTGAACTCATACTGCTACACTTCTCTGCTGCGCAAGCCCTTTTACTCGTTCGCTTCAATCGACGCAGCGTATCTCACGAACGGTTGCCTGTTATCACCTCACACGTGGAGTGAGGTTTGCCCTCACGTCTTTCAACAGCGTGTTGTGTCTGTAGACGAAATTGGCTGGGGCAGCGGTTCTCAAATGATGGGGCGCGCCCCCCTGGGGGGGGGGCGACGTGCTTACAAGGGGGGCGCGAAGGTGGTCATTTTTTAAAAAAGTTTCTTATACCGGTATTAGTGAAATTAGCTTACATTGCTGGCTAAGTGGGGGGTGGGGGCGGACGTACCTTTGCTCGTCAGGGGGGCGTCACAAGTAAAAGGTTGAGAACCGCTGGGCTAGGGGAACGATTAAGTCTTGCATACTCACTCACGTCTCAAAAGTAGCATCGACCCTTTCTGATAAAACTGATTAAGAGTTGACTTTTTTTTTCATAACTATTTTATAAAGCTCTGTAGCTAAGTGGTTAGCACTCTCTGCTTTAAAGTAGAAGGTCGCAGATTCGAGGCCTGTTCTGCATTGTGGCTGTGAAATCTATGCTGTCCAGCAGAAATGATTACCCAGTGAATCTGAGAAGGAGGCGGAAGGAGGAAGAGGAAGGTTGGACAGTTTTTCTGTTTCCCTCTTTCAATCTCTTCCAGCACCCACCCGTTACCCAAACCTTCCTCCTGACCTTTACGGTTTTTGTAAAAGAAAGTTTGCAAAACTATGATGGACCTGACAAGCGAAGAGTGAATACTTTTGTCCTCTCGTTGTGTGAAGCCCCTCACCCAGCCGTGAACTCGTTACAGGGCCCTAGCTCTCGGGTACCTTCAAACGTCTTGGTGAAAATGTCAGACAAGTAATTAGAAATCTCACAAGCAAAGCGTGTCATAAAAGTCTCGAAATTGTTTAGCCGGAAGCTTTTTTTTTTTTTAAACTGACGCGTGCTTTCTGTCACCGACTGCCAATGTGGTCAGATAAAAGACTCTCCCGAGAGAGAGAAAAAAAAGAGAGGGGTGTTCCTAGGCAGGGTTGGTCTCGGCCTGCAAAGGTGGAGCCCTGTTCTTTCATATGTGTAATTTTTATTGAGGGGTTGACCTTCCAAGGCTTTACTCGTTTGAAATGTGCAATCGAGCTTTTTTTAACTGAGGTGGCTCGCGATAAAATGCGAGGTGCTCAACGTGATCGGGTTAGAGCTGACAGGGACGCTTGTGAAAGCTGCCTGCTCTCTCGTTCTCTCGTGAGACCGCACTCGCCACGTTGAGCTGTTTTCTTTTTTGGGGTGAAGACCAGGACGCTTAAAAAGTCATGAAGGAATGGAAGGTCTGCATGGTGACTGCTACACCTGGTTTTGACCTGGATGTGACACGGCACGCATTGAAGATTTCACCTTAAAGTATGACTGCTTACTCTCTTCCGATGTTGATGTACTAAGTTGTAAGTAAACGTGTACCTCACCGTAAGTGTTATTTGATGAGCCTTCGATCCTGTTTTGTCGTCGTTTCAGTAGCAGCTATGTGAAACTGAAAGCACTAGTCCCCATGGGCATTGAGACAGCAAGGTAGCTTACTCTATACTGCGTGCAATATATTATGTGTAATATATTTCATATCTTTCTTAACACTTACCAAGAGTTAACATAGCAACTAAAGGTTCAATCCTGTTCAAGGGCCGAGTTTTATGCATCTCTTTACATTTTTAATAACTTGATGCAAAAAGTTTTATCGGCTCAAAAGCGGAAGACAAATCTTAACAGTTAATAGAGCCAATCATCCGGAACGCATTATATCTTCCTTTTTAAATGTCAGCTAAGACTGGCATTGTAAAACTGTAAGTTTTAATGCCAACAGTTTTTTCCACCTCATTTAACTCCTCTTATCCAACGCAAGAGTTTGCGAGTGACAGTCAAACATGACAGAGAGCCTCACCATAGTCATCGCTGCCTATCGCCGGGTCAGAGGGAAATAGGTAGACGTGTAGTTAGTATGCCTCATATAGTCTAGTATGGAGAGGACAACGAGTTGTATTGTCTGTAGGGACATCTGTCCGAACTTGTATTTCTTGCTTAATCACTTTTTCCGTTTGTGTTGTGCTATCCTATTTGAAACTGTAATTTAATATTTCTAAACTCACTCTGAAAACGCACGTTATTCAGTCGTTGCACAATACCAAGCTTTATAGAAATATCTGGTGCGAAACGTGTAGCAGTGCGTCAAGTGAAACTTTTGCACGACTTGCGTCCTGCGCTTTTCAGTGAACAAGAACCTTGCTAAAAGCTCAGAAAAAACTCTTCACTCTTTATGTTTGCTTGAAACGCAATCGCCTTAAAAACCACAAACAAAAGTTAAGTGCGCTAAAGAATCTTAAAAAGGGATGAAACATGTCGGCAACCAACATCGCGGAGAGAGAGAAAAAAACCCTCACGATATTCGTTTCGTCGTGAGGCCGTGCTTGTTTTTCAACTTCATATTCCATGGAATTTCGTTTCTTTTCTTGACATATTCATAGAGACAATTATAGTAATTATTTCCACGTTGTCTCACTCTGTCACCGCCATGTCTTGGTAAAATAACCGGATCGTCAGATGTTAATTCAGAATTGGTTTACACTTTCTCCGTTTACCATCGGACACTTTAGAAAACAAAATCCATGAGCGACAAAAATGTTGTTCATATAACTCAAATTAACTTATTATAGAGCGCCGAAGACCAGTTTATACTTCTTTGTGTTTTACGTGGAGTTAAATTTAGCCTTTTAATCGACTGCAAAGCTGAAAATCCTGCTCACCTAGCACGAGGAACCACTTAGATGATGGAACTTTAAGAGAAAATTTGCAGATTAGGTTAATTAGAGCTTGACGCTACCTGTGTGTAAATGGGATTTATAAACCAGGTCGCAGGTCCTTCAGACGATGTCTAGAAGCCTTTAGAAAGCTGCAGGAAACAGGGTCTTCGTTGAAAAATGTAGGTAGAACTGATGGCGACCGCCCCGGGTACCTGCCGAACGTGACAAACAACAAATAAAAGGCGAAAGAGCTTTAGCCTAGACCTTGCCCTGCCTGTTGTTATGTCTGCATTGTGTGGTTGCCTGGACTTCCCGCAAAGTCTCGCTGTTTGGCAGTCGGCGCTAACTTAAGCTCAGACCTACTCAAGGGCTGCCTGTCAGGCTATAGTACATGGAATCACTGCCAACGAAACTAGTTTCCCTCTTTTTGAAAGGATGACAAGGGCCGTTCTTGTTTCCTTGACGAGGACGTGCACTAGACAAGCAGTTACAAAGGAGTTTCTCAACTGCCATCATCTTGGCGAATGTCATTCGAATATTGTTCAGTTTAGACTGTAGACTACTCAGTAGCTGACAGACAGTACGTGCGTCTGCTCAACGTCGTCTGTGACCAGTCAGGCTCTGGTTCATTTTGTTTGCTATTCTATCTCCTGGCGATTACCACTTTGAAGGAAAGAACGGAGATGGGAGGAGGAACAGACAAAATGTTCGAAGAAAATTAAACTTCCAGCCAGTTCAGGGAAGACAAACTGTATGTCATATCACATTTTTACGGGGAAAACTGAAGTTTACAAAATTATATAGGAATTATCCCGCGTTCCCTGTTTACCAGCTTCTCATCAGTCAAATATCAACCCTAACGACTATCAATCTTAGGGATGTCAGCTTCAAACCTCTGTACACTTTTCATATTTTTGCCCTGAAGTTTCTTATATAATACCCAAGATCTTCTGGTATGATTCTCAGGACTACTTAGAACGAAAACTGTTTCTTCTTTCCCTAAAGGATTTTAAAAGCTTTTCTTTGACGACCACTTTTTAAACGATGTGCACTTGTTCGTTTTGTTTACTTTGCTGTTTAGTTTTGATCTTTTTGTTGTTTTTTTTACCTGAATTCTTTACCTTCACTTCTTACACCCTTCCCTTTTCCAAATAAGATTTATTTTTCTTTGCCTCCATTCGATTCTGCACTCAAAGGTGCTTTTGTATAGTCATTCACATTTCACATAGACACATTAACCCGTAAGTGCCGCAACTGTCGCCTCCCCCTCGCTTTCACTGCACTTCTTCCCGACATTGGGCGAGGCATCGTCGTGCTGGCGTTGATGAAAGAAACCATCTTAAGCAGTACGTGGAACTTTGATGAAGAACGCCCTAGCTTATAATACAACCACAGGGGATTTCACCCAATGTCAGCATGCTCTGGATGGGGAATGTCATGTAGCATGGACAGGCTGCCGGGGGAATCGAAAAAGAAGCGCGTGTATGTCAGGAATAGGTTTCAGGCGAGTGGGTGTCGAGAGTAGATCGTCGAGTCGGCTACAGCAAATGCACAGCACTTATTACAGGACAGGTACACGACTGCACACTTGTGCAAACTTTCCTACCGGAGTTTTCCACAGAATAGAAATGTGTAGATGGTCACAAATGACGGTGGTATAGAAGTTTTTTCCGTTTCAGAAAGCGGATTGTTGCTCAACATTTTTGTCAGTGGTGTAAAATTTTCTGCAATTATCATCAAGTTTTAAATGTGATTTAATTCGATTCCTTCAGACATGTTTTCGTGCTTTTGTGAGTGGATTCGACGATTTTTTAAATTACTTTTAACCTTTTCTTGTTAACATGAAATTATTTGTAATTTTCTGGGGGGTTTCAATCCTTTTGTCTCCTTTTGCGTTTCTGTTTTTATTGTACAATTCATGTAATGAAGTGGATCTGATTTTCCCCATATTTTCATTTAAATGAAAGTTAATTTAGAATACAATAGTGGCTATCTATATTTAAACAAAGTAAATCCATTTACTGAATACTGTTCGCGATTTCTGGGACTGCTGCTGGTTTATAACATAATATACTATGCTTATTTTCTATTTGCTAGTCACATTAGAGTAAAAAATATCTACCATCACACACATATTTTACTGTTCTTGATGACCTGTCTTTACTGCCACTAATGATCGCTGGTTGCCTTGCAGCTTTAGTCATCATTATAAACTTCGCCATCATTCGTCTCCTCTTTTTCTCTTACTCGTTTTTTCTCTTGCACTGACAAGGTCCTATGTTCTCTTTTTGCTAAGAAAATGGCACTTTTTTTTGTTATGCAGACAATATGCGCTTCCATTGGTGCCGAATCTTCTACCGTGCCAGATCCAGATCCCAGCGACGACGACTCCTCTTGTGGGGAGTGACCTTGGCATTGGTCATATGCCTCATGTACTACAACCATCAGGGTCTGGAGACGCTGTCGCAACTGTCATACAACAGTGCAGCTGGGGCCTTCAACGCGCAACCTAACGAACTGGTGGGTCGGCAGCCACGGGCCGTGGGACAGGAGAGTGCTAAGGACGTTGCCAAAGACGCCAACAACGAACTTAACGATGGCGCCAACGACGATGACGACGAAAAGTCGGACCTTCGGTCCGATCTGGCACCGGCAACGCTGCACTTTTTATGGTGCGGGCGGCGCCATTTTGAATTTCGTCACTACATGGCCCTGAGGCGAGCCGATCGCCTGGTCCGTCCTGACAAAATCTACTTCCACTACGAACACTTGCCGCTGATCGACCAGGAAGGCTACTTTCTCTGGTTCAACCGAACCCTCGCGGATGTGGACAATATCTTGCTGAAGCCTCTGAATTACACCGGGTGTCCCACCGAAGGGGCTGAGAGGTACATTCTCGTCCTTGACCTCCTGGAGAAGTTTGGTGGCATCTACATCCCAGAGGACGCGATTCTTGTCGACTTTCCAGTTCACCTACGAAGCAGCTCGCTGGTGACCGGCGTGGAGGCCGTCAGCCCCAAAGACTTTCGAGATGGCCTCATCGCTGGCAAAAAGGGCGCTTTCAAAAAGCCGACCACACCCGAGGAGCTACTCGTAGTTCTTAGTCTTGGGAAACAGGAGCACGGGGGCATACAACCATGTGGTTCCATCGAGCATTACAACATGGAAGAGGATGGCGACTGTATCTGCGTGAAGGTGTGTTTTTTATTATTATTTTTATTATTTTTTTTTAGTCGAAAAAGTTCACATATGCGTGGATGTAATGCCTATTCTGAACTAAAGTAACACTGTAAGCGACATCGTAAAGTTTGTCAGTGAACCTGGAAATATGGATTTGCGAGACATTATTTGGTCTGATTACAAACAACTTGTCTGTCAACAGTTTACAGTTCTGCTTCTGATAAAGTTCCCCAGTTAAATTTAAAGTTAGATTTGATTAAGGATATTATTTCCCGCATTGTTAGAGAAAAACTGTGCTACAGAAAACAACCAACAAAGTACACAGGTTTAATCTTTCCGCAGATAACGTCAGCTGTCTACCCGCAAGACATCTGGGACGGAAAGACGCCTTTCGCTACTCTGGCGCGGGTGGCAGCCTACGGTTACTCAGAGCTGAAGAAGGAGTACAGCTTGGACAACCCCATACCCCGCATTGCACACTACATCTGTATCCAATGTGAAGTCCCTTTTATCGCGTTTCTCAGTATGAAGAGCGCTGTAAACGTCGCAGGACTGAACAAGGTAATTACACATACTTATATTCTCTCTTTATTGCATCAGAGTTAATAGACAAGTGAAGCTGTTGAGCGTTTTTAAAAGTCCATCCATGTTACAAATATTGGCGTCTAGAAAACGGAATAATGTTTTGCTGTCTTTATGGGAATAAAGGAACTATTCTCAAGTTTTAGAATTTTTACAAATTTATTTCTGCTATTAGAACCTTTTGTGGGGCCATTTGCACAAAAATTGTAAATGAAACAGTGCAAGATATTATGCTAACAAAATAAATGATTTATTTTTCCAAAGTACCGACCAACTTTAATGGCCTTTCATTTATTTAACTTAAAATCTAATCTTTCTGGAAAACGTCTCACCATTACAAGTGGAAAGGTTCACGAGACCCACATTTTACTGTTCTTGATGACCTGTCTTTGCTGTCATAAAAGCATTATTGTGCCATACTCCGATTTCCTGTTTATTGAACGTTTGTTTCTAATCTTAGCTGGGTCTTATTTCTCTCAACTTATTTTAAACGATCTATTTTTGTTTGTGTCCACCCGACAGGTGTACCTGCACGGCGTGAAAGAGCCGCAGGGTAAGTGGTGGGAGAAGCTGAAGGAAGACTCGCGGCTTTGTTTACGTACACCGCGAATACCCAGAAGCGCTGTACGACAAAGCCATCATGACCCACCAGGTGGCGGTAGGCATCATGCGGGTGTCCATCCTGCTGAAGTACGGCGGCGTCTACTGCGACAACAACGTGCTATGGACTAACCGCATCCCGGACGAGTACTTCGGCTACTCAGCGGTGGCCATCGCCAGACTGGCATCTTCACGGCAACTGGCCGGACTCTGTCAACCACGGGGTGCTGATGGCCAAGAAGAACGCCAAGTACCTGTTGAAGCTGCGGGGTGTTCTGCAAAAGTATCGCCAGAACCAGTACTGGTTTAACGACCACTTCATGGCTTACAAGATTATCGAAACCGCCCCTGAGATCATCTTCCTGGACAGGCACCTGCAGGTCAAGTGCCTGAACCACAACTGCCACCCCACCTGGCACCCGAACTACAAGTCCGGGCTGACACAGAACAAGCCCGGCGGGCCCTTCAGTTGGCAGAACGACACACTCTCCGTGCACTGGACCGACACCTTCCCAGAGCTGGACCTGGACATGGTGAAGTACACCAGCGGAATGATAGTCGAAGTATCTCGGCACGTTCTGCAGACCTCTGGCATCATCATACAGGATCTCCGGTAACGCTAATATTCTGCCGTTTGCGTGTGTGAAATGAACAAAGGCCAACGTTATGGCGGCTTTGGAAAAAGCGCTTGGGCGACCGAAAAGATTTGTAAACAAAAAGCGTTCAGCCCGACATCAGCCATCCGGATAACGTGACAGCTTCTGATTCAGAAAACAATGGCATTCTCCTGAATTTTGTGGTTGATAACCGAAAACTTAACGACATGGTGACAAGTAACTCGTGTGAAGGGGAACTGCGAATGTATGCATGACGTGGAGGATATCCGACCTCATGTAAAAAAGAAGCTTTCGCCAGGGACAAAGAGCTGGCTCAGAAAATAATATTCCCTCAAGAGGTTTTCTTGTTCGCGCGTGCTTGGTGATCAGAGAAACTAGTTTACATCGTCATAATACATTTGTCGTGTATCTCAGCCTCATTAAAAGATACCAAGTGTCACTCTCTATTAGCAACAGATGATATTTTTGCACTTTTTAAAAAAAGTCACATTGTAAACAAAATGAAATGTTTTTTGTCTTGGGGACCAATGCAAATTTTAAAGTGGCATTCCACCGTTTTCCCGTATATTACATTTTTTATAAGCTCTAAATAATGTACTTAATGAACAAGTCTATACTAGCTGCTTACTCTTTCAGCAACTGAGTGCACAATTTTGGGGTAAAGGTATTTTGATTTTTTGCTTTATGCATTTTACGAAGATGGCTACATAAAAATAACCGCTGTGTGACCTTCAGTGGTGTGCATTACACGAAGGCTTCGTTCTCTCCTCTCTTCGAAGTTTATAACAATTTATGATTCTTTTTTTTTTTCTGGACGGTGTGGCGTTCATACAGGGTATTTTCCTTGCATCGAGATTTTTATACCTTTCCGGGTTCCTTTTAGACAGCTAGCTGTTTTTTTTTTTTTTCCTTTTCCAATTGATCATTATAAAATTGATACAAGGAAGAATTTGACAGAAAGCTTTGTGCGCATGAATGTTCACGTGCCTTTTGTCTGTCGGTGCAAGATGATGTGAATGCGCTAGTTGTATTTATTTCAATAACGTATTGACACAAAAACCACTTGTGAGTCAAACTGTGTATATATGATGGGATAGAGTGAACCCTCACTCAGATCTTTTGCAATTATGACAGGGTTATTTTTTCTATGACAGATGGTCGGTTAGCTGAAGTTTTTACAGCTGAAAAATGACCTGCTGGTGATAGAGGCTAGCAGCAAGATTTGTAGAAGATGGGCCTGTTCTTTGGAAGGTCTAGTCAGTTGCAGCGATAGGAGGAGAAGTGAACGAGAATGGATGATCAAAAGACTGAAAAAAGGCTCATCGTACAGGTGTTCGAAGCGAGTGAGAAATGCTCCAAGCGTATCTATTCCGCTCTTAAGTTGTATGTTGCAAAAAAGCAAATATCTACAGAACAGTTATTGGTGAATGGCAAGACAAAAATGTCATTCGTTGTATTGCGATGTAAAAAGTTGTATGGCAACATCGTTCATCCAAAGTACACCCTGGTGTCGCTAGGAGCACCCAATCGTCGCACCCTTAACAACATTTATTGCGTTTCTCGATGTTGCTCGTTTGGGAATCTTCGGTTGGCACAATAGCCAATAGGATAACGCGTAGCATCTAAAGGCAGTATCTGCTTATAGTGACAAATGTCATCACACCTATTACAAGCTATTAGACACTAGGGTAGGTAGCGTTTAAAACGACTTTTATAAAGATTGGTAAAGGTCTAGAATAAGACAGATCTTCCATTACAATATTATTAATTTTATACTCCGGACTTCAGCGTACGACGAGCATTATATACTATGTTACCCATGTCATGATATTGAACTGTGCTCATCTCGGTGCATAAAAAGTGGAAAACTACATTTAATTACTACTAGCTGGAATCATTATTTCAGTAAGTTGGTTTTGGACACATTGGTAATTGTAAATTTGTTTTCCAAATAAATCGATTTATGTTATTTTTGTGTTGCTCATGCTTCTTTTTGGTACGGGCTGCGTGTTAATAAAATGAAATAGGAATTTAAGGTGAACAAAAAAAGATAATCTTTGGATCCATAGCCATTATCTTTACTTACAAATTTGATTAGAAAGAACTATGTAAAGGTTAACACCTGTTAGCTGTGCAGTGTGTGTGTGTGCGTGTGTTGTAGTTGGCAGTTGTGCAAAAAAGATGGGTAAGCGGATAGTCAAGTGGCTATAACTGTATAGTGCAATAAACTTCCCCCAGTCGACCCGGCTGTCGATACCTCACTTCCATAGAGGTTTGGGGAATGTAAGGCAGCGAGGGAGAAGAGGTTGGCACCACCCTCACATAAAGCTGGCCCCAAGAAAAGTGGTCTCACCTCACTTCCCCACAACATTAAAAAAATATGGAAACAATTTTTTTTCATTTTCCTGAGTGGATATTTCGGTCGCATTAGACATGGAGTTGGATCCCGTGCAGTGTTGCCTACTTCTGCCGGAACTTTATTTTTTACATCAAATGACATGCGGTAAACTAACAGCAAAAATATCAGGATGTGTGGTAAACAGCTGCACGCGCGCGCGCATGCACACACAGAGAGAATGAGGGAGAAAAGGGACTGATAAAGTTCTTACTACGCACCATTTACACATTGTCATACTAATCTTAAAGTAAACGGACATGTCGCCCTCGACTCTCGTCTTTTCAAACTGCAGCTATTTTCGCTGTTTATGACTTCGCTGTGCCACCCGCACCGAGTCTTTTTATGTGTAAGAACCACCCGCATCGGTGCTACAGGTCGGTCGACAGGCAGCAGAATTTATCTGGAGCGAAAGCAAATATTGTTGAAATTGTTGGAAAAAGATGGAAGAATGCGTCAGACTTTCCCGACGTTGTATCCATATTTGCTTAGAAGTCAAACGTTTTACGAAAAGGGAACCTCGTGTAACGAAAAAAAAAAAAAAATTGCAATGCATACGTACCCACCCAGTACTATTGTCGAGACGGGGGCGAAGAATTCAGAGGCAGAGGAACGCACCCAAGCTTTGAACTGGGACGATAAACGACCGAGATAAAAAAAAAATGTTCGATGTAAATGCGTATCTTTCTAAAAGCACACAACCCCTAGAGCTTTTAGTGTTGTATCTCATGTCTGCGTGCGTGCATGCGTGTGAGTAATTGTATGTGCCTGTACGCGCTCATGTATGGCGGGGAGGGGTAGATAGAAAATTTACACTCGGCAGCATCTTCTTTGTCTCAGATTCATTCGCCCATATCACTTCACTTTAATGTTAAAAAAGAACTACCTAAGATTATTGCAATTTTTTTTAAAAGGAAACTCAACGTGAAATTTAATTTGTTACCGTCTCTAAAGTTATCAAGGAAATTTCAGAAGTAACTTTAAAGAAAAAAAACTGGCCCATATGGGGATCGAACCCAGGACCTCCGCGTTATTAGCACGGCGCTCTAACCAGCTGAGCTAATGGGCCTGCCGTCTCATGGTGGGGTTTCTAACATACAAACCTTATTTTGTGTATATACTTAATCAGGATTGCTTAAAAAGACAATCAACAGCCAGAATCTCTACGGCAGCTTGATAGTCACCATTAATTTACCAAAGATAAAGCAGTATACGTAGTTCTGGACCATAGGTCAAGCTACCTAGGGGATCCGAATTCGGCAGGTACATGTAGCTTATATAGGTCATCGTCTGTGAGGTGTAAACTTATTTTAATCTATATCTACCTAGGGTTTTCGATCTATACCACTGAGGCAGACACACACCCTTTCACAAGTAGTCCATAGCTACACGGCCCTCGCTGCATGTTCAGCACTCGACAACGCGCAGTGAAGAAAACACGTGAACCATGTGAGCAACGTTTCAGTGAACCGTGAGAACGTATAAAAACTGTACCAACGATCCCCGTTCCAGACACTCAGAGTTCCCGCTGGTAAGGAAACGAATACCTGTTTATAGAGCAGAGTGTTTAAAAGTGTATTAAAGGCAACTGTTGACACCTGGTGGGCCCGATCCTTTTACTTCTTCTTAGTAAGACTGTGCACTCGACTCGATATCGAGACCACTGGATGAATGAAAACCTTTGATTCTTTCTTTCGTTCCTTTCTTTTAGTTGTTCTCCGGTGACAAAAGTGAGGCGAAAGGAAAATAGCCGAAAGGAGCTACCTCTCTGAGCGCACTTGTCCATCAGTAATAGCCGTGTGCACGTAGGTGCGTATACGTGTTTCACGTGCCGTCACGTGATGCAAACGTCCCAGAGACCTCTCGATGGAAATGTACTAGAGGCAGCAAGTGGTGCACGAGTGCCTGACAACGACAGTGTCATGGGTTTTTCCTCGCTCTCGACCTTTTTCACACGACTGGTTTTTAAATGTGTAATGAAACGACAGCGACAATGTTCCCACGCACCACCTATGGCGCCGAATCTTTAGCGCATTTTGAAACATTTAGAAACTTGGACGGGTGGGTGCTGGGTGTATTTCGACTATACCTGTATCGTTGTCGCCCGTCTGCTAGGTTTACGGATACTTCACATGAAGATTTATAGAAAGCGAAATGGAATCCTACAGAAAAAGCTATGAAAGTATGACAAGTACCGTCGGTTAGGATTTCATTTTGTGTCACCGCCAAGTTTTCTTGGCGACTGGCGTCAGTTGATTGCCGCTCACATAAAAGCGGGTTGCTAGCATTATGGCGTTTGTGGGGTGTGCTCGGCTTTGCCAGGGAGAAAGTACCCGAATACCAAACGTCTATCGCATTCTAAAGACGGAAATGGAAATGTAATCTTTCCAGTAGTTGCCTTCTTCATGATTATTATTGTTGATGTGAATGTAATTATAATTATTAATAGTAGTGGTATTATCGTGTTGTAGAGTGTCACGTGCCAAGGGTGCCCAACCTACGGCCCGCGGGCCACATCGGCCCTCAAATCAGACACAACATAATTTAATTTTTAATGTCATGATTCTGGCAAAACCGCCATGTTCTGGCCCCACGTGATTTTATATTTTGTCCAGTCCTGCCCTCAGGCGACAAAAGGTTTGATAGATTTTATTATTAATTCCTTTTAACCTTATTAATAGGTGCAGTAAATGACCCTAGGAGCAACTAATCCTAGAAGAAGAGAACCGTAACACTTCATGACGAGTTTTGTCGGATTTGATACAGGTGGCCCAAGACTTGGCAATCCAGATAGAAGAGGATAAGGTCGCCAAGAGGTAATGGCATCTGCTATTAGATGCTCGTCAAAAATTTACAGTTATAGATTCCAAAAAATATTAGCTCCCAGTGACTAACCCTGGTCCAAGAGTTGGCAACACAGAAAGAAGAGAGTGTGGTCGATTGTTCCCACGGCGTCTTTTGTTAGATATCCGTGAAAAATATACAGTCATGGATTCCGAAAACATCAGTCCCTAGTGACTGCAGCTGTGTGGTGGGTAAAGCATCGTGAGAGAGCAATGTTTGACGATGACATAAGTAGTTCCTGTTATTGTTCAGATCCGGTTAACTTTTTTATTGAAGAGAACTTCTGATGCGTTTATAGTGAGTCAACTTTGGATGTGACTGAATTCATATATTGTTTTTTTTTATTTTATCGTGTATATTTTCACGCATCAAGTGTTGCCAACATTTCGTTTTCATGATTAAAATTAAGGCAGGGCCTGCAACACGCATGTATAGTTGTTTTGTGTAGAACGAAAGAACGTGTTAATGTCAAGACGAATACGTGAGTGTTGTTTGTGCATGTGGATGTCTACGACAAACAATCTACACACATGGCACACATACCTTTACTTCCTATACTTTAAGAAAATAACAATAACAGCTTTTTTTTTGTTGTTGTTTGTTGTTGTTGTTGTTGTTGTTGTTGTTGTTGTTGTTGTTGTTGTTGCTGTTGTTGTTGTTTATCGAGTGTTTGTCGCGTTTCGCACTTTCTCACGACAGCAGGTTCAGACTGCAAAAAACAAACACATAAATAAACTATCTGAAGGGTTGTATTGATAACAACAAGGCGGTTGCCAGAGGCGGTCTGCTATAAATTAAATAAAATGTAAACCGTGCCCTTTTTCTCTTGCATGTTGTGACATTCATTGCTATTTGGTTGTTGATTTTTATTCCAGTAAAGGATGGGATGGTGTCTGAGAGGTGACCGCCTTCTCCTTCGCTACTGAAGCGTACAATGAAGGCAAAGAACAGGAGTGTTAAAATAGAAATGCCTGGTGAGATATTGTTTGAAAAGGGTACCGGCAAGGGCACAAATTATGTAAATTAAATAGGGGAAACTTGCAGTGCTTGAGTGTCAAGTAGCGGATGTTGCATGACATTTAAAATAATAATAATAAAATGCACAGAGAAAGTGCACAGAAAGTAGAAATGCTAATTAAGTAGAAACACGAACACAAGCGCGAGCGCGCGCCCACACACACAGAAAGAAAGACAGAAAGAAAGAGAGAGAGATGGGAAAAGAGATAAAATAGAAAATCGAAACAAAAACGAATTAAATGCCTTTTTGTTGAACCACAACTATCGGAATCTTACAAAATGTAAGCGCCAGTTAAAAACAGCGGATTGAGCTGAGCTCTGTAAAGGTGGAACATGTGGGGAAATGTGCTTTAGAAATTCAACTATTATTGTTGTTCTGTTGTTGTTGTTAAATGTATTTCTCAACAGAAAACTGTTAAATGTAATAACTAGCAGCTTTGGAAGAAACAAGGAGGGAACTAAAATTGGTAATGCTTACGATGTATAGATCCTTTATTTCAGTTGCTCTACTGTATTTTTCAATAGGACCTCCCATTTGACAGACCCACGTACCCCAATGAAGTGTGTGTGTGTAAGTGTGTGTGTGTGTGAGAGACACACACACACACACATACACAATCAGATATTAATAAGGGTATTATTCAGCACATGCGCAGTACACGCTGGTCGGCGGTTAAAGTAAATGTGGGGTGGGGTGGGTGATTCATCTGCTTTTACCGAGATACGTGAGCACAAAAAGAAAGGATGAAAAAAATCACTGAAGTGTTATAAACTGCTTTAGTAAAATTTTAAAAAGGCAGGAGAAAAGTTAATAGTATCTGCTTTCAAGATAGTAAATGCCTCAGAACTGGAAAGACGAAAATTGTGGTTATGTTATAGATATGAAGAGAGAACTTCGTGCTGACAGAAAACTCAAAAGTATGGGGTCGACATTTTCACATAAATGACATGTATTTAATCAGCTACATCCCAACGTACATCGTATAAAAGTGAGACACACAAGCGTCACCACGATGAACATAAAATATAGTGTGAAAAACACAAGTTGTTTAAGCCTGATATTTATTCAAACCCATATATATATAATCATCAAATTGTGCTGAAATATAATGCTCGGGAGTTTCAGATGGGGCGTCGGCTGTTGAAAGCATGCCTGGCCTTGTTGATGCGGCTTTTGATGTCATCGTCCGCTCCACCGTCCTTGTTGACAATTCTCCCCAGATACGTGAAGCGGTCTGTCTCCAGGATGTTCTCTCCTTGCAGTTCGATCGGGAGTTCCTGCTTGTTGTTGATTCTCATCAAACTTCGGTCTTCTTTCTGTTGACCTTTAACCCAGTCTTCTCTGTTTTTTCTGCCAGCTTATTCAGTTTCATTTGTGCATTCTGCTGCTGATGATGATGAGATAGGAGACTAATGTCATCTGCAAAGTCCTCTATCTGCTGTTTGGTGAAGGTCCACTACATACCGGCGTTGTTGTCTTGGTTTGTCTTGCGCATAATCCGGTCTATGATTATCAGGAAGATTGTTGGGGATAATATGCAACCCTGCCTTACACCTGGTCTTCATTACGAAAGGTTTAGTGAGTTTGCCATTGTGAACAACTTGGCTTTACCAGTCTTCGTACAACACCTGAATAATGTTTATGAGCTTAGGTGGAATGTCATAGTCGATGTTCCATGTTAAGGAAGCTGAAATCGTGAAGCTCGTAGAGGACGCCCACAGAGAAAGAACGCTGCACACCAAGATATAAGCTCGACCCACTCCGACGAGCTCTCCGCAGTAAGAAAGCTGCTAAATGCTGATTGGATGTTTGGATGATACAATGTTCCGTTCTGTACAGATGCTGAGTAATCATGTTATTATTGTTGTTGTTGTTTTGTTACTATTATTATTAAAGGAAATTTATATGGCGCATTTCGTTCGTTCGTTCGTTCGTTCGTTCGTTCGTTCGTTCGTTCGTTCGTTCGTTCGTTCGTTCGTTCGTTCGGTTCCTTCGTTCGTTCGTTGTGGGGAAAGGGGGAGACTTTGCTTGAGTTGAATCAGTTTACCTTTGCATCGACCCTGGAGCACAGTTTAAGTAGCCTATTTCACTTTGATAAACTGATAACGCGCGATTTTTTTTTCCTGAAAAATATGACATTAATATGTTTACACTTATTCGTGGGGATGGGGGAAGGTGGGGGAAAGAGCCCCTACTGGCAGCTCCAAAGCACTTTGCGCTGATAAGCCACGAAATATCAGCCACCTCCAATACCCATCCACCCCACTTCTCTTTTTCTCAGCCTTTCTCAGAATGTCAAAAAAGAAGAAGAAGAAAAAAAAAAGAACAAAATAACCCAAACAGCTCGATCTCAAGATTTGCTGGGTTTTTTCCCCTCTAATAAACTAATAATCTAGTCGTCGGTGTGTTTGTGTGGCAAAGGGTGGGTTGTGTAAAGGAGTGCAAACTGAGTTCACTGCTCTTGTTTTTGATGTAATATTTGGTACCTATGCCTTATTTTATTTTGACTAACTATAGTAGATTCTGTCATACTGTCATTCTGTCATCTGCTGCCAAAAACTGTAAATTTATTTTACAACATGAGATCTGCAGAGAAATATAGTTTGGACGTATGAACTATTCCCACCTATTTTTTTTTTCTTGTTTTCTTTCTTTCCAATAAATCTACCTTTGATGGTTGAGTTTATGCCTGATTTCTGAGTCCATTGCATGCCGTTACCTGCTTGACTTCCGGTAGAGTTGCTCCAGCACAGCCGACTGGAATACGTGTTGATAAAGGAGGGTGAGGCTATACATAGGCTGAGCAAAGTCCACCCGCACACACAAACACATAGACATACATATGTGTATCTTACTCCTTCGTCATCCCATCTGTCTATTAAACTTTAAGCACTCTTTTTTACAGGTGTCGCTGCAGTTAATCAAAAATTTTTGTTATAAATATTTTTTTTTCAAACTGTTTTTCTTTTAACCATTATACATTATACATTCCCCAGATGTGATCATTTTTAAGTTTACATGGTGCACTGAAAGACATTTAAGAAAAAATAGAAATACAAAGAGTGTTAAAATGGGCTGCACTGATTCAACTGGGGAAAACACTAGAGCGATACATTTTGAGTGCCTGATACATGTATAGAAAACATAATCCAAGTATAGAAAATACACAGAAAAGGAGAAAAACACTAGAACGATACATTTTGAGGCCTAACACAAGTAAAGAAAACATAATCCTAGTATAGAAAATACACAGAAAAGGAGAAAAACACTAGAACGATACATTTTGAGTGCCTGATACATGTATAGAAAACATAATCCAAGTATAGAAAATACACAGAAAAGGAGAAAAACACTAGAGCGATACATTTTGAGTGCCTGATACATGTAAAGAAAACATAATCCAAGTATAGAAAATACACAGGAAAGGAAAGAAAAAGAGGGTCAAAGTAAGTTCAAAGAAGTAAATAGCCGGTGTAACATTTTTCTGATACTGTTAAAATTGCTAGTAAATGCAAGGTTCAGTTTGTTCCTTAATTCTGGGTCTTGTAAACATTATTAAAAATGCAGATAGAAATGACAAATATAATAGATGAAAAATTAATTTTAAAACTTGAAATTGGAGGTGAGGTGAGATGATTTTACAATGGCTTTAACAGAATTTTTTTAATGCTCCAAAAATCAAAAATTCTGTTTCTGTCTCAATCTCACGAATTAAAATGCGTCTGCGTGTTATTGCACCTGTATGAGAGAGTGTGTTATTATTTCATTTTTAACATTGTCGTTCTTCTCATTTTTCCTTTTCACGATAGTTGTCGTCTGCCAGTGCCGTCGCTGTCCATTGTGAATGGATCAGTTTACTATGTTAACGACCGTTTTTAATTCGCTGTCATTTGTCCCTCCGTATTATACTGTTGCTGGGAGTGTGAGAAGGAATAAAGGAGTTCCGTGAAAGACATTATTGGAGGAGAGAAAATGTATGTGCTGTCTCATATACCTGAATGCCTCTTTGTAAAAACTGTCATCCCTTGCTATGAGTCATCAGGGTAAGTCAACATTCAAACTTCTCCGTTCCTGTATATTGCAGCGGCTGCTGTATCTGGTTTCAGTTTATTCATATTTATATAATAGTTCACAACACAACAGAGGCTAAGTGTCTACTATCAGTCTACTTGTGACTCGTAACATCACGACAGAGAGATTTCTGATTTTCCTTCTGTATGAACAATAATAATCATACAGAACATTTATATGGCGTGTTTCTCCACCAGAAAATAGGAGCTCACATCACTTTACATACAGCATACACGCAGGTCCACGGACACAACATTTTTTTAGGGTAGCCATCAAATGCACTTTCATGCAAGAATATGTGCGAACAAACGTAAGGCTCATTACACAACAAACAGTGCATAAAGGACGGAGGAAACTTTGGGTAGCCAAAAACAAAAAAAAAAAAAAAACAAAAAAAAACTTAGTCAGTGCTATAAACAGGTGTCACTGACAGATGAGTTATGTCGCAACCGAAATTCGATCCCACCACTCACGATTCTTACTATCGTGGTTACAGGGGATTTAGCCTGTGTGCCATCAAGTGCAATATTCTTGCAACAAAGACCTCTCTGTTGTATGCAGCTGTTCACAGGGTCTAGTCACGAAAGAAACCTTCATAATCATCCTGACAACTCCAATGTCCGATGACTATGTTTTTGCGTATTTCGCAACCTCCTTCAAACCCCGGTAACAGAATGTCACAAAATCATACACATCAAAGCATGTCAAACATGCCGCCGTGCGGCCCTTTGCAAGCACACCTGAGGCCCCCCACAAAGGACACTGTACACGTGTGCGGCCCTCATGTCAACATAAATGTGACCCATGCGGCCCTCGGGGGACCCTCGGGTTTGACACACCTGATATACAGCCAATCTCGCGTCAAGCATTTCCATTACATTACATCGACAAATAATATAACAGAGAAACTGTAAACCAGTCTGCTGGTCATTAAAATTTATTTCCGTTTAGAGTTTTACCTGCTTCTGATCTTTTTCCTCTAGTGACAATATTTGATTCCATGTCAAACAATTGTTGAACAAGCACGTTCCTTCATTTTCCCCACAGTTTCCTTTACACAAAGGAGGCCATAATTTACATGCTCCACAAACTAGTCGAAGTTCACATACACGCTACAGAGTTTTGTATAACTTTAGACCATGGGTAAGTAGTATGACAGAGCCAGTCAAAACCAGTCAAAAATAAAGTTGTATTGAATTGAATTGAAAAAAAACCACGCACCACCAGCTGGCTAAACATGTATTACTTCTTACAGAACTGTTATTTTTGTACTTTTCGTTTATTGTTATAGAGTTAATGATGTTTGGGGTGGCAATCAGGGCATTATTAGCTGTCCTGACAGCACTGGAGCGAGCAGCTCTGAAAACACAACAGACCCGTGCCGTGGCAGGCTTACAATTACACCGGAAGTTTGCCTTCCATTCTTGACACGTTCACAACATACTAAACATCTCTTAACAAAGTCATGTAACATCGAAACTGGAGGTAGAAGTATTCACAGGTCTGTACGTCAGTGGGTGCTTTACAATAATAGCTCAGATGGTTTGTCCACAGGGTTTCTTTTGATGTCCTGATAAGTACCCCACCTGCTCCTGGCGTCATTTTTTTTTTTTCAAAGAACTTTAAAATCATGTTTACTCCCTCCGGCAGGGCAAAAAACAAAGCAAACACGTTTATAAAAATCCTGTTACGAAGATTCTTGTGGAGAAGCCGGTCCCCCTAGATGTCAGATGTAAACAGTCTTTAAATTGAGAAAATATTTGCTGGGTTTGCTGGTGTCAGAGTATGTGCTCTGTGACGTCATGGAAGATCAGGTTTCTCTGTCAATCTCGGCTCTGGTCGCTGCTAACGGGACTTCGTGGTGATCATATTGCTCCATTCTCCCACCCCCTTGTCTCGACAAGGACCACGTGTGTGCCTACGTGTGTTTCATTCTTATCTGCTTGTTCCCACCCAGCCACCCACGCTTTTCCCTCCTGACGCAGATCGCCTGGCGCGTGACACATGAAATGCGATGTGTAGGTAGGGAATTATAATTTGTTGATCAGCACTTGCTCACGTGGCTCGCTTTCAATGATGAGAGAAAACAGAGTTGAAAGGCCAGCAACCCGAGGGCTGACAGAAGCCGGCTAGATACGTGACTTCTGAAGAAATGACATCATGTATAGCAAATGGCTAGAAATTTGATTACATCTGATCACTTGCTGATGGTAACTTTAGACACAAAAGGAATGTAGCCCTGTTACACAAACGGAACTGTGTGCTTGTGTGTTCTCGCGAAGTGCACGTGCGCGTTTCTGTTTCTGCTTGTGACTGACTGTGTGCGCGCGTGCTCATCCGATTATGAGATTGCTGATATGTTTGCCCCCACAACTTCAAAAGAAAAACTTCCAAGGAACTAAAATAATTAATTTTTATGCACAGCAATACTTTACTAACTTTTTTTAATTTTCAGAATGTTTGCTTACGTTATACTTATTTTACATCTTAGTGTCAGCACTAATGCATTATCAAACGGTTGATCAAATATAAATTTATATTTGTGAGGATGGGGCAAAGTTTTACTGTCAAAACGAACGATCCAGTCATCGGACGAACGCGTGCAGACGTTGGCGATGGAGGGCAATTACTGGCAAACAAGATGTCCTGTCTGGCAAATGCCAACAACAGTGGACAACAGGACCTGTTACAGTTGGTTCTTTTCTCTCTACGTCGAAATAGTCATGCACGCGGAATGTTAGGGGCAAGATGACTTGAGACGAGCCATTGTAATAAGTAGAGAAAAAAAGTTACAAAAAAAACATACTAAATAGATAAAGATGAACGGGATGATGACAGAGACTTCGTAGGTTGACAGGTAAGAGTTGAGTTTGGCACAGACATAAAACATTCGAGAACATTGAAGGCTAGAAGGCATGACGGTCACTTTAAGTTCACGATAAATAAAATGACTTAACATTAAGATTTTCCTCGTCAGCTGTTAAAACTTGTTTACAAAAACGTAGCAAACGTTACAGTTGTGTGTTTCATGCTTTATTTACAGCACCAAAGCTTTTCTCGTTTTTACCTGGAGGAAACTGGAAAAAGTCATCTACGGTCAACCCTGTGTTACACCCTGAGACGTTGTTGTTGTTGTTGTTGTTGTTGTTGTACTCTTTAATGTGAGCTTCATACAGTATATATATATAAAACATTTGACAAAAATGTGATGTTAAACAGGCTCTCTCTATATAAACATGTGCTTGCATGTGGATACCTTTACACAGGTATGCAAAATGAGCAGAAACCATGCTATTGTACATGTGATATATGTGTCCTCGTGCGTGTCCCCCCCCATCATCGTGCATAAGAACTCCCCTTCCTCTCTCATTTACATGCCTCATTTAAGGCATTTTCCAAAAAAACACAAATCTGGCTGCATGTATACTGTCGGGAGTTGTCAACTCGCACTGGGACTCCAGCAACGACTGCACGGCCATTATGAATCATCCCATGCGGACCTGTCGAGCCGTTTAAAAACCCATTTTATTGCAGCCATTTTTCTTCTTTTTTTATCCCAGGGTCATACACGGAGCTACCTGGCCAAGGAATGTTTTCAACACCTGGACTGACAGGTGAGGGTTTCATCGATTGTAACGAAGACATCGCCAACGTTGAATGGGTTCCGTGGTCACCTTGACCACTTATTTTGACTTCTTTTTTTCTTCGAGGCGAGTTTTCCCTTTCCATCTGTAGCTGAAGGTGGCAGGTGGGTCGGTGCACTTCATTCATTCCTATCCCTGGCTTTCTTCTTGTCGAGTCCTGCAATGTCTTCTATTCACGACGACAAGCCTCGGTCTTGCTCAGCGACTGGTCCCAGGACTGTGATACCGTGGTCTAACCTCTTAAATACTATTTAGTTGAGCTACTTAACAAGCTTTTCTTTTCCAGAAAGCTTTGTGTCGTCTGCAATATACTGTTGGCAGGGGAATGAGCATGTTATCGTATTCTCACGCTCCACACCAGTCCTGAGGAGAATATTAAGTAACACAACAATCATTTGTCACCCATGAAGCTTAAATCTTGATTCAGTTTCTCAAGGTGTAGATGGCGACAGTTGACGTAGTTATCTTAAAGAAAAGACGAAGTTCTGCTAGAAAATAGTTTTTGTCTTTGCAATAATTTCACGGTTGAGAACATTTAAAGGGAGCTCAGTGTCTGTGACGGAGTTTGTTGAAATATGAAGCTACAGGAATTAAGAACTACGAATTTCCCAACATGGCTGTAACATGTACAGGAGGCGGTTGTCGTGGTGGTAGACATCTTCGTCGTCGTCGTGTCTCTCTCTCTCTCTTTGTGCGTGCATGTTTATGTGTAGACTGCACATAACTTTGCACATCAATACACAAAGACGCCCACGCACGCAGCGCACTCTCTGTAATTTGTCTTCTGCATTTGAATGACTTCTGGTAGCAGTGGATGAAGTATAAAAGACCTCAATTATCTCGTATTCAGCTTTTGTAATATCCTTGCTCATCTATCCCCGCCCTCTCTCTTCAAAGTGGGGTACCCACCCACAGCTGGGCCAAATGTGGAGAACGTACGCTGCATCAACAGGTATCGAACCGAAGAAATGGAGACTGCTTCGGGTCTGACGTCGACTCAGGGACGTTCTGCATCAGCGATTTCAATTCTCCATGTGTCTGAATAAAACAACCAACACTTGCACATCTTTGCACATCTGTTTTGAAAGCTGAATTTTGCTATTTCTTGACAGGCGGAGCAAATAACTCTTTCAAAACTCACCTTTAAATCACGAAGACTAGACAGATTGACAACGCTTCTTGTTACTTCAGAAATGGAGTATAGATTACCTGAGGTTTCTTTCTTATTAAGTTGGAACATGTGGCCTGATGCATGACTCAGATAAACTCAAAACTCCAGGCTTTGCACTCCGAGACCCGGGACCTTGAACCCCGAGATGTCAACGATAGATAGAAAACCCATGACGTCAGATTGACCTGTTTAATACTTTCCTGTCTTCTGTCTTTCTTTGTGTTCTCGTAATTATTACTGTTGGTAAGTGTCGTATTCATAACCTCAGGTAAACAAATACAGAAACATAGGTGGTTGTGCAACGTGTACTGGCGCCGCTCTGGGAGTTGTCTCCACTCTATGCAACAAAGAAAATTCACTTCGGTGGTAAAGCGGAGGACTGTGGACTCGAGCGTCAATAGAAGACAAGAACGTGAAGGTTGGGAAGAAAAAGTCTTTCATACAAGAGCTTAGCAAGCGTTCTTGTCAAAGTCCACTTAGTCGTTTTTATTGAAAATTGTAAGGGAGCTAGCGGGAATAGCAAAAGCGGGTGGGGTTGGGCGAAGTTTGCGCTGGTACGAATGAAGGAAAAGGAGGGAAGTGAAGCTAAAAATAAACGGTTTTCAAAAGAGTGGCGAGGAGAGTTCAACTTAATTTATCTAGAGGCTGAGCATCGTGTCACCAGTTATAAATGGGACGATGGAACGAGCGTTCGGGGGGAAAACTTGTTTCCTCCAAAGATTGTCACGCAGCAAGTGGCTGACCTCTACCTCGCTCAGTCACGTGCTTGAAACGTGAATCCCACGTCACGCCTGGGCGAGGTGCGCCACGCCGCGAGCCGTGACGTGCACAAGCTGGTGTGTGAGAGGAGAGGTGAGGAGGTGGGTGAGAAATGAGTACGAGCATGAGCAGAACGCTCGGAGTGCCATAGTGAGCAAGTCCTGTTTGGATCTTTATTTAGAAGATCCATGTCTACTCGAATTACTGTGACTCATAGCTGCATGCTCGTCTGGGAGATTAAGCCATGTATATCTACTTTCGCACCTTTGTAAGGTTAATAAACCGCGAATAGCCTTCAGATGTCGGGTCAAGCAGACAATCACCTAGCGACGTGGAAATGCGAGCGATTTTCTTTAATATCTGAATGTGTGTGTGTGCTTGCGTGCGCGCGTGCTTTTTGGCAGGAAAGCATATCATTCATCTCCTTCACACCCCATGGGTTACTGCTGTCGTGATTTCAATAGACAGTCTTAACTCGAGCCTAACACCATGACACAATCCTAACTTGAGCCACCACACATACGTGAAGCCTTTGTGCACAGGGAGACATCGCACCTCCCATCATGCACCACTTCACTGCGTTCCTCGAAGGTGCAGCAGGCCAAGCGTCCCGTTGAAAGTGATATGGTGCAGAAACTGCTGCGAGGAGAGATAAGTGACTTCAATAAGAGCTGGGTTAAAAAAATATTTCCACACAAAAGCAAACCGGGCATTTCCTCCTTTTTTATTTGTTTAAAGAACTGGTGGGATAAGAATTTGTTTTCTTACGATTATGTAAAACTCGGTGCAAGATACTATTTCCCCAAATATCACGCTTTCTATTTTCGAGGAAAATCGCTGTAAACGTCATCGTGTTCAGAAAGAGATCAAACTTGTTACGTCACGCTTGTATATATACATATACTCTAACATGTACGCACGTTTCCTTAAAGCTCTCCCATTTGCTTGAAGCTTTCACTAGTCAAAGTCATCATGTACACTCCTGAAGTGTGTGTTGTTGACCTCATTTTGTCCATGGTGATGTTCGTATGCGTGTATATAAAGAACGAAATGGCTATTTGGGAAAATTTAATGTCGCATTGACCTTTATCTTGTTGGGAAAAGTCTTGCTCCCCTTTTAACTTCAAACTCATAGATTTTTTTCCCGAGAGAAAACTCCGAGGTCGAAGATACCTACCGAGGAATCCTGCCTTCAGCAGTTTCTAAGTGTCGGCACATAAATCCGAATTCGTACTTAGCAACGCGAAAACTCCGAATTAAGTCAAGGCAGGAAATCCCACGAAGGGAGATAACTGGCGAAGGGAATACAATGAATACAAGGTTAGGCATAACAACGTGTAAGGTTATCTGTCCTTTTCCAGCTCAGAATGCCCTACCTATTTTTAAAGACATCTAATTGCAGCTTTAAAACAAGCTTCAGGATTCCCAACTTTAAATATTTCACGATTTGCTTACAAAATAAACAGCTCATGACATCCTTGTTCGTCGCCTTTGTGTCATTGTTATTCTGAGGACTTGGCTCTCACACATAGACGGCTTCGTATAAACAACTCTCTCATTTTTAAGCTTTCTAAAATCTTGTTCCTACTTTTTTCGCTCATTACCTTTCCTCCAGAAAGTTTGAAGTCTTTTGTGCTTGGACATGAAGACGATGTCTGCGGGCCACAATGAACCTTTGATTCGTCACATAAAAGACTTGTTTATTACTCGTCCTTAGTCTCTTGACTATTATCTACTGCAAATAATGTTCTCATGTCAGCAGACGCGGCAGGAGAAAATGCCGTTTCCACCCTGCTAATATTTGATTCGCTTTTTAATATCCGGAGACCACCTACTCCTCGAGCGCCCGTGTGTACACAACACATGCTGGGGGTAGTCGACACAGTGGATGTGATGTTTGAGGTAACGGGTACTGCTTTTCTAGAGAAGACACTGTTTATCTTTAAAGGTCTAGTGGGATACGAGTTTTTTTAATGACTGGGGGAAGCTCAGACCAGGATAATATTTCTCAAACCTTTTGCACAGAAAGAGATCGAAAACACTGACGTAATGAGAATTGTACGTGGATACGTTGTCAGGTCTACAACCAATGAGAATAACTGAGACCATATGTTAGACATATCTGTGGGATAACATGATATTTGTAGGTATCTCGACTGGATATGGATTGTACATAGATACATATACGTTTAAAGGGGTAGTTGACCCAATTTGGAAAAAATAATATCTTACTCTGAACTTTGTACAGTCGTCAGTTAAATTACACCCTGACTAGTTTGATATAGCTATTTAAATATTTGCAGTTTCCTGCTATTTCAGGTTCCGTAACAGAGACCAGACTGTCCCATAAATTTCCACAATGTGTTATCAAAATAAGGAAGAGACTGAGATTAGTATGGAATGGGTACCATGAGCTACATCTAAGAGGTTTTTTTTTCCAGATGATATCCAGCTCTACACTCCGAGTAGAATAAGAAGAAGGTTATTTTCCCATTATGTCACATCTACAAAAAAGGGTTTTGTTATGGAACAGCAGGCCGCTTCTGCTTTATATCGCGACGAAAGGTTAAACATCCGACTAAAATTTATGGGCTTGCCTAGAAGGTAAGTGTGCAACCCAGAAACTGTGGAACCCAAGCAGCAAGCAGTCGAGAGAGGGTTGACACCAAGGGAAACCTTGGTTTTATTGATGTACAAAGGCGTAACTAAACATTTTCACTTGAATGTACCTCGATAGATATTATAGAATCTCACTCAAGCAAACTAACGATTGAGAAGTAAATGGAAATTAGACAGAAGGAAAATAGGCCAGAGACGAAGTAAAACCTTTTCGGGAAAGTATATTCGAACTCTCTGGTTCCTGACTTGTCATTACGCAAAAGGCTACTTTTAATTTAGAGTTAATTGTTTTAGTATTAACAAATTAAATGTCATATCCAAACACGTTTATCATGTTCTGGTTTTAATTTATGTAGTTCGTTTGGAGACTGGTTCGGTATTGGTTTTGTATATTGGTTACACGAAGGTCTGGTAGTGCTGTGTAATCAGGTTAAACATTAGTACATCACACTGGATCGTACTTAATTTCTTTTAATTAACCTATCACTGCTATTTAAAAAATAGTGTCATTTAATATCCCATCCGTCCTATTTTTTCATTTACAAACAGGATTGACAACAAGCAAATGAAGGTAATTGGCTCTGTTATATTTGCGTGCACTGGAAAAACTAAGTCTAAGTTGTTTTTTTTAAGAAAACAAAATATACAGCAAATAGCAAACTTCCCTTCTCAGCGATTAGAAACAACCAAGCGAAATGAGCGAGGCAGACATGCCAACAACACCCCGTTCTGTTAGACAAACTCCACCAATTCACCACAAATATTAATTTTTATTAACTCTCAAGTCTGCAACCTGGTGTTGGTGTGTCAGGCAGCCCGGCGATGGACGCAGACACACTATAGAATGTTAAACAAACTTAGCGATTAATGTAAGCCTACTAAAAATTGGTTTTAGACCGGGGAAAAACATTCGGTGTATTGTTGAGGAAGGGAGGGAGACCATGCAACCTGCTGACATGCACTTGTGAACCTCTTGCCAGGTCATCAACGTTACAGTGTCAACTCAGAGCAATGGCGGGTTGACCTTACAACAGGCGAGGTTTTTCTGAGAGGATGTATTTTATTCTTTCTCTCTCTCTCTCACACACACACACACTTTATCGTACATGCATGCATACTACTCACAGACGCATGCACACAGATGAGCACACGTGCAGAAGGTGACTCGTCTGCAAACACATGCCATCCAACCGTGAAGGTGCCCCTAACCTCTCCCCGAACGAACTAGGAGGAATAAAGAGTACAAAGAAGCACTTTTAGCTGCTTCGACATGTTTCTTGTTCTCCAGGATTGGTTTTCATCACAAAACTGTTATGTCACGTGAACTGTAAAGTGAACGCGGTACCCGACACGTGTAAGTATTTTACTTTGTTCGGGGTTGTCTTGGCACAATTTTTGTCTTCTATGCAGGATTGTCAATAAAAAAAAATTTTTTTAAAGTAAAATATGAAAAACTTTGCTCGGAAAGGCAGTTCCCAAACACAAGCCGTTAAAAGCCTTTTAGGAAGAGAGTGTCTTCGAGTAACAGAAATCGTAAGTTATCTTTTTTTTCGTCAAAACCATTAGCAATGTATACACGGTGCAATCTTGAGATCAGGTTTCAAAGGAATTAATTTGACATTTCCTCAGTTCGCAAACAAACTGGATAGCCTTGTGAGGAGGTGCAGTGAGATGTTTGCAGAAGCTGGTCTGGAGGAAAACTTGAGGAGGTTGAGGGAGTGGTAAATTGTGACATATGCCTTTTACAAACAGCTTCGCAGCATGAGAGGAGAGAGAGAGAAAGCTCGGAAACAGGTTAGTCTACCTAAGAGTCGTAATAGAAATCTCTTGATGCAAGGATTGAAAAGGCGATGATGAGAGTGCACCTTCTGTGGGGGACATCAATGTCTTCTCCCCATGGAGTAACTGCACCTCATTCAACGGCCGTCAAAGAACGTTTGCTGACGTTTGCTGAGGCCGCCTACACAACGAACATTGCTAGAAATTGAGTCAATCCCCTGCATTTGAATTTTCTGTCGTTGTATATGGCTTAATAACTTATAAAAAAAAACATCTTCTCATCTCTACACAGCCTCACATATCTATCAAAACATGTGTCGCTTCAAAATACCTCAAAACATGTTTTGAAAATTCCCAGCATTCCCAGCTGTTTTGTGCGATTCGTCACAGGTGGCGCTCAGCTCAGATAGCTAGAATAACGAAGAACAACAAATAAAAAGAGCAAATGTTCTGTAGAAAAACAAGCTTTTGAAAATACTTTCTACAGTACGAATATTTAAACAAAACTCTTGTTTCTCTGTAGTTTTCGGCGTAGGCGGTGTGCAGGTGGACAAACGTTTAAGAAAACAGTTTTAGCTTCGGTCTTTGGTCGACAAAACTCTTGACTTTCTGTGTTGTAGGGGTGGATGAGTGGGTGTGGGCGCACCTGCTTGCAACGATGCACAATGTGAATGTAAAACTGACGGAAAAAGTAAACCTTCTCTGGAACTCCATTTTTCCTACAGGACGTTTGAGCACGTGCGTGCATGCGTTCGTGTGTGCGTGGGTGGGTGCGTGTTGTTTACGCACGAAGGGCCGTTTACAGGGCAACCCATCGTTTTCCAATAACAGTTGGAGAAAACGGTTAAATGTTGGCAGTGACCCTTATTTTAGACCACATGTTGCGAGACATTTCGCAGCGTCAGCAGCGTCGGAATCCACATCTTGGAGGCTGAGGCTGAGAGCAGGGCTGCGGCAGTCTAACCTACAGACACATACTTTGTGAGGTTCACCGTGAATGATGTTTTGCTAGTTATGCTTCAAGATGCGTGATCTTCTGACAATATCTGCGAAACATTCGCTGTGTCATCATGTTTTTATCCTGAGCGATAATTTAGTTACTTTTTTCCCATGTTTTCACGAGTAAACATGAAAAAAATATAATTACTTCATCCAGTTGTTGCAATAGTGAAATACAGATAAGAAAAGGCAAAGGAAATGCTATACGGTTGCACAAGTTTCCGTTTAAAGATCATATAAACATACATTCGTCGTCTAAAGGAACTTTACAATTAACTAAAATTAATTAATATCAATTTACAACTGTTATTTAGAGTTAGAAATCTCTGCTTTAGTACACAATGGACTGAATATTGTGTCTATCACTGTTGTCTTAATGTGCTAATATTTGAAACAAGGCAGGCTCGTGTGTTTTGCAAGACATGTTTCAATACAGTGTATGCCTGCACACCTAAGAAGAAACCTGGAGATACTGTCTTGGTAGCTGAGGTGGCATTGAGTAGCTACAAGTAGTCGGTAGTATAGTCATGACATCATGCTACTGATGAAATCACGACTCTTGTCAAATAAAATACGTAGTGTGGTTGGTCTGTGTGTTTTCATGCTCGATGGCTTGAGCAAGGAACACTGTAACGAGTGTTCAAGTCTTGCGTTGTCTTGCGTCGCCCTGTGTTTTGTAACGGTGTCGCAAGAAGGTCCTGAGGCCGAGGACACACCAGAGTGCAGAAAGGCGTGGGTGGGACGGCAAGCTTTTCCCTGGGCCATGAATGAGGCACCAGTCCGGCCGCCAAGCGAGGTGTAAACACATTTCAGATCCCGCCCCGCGCTGCTGTTTAATACAACCAGCTCATAGCTTCGAACCAGACCATTGCATTGGCTGTTATTCGATTGATTGAAGTCTATAGTCAATTTCCGAGTCCTGATCAAGGGGATCTCATTGATCATGCCCCTCTGACATTCTGTCTTTATAACTTTTATAAAAACACTATGGGGTTAACGCAGCAGCAAATACAACTTAGTGTATTAAAATCGTTCCCCTCCCTTTCCCATAAATACATTGATTTCCTCCTTCGCCTGCCAAAACTTGACATGTACTTATCCATATAGAAGTATACACCCAGTTCTCCAAGTCGTTGGTTTTCTAAACGGAATCATTTTTTTTACGGACAACCGAGCGGGGATTTTTCAATCGTGGAAATACTTCACAGGAATTGTATTGCACTTATAGTGAGACACACAGTTGTGAAAAGTGTTGACGGGTAACCTTGTAAGCCATCTATTCATCAGATTATCAGGTAGTTTTTTTTAAAGAATGGTCACTGGTGTAACCATCTACAGGTAAGATGGCGCCGATATGTCTAGAATGTACAGCAAGGGACAGGTGTGCGCTGCCGAAAATCTGCAGGACGTTGAATAATTTCACAGGCAAAGTAAAAACTTTACACATATTTGTTGACATCTGATTGTTTATTTTTGTTTCTGGGTTCATAAGAACCTAACATGGGTGAAACCTGTTTTTCTGAAGTTTCACCCATCAACATGTCTTCTAACCAGTATTTTCTTCACGTCGACTTTACTGTCCTGTGTCTCTTGGTTATTGCGCAAAACGCGATGTTATTTTTCCTTTTGTTATTAGTTTATTTTTATTTAGTATTGGCCCTCTCTCCTTTCTGATTACATGAGCTGGAAACTTGTGAGGTCGTCTTACAAAAACATGAGCCAGGTATGAGCATGAAAAGATCTCAATTGCAGACTTAAAATGGACTTGAGAGCATGACAGGTGAACTCTGTTTTCCCTTTTTGTTGTCAGCTATGAAACCTCCGTCGACAAGATTAGTTGGCTGGGAAGGAACAAAAACTTCAGGTATAATAGTTGATATGAAGTTTAATCCACTTTTACAGTTTGGGAGAGAGAGAGAGAGAGGGGTGGGGTAGCTGAGTATTTTTCAAAAGAACCGGCTACACAGGGTGTGACACCCCAAAAACAAATACCCTGTCCTGGAAAATTGACAAATCGTCGCTAACTAAGCTGATGGTAGGTCAATCATTATACTAATGTTAAATCAATCGTTTAGCTAATGTTAGGTTGATTGTTAAACTGATGTTAGGTCAACCACGAGACTCACTGAACATGTCCAGAAACTGCATCAATGTTTGCTGTCTAGTTTACTACCTTGCAGGAACAAGAAAAACCTGGAACTGACTAACAAACACACCGATAATAAGACTAATTACGCTGGTACACGCCAAGTCCCATGACTGGTGGTCAGCTTTAGACAGCCAAGCCCGTTGCGACCATCTGAATGTTTTGTTTATCCGGCTATGAAACAATAAACATGTCTGGTGAAAGTAAACTGTCAACAACTTTCTGAATTGATTATCTCTCTTCTCCCACCCTCTGCCTGTACGTGTGCACGTACCACATAGTGCAAAGGTCAGTGGCATGCATGTTTACAAAAAGTGTGGGAGGTATCTTCAGACAACTGTGTCGCCCCTGTTGTGTGACGGCAGGAGGGACTGAACCCTCGCTCAGACTGAGAGAAGTTCCCTTCAACAGATTGCTTCTCGCACTGATGCACATAATATGCTTTTATTGTTCCCCATAGAGCGGCTGCAGACGTCTCGGCGCGTTACTATATTTACTCGTAATTTTTTTTTTCTTCATTTTTCTTTCATTTTCTTTTTTCATGTTCTGTTTTTCCTTGCTTGTTTGTTTCGTCCCATTTTTCCTTCTTCTCTCTTTCGTTTAGGCACGTTCTCAAACACTTACATTTGCTGTTTTCGTGTAGAATCCCTAATTGTTTTTCCACCTTGGAACTGAACGTGTATAAAGTGTCTTATAACAGGAGCGTGTCAAAATGGGAAAGTAAGGGTAAAGGTCGTCCCCTGACCTTTTATGGGTCGTTGGGGAGTGAGACCTCACTTTTCTCGTGGCCAGCTTTCACTCTCCCTCCCTGCCTAACTTTTCCTGACCCTCTACGGAGTGAGGTACTGATAGCCTGTCGACTGGGGAAAAGTTTGCTACTCACCTCGAGTTTCGAATCAGCCAGCCTCTCAATTCGCACTCCAGCGCTCTAACCACTCTAGCAGAGTCTTCAAATGGAATCGTGGGCATAGTGTTAACTGCAAGATTTTTATGTTCGAATTTGCAGCAGGAAATTGTAGGACAAACCATGATCGAGGGATTTGACTGGAAAGTTAGCATGCACACACCATCAGCAATGGGTGCAGGACTTATTAGAGGAGGTTATAATCGCGGTGATGTGAGACTGCTCCCCTAGAAACGATGTTTTATTTCCAATTCGCCTCTGAGAGATGCCCGACACCTTTACCTGAGCTTCCTATCAACATCATATCGAATTTGCTTTTATAACTGCTCGGTTTCATTACTGTTGCCATGCGAACACTTTTGCTGTATTTATGTATAGGTTTCCCATGACAATGAGCCTTGACTGAGAACTACTTGTCAGAAACAGGAGCTTCCTCCCTGCTCTTGCTTTTTAATGTCTTGCCCTTGATTGCCGATTGAATCTTGGAGGTTTTTTTTTTATTTTTATTTTTTTTATATTTTGCCTCGCTTGTTCTACTTTATTGTGTTTATATTTTCTTGTAAGTTTACTTGTTGTCGTGTCAGTTTACAAATATCTGCCTTGACCTCTAATCTCATGTACTACTTCGTTTCATCCTGACCTTGCGATTCAATGCTCAAAACACAAATCTCATGTTGACGAGGACTTCTGACGTCGGTGCTAAAACTCACCACGACCACCTATTGTCCTTGTGTCAATTTGTCCTGGTTTTCCTCATATCCCCACGTGTTTGGACGAAGACGAAGCTGTCGTTGTAGCAACTCCTCCTGTTTACCTTTTTGTTTGTTTCTGAGACACAGCGGCTTTGTTGAGGGCTACCCGTACCCGACAGACGTTTCCTTGTATGAGAGGGTATACCTGTGTGCGACTGAAGATCGTCAACAGGGTAAAAAAAATTTTTGAAGTGGGACCTTTTGAATGCAGATTCACGGCGCCTTGTTAATTTTCTTCAGTGCAGGAAGTTTTTTTCATTAACCATCTGCCGATATGAGAAATGTATGAATGTGACTGAAAGACCTCTTTAAGCTTGTATCCTTCACACTAACTCTATGTTCAGGGTGCTCGCTTCTAGGAGTTTCTAAGAGAGAACCGAAAAAGAGAAATGTCCTCGTTTGGGATACCATACTTTCGACCACCAACTTCTTTTTTCCAGAAACCTTTACAAGTGTAGCTCCTTCCTTCTTTATATTCCGTCCGCCATCGAGGAGAAATGACAAGCTTTGGAGACATCTCAAGAGATCCATTGTCTGGGTAGTAGGACTCATGAGTGTTGACGATAAAATATCTTCTTTCATTGCAACACATTTTATAGCCTTCACCGCACTTTAACAAACGGTGCGGAATAGTTTGGCTAGCTGCCCATGAATACTTTCTTTAACCTTCTCTTCTTAATGCTTTTTATAACGGAAAGGTGGTCTATGGCTGTTTGTAGGAAACTTGGAAGAATTATGCATGCACGTGACCTTTCCCCCGAACCGAGGGTAGGCCACTTCCGGTTTGTTGTTCACTGTTGATACTCGTAGAGTTCTTCGATCGTGTCAGCTCCTTCCCTTAAAAACAATGATCGTCCACATTGCTGTGTGCAGTACAGGCCGACAAGTGTCAAACATTATTTTTTCGTGGACGAAATATTGCAGACTAATTTTAAAGTAGATAATTTTGTACGTCTCGCGAATAATGTTATAAATATCAAAATTGACCTTTGAGGAAAAGATGTTCCCCACCCCTGTCCTAGAATACTGCCCGAAGTCACTATGGCCCCGAAGAAGGACAGAAAGAAAACAGAGATCACACGACCTCCTTCTCGTGCTTAATTAACCCATAAATTTCGCAGAAAGCACAGATCTTGTCGATGTTGGAATGCAAAATATTCTTTCCTAAGTGAAAATTTTAGGATTTCTGATGTTTTGTTATTGTAAGAACTTGATTCTATTCTGGTTCAGCATTAATCCTCTCATCGTCAAACAGCGTCTTCCATGTCTTCACCAACCATTCTAATTCTCCGGAAACATCAGAAGCAGGCACATCGCCTACATTGGCATGATCATCATCACCTTCATCTTTGTTTGATAATTCACAGGCATCTGGTGGTAGCATACAGAAAGTAGCTGCCAAGTATTCTTCGTCACACTCTTCTTCCGCTTCCTCCAGGATAATACACTTTTTGGCACGTTTCACTAAGAAAATTGGATAAATAAGGCTTATGTTAGATGAAAGCACTACATGTACTCCATCATCCCAATGTCCTATTTACAGGAGGGTGGGACAGGATGTTATATTACTTTGACTTCGTGTGATTGGAATAAAACTTTGACTTCGTGTGATTGGACTACAACTTAGCAAAACGGACAAGTGGATATTTTATTTTCATTGCATCAGACCCTCCGCAAACAGGTACAACATGTCTAGACTTGCCGACACCTGTAGCGAACGTCAGAAGCCACAAACCACAACCTGACGCCTACACACCACGTGACACATGGCAAGTGTTGCAGAAGTACCATGACAGACAACTCAGTGCCCTTTGAGTGTGACCCGGATCATCATTTTATTGCTTTGGTACAACAGATATACAGCTGTTCTCTAAATAGGACACTGGGAGATAACGGGTTCAACCAGTTTGGTAATTACAGGTTCGTGTAAATAGTTCAATGGCTAATTAATCTGCAAGTCGTAAATATATAAAAATGGTAGAAAAAAATTAAGTCGACTGGAATTTATTTAAAGAAGTGAAAAGTAAAGTAAAACTTTGCCACTGAGTTAAATCCATTGACATTAGTCCCATGTAAGTGATATAAATGAAAAAAATGAGCTGCGCCATAAGGAATCGTGGATAGAAAGGAAAGGTAAAAGTGGGAAAGACTAAGTTTGCTCTATAATTTTTAAAACGTTTGTCAGTCCTACTCGTTTCTGATTACAATTCGTTTACTACAAATTTCAATGTAGCTGTGTGGATAATTGATAGTCGAGAGATCACAGAACACACACCAGCAATGATTATTTGTGTCTTGTGCAATGATAAAGAGGAATGTGTGTAAGAAAAAGCGAACGAATAAATGCACAAGAATGCAAGAAGATAAAGCATGGAGGGTAATGGGGTAGAGAGCGGAGAGAATGACTCACTTGGTCGAGTTGCATGATGCATGGACTGTCACTGCACACTCACACTCACACTCACACTCACTCACTCTTCCTACTTCCGGTCTCATCTCCGTGGATCCATTCCCTTCAAATATCTCCATGGGTCCCTCTCCGTCAAACATCTCCGTGGACCACACCCAGTCATACTTTGACTCACTTCCAGTCACACTCCTTTCTTGGTGTGGGGGAGAGTGCAACGTTATCTTGTCAATCGTCATCAAATAAACGCGCAAGCACGCACGTAAACACACACAAACGCGCACACACCCATCGCGTACTTACACCACTTCTCAGTCTCCGAACTCAGATTTACTGCCGTAATAGATGCTATAAAACAATATAAACATATAATCCCACCTACACAACTGGTTGCAAAGTAAAGGAACACCTGATATTTCCCTGTACAGAGGCGGTGAAAGAAGCTCAAGTTTCAAGAGGAGAAGCAAGCACTCGACACCCACGTCGTCGGAAGCCAAGCCCATACCTACTCATCTTGAACAAACTTCTGTCTTCTTTGCTCTTCATGGAGACTTATAAATGGTAGATCTATGAAAAAATGAAGTTCTCTGCTGGTTAGATGGATTTTAAGTGATGAACATTTGGTGAGGGTTGTTGTGGGGGGCATCGTGGGCTAGGCGGCTGGATGGGGCTTGGTATGGCGAGAGAGAGAAGTAGCAAACTTTTTTAGGTAAAATACATTTAGATAAAAGCCTGGAAGGTAGGTATGAATCGGTTATCTCTTTTAAATGAGAAAAGAGTAGATTGGTTATGCAGAGTAGTAAGTGGTTTGGGGCAGAGGAGAAAGATGAGTGTTAGTCGGTTAACGTACGCAAAAAAGACAACAACAACAACAACAAACTCAATCCCTATCTCGTAAACAAAGAGGCACGATGGCCCACAGCAACAGGAGTACACTTGTAAAGGTCACCTTGTACTTCTTTATGCTTCTAAGGTCAGCTTGTACTTTTTCACACTTTTAAAGGTCAATCTGTAATTGTTTACACTCCGGTGATAAGGAGTTCATTGTGTGACGAGGTTACTAATGAAAGACCTGCAAGCAGCAAGTCATGCTAAATGAAAGTCACTTGCCATACACAGAAAGTGCAAGTGTGTCTTAGGGACAATCTTCTATCCTTAAATGAATTCATTAACCGACTTGGGGATCCCGAAAGGGCAGAACTATTGTGTCAGTACCTTCAGAGATGTAGAGGAGTACATTCCAGAGACAGTGCACACCTACGCATGTAAATTTATGGCAATGCAGAATACAGCTTTTGATTAAAGACAGAATAAATTTTTCTCACTGAAAACAGCTTCTAATCGCACCAGGGTTTATCAATTCACTAAAAAAATATATATATATAACCCACTAAGATATCAATTTTTATGCAGTTTTTACATGAAATCCGCAATTGTTCAGAAATTTAGTGAGGCCGATGCTGTGGTTTTTAATGGAAGGAGCGGCACACTCTCTACTTCTGTCGTATTGTTGTATTATTGTTGTTGTAGTATGGATCATATTAGGGCGGCGATGGAAAGCACACACGTGCAGTGAAAGATTATCTTCGTCGAGCTGACAATAGGTTTACATACTGTGACAAACCTCCAGCAGTAAACAGGGTCAAATAAACAACTCCGTTGAATTTTGTCCATTTTATCTGAAAGGGCGTTTCCAAAAAAAAAAAGGTGTAAACTAATCTACAGAGGTATGCATACTGATCCATGTAGAGGGAATACATCGTTCATAAAGGTAACAATCCACTCCTCGGAGAACATCACACGCATGGGGCACGCACAAATATCAAACACACGTACCAACTCGCAAATATAAAAATATTTGTTGCAATCGAACAGAAATGTAAAGACGAATCTCACAAACACACACTGTGGAAACACAACTCGTTTATAAACTTTAATAAGTTATTTAATTATTTAATAAGTCCCGTGGACTGTCGTCTGCACACCCACTGAACAGGCGGGGAAAGGATCACCTGCAATCTATTAAGGGTCACAAAACAACCACTCCCGTAGCCTCTGCGAACCTGAATATGGGTGTGGGCCACACCCAGAGTCCGGTAAGATAAAATTATCAGCGAGCTGCGTCGTCCCGAGGTCCCAACATCTCCATTTCACGACCAAGTGCATCTGTCCTCGTGACCAGGAGTTCTAGCGCGTGGGCAAACCGTGATCTTGTTCGAGAACTGGCAAGTCGCCATTGTCCATCACAGTTTGCTGGGGTTCATCACAATTATTTGCGTGCCATTGTTTGTACGGTTTGTCAGAATTTATTGTAAAAGCACTTCAATATTTATGTTTATACTTGCATTGCACAGATATTGCATGTTCAGTTGCCCGATGTATCGTAAGGACCACGTACACCACTCACCAACCCACGGCTGACCCCTGAAGTAGTGTACCCACCGATCGTAAAAGCGTTGAAGTGGTTTAATCATCAACCGTGAAGGCATTGAAGTGGTGTACTCACACGTATTCATTATACTCATTCTATTGATAAACTCAGCTTTGTTCATCAATCCACAAAGTGACAGAAAGACTGCTTCTTTAACGCTTCTAGCATGGCCTAGGAAGCTACAAGAGTGGGTGCGGATTATCACAAACAAAATTCGTTGGTACTTAGAGAGCAGCTTCTCAGAGTATTAAGCCTCGATTTCATAATTATGTTTTTATTTGTTTATAAAGTTAGCCACGCCTTTTTACTTTAACCTGAGGTGACTAAGTCTATGACAGTAGGACAGGTTCATAAAAGTTCAGGCTCCAAATTAGAGTAAGCACGGTTTCTTTGGCAGCGAATGAGAATGAGACAGAATGATCTGCCGAAGACCCTTATCAGCATTACTTAATCTTTGTAAGACATCGCTTTTAGGTTGTCAGCACCAAAAACAAGGCCATGGCTGCTCTACGTAAGTCACCACTGGGCAGCTTAGCTCATCTGTTTGTTGTTTGTCCCGATGTATTTATTTACCTGTCTAGAAAACATCAACTCACTTGAGCAGTTTTTTAAAGGTGTTATATGTTATGGTCTACATTCATTCTTGGATTTTACTTGATTCCTCTCTTACTTAGAAACTGCTGTTAGCAAGAATTATTCTCTCGCTTAAAATTAATCCTTGGTGTGCTTTCTTATTTGTGATGCTGCGATATTTGATAGTTTATTTCAGTCATCCTGGTCTTTATTCGCGTTTAGTGCGAGCTCTTGACTTCTGAGAACACGGATGTGGCATCATGCAGTTTTCTTTTCTTTCTTTACCGGACATAGTCTTACTCCAATGTATTTCTATGTTAACCCCTGTATCTGCTGCATATCCCCTTGTTTGCTGCAAAGTTTTTCTGGCTATTGTCATGGAAGGTCAGGGGGCGCTTTAGACAAAAGCGAAATCAGACACTAAGATGCTCAGCCTTTGAGGAATGTGTGGCGATGAAGTTCCTAAGAGTCTCGCCCATTCTCTGCCTCAGGCCTATAATCACACGTCACCTACATAAATCATGTTACATGCTAATGTCAAGCCACACACCCAAACACCTTCGGGTCCTGGACATTTTCAAAGAAACAGACACCGACAGAAAGGGAGAGACAGAAAGACGAGACAGGATGCAGAAGGATTACTTTTGACAACCAGAAAACAAAAACACAAAAGACAGCCATACTGTCATACAGACCACATGGATGATTATCATTAAAAGGGTAGCTGCTATTTTTTGTTTATTTGTTATATTGTCTGCTGCTGCTGCTGCTGCTGTTGTTGTTGTTGTTGTTGTTGTTGTTGTTGTTGTTGTTGTTGTTGTTGTTGTTGTTGTTGTTGTCGTTGTTGTTGTTGTTGTTGAATTGGCTAGCGGGAGAGGATGTAAAAGTAACATACAAAAGAAAATAACCAAGTCCTGTTATGTTCTTTCGCCGGGTTGGGCCTAGATGACAACAATTGTTTCGTCTAACACGAAGGAAGTATGTTAGAGAAGACTGAACATTTTTCCTTTTATGTCTTTTCATCGACAGCATTCTTGCTGGTTGTGTTGGTGACATCGTGTGTGGCTGATAACAACTGCCTGCCGTACGGTGAGTTGGCAGTATAGTACTCACATAAGACAGAGCATGTATTTATAAAAAAAAAAAAACTCCACATAACGCTTACGTAGTACACAGAGGAAGCGCTGAAATAAAACAAGCAAACAATTTATAGACAACCCATTTAAATATTGTGAAATAAATTGGAAATATCCCCAGCTGAATGAATTAGTGGACTGAATATTCCGCTGAGAGTCAGATGGAAAAAGTAAAATGTTTGTATTTGGAGAATGAATAACGTGTCTTCCGGACGCAAACCAAAAACAATTCTTTAAAAAAAATGGACGGAAAGATGAATGTTTGATTGCTTTGCTTTATATTTGTTGCAGATCCCGAACCATCTTTCCATGAAAATCAATGCTATGTTCACCACAGTTTTCGTGGTTGGTATCATGTGCTTGCGTGCGTGTGCGTGTGTATGTGTGTGTAGGGGGGGGGGGATTGGGTGGTGTGTATGTGTGTGTATGTGCGTGTTTGCGTGCGTGTTTGAGTCTGTGAACGCGTGAACAGATAATACACAAAAGATGGCATTCATGAAAGCTAACACACTGAGATGCAAACATTTACAAGACGTGCATAACATTATGGAGACAGGTGGAGCCAGAGGCTCGTCGCCAGATCTGCTTAGTGAAATCCTGAAGCATCTCATTAAATTTGCAGTCGAAGTGTAGTTATCATTATAGATAATTACTAGCACTTTCATGTTATGCTCCAATGATTTCAGAACTGGACGGACTCCTTACAGGCGCAAGCACGTCATCTCACCAGAGTGAGTAGGACCTATGTCAGTTTCTCTCCCTCCTCCTCCCTCTCTCTCTCTCACGTCATGGATCGGTGGCCTAATAATAATGAGCCTGAGTCCTTGATTTTAGTATCTCTGGAGGGGGGGGGGGATTGGCGTTTTACGCCGAGTCAGCAGCTAAGGCTATATCACAGCAAGACAGCCGGCCATGTAAACAGATACAATTATTTTTACAATTTATTGAGATTATTCAGTCACGTACAGCTTGGGCCTTCATTTAGCTTCATGTTAATTAACTGACACAGCTGTATATCATCTTTTACAATGTCATCTTTGTCATCAATGTCATCTTTTTACTGCTCGCACACGAGAATCACGATGTTTCTAGACTGTATGTCTCGTTTCACTCGTGGAAGTCCTTAACCAATGAATATTATTTTATGAGAATTGTTGAGCCTTACGATCCTCAAGTTAATTAATAAATATTATTTTAGCATGAGCTTTCAATCGTCTTTCTTTTTCTCTGAGCCACTGCGTCATTGTGTGGGCGAACTAAGCCTAGCTAACCCCACCTTCTAGGAACAGAGTTGAACTGGTTGTACTTACATTTGTATTGCTGTACTTACACATGTATTGCTTACATTTTTGCAGCGGTGTACATGTCGGTCATCGTCATGCACAGGTACATCCACAAGTGTGACTGTAAGTACCTATGTTATCTGAAGGATAAATTGGGCCCTAAAAGTCCCCTGTTTATAAAGTTTCAGCTTGATTTTCTGGGTTTTTAAATATTACCCTAAGGCAGTCGTCTCGCGCATGTAAAGAATTTCACTTTGCTACTCTACTACATGTTACCCAACCATATTAAATGAAAACATTCATTTGATTATAGAATAAATATCAACTGATCAACAAAATCTGACATGTATTTGTATGGGTTACGTGAAGGTGACAAATATACGGACAACTCAAATTACTATTAATGAGAATAACCCCCAAAAATTTACTTGTGTTTCAGCATTTGAAATGGCAGTCGGAAGACTGTTTCATATTGGACCTGGTAAGCAATGCATTCGAACAGCAGCGACAAATAAACACGGCAGTCTCACACACACGCACACACGCACACACGCACGCACAGACGCACGCACAGACGCACTCACACGGGCACACGCTAGCTGTATGGCTCTGCAAATATCTTTAGCTTTTTTAAACTAATTGTAAAAGCAGTTTTAAATAATTTGTTTTCACGACGAAACAATATCGTCATAAATGGTCTACCGACAGACTGGAAACATGGGAACAATGAGAATCCACAGTGAGAGACATGTTCAAAGAAAAACTGAAAATTCACGATAGCATCATTCTTGACAAGACTCATAGACTGAAATCTGGAAACTAACTATCCAGTTGTGGTCTGTTTTGCTTTTTTTTTAAGGATAAAAAAAAGTTCTTAGCGCCAAGCAAAATTTGATGGGCGCAAATATCTTTAATGGAGAGAATTTGCCAAAGAGAGTAATGGACATGCGAAAGAACTTTTTCCCACCGTTTAGAAAGGCAAAAAAAGAAAACAAAAAGTGCAGGATTACCTATGATCATTAACTATTATTGAGGCGGAAAATACGACTATACTTTACATACATGTAGCCAAATAGACTGTGTATAATAAGCTAATAAAAAGGAGGAGAAAGAGTGTACACATATATGGCATGCGTGTGTGCTGAACAGCTGAAGGACTGTACACATCCAATAAAGACCTTTTCTCCGCAGTCTCTGTTAATTATCATGAGCAATAGTCACTGTTTATTTATTTCTATAACTATCACCAAATTGACTGATTTCTTCCCATTTCTGTTTCTTGCAGCGGACGTAGGTCGGCGGCAAAGCACCAGTCAAGAGTACCTTTACTACGGTAATATTTAACTCAATAAACACTTAACTGACAAAGTCAGTTGCTAGCTATCTTTTCAAATCATCTTTTCTAACGAAAAGTTTATGTATGACAACATTACAGAACATTAGGCTGTTTTAGTTATAAAGTGTAGACCAGGGGTGCCCAACCTACGGCCCGCAAAGGTGCCTCATCCGACACAACATAATTTCCTTTTTAAAGTCATGATTCTGGCAAAACCGACATGTTCTGGTCCGCGAGATCATACCTAGTTCGTCCCTCGAGCGAGAAAAGATTGGACACCACTGGTGTATACTTACTTACCAGTCTAATGCTTTTGTTCTACTGAATACTATGTAGCTTTCGTAGTTTTGAGAGAAGTTAAATAAAAGATGCCCCTCGTGTTTGTTGTTGCATAAAACAACAGCAAATAAATCCTTCCTATAAATATGTTTACTAATGTATATTAAAGCATGTATCTATGTATACGTTAACGTTAACGCCAATTGGCCCTTAGTATATTACTTTGTCTGTTCACACCTTCTCTATTGTCATTTGTCTACTATAACGTGTCTAGCTTCATGTGTCTGCAAGTATATCATCTGTTTAAAACTGTAAATGTCTGTCCACTGCAGAGAGAATGCTCCACCCCAAGCTGGAAACCATTCGTGAAGAAAGCGACATCGCGTGTGTGCAAGCGCTCATCAACAAATACCATGGTAATACATTCTATCTACCTCCCACCCTCTCCAACTCTAACTTCACTACACGCTTTATCGTTCATGATATCATGACATACTTTTGTGACGTCACAAAAGAGCACACGACGAATGTGACGTTTATTCAACAACCCAAGGATATCCTCTTTGATGCAATTTTATGACCACACGCACCAGGCCATTGTCTCACGTGACGTAATGGAGCAGACGACACGCATATCCGTCACAACCAGTGTTGTCTCGTTGGTTATGACGTCACAACAGTAATTATCGTTCAATTATCGGTCGTGACGGTAATCCACAGTCGCTCATCACTCCCAAGTTCTGTTCTTGCAGACGCTGCGGCCAGGTTTTGGGCTTCACGCAACGGGATAGAGTACACGACTGTCGAGGTGACAACACACAGCACGACAACACATGCGCCAGTGCCTACAACGACAACCGCAGCTGTCACCTACCCTCCAGGTGACTCAGAACACACCTCACGCTTCTAACTTTTCTTTGCCTGCTTGGTCAATCAAGCTTTCTCTCTATGAAATAAACTCAAAACTAAAATACTTCGAAACTGAAAGCTTAACCTGCGACCGCTGCTCATTACCTTCTAAAAATGCTTTGGCAGTCAGGTGCTGGATCTGCAGTGGCCTAGACTGCCTGCTTCATCCTGCCTCGCACACTGGGCAGCTGTGTCCAGCGGACCAAACGTTCTGTAAGGTGACTGTGACAGACCTGCCCAACGACCGCATTATTATCAGAAGGTGACACATTCTATGTTGTTGTTCACCTGCTCTTTAAATATTTAGCAAATAAGTAGCGTTTTACGTTATATCGAGCACTTTGAAGGGATAACGTATGTCAATAGCCTAAAGTTTTTATATGTTCATTTGCCGTTCCAGCTTTTATCGAAAACTTTTTTAATTAATAGTTACAAAAATGTATAGTTTCTATTGGTAGTTATATGTCACATCTCAACATCTTTCGTGCTCTGTGTGTGTGTGTGGTGTAGCTGTGCATCTGCGAGCGTGTGTGACTTCTTGTACCTGAGTCAGACTCGGAACAACCCTGAGTGCATGGACGTGGAACGGAGGATTATGGCCAACAACACCCAGTGCGATTTCTGTTGCACGGGAGACAACTGCAATAAAGCACCTTCTCTGATTCCTGAAGTTACGTCCCTTTACTCGTGATCGGGGAAAACCTGACGGATTTCCATCATGTAATTCATTGACAAGTCTTTGATGTGAACTGATTCGACAGTTTTATTTTAGACTCGTCAGAAAATAAAACACTGCATAATTTGTTTTGACTTTGTTATGTCTCTGGTATAGACATCAAACTAACAGCTTGATTGTGCAAATATCTGAGCATTTGGAGGTGTACTCGACATTTTAATAAACTGCAGTGATGGAAAACTAATAACTCTGTGGCCTATCGTTGGTTAAGTTTGCAGATGATGTAGCGTTGGTTTCTTAGATAAAGGACGAGAACTCACTGGTGAGCTATTTCTTTTAGCTTAAGAAACTTAAATATGCAATGGTGGTTTAAAGACAGCTTTGTAGTGCTATTCGCCCTATTTGCGCTTTTTGGTGTCTTGGCTAGTGGCATTCTGGTTGTTTTTTTCCACATGCTGCTGTTTCTTAAAGTCAGCTAATTTTTTGTTTGTCTGTTTGTTTTCTTTAGCTTGATATGTCTAAATCTAGATTTGGAGCAAAGCAAATTAAAAACGTCCACAACAAAACTGAGTAAACATACAGTTTGTGCAGTACATTAAACGCGGTTTCATTGCTAGCGCTCAATTTTTAAAAAAATCCCGAAGTCAATTGCATAATTGTGTGTTGCTGTCACTCTATTTTTACACAAACACTTGTTCGAGAAGTCTTTTGTTCCCGTTAAAATTGTCGTTTGATTTATTCGATTGTCATATCCACGCTGAACAGTATTTTGTCGCTACACCTCAACCTGTGATGTAATAATTGAGGGCTTATTTCAGTCTTTGTTTACGTGTGGGTGAGTTTTAGCCTTCTTGGAATTCGTTAAATCAAAATCTAATTAGGCAGTTCTGTATTATTTTGCAGATTTTCTTTTTCGAAGCAGACATACCCTCTACAAAAATGGTCGTTATTATTTGTTCCTGTCGTATTGCATGGATCCTTTTTTTCATGGTCCTCTCGCACTGTAGTCAGAGGACACAAGGCGCACTAGACAAGTGCAGAACACTTCTAGGGATTCATGACTTGACGTGTGGACTTAACTGTGAATTTTTTGGTCAGTATGTGTGCGTGAGAAAAATGAGAATGATGAAAATGATGCACCTTATTGTCGTACCTACCTCAGTACCGTGGAAGTACGTACGACCAACGTTGCGTACACACTCGACCATAGCCACAGTTTACGTCTAGAGTGTATTTACCTCGGACTCTATAGACATTGCAAATTTTGTTTTGCATATTTGTACTCAGTGTGGGTTCCCTTGTCTAAAACTACAGAAGCTGTCATCCTCCCCAAGCTGGAAGTTATTCGACATTGAAGTAAAGTCTCTTGTGTGCAGGTCGTTATCAACAAATACCGCGGTAATGCGTGACCTCACCTATCCCCTGGCTCCTCTTCGTTTACCTGTAAAATTTCTTTCCTCGTGCTCTCTTCCGTATAAATCGTATCCTTGACCAGGCGATTTTGAAAACGCCTCACACTTCTACCGTGTCTGTATCTCCTAGTATGTCAAGGCTGTAGTTATTTAACAAAAAGCCTAAGTTCAAGAAAACAGGACATAACTTTCAACATGTTTTTCTTTAGCACCACGCCTCTTGTATTACTGGACTGCTGGCAGACGATTTTTTCCTAGCTAACGGCTAAAACGAGGCATTAGACGACATAGCTTCCGGTTTAGTCACATTCTTTGCCGAGACTAACAGCGGAGAACTTCGCAAGAGGTAAGCGTTGGTCTTGGCAGACAGATGGCAATCCACCTCTACACCTCCATGGTAGCGCAGATGCTGGGTCTGAAGTGGCCTATATTGCATTCTTCATCTCCGGTGGATCAAACGTTCTGCAGGATGTCTATGTTAGACCAGTCCAACGAACGCCTGATCACCCGACGGTGATAACATTTTGAATTGGCACGGAAGATTCTGTCAACAACACCCACTGCGATTTCTGCTACATGGGAGGCAACTGCTTTATAGCTATTCTGATTTCTGAGGTTATTTCCCTTTACACATGAACGACGGAAGGACTCGATGCGAACACTTCTATGACTCATAACTCTAACTTGAACTGACCTTCTCAGCTCTTCACTTGTCAAGATAGCGCTTCATAAATTGTTTTGAGTTATATTGTCTTTGGCTTACTGTTTTGACCTCCGCCCCTTGCCATTACGCCCAACTTCTTTACCTGTTTAATTGATAAATAAAATGGTGACATTTTCGGATATTAGCCACAGTGCTTTACACAAGGTGATGGGCATTAGATGTTTTTTTTATGTCGATTGGACCATTTACCTATCAGATGACGCACGAGTCGATTTGACCATTGTCCGCGGTACTTTTGGTCACAGCTCAAAGTCGATTCAAACCACAGCCACACAGAATTAGGTGTGTTAGACGAGTTACTCATTTACGAACACGCGCACACACAAACAAACGATAAAAGAGGGTCGCGCAGTTGAGAGGTGTTCAGACCACCATGCAATGTTCTTTTGAACTCAGGTTCACAAAAGAAGGAAAGAGAAGCATAGACCATCCACAAGTGTCGCGATTCTAACGGATCAAGGTACTTTTGATGTCAGGTTCACAACTAACATGTGGTGTTACAATGCGCTGCAAGTTACTTTTTTCTGTATAAAGACACTTTCAAACTTATGCACAAACATCCTTCAGGCAAGAAAAGCAATTTTGAACATCTAAAACCGTGTGAAAAAAAGTGAGAAGTGATCTGTGGCGAGAACTGCCATTTATTTATATCGTCTAGATCTTTTCTCTACCCCCATCTCTTTCACGATGTCTCCCTCCCCCCTCTCTTTTGAGCCGAGGCTTTATTATATTTTCGGTGAAACTGCGTAACATGTTGATATTCTGCTGTAATCATTGCGTTGTATGTCCCGCTGATTGTTTTGCATCGATACAAAGTAAAGAAAGTCGATACAAAGTAAAGAAAGTTAAGGAGATATTTACAAACCAGTTTTAATCCCAGTGTTTTACCATGGACGTGTATAGTATAGATATTAGTTCGTGGTTTTACTGTGTGAATGAAGACCTACTGTCACCGACTTTCGCGTGCACACGAAGATTCCCTGCGCGCTCAATAACCAACCAAGGTGAGATGAGAGTGGAAATGCGGAAGTGATGTATGGTGAGTGGAAAGGGAGAGGTTAAGAGCTGGTGAGGCTGACGGTTGACAGATAACCTGCTAAGAACTTTCAACCACACGTGAAAGAACTGCTGCAGAATGCTTGAATCAACACAAGGGGCAGAGGGTTCCATGTCACAAATGCCGCATCCTAGAATTCCATGGTTCCCAAACGCTTTTGGTGTCCCCATGATGCAGGGAGACAAAAGCTGCAAATAAACGGGTCCATCCTTCTGAAAAAGAACTTAAGAGATGTGTTTCTCGTGCATGAAAAGATCTTTTACAGGAGCTCACAAACAATACACTTCCATACAGAGAGCCAGTGGGGTGACTGAAGAACAGGTGTGAGATGCACTATAGTGTGCAGACCGACTGTTCTATTAACTACCGAATTAAGTGTTTCTGTATTCTGACAAATAACAAAGCCAAAAACGACAAAAAGAGAATTTTATTTTTATTTAAACTTTCAATTGATTTGAAAGAAGTGTAGACACTGACTATCGATACAAGTTTTAAACACTCAATCTAAAATAATTTTCTAGCTCTAGCATATTTCTCGCAAGATGATGACAGGTATCTTGGATAACGATTAGTAACGAAGAGGCTAAGAAAATTCCATTTAAAAAAAACATAGTTTAGAAGGTATGTTGAGTACCGTCACCTTCCATCATCAGTTACGTTGTCTCTCTCTCTCACACACACACACATGAAAGAAGAATTCTAAAAAATATGTGTGCATTGCCGCTAGCCCTTAATTGTGTGGCATCCCGATAGGTATCTTGCGCTACTAACACCAAAGACTTTGCTATCACTGGAACAAGCTCCTTCCAATCCACTAGGAGTGAAGTAAACTTCTCCATCCCGCCCACACCGCCCACACGCCCACCACACTCGCGAGGAGTGCGTCAGACTTCAAGTGACAGTAGCTCTTGACAATTAGTAGACAAGATTATTTATGAATCTGTCATCCTCTAAGGACCATTAAGATATTCACCCTACTTGTCGTATCCTACGCGTGACCTACGTAGGAAGTCAGTGACCGGAGATTAGGCCTTTAACATTGCCGTAGTCTAGACGACAGCGGTTGATAGTGAGAGGACATTGACCTGTGATCTTGAGAATGCTTGGTTGCTAGGGGCAGAGGGGCCAATGAAAATAAAGCTGGGGAAATGATTAGTCGGTGAGTAGACGGAGCTGCTATAGCAGTCGACTGCAAGAACGAGAAAAAGTGATTTCAAATAATGTTTTGTGACAAAACTAAACCTGTCTGCGCAGATGAACGGTGGAGGCGTTGCTGTCGCTAGGATAGATGACCTCCAGCTGTGATCCGTCCTGCAGACATAGCCCAGTCTTTATAAACATTTTGTTGACACTCTTATTCCCAGCCCCGTCTAATTTCTCCCAATCCTTTTCCCAGCCCCTGCTCCACATTCCTGCCAAGGCAATACTATGTCACAGTCCGTACACTATGTCACATATGCTGATAGAGCGTGTCTGTGGTTCGGGTGTCTCTGCATGACCTGCCGCCCTTCCCCTCACCCTTCTATCTCTTGTAGGGTGCCTGACGTCGATGTCAGTGGCGTGGAAAATAATGACATCAACCTCAGTGAAGTTAAAACTTTTGCCAACATTTGTTCTATTTTCATTTGAAGCCATCGGCTTATACATGCACATTTACAATATAATTGCTTTGAATTTAAAATTCACAAAACAATTAAAGTTTATAAACTTTGTAGAAAGTAATGCAAACGGTTAGAATAGAACAAACTTGGATTTACACAAAGCACTAAAGAACCATAATGCAAAAGGAATAAGTTAATTATACTCGACTCCCCATCAGTTCGCAGGACCAGCACATATTACAAGACATATTATAAGACAAGTTACATTAGTACACCTGCTCAAAGTGTCGACTGACCAGATGGTCAGATGAAATGAATCAGCAAGCAAACAGAAAGGCGTTACGGAATAAAAAAGAAAACTAGTGGCAAAAATACGTTTTTTTCTTATTTAAAAAAAAAAAATACAAATAAAATCCAGATCTAGTTTGGCAGTGAAGTCCTTGTACTATCGTAGTACATCAGAAGTCATACCTTAACATAAATTAACAGAATAACTTCCGTTTTGGGCGGGGGCGGGGTTTTACACCGAGCCTGCAACTAAGGCTATATCACGGGAAGGTAGCCAGCCCTGTAAACAGATGCCACATGCAGAGAAAGAACAACGTGTCCAAGACGAGAGCTGAACCCAGGACACCCAACCATCACTGTATTTTTACCCCGTGCCGACAACAAAGGTAACAGCACGGCGAAGGCGAGAAATGACTGGAACAAATAGCAGATTGACTGATAAAGATAAAGAAAGATAAACAGAAAAAAAGATAAAGACATACAGCTATACAAATCATAAATGGGAAATAATAGGAAGCACACACACATCCCCGTTTTTAATTTATTTGGAAGAGCCTTGAGAGTGCTGCCATTAATGTCTGTGATGTCTGACATCAGAAGAAGCTGCATGATCGACAACAAAGTCAAGAAATGTCAGTAAAAGGGACTTAAGACTTTTATATCTTATGTTGCCCTTCGCCATGCTGGAGTGGTTTTGTTCAACAAAGACATGCTGGGGTATTAATCCCCACCCCCGGATCGCAAGTCAGATTTAGCATGCATGGTTGCTACACCCAACTGCCATTAGCAAGGGACATAAAACTCCCTAAAAATCCCTCATCATTAGATACGGATCGAGCCCCGAAGCAGCCAGAGCACGTGACCTACGCAGTCACGAGGAAAGCCTTGTTAAGCATGTCGCGCATGCGCGGACTAGCTTGTGCCAGCGCCATCTTCCACAGCTGCAGCATGTCGCCCTCGTTGCGGACGTTGACGGCCAGCAGGCTGCAGACAGTCTTCTGGTAGCACTCCAGGCCGGTCTGGAACTTCAAGCTCATGTTACTCTTGATGTCCACGTACTCCACGCGGCCCACCCGCTGCGGCAGCAGGCCGTACAGGTACACGTCGTCCACCCAGAAGAAGGGTGTGGCGCGTGAAGCCTGGAACATGGCGCGCACGATGTCCGGAGTGATGAGCACCGTGTAGCCATTACAGTAGTCGACAGGGTAGTGGTTATATCCCCTGAACTCGTAGTCCTCAACCTGATAGAGAAGAAGAAGACAAAGATAAAGACGGCATTTTAGTATTATTATTAGTAGTAGTACTAGCAGTAGGAGTTCTTTGCCAGTTACTGTTTACTCTAGCATTTGTTTACAGGACTGGTTGCTTTGCCGTGATATAGCCTTATATTCTGGCTCGGCGTAAAACACCAGTCCCCACCCACACCCCACTACACAGTTTACTCAATGTCAAAACTTGGTATAAGAGGCTCCATTTTTAAACATGCTTAAAGACCAACCTGAATGGTTTGCATTTTTTTCAGATATCAGTAGATATAGGCGATATACAACTAACCTGTAAATTTCAGCTCCCAAAACCCATCCGTTAATTAATTATTCACTACGGCTTGCATCTGCGATCTACGAGAGCTGATAACAGTGTACTACGTCATGAAAACATTGTACTACGTCATGCTAACAGTTTACTACGTCACGCCAACCCACCATTCACAAGGTTGCCAGTAGTGAGCACCAAACACAGATAGAATAAAAGACATCTCTGATTTTTCGGACGTTGAAAGTCCACAGTATTCAGAACTACGAGTTTTTCAGAACTGCTAATTTAGTACGAAAAGTTCAAAGGTCATTATCGCCTACATCTACCGATATCTGCAAAACACGCGAACCATTCAAGTGGTCTTTCAGTCGAAGATCGACTGTGAGGTGATTTCTTTGTTAACTTGAAGATTTGCATGTCCTGTGCTCTCCACTTTGTGGTGAATTATCTGTGAATGGGTTTTTTTCTTCAGTTTTCAATATTACAAAGATATTTCATTTTCTTCGGTTGACAGGTTTTCAGCAGAGGTAACGCTGGTAGAAATGAATGATATCACAAGTTTTACTTTTTTTGTAAGTAATGGATTAGTTTTAGTTCTTAAAATACTCATTACTAATTTGGTTAAATAGTTTATAAAAACGAAATGTAATTAAGGAAGAAGCTCTTACAGACGACACAGAAAAATTATTAAAGCCTTAAATTTATCAAATTTTACAGGAGAGGAATTGTAAGAAGACTGAAAGAAAGTAAAAAGAGGCAAAAATAAAAGCTGATTACCCCTACCCTCACCTCAAAAAAAAACTGGGTGCAGAAGAGCAGAAAAAGCTAACATTGGCTTTAATAAATAATTTACGATTTATCAAACGTTGATCTCTCTCTCTCTCTTAAGAAACTAAGAGTTCATCTGACTGATGTACTCATGTCACTACTTTTGCTGCCCTTGTAACGCCCATCACATGTCTTGCATGACGTGTGCTTTTCCAACATTACCACAGTTCTACTTCACTGCGTTAAAAAGCATATCATGAGAGTACACGACAGCCTGGGGCGGGTAATTTGCAGGTGCACGCCTTAGCCCATTAGTCAACAGGATTCTCTTTGATGCCCGCTGAGAATACATTCAACAGCGTGAAAGTCCCAACAGCTTAAGAGTTAAAAAACAAACAAACAACCTAGAAGACAGGAAAAGAGAGGAAGTGCAGGTGTCCTAAGAATGTTTTTATGCATTCATAACCTACAGCTACTGCTTTTTAGCTCAGTAGTGTTCTATTCTCTGACTTTTCGGTTCGCCATGTTAGCACATTTTGTTTATTAGGGAGAAAGGTGCGAGCTAATAGGAGTTTTTTTTTTTTTATTAGGGTAGAAAAACGGGATTAAAAAAAGTACAAAATTAGTCAACGATAATGAGCTACCTTCACAAACATCGGCAACCTAGCAGTCACTTGGATTTAAGCAGCTGAAATATTATGTTCATCTTTTGTATTATGTATTTTTTAAGATCTTGAAGAATGTGTAGGTTTGTAGGAGGTTTTACCCTCGTTTGACTCTTGTGAAATGCATATGGCTGTGCACTCGGTTCTCGTATCTCCTTCACAGACACTTGCTATTGTGTTCCAGGCGATTGTATATTTTATTGTGTAAGGCCGAAAGCTGAGCCTCCTTTTGTGCTGTAGAGAGACACGACGGCTGCAGTTGAACCTCATGGAGAGGTCAGCAAGTCCCAGCGAAGAAAGTCTCGAGCGGTGAGAACCTAATGTCAGAGTCTGTGAAGGTGAACAAAGAAGTGCGTGAGTTTCGCGTTCCTAGCCTTTGAAAATCTGCTGCCAACCGGAATAAATAATAATTTTTTTTAAAAAAAGTCTTCCGTTTTCCTGTTCGTGTGACATCGCAAGCTGGTGCAGAAAAGCGGAGGTCGGATTGCAAAAGTTGAGATCGCCGTGGAGAACATATTTTTTTTCTTTACTTGATGATAAAAGCTTAGAGGAAGGTATAGGCCAGGAAATGAGTTCCAAGAACACCTTCGCAAAACGCTTCCACCATGTCCACACACGTATAAAAAGATAGGTGGGCAGAGAATCAGCTTTCGGTATTGGTGTTCTTAAAATATTCCATGACTAGTTCTACGGCTTCTGCACTTCAAGGCGGGGCTTGTCTGGCAAAACAGGATTCCTGGCTGCACCTGGCATTGATACCTGCCGTAAGCATGTCGACTGTCACACCTGGCTGCACTTCCCTTAGACTAGAGAGTGCTGTAAACTGAGGTTGTCTTCCGGCTGACTGGTTTGGATAATTACACTTAGTCCTGCTAAACATCTTCACCTTTATATTCTGCTTTTTTTTTTTAAATCCTAATTACCTTATATAGCAATGTCTTGCAGACGGTTAGCTAGCCACAGGTTTCCTTTTTTAAAGTCATCAGCTTCCAATTTTAAATTACATTTAAATGAATCAATGAAAATCTATTTTTGGGGGGAGAGATGACACGATCTTCAAGGAATTGACAACAGTTGAAATTCATCGTTAAAAAGCAGTGTATATATATATAAGCAAATTAATTAAAACAAAAATAACAAACAAGTAAACAAAGCCAAAATGAAAACACCAAAGAATAGTACCCTCCACTTCGAATTCTGTCCGCGTAAAATGGACGACGTGCTTTTGAGACGAACGTGGCAGACAATGCGGCGAGAAGCTTGGCTGTGCTCCTTGTAGAAGACCTCGTGGAGAACGAAAGGGTTGACAAACATGTCGTCATCCACCTTTACGATGAGCTTGGCGTGCGGGCAATACTCTTGGATCCACCGGTACGCCAGCACGCCTGTGAACAGTGAACAGTACCTTGAATACATCGTGATGATGATGAGGAGGAGCAGGAGCAGGGAAAGCATGAACGAAGAATAATTAAAAGTGAGATAGTTTGGGAAAAGCGGGTCGGATCATAAAAGATCTTTGCGAAAAGGGGGGGAGGGGTTTGAGGCCAGCTTTGAAAGTTTCGTAAATTGAATGTTAAAAGGATATGGGTAGACAAAATTAAACGATTTAGGTCTTAGAAACAAAAAGAGCGTCTTCCCAATGTCTCTCGTCCAGTTCCTGGTTCAGAAAGTCTACAGTGGCAAACCGAAGAGAGCCACTGAGATAAACAGTTCCTGAGAGACAGTTTGCGATACTTTTCATAGGAAATAATCGAGTTCCGCAGCGGCGACCCTGACATACTGCTCTTGTGGGACTCAAGAAAAGTACTTAACTCCCCCACACATACACACTCCCCACACCAACCAACTTACACAGGAACCTCACTTTCCATAGAAACTGGTGATAGAGAGAGAGAATGATGTCCCCTCGCCTAACTGACCACGGATGTGTATAGGTGGGTTGCTGTCTGCCGAGATCAGCGCTTAGCCTCTTGCGAAGTTCTCCGCTGTTAGTCTCGGCGAGCCTAAACAATGAATGTGACTAAACCGGAAGCTTTGTACACATCAGCCTCGTTTTAGCAGTTAACTGGAAAAAAAATCGTTGGCAAGCAGTCCAGTAATACAAGTTCGGTGGTCGGATTTCTGTTTTATCTGACGTCTTCCTCGTGTGAGTCTTGTGATTGTGTATGTTGTTGACGGGCCATTGTGCGTGTGGAATGCGATGCCTTTTCCGTTTCGGTGGCTAAAGTTCTTTTCTGCGTGCAGATCTGCGCAGTTCAAGTCAGCTTGACCTTTGTTGATCAGTGAACTTTTGTGTAGGGGGCTCATTTGTCGTTCCCGTGGGATTGGTGCCGTCTGTTGGAGGTGCTATTTGGAACTATTTGTGTGCTGGTGGTGGTGCTGGTGCCGAGCCAACGAGAGCTTTAGTAAGCAAAATGGTGGCATTTGTAGAGTCCTTTTAAAAAAAATTGAAATAACGTACGTTTGTGTGTAATGGTTGTGGTATGTGTTTCTTGAAATGCTAGACAAACCTTTATGAGTGAGATTGTGGTATGTGTCTTTGAAGCGCCCTTGCACAATGTCGCCGTAGACCGCCTGCTCGTTCTCCACCATGACCTGGGTGGTGACGTCAGTCGGTAGGCCCAACATGAAGGCGATACGAAGAGTGCGATTGGTCAGCAGATTCTTGTTGGCCCACGTCTCTCGTAACAGGTTTCGGCGCTACAACGTATTACGTCTTCGTTACGTCTTTTACATGAACCCACTCACAACGGTACAGGTAGATAGACTTTACATAAGTGCAAAACAGTCATGCTTTTAATTGCAATTTTTGCTTTGTGATCATCTGAATATTATTGGTCTACTCTTCTCTAATCCAGAAAGAAAAACTATTCTCTCGTCATGAGTTCAAAGCAGTAATTAGAGTTTTGTTCTTGTGTAGCCCTCTAATGATACAGTACCTGAAAGTTGGTAACCGCCGTGTGTACCACCACCAGCACGTGTAACGGGTCCACCCCCTGACACACGTCCGGGCTGCTAATGACGTAAGGAGAGTCGGTGGTGAGCGGGTAGAAGGTTTTGTACTCCCCCGCACTCAACTCCCGTTGCAGACGTGCGTTTCTCTTGACCATCTCCTGGCGCTCGTACAACCGCTGCACGACCTCCATGGCTGCCGGGATGTTAATGATGAGGTCAAGACTGCCATCTTGGTTACGAACGACACTCTTGTACACCCCTGGAAGCTCAACGTCACCAAGATCCACCCTCAGCTTGTTCGAGTCGAAGAAGAAAGTCATCCAGTACAGTAATGGCGGAGCAAGGAGAAGACAAACTATGATACACAAGTGAAGGCCGTATTTGGTGCAGGAACAGGAACTCATTTCTCACTGGGATTTGTTGGTCTTTACCTGAGGCAGACTTTCTCTTCTTTTGATTGAGAAGACACAAGTAAAACCTTCTCGCTCCTCTCGTCCCCTCGATTCGCGAGATCTCGCTGACTTCTCGCAGAAACTTCGCTCTCACACTTTGATGATCTCGCTTTCTCTAAAGCCAGATCTCATCCGGTTCTTCTTTAGTTGCCACTCTCGCAATTTTGATGATCTGCTCCTAATTAGAGCGAGTGGTCAGGAAAGCCATAGTTGCCCTGAGACCAAAAAATAAAAATACACATAACACCAGTTATTGTGTGCAGCGATGTTGTCTTTAACGTATTGATGTAAAATATTGAAAAATAAATTAGCATATAGAAAAAATTGACTACATTTCATTGCACAGTTAGGCGGAAGAAAAGAGGTTCGTTACTGTTTGTCATTGTTTTACACTGAACAAACAGCTGACGATACATAATGTTCTGTAACTAGATGCTACATCAAGTTTGGAGTGATCATAATACAGTTGAGTTCAGAGCTCTCAACCTTTACTGTCTCGGTGACAAGGACTTTACCGCTACGTCACCTGGCTGTTTTATTTTTGTTTTTTTCTTTTGTTTTGTTCACACCTTTTGTTTTACCTGGCTATCTTTTCGCGAATCTTACCCAGACACCGTAAAAAGAACAAACATTTCGCAATAAAGATAAGGATCACCTTTCATTTTAAGCTGTTCTGGGACGCGATAGTCTTGCTTTGCTGAACGCAAAAGCTGTAAGAAACGAACGGGAAAAAACCATTGTAAACTGTCCGCAAGGCAATGCTTGAATATACATACAACATACAACATACAAGACACCAGTTGGAACCTCACAAAAAAAAACTGTCAGTTTGGATCTTGAATCTGTTTTTATTAAAAGACTAAAAATATATTATTGATGCTTGTCCCTCTCTCTCTCACACACACTCACACATATATAAAAAATTAGTTCGTTACAGAAGGGTAGACAATACCATATGAAACATATATCACTGATGCAACTCGATACCGAGATCCATTTGTAGCTGCAATGTTATGTTTGTCGACATAGACAAGTGTGTGAGATTACATATATTTGTACAGACAGAAGCCATGGCAAGGAAGTGTAATTACAGCTTTACTGATGTACACATTCTGTACAGCAGTATTCGTACTGTATACATTCTGAGCAACGTTCTTAATTCTGGTGTTCAATTCACTTAAAGAAATTTCTTGAAAAAATTCGTATTCACCGCCGAAAACAGACTTCAAACTGCACCGTTCTTTCTTAAACTGTTTTATTACTAATTTGTAAGAACCCACAAACAGACAAATTTTGTGTAAGAACCTTAAGGGAAGTATAGCTACTAATGTTGCCCTCTACATAACAGAATACCTGAAAATGAGAACACCATGACAGTGTACATATAACAGCTCAGTACTGAATGTCATCATATTGTTTACTATTAAGTTAAAACCTCAAACGTTATTGAAATGTTGATCGTGTACAGCCACCCATTACTGACATTCGTGAAACCAGCAGTATGTGATGTTGACATGGGCCAGATGGCCTCCCCAAAACAGATTTATTATTATTATTATTTCTACTAATACTACTACATGGTAAACAACGCGTGCTCACTAAACCCACTTTGGACCATTAAGCGATATAGTCACGTGGGAAGCTAATCCTGCCACAGTTTTACGGAAACCAAAAAAACTACTTCTCGTCCATCTCTGGTAAGAGACGATATATATTCGTGCGTACGTGTGTGCGTGTGTGCGTTTTAATTGGTTGCCAAGCGGAGGCATTGCAAGATACAGCACGTGTCATTCCCAGCTGCGTTATTGAATGTACCTAGACTTAACAACAGAAACAAAATAAGACTGACAAACAGGCAGACAGACAATTGAGAGTGGAAAACTTTATGCGAAATTGTTTTTCTTGCCTTTGGGAAACACGTGCATCTCGAGGACAAAAATGCAGTTTCTATAGGGAGGCATTGACATATCAGATCAATCTTTATTATCTGTGAAAGGCGCAAGTCCTTTTGCAAGAAATTTGCCTTCGGTTCCCACAAAGGACACTCAAAAAAAGATGAGATGTTGCTTAATGATTATGTTATCTAAAAACACACACATGCACACACACACACACACTGACACACGCACAAATAATGTTAAGAATACAAAATAGTCCTTAAGTGTTTACTATTTAAGATAGTGATGGCTGCCAGCATACAGAGCCTCTGGTCTGGGTTGCACTTGGTACCTCCTGTCACAAGATGGTATTTCAATGCTGGGCGGGAGAAGGTTTTGAGCATCTGAGTGGCCTTCCTTGTGACAGCATAAACATAAAGATCGGCTGCTGATAGCTGTTTAAAGTCCATTATATTGTTACCCTTGTTTACGAATCTTGCCAGCCTTCTCAATGACGAGCAGGTGGCCGTTAAAGGTACAAACGCAACAGTGGGCCCAAACACTGTCCCCAGAACTCCAGACCCGACACTGTGGAGTTTCATCCAAAAATCCTTCATTTATGTTTGTACCAAAGCATTTCAAAGCTGGCAGCCCCTTGCACCTGTCAGTTGATTGTCAGGGGAGTAGGAAAGTTAGTTCCATATCCTCCACGTCCCATGCCAACAAAAAAAAATCTCATATTTTCCCAACATTCGTCTCCAAAAAGCTAAAACCAATCCTTTAGCTCCCCTATGTCAATTAGTTATTGTGACAGGGATTGTTCATCCTTGAGGCAGGTCACTTGCGACATGTCATTTGCATGTTTTGCATGTCACAGATCAGCCGGACCATGAAATGCCTGTCGGTGATACCCTGAAACCCTTAATTTAGTGATAGTGAAATTACTTTAGAGGTAGTAAATGTTACGTAGTAGTGGTAATAAAAGTCCACAGTAAGCGGGACTGTAACGAACGAACTGTATGCACGAGATTTATCAGAGGCAGTTTCATATTTCATATAGTCTTTTTTTTATCTTGTAAACGATCTTTGCAGAGAATGGAGCGTGATAGTTCATGGGTCAAAGAACACATGTTGGTACCCCTGATTTCGTCCTGTCACAGAGTGACGTGCCCCATCTGCCGACGAAATCTCGTCACCCTCGCCCGCTGCTGAGCCCAGATGCTAAGTCTTGCCAGAGTGGCCCTCCACAGTTTGTTCATGTCGTTCTCGTTCCTTACCGGTCCTGCCACAAAGGTCAAAGGTCGTTTCAGATCGGAATACTGCTGAAGCAGATTATTGGCATTCTGAGTGAGATTTTGTTGAAGATCTTGCCAGGAGAAGATGTCGCTACCTTCCTTTTCCGGTAAGATACCGTACACGAACGCATCTTCCACGTAGACGTAGGTAGCGTTGAAAGAAGCCTCGTACAGCGCTGGGACGATGTCCGGGGTCAGCAGCACAAAGTAGCCTAAGCAGTATGTTGGCCAGTGCAAGCGGTCCTTTAGCAAGTCCGGCTCCACGTACCACTTGCGCTTAGGGTTCCTCTCGATGGCGGAAGTGTTGGCGGGGATGGTGTGGCACAAGAAGGTGCGCATGGCGTTGGACTCGAATCCCGCAAGCACCTGCTCAATCACTGCGAAGATGTTGATGAAGACGTTGTCGTCGGCCTTCAGCACGAAGCGGGTCTGTGGGCAATGGCGGTTTACCCACTCCAGTCCCATTACGGCCTTGATGGTCGTGTTGGTGGTGGAATCCTTAAAGCGCCCCTGCACGATGTCGCCGTGGGCCGCCTGCTCGCTGTTGATGCGTAGCTGGTGCATCTCGTTCTTGTCCGTGCTGCCCAGCAGGAACACGCGCTGGATGTTCACCCCGTGAAGCACGTTGGTGGCGGCCCACGTCTCGCGCACAGCACGCCGTAGATTGAAGTTGGACGGCAAACTCTGGATTAGGATCAGAAGATCCACACTGTCGTTTCCACACGCATCTGGATTCTCGATGGCGTAATTGATGCCGAACGGGTGGCTCTGGTTGGTCACAAAAGGTTGCAGCTGTTGAAAGGAGGCACTGAGCCATGGAGGATCTGTTGTCAGGTCTGGGTTATCAGTGCTCGTAACCTCATTCCAGGTCGTCCGCTCCACTTGGGAACCTCTCTCCTCGGTCTGTTCCCATCTGTCGTCTTCTCTCTTGTATTCTTGTCGCCGGTCTCTGAGGTACTCCCTGAAGTGAAAGTTCGTTTCTTGAAGATACACGCCGGACAAGGCAAGCAGAAACATGGCGGACACCACGATGAAGACGAAGAAAGTACACTCCAGCTTTCGGCACGACTTGCAAGTCATCATGACAAACACCGTGCAAAGAGATGGAAAAAAGTTTTGTTTTTTTTTTTAATCCACGGTTCCTTCCTTCAGAGTTTTCACACGTTTCCGCTGTATAAGGGATCTGTTCGCTGAAACTGTTGACTTGTCGAAAAAGTCTGGATCATTCGACGAGACATACACTGCTCCCAAAAATGCTGAGAGAAAACAAGTTCTCAAACTTTCCTTCTGTTGATTTTCCCCGTGGGAGGGTGGGGGGAGGAATTACAAATTAATTTTCATATGATTCTGCAGAACGTGAAAGAGAAATGTTCCCGTGAATTGTTCTGTCGCAGAATTCCTTTGACTTTACATTGACAAGTTGGCACACGATGAGATGTTGTACTATATCAATGATACCGACGTCCACAGGACGCCTTATTTTTGGAGATAAAGGAGACGACCTTTAACCTTCTCTGGACACACGATCCTCTTGCAGTCCTCGGCCAGCTCCATTTGCACGTGAGCCTCGTTCTGAAGCACACAGAAAGTCACCAAACCTGACTTGAGTCTTGTGATACATTCTACAGAAACTGATTGCTAAAGCAGAATACCCGCTTCCCACCCTCATGTGTAGCTCGTAAATGTCCATTCTACCCGGGGATTGGCAGAGCATGAAAGAGATGTTATGCGTGACTGTCATGTTTATAATTCATTTTAAGAAAGACGTGTGTGTGTGTGTTTGTGCACGTGTGTATAATGATAAATGAAGATTTATACAGCGCATATTCACACTCCTGCGGATCAAGTTCTTAGCGCTTACAACAGGAATAAGACAGGGACGGAAGAATAAACAACAATACTGATGACGAATAAAAGACAAGTATAGAAAACACAGAGAAGCACCGAGTAACAAGAACTGAGAAATCGTGTTTCTGTAGAGGTAACAAGTAAAAAAAGAAGCAAAAGCGGAAAAGGGGGAGTGTGAAAAGGACTAGCTTTGTGTGGACAGGAGTAATGTTGAAGGAAGAGGCTGTGTTTTAAGTGCAGATTTGAAGGAGAGAGCAGAGAGTGGTCCATGGTGTCGAATGCTTTTTGAGAAACTGTGTCACATCGCCTATCGTCGGATCGAGCTTTCAATCGCCTTTCACACAAAGGCGAGGTCAAGGAGGATAGAAGGTTCCCACGCTATGATTTCCGCTCTTTTCTACACAAGAGAAAGGGTCGAAAATTTCCTAAACTGGACGTATGCGTAAACATATTTTGCATATACCCAATCAGAGTTCACTAACGCCAACCTTGACGGGATCCTGTTTCACACGAATAAGCTTCGGAAGTTTTCGAGTGTCCCACAATGCAACTGTCATGGATTCCGAATGTAAGCAAATGTCAACAGTTAAAATGCTCATTGTGCCTGTCAGACGCTCATTTCTTCTCAAAATACCACGTGCAAAAGAATAAAAGCCACGACCCCATTCTTAGACCGTTGTAGCAGCTAAACACGGATCTTAGTGAAACTAATTCTTCTGTCGAAATCCCCCACATCTGAGAGGGAGCGAGTTTTGCTTTCGAATTTTTAAGACGATCTTCAATAAAGACCATTTTCTTGAGGCCCTACCAAGCTGTAGGAATGTTGATTGTGCCAAACAGGGACTCCACTACATCTTTCTGTTCTGCATCGTAACCAGACAAATTGCATTGTTGACTTCTATGTTTACCAGTTTTTGTCATGGCCAAACCCATGCTTCTTTTTATCCAGCACATCTATATTGATAGAATATAATCTTAGACTGAGAAATGAAGTGCGTTGTTTACAGTGTTTATGTTCAAAGTTGAATTAATTTACTTAATAAATTATTGACACGTAATTTACAGTAAAGTTACCCTGTGGGAAACAGTAGTATTCCTGTTTGGATACTAGGATGTTTAACGTAAGGTGAAGCATAATTAGTGTAATTTTGTTATTAACCCTGAGAGGGGTTTGTGCAGTTTCATTTTGTGTTTCTTATTTGTATTCTTCGCCCTGTCAGTGTTCATCGCCCGCCTGGCAATCCCACACTTGGTTATTGGTATATGTTACTGAACATTGGGGTTGGTAGACAAGTGGCAAATGTGGACAATTAGGAAGTAATTTATATTGTTTCGTGTGAAGTCCTTGGTCTCGAAAGCAGTAATACAGTACGACCTAGACAGTCCTAGGCAATATTTGTAACTGGGTGAAAGATTTCGCAATTGTCATGAGTGTGATGAGGATGTTACAGCTAAACTTATTCTTTCTATAGCGTTCTGTGGCGACGAGAGTATTTCTATCCTGAGGATTTTTAATGTTTGTATGTATATATGTAAGAGAGAGAGACCACTGTCAAAGAGCGTCATCAAGAGAGATCGCTGAAGATGTAGCGTGAAGCCATTTTAACCGCTACCACGACCTCCGGTATCGACTATCAGTCTTCAAGCGATGATACCTAGTGATTTTTAATTGTTCTCTTTTCCGAAAAACGAAGAGGTGTGAGCATAAAATTGGGTAATGAGCCACCTAGTGTCAGCACCCTCCGCGTCCGATGTCAGTGTATTTTCTAAGCACTCAGATATCAAAAATATGCTGGAGACCAAAAAAAAAAAACAAAAAACACCAATATAACGCATTATAACAATGAAACGGATCTCCGCAGCGCTGAAGACCCTACAAAGACCAGAGCACGAGGAATCAGGTAGCAAACTGGGTCATTGTCGCCAAAAACAACCAAAAAGCTTTGTGAGAGCAAGCATAAAAACCAGGCGTCAAATTACGAAGAGGCACAATGGCCAAGTCTGGTACAATGTCCATGGGGAAAAGACATGATATAAATCAGTGACATAATCTTCTTCCTCGTGTTGATATCCGAAAATAATGAAAACACCACGTCAGTGAGGTATTGTGCTTTTTATGCATAGTCCTGTCTTTGGCCAAGGTCCCGTTTCACATATTTGACTCCAAGTCAAGGGCGCTGTAAATCCCGTGTGTGTGTATGTCGAAATTGTTTTGCACATCCATGTTTGGCACCAAGAACAGAAGTCATCTCGCCCAGCCTGTAAGAGGAATTATTTTTCCCATCTTGAATGTGGACAGGATGGTATAAACCAATCAAAATACCAAAAATGTGTTATGTTATGTACGGTCCACTGCCGCAAACAACAACAATGTATTCCACCACGCGCAGCTTCGCCAATAAGCGAGTAAACAAGGTTTAATGAATTCGTGCTGTTTATATATATGTAATATTTCTGTGAGCAAAAGCCTAACTATAGATCTGGCTCACACTCTAACCCTAACCAATCCCAAACTCCAATCCGAATCATAAACCTAAAACTTATTATCTCAACGCTAACCATGTAACGGCGAAACAGCTAAAAAGAAAGAGCACGCAAAAAAACAAAAATCGTGTAAAAAAACCAAAGCGGGGGAAAAAAATAAAACCCATATTATAAAAAACACGCCTACAATACACACTTTCTCTTAAGAATCGAACCGAAGCGTTTTAATAATCCACGATGTTTTTGGAAATCAGGGGCTATACAAGATCTTACTTACTCTTCTTTTAAGGAAAAGATGGAAACCGAAAGAGAAAATATCTTGTAGAACAACTAAATAAAGTTGAAAAAAGCTTCTTGCAAATACAGTTTAAGATAATAATGCATGTAAAATTTATAAATCCCATACACACTCCTAAGGACTAGGCTCTTAGCGCTTAAGAACAAGAACGAAACATGGACAGCACGAAGGGACAAGAAAACAAACAAATAACATATGAACTATAAAAGAACAAACACCAGTACTAACGAAGAATAAAATCAAATACAGAAAACACAAAGAGGAACCAAATAACAAGAACAAGAGATGAGTAACATGATATTGCAAAAGGAAGAGTGTTAAAAAGGACTAGCATTATGGGGAAGGTTGTTGGGAGTAATGTTTACAGTAGAGGAGTGTTTTCAGTGCACGTGTAAAGGATTCAATAGTGGGTAGGTGGCGGGTATGGAAAGGGGGAGTTCCATTGTGTCGCAGCACAATAAAAATTTTGTGGCCATATGTTGTTGTTCTGGTGACAAGAACAGTTAGGAAATACTCGTCAGAAGAAGAGCGTAGTTGTATGGCCGGCACGTAAGGGAAGAGCAGTTCAGAGCAGGGATGCACAGCCTACGGCCCGCGGGCCATATCCGGCCCGCGACGCGGTGCCATCCGGCCAGCGAAACTTCTGCCCACAGTGCAGGAAATCGGCATGTTAGTAATAAAAGAAGACCTTAAAAAAACGAAAAAAAGGAAGAAGAAGTATTTATCCCCACGTAGGGGCGTCTCTCAATCTTTTTTTCGATGGACGAACATTTCGATTCAGTGCTCTGACTTGATGTCTCTACGATGAGGCCGGACATTCAGAAGTTGGTTTCGGGAAAACAACTTCAAATATCCCACTAATTACTACATAATTAATGGTAAGTACAACTTGTTTCTAATAAAAAATGGTATCTGCTCTATTTTTTTTCCTTTTTGTATTTTTGCGGCGAAGTGGCCCGCGACACGGCTGTCCGAAATGGATATGGCCCGCAGGCCGAAAAAGGTTGGGCATCACTGGTTCAGAGAAATAGTCAGGGCAGGTCAAAGAAATTAAAACACAGCACGGACAATTTGTAATGGATGCGAGAACGGATGGAAAGCAAGCGCAGAAAACGAAGGAGAGGGATGGCGTGATCAAGTCATGTCTGCGGTGACAATGAATCCCGGATTCCTGACAGGATGCAAAGGTGATGTTGGTTTCTCCCACCTTGATGTGATTTCGTGGACAAACGAGTGAAGACGGATTTCTACTTCTCGAACACAGGAGAGCTTCCGTATTAAATGAAGTATATAATATTTTTTAGATCATTATAGTGTATGACAAATGTGAAAAAAATAAATATTGAATGAGTACTAAAGACAGAATATATAATAAGTAGAGGGGGTAAGTGTGCGTGTGTCTTATTACATTCAAGACGATAAACATTTTTCTACTAAAGATTCGTAGTTTGATGACATTCTTCTCTGGGTTCCTCAACATATTGTTTCGAAAGATTCATTGTAAGTTTTTTGGCATCATTACATTTTATTATCCTAGTAGAGACAATTGAAGCAACCAAACAGTTTTGTGACTCTAAGAAGTAAAGACAAAGGCTTGATTAAACCTGCTTACCTTTTTTTTTTTCTCTCTCTCTCTCCTCTATTAGACTAAATTGTACACACAGCCCACACTGTGCTGTCTGACGGTTTCGAGCAATTAAATCTGCTGTTACGATGACGAAGCATTACCCCCTGGTCTGATCACCAGCTTTTGACAGGAAACTGGTTACGTCTAGTTTCTGTCTTTGCTAACAGTAACGCTCGTTACGTGCTCATCTCAGCCAGGTCACGCTGCCCTCGGAGGTCTGTAAAGTGCAACTGTATAGGGGTAGGGGTAGGGGTACGGGCAGGGACGTGTTTAAGAGAAGGCAGACAAGGCATCTGCCTAGAGCCCTCGTTTTTGACCGGTAACTAGGTAACTAGACTCCAACTTAATGACGTACTGCATGATCTATATCACGTGTCCTATGCCTCGGGCCCCGCGGGGGGGGGGGGGGCTAAGAACGAGCGTTTGTACGGGTGGGGAAGACGGTGATTCACACCAAGTGAGCAATTAGGGTCACATCACTGCCCAGCAGACGAGCTGTAAACAGGTGACAGTGACAGAAGTGTTTCCCAGAGGCATTAACCCTGGGCAGCTGATCATCACTGCACTGATTGAGTCAGCTCGTGCATGTGTGTATACATTATTATATCCACACGAACATATACAATCGCATATCGACTAAAATAAATTTTTAAAAAAAGTTTTTCCTCTGTTATAGTACTGCGGAAAGAGATACATAAAAGCAAGAACAGCGATTTTGCTAAAGTACATCACGTGTGTGTGTAGTCAGGACTGGTTCTACAACTATGTGAATAGACAGTCGCATAGGGCGCAGGTAAGGAAGAGGGGGGAGCGGTGTAAAAATGCTTTCTTTTTTTTAAAGTGATGAAACATGTCAGGGGAAAATATCATTTACATACAATGACATTTGCAGGACACCTTTCCTCTGCTTGTAGGTTGACTTCACCTGCTACTTTCTTAGTACATGTATCACTGGAAAGTCTATCATCTGAGTGTACACTTGCACGGACCAGCGGGGGAATAAAGGAGGATGTGACGGAGAGGCGGAGGAGGGGCAGCGCTGGTGGTGCAGTCAAGGAGGTGCTTCCAAATGGCCTGCTGGTTTTTTTATTATTATTATTATTAAAGTGATGAATAATGTTAGGGGAAAATATCATTTTTATTGAATGACATTTTCAGGACAACTTTTCTCTGCTTGTAGCTTCACTTCACTACAGGTGCTTATCTGTAAACATGAAAGCCCCATCAACCGAGGGTGCTTTGGAAGTGACCAGCTAACAATCGGGGAAGAGAAGGGCGGACAGTGCGAGGGGGTAGGGGAAGGGTGGCGTTGGTGAATGGGGAAGGGGCCGGTAGGGGCGGACACCTAGGATGAATGGGACCACATGTCATCCTCACCTTTCTCTCTTCTTCCTACGTTGGAAGAAGTTCCTCATTTATTCATAGTAAACACTGCAGGTGAGTTCATGGACAGCAACACTGACAATTTTTCTACGCATGTTTCGTTTTTGCTTATGTAAAGTCACTTGAGGTTAAATAATATGTCAGGGATGTATAGGTACATGTCGACAGATTTTTTTTTTTTTTTTTTTGAAAAAGGATCTATTTTTCTTGTCAAATTTCAGATCAGTTTATTTAATTCGCTGTCAAGAACCTCTTCTCTCATCAGGACTGTGTAAATCGGCGAAACTGCTTGGGATGGAGATTTGACGCCCTATAGTTGTGTACTTACTACATGTATTTAGAATATTTGTCTTTTATTTAATTATTAAATTTATTATTATCATTGGTTCAATGGGTATATTATGATTAATTTTGTTGTCAAATTGTAATGTTTATTTTGATTTATTTGTATTATTATCGTCTAAGAGCGCATCTAATTGCATACAGTTTGAACAGATAGCTTCTTGCTATGTTCTGTTGAAAGAATGTTTGAAATTGGTTATTAAGACATAGGCTTCTCTAGTTTTCGACAAACTCTCGTCCAACTCTCACGCGCATCAGGCCGGATACAAAGCAGCTCTGTCTGATGGAATGTTTTAAAGGTGCACTAGTAGTGATTTACAACTTTTCGACGTTCTGTGCTGTTACAATTGTGAAGAGATTCCTTCTATCGCCACGCCCACCTGTCAGCCACAACGTTTGGAAGAAGAAAAATGCGAGAGCGGGTGTTAGAAAGCCGGGAATTTCGATTAGGGTCGTCTAGAATTGCTAGAAGTTGTTATAGCCAGAGAAAGGTGCTGCAGAATTTTTAACTGCATCAGTGTGCAGTCGACACTGAGAGAAAGATTGAAAGTTCTAACCCAGGTGCCAGCTCACAGCTTCGTGGGAAAGGTAATGGTTCATTCATCTCAGTGACAGATCAGATTAGCAGGAGGAGACAAAAAGGTGTGGAAAACTTCTACTTTAATTAACACAGCAAATGCGTAGTCGGTATGGTGTTACTTGACAGTTGTAGGTAAGATTGAAAGGACTGAAGGTGGGTAGGTTAGTGGAGAAGGGTAGCGATAAAGCTACCCCACTTAAAAGTCAGTTCAGATGAGCAGGACAAGTAAAGGGCAATGTAAAGGTAGTGTTAACTTTAAACTTAAAATCCGCAGGACGTTGTAAAAACCTCACTTTTCAGAGAAGCTGCTAACATCTCGTGAGAACTTTTTGATTTTACTTTAGTATTCGTCTGCTCGGGCGCTTGGAACTATTATCTAAGTGCAAAGTTATATCATTACAGGTCTTTCAGAAGATTTGTGTACTAAACTGTATTATAAAAATATAACTGTGGATTGGACTTTATCGTAAACAATATCTGTAAGCTGAACTGGGTTGTTCTGTAAAAATATATCTGTGGACTATATTGCGCGGAAGTGTCGACTAGATTACGAAGGAGAAACGTCCTGATACAGACCACGACAATCATTAATGGTTAATATGTAAGCCTAGGTTTATTGCTTAAATTTTCAGTTAAGAAAATAGATTTAAGCCTAGACGAATAATTATTCCAAAATTTTTGTTGATAAATGGTTTAGTTTTTGGAGGAAGAGGTGGAGACGCAGTACCCGTGTGTAGCGATCTGTTAGGGCGTGACCTGTTCTAGCCCCGCCTCCAGGTGACGCGCACTCCTGTAATGCTAACTCGGGGTAAATCTACTTCCTCGACAATCCTCTCGGGGTTAATTGGCGGGACAAAAGGTGGGACAAGAAAGACAAGAGTTGTGACAAGTTTATGGCTTTGATTAAAAGTAATGACAAAGTAAACAATCAGCTGCATCGATTAAAAAAGTATGTGGCTGTCTCTCTTGCACTCACACACACATATATTCTTTCTCCCTCTCTCTATCCGTAGTTTTTTTTTGTTGTTGTTTTTTTTTTTTTTTTTTTTTTTTGCTCAACTTGCAACAGGTAATGGCATTCAAACTCACCATTCGAGATTAGGGCGGGTAGTAAGGGCGGTTAATTATGGTTGCGTGCTCTGACTTCCTTTTTTTAAAAAAACATGTCAGATGAGACCAAAAAAAATAATAATAATATAATAATAATAATAACCTTTCACGGAGCAAGGGTTGCGACCACGCTCTCTTTGCTCGCTCCTGCCAACATGCAGCGGCTGGGTTTGTGCAAAAGAATTAAAGTCGCGCCTTTTGATTCTTGTAGGAATGATGTTTTAGAGACCTCAGTTGCTCTGAGCAAAGAGGATCACCAAGAGAAACCACTGTTATCTATGAGAACTTGAGGTCAGGAGGTCACGACGCCCAGGACTACTCCCTCCCCCTTTGGGCACTCAAACATCGCTACCCACTCGGGCTTACCGCGCCTTTGTTCCGTTCTGTCAGGCGCGCACTCTTTCATACTTGCTGGAAATATAGCTTGAAGACATTTCAAAGAGGAAACTTCTCTCAAAGAAATTAAAAACTTTTTTAAGTATACATTAGCATTGGTTTTGCAAGTAAGTCTAACTCGTGAGATTTTTTCACACACAGAGATTATGGTTGTTACATACTTAAAACCTCTTTACATCCAGTACTTTAGCAAAAATATAAATTATTTGTATGTATTATTACACAAGTTGTTGTTGTAATATTTTAATATTTTTCCATGCACAAAAGTGTCTATTGTTTTCTTTTTTTTTTTTTCAATGCATCCGTATATTGAAAAACAATTGAGCAACAAGACTGCCTGGTTTGCATTTGCTAGAAGGACACATGAGCGAACTCAAGTGAGAACGTTCCAGAATTCGAGCTCTGACTCGGTTCATATGGAGGAGCTGTTCAGATTTTCTGAATATAATTTTCATATTCCCCACCATCATTACCAACTGAGCTTTCAGGACATCGTTTTGCATGAGGTACCTCCTTGATGACAGAAGGGTCTCTTACCGTTCCTTCTCGCTTTCCCCTAATAATTTTTTTACAATTTAGACGCACTTTCCTTTGTGCGGTTTTGACGATGTAACCCAGCAATCAAAATTAAAATATTTTTGTCAGGAATTGATAGTTCCTCGGCAGAGTTGGTGAAAGCTAACTGACAGATTTAACATCTTTCATTAACTCACATCTGGCATCAGAAACCTCCGGAATGCACTGAGGTTGATGCTGTTCAGCGTCAGGAGGAAGCGGTCTTCGTCTTCGATGCAGCTGCTCCTTGCTCTACAGAACGAGACTGTCCATTATCACCTGGTGAAGAAAGAACCGAAACTGATGGGGACTTGGAGTATCGCCATGCCCTCCTTCTGCTCGTATTACAGAAAAGAGGCTGTTGACCGCATTAAACAGTTGATTCATGTGTCAACAAAAAAAAAACCGTCACAGGCTCTTCTGATAGCACTCCCAAAGTTACCATTATTGGTATGCTAGCTGGAGCACTGTTTGATAGAACCTGAGAAAGCAAACTTTATCCTAAGGGCTGTAAAACCTGTAGACTTTTAGATATTTTTCTAAGAGGCGTGGGGCCATTCTTGCTTTCCATCCTGAAGAAATCTTTCCACGAAATATTTCTGCTGTTTCCCGTGAACCCGGTCTTTTCAAAAGTTATTTTTGGTGCTTTTGAGCAAATGAGGCGGGTGGTTAATGACGTAGACTTTGCAGTAGATGTGAAGAAATTAAGGTATGTTTTGGTAGTTCCCACCTAAACTGGGAATCTATGCGATCTCTTTAGTTGCTGTGAACCGGCCGACAGGTGGTCTAGAGACATCATAAGACACTTGGGTATGATTCAGGTCAAGGGTCACTAGGGAGCGGTGCCTGATACAAAAGGTAGGGTGCTCTCAGAAAGAGGAAGGAGAAAGACGATGTGCCTGACATCCATCCCACAGTTAGGATCCCAAGAGAAGAGCGCTTTCCTATAGTTAACTCTTCCCTTCCTCACTCAACCGTCGTCCAGTTTTACTGCCCTTTTTCAGCTGTTCACAAATCTGTGTTTATTTGCATGTAAAGTTCAAACGTTCCGCAGTGCCAAGTCCTATTAGGCAGAAAAATATTATTCACATTCGGAAACAAAATTACCATTCGAGAAAAAGAAAAAAAAAAACAAAAACGAAGAGCCCCCATGTCGAGAACAGGGTTTCGTTTTTCATGACGTCTGCTATTCTTAGATCATCTTTTACGATCTCTGCCATATTAAACCTCCATGGGACAAAGCCGTTTTACCCAGGTCGAGCAAACTAACAGGCGAGGTAAAAGAGTTTCATGAACAATTGCCCTATGTCACGTGGCTGTTAAAACTGTCAATAGTTTTTTTTTTTAATTTGTAAGTGGTGTACCTGCCTTCTTGCGCGATTAACGTATAAAATGTGGATTCTAAAGGTTTTGTCTGTTTGTCTGTGCTTCTATGATGTTCTGAGGTTAGACCTCATCACACAAGAGGAAAACAGCAGTTTTGTTCAGCAGCTGTATCAGTAAGGGAAATAAAGAAAATATTATTACACTTACAATCACTCTTTCAAGTCGCCCAAACCGATCTGACCACTCAGTACTAAACATCATTCTAGGAGATCTATCTTCCTACCAATATCACTGTGAAAAGGACCAACCAAATTAAAAAAAATGTTTGGTACACAAGGCTAAGAAACGGTGCTCTTGCTGAACTCATTTAACGGCGAAAAGTTTCTGGCACAATTGTTTCCAATTTCGTTAAAGCCAAGTAAAACAGTTACAGCAGGCATCCAACATGATCATCATCCCCAGCTCACTACTGAAAGTACGAAAAGAAGATTAAAGCACAGAAGGACAGAAAGAAGTAAATATACCTCGGTAAGTCACCCTCTGCCTTTCATATTTATAAGTATCTGTCATATCGTCACCAGTCGTCGACAACTTAAATTTTGTTAATAGTTGATAGCATCTTTCTCCCTAATATCCGTTCTTCGATTTGCGTAAAACGGGGCACAGCTTGGTTTTGGACCTCGAAATAATGCAATACAAAGCATATTGTTCGTAGTCGTTAACAGTTTGAACTGTTTTGAAACTGCATAATTTTTTTTTTTTTTTTTTTTTTTTTTTTTTTTGGATAAAGTAGGAATATTAAGAAAAGTTGGTGTTAATCGGTATATATAAGCGCAAACCCAGATAACGACACTCAGACTCGATTTTCACTGTGTCTTAGGATATTTTTCAAGTTGGGGCAGGAGATTAGGGTGATTGTTGATACATGTATTGTGTGCGTGTTCTGACTTCCTCTCTTTCGTCGGAGGAAAGGTTTGAGTTTCAAGTTAGCCTTGCACACAGTCAGGGCTGCACCCACGCTCTTTGTTCGCGCCAGCCTTCAGGCAGCGGCTGGGTTTGTCACAAAGAATTAAAGTCGGTTGTTGTGGGAATGACATGTTAGAGACCCCATTTACTTCGAATCCAGCTTTTCTGGTATCAAGACAGGCGTGGGACCAACTGAGAACAGAACTTTGGATCTCACGGCTGCAGACCCTATCGTCTATAATTTGAGGGCTAGACTACGAGCAGACAGACAAGACGATATGTAATAACCAAAGCTTTCTGACCAGATCGGGTCATGGGCTTGACAGACCCTGTGTGTCAAAAAAATTTTGAATAAAGCACACTCATCTGGGGTATAGAGGACAAAGGTCAGCTCGTTCCGCCTTTAAAGTAGGTAAGGGTCGAAGTGAATAATTCTCAGTCAAAACTCTTAGAATCCCGATGTTGATTATTGCTAGTTATACTTATATCTGTTCATAATAATAAATCTAGCAACTAAAACAAGTATATGAGTTTCATCTAAAGAGAAGTGTCATCACGCGATGTCCCTCTGCACGGTCACTTAAAGGGAAACAACTCGCCCAGCCGACTGAACCGCTTCGCTCGACCAGCATCAGCGATTTCGGTGATCATACGCTTTCCGACAAACTGCTCATTAAAGCCTTATAAACACGCTGTTATGGATGAGAAGCCTGACTCACCCTCACCGGTGCGTGTGCAATGCAACACCCGCAATTCGTGATGACACTAAAGAAGGGTTCGGTGAATGTGCATATGAAACGTGAAGAAAGGTTTTTCATAGATAGGACGTGGCTCTACTTTTCGGAAGAAATGACCTACCCTTATAGCATTGAAACATTTAATTAACTTTTAAAAATCTTCTCGGGAAATGTTTCAATAGTGTTTGTAACAAATGTTTATCGTGCCCATTGAAGTCATGTTTTAGCAACGCTTGCATACAAACGTCCAATGGACGACAGTAGCGTCCGGCTTTCTGTGATATTCGGGTTTGGCAAAATAGAATCTCGCCATACATGTAAGAGCTTACTTTATATTCTGACTGCAGTTATTGTCTTTAATGTTTTACCTTATTTCTACAGCTACGTTCTTACTAAGAAAACATGGATAAACATCTCAGTTTTGAAACGATACTCATCTTCTCCGAGCGTGAACAATTGCTACAACCCCGACATTCCCTCGGTTGCTTTCAAACAATAACCTCGACACAAATTCGAACTGACAGTTGAATGACGTTTGATGCAAACAAGCTCTCCTTGCCTTACACTCCACCCTATTCCGAAGACTAGACAAAAATCTACCATCTTCTGCGCAGAAAACTCATCGCATGCATGCGCTGGACTAAGACGTTCGCTCGTCTTTATGGTTGTTCCTATGTTTTTCTTTTAATTTTATTCACTCATCATCAAGTTGCCATTTCAGCTACCTTTTCCTTTAAGCGGCAAGTAGCAATAAGAGCTTTAAGAGACATACATTAACTTTAACAAAATTTTTAAAAGCGCTACAAACCACTGTTTTGTGGCATGCTCAGCTAATTTCACAAAAGACCGGAAATAGCAATAAAATTTATATAAAAACTCACACATCATTGGCACGGTGTTAAAGTACCACTGTGTAGTGATCCTACTCAAATTTTGCTGAAGAATTCAAATCTTTAACCCGACAATGCTCGAATAGACATGCCGTGGGAATCTCGATCACAAACTGTCGACACCAACTTCTTCTGTGTGGCACAAGCATGGTCCTTATCTCCCTGATAAAACCTAGACGGTGTTCGTCGATGATCTGAAATCTCACGAAACCACTTGCATCGTGTATCCAGCCGCTCTATGTTTCTCATCAATCATATGCTGACGACACTTGACTGGACAGCTCCACTCCTGCCCTGACTATTTCTCTTAAATTCTCTTCCCAGCCAGACAACTGCGATCTTTGTCGGATGACCATACCTTTTAGTTTCTATGTCGTTTCTATGGAATTCTCTCCCTTCCATATACCCCACCTGTCGTATTCGTATTCGTATTCGTATATACCCCACCTGTCCACCATCGAATCTTCTAAGCATTCAGTGAAAACGCATCTCTTCCTTGAGCATTACTCCTGACAACAGTTCACAGACTGCTACTCCATATTCAACCACTCACACCTTTTCCCTTTCTTGTTACTTCCCTACTCATCGTCCTCTGCTGAATCACGAGACACTCTTAGTTCTTGTTACCTGATTTCTTTTGGCATTTCCTATAAGTTGTCAGTACTGTTGTTCATTCTTCCGTTCCCGCGTATGTTGTCCGTTATCTTGTTCTTGTCTCAAACGCTAAGATCACGCTCCTTACGAGTGTGAGTACGCGTTAAACAACTCGCGCATTTATTATTTATTGTTATTAATAATAAAGATTACTTTTGTACAAAGAAAGAACCTGCTTAACTGCTTACCTGTTCGTCCTTCTTGCGAACAAATTGTACACGCAGCACACCGTGTGTTGTCTGTCCGTCACGACACTAGCACTGTCCCAGAAATGCCGTCTTGTACTGCTGTCTCCTCTTTTGGTCACGCCTCATGACTTTTGTGACTTCAGCCTTTTTCCTCAACCGCTTCGCGCTGCCCCCGGTCGGCATTTCGAGGTTTACGGCGGTTGTTAAAAGAAATTACTGCACTTTTTTGTAGATTTATGTATAAATCATGGCTTAATTGATTGATATACATACCTGCGAATACGTGCCCGAGAAATCTCACATAAAAAGTGCGTGTGCATGAGACAGAGATTTACTTTTCTTTTTTGTTGTTTTTTTTGTTTTTTTGTTTTTGTTTGTTTGTTTGTTGTTGTTTTTCTTTTTCTTTTTTTTTTTTTTTTTGTTTGTTGTTGTTTGTTTTGGTTCTGGTTTTTTTTTGTTTTTGTTTTTTTTTTTTTTTGTTTGGTTTTTTTTTGTGTATTTTTGTTTAGGTCAAAATGATAGATTTCTAGCAAGGTTTTAACGTTAATATTTTCAAAGAGTTTTTCTATGTTGAAATGCTTCGACAAGTGGGTGGGGATGGTGGAAATTGGTGTTTTACGCCCAGCCAGCGACGAAGGCTATATCACGGCACAGCAGCCAGCTCTGTCAACAGATGTCACATGCGAAAAAAGAACAGTGAGAGGCTGAGAGCTGAACCCAGGACAGCCAATCAAAGACTTGAAGGAAGCGAAGCATGTACTCGGTAAAGAACACGCGATTTATGTCTGGACTGCGAGGACTTGTCTAAGTAAACGTGATAAATACTGACTCGTACGTCGCGAGCGCCGCGTCTGGGCTTAATTCAGGCCTAGCTTCACCCCAGCAACCTGCCATCAAGCGGACGTCAGAGAATGTTTATGATCCTGAAAAATAGGACAGCTTTGGCATTGACTAAAGAGGTAGTTGGCGCTCTCTCTCTCTCTTCAGTTATTTTTTTCATCCTCTCTATCTCTCTCTCTCCGCTATCATTGTCGCCAAAAACAGAACCAAAGCTTTGTGACGGCAACTTTAACAACGAGGCGCCAAATTACAAAGAGGCACAAAGGTCAAGTCTGGGAAGTTGCCTTAAAGTACAATATGTTACTGACGAAAAGACATGATATAAAGCAAGTGTAATGTTTTGTATGGGTAATGCTCAGATGACTGCTTGTGAGGTGAGAGTGCACATCTACGTGTGACCATACCTCCATCTTTTTCAGAAACAAGAAGGACAGACCAACAGTTAACACAATTAATGTTAAAACAAATGAAAAACGGAGGGACCCTGAACTGTTCCAATGACGGATGATATACAAAAATCTGAGTTCTTCTGCAGCGTCCCACGGTGAGTGACCTGGATTAAGAACATTGCCGCGTTACTGCCACTTATCTGTGGTCACAACGTCGGGTATCAAGTCCGTCGTCCTCGAGGTCGTTACAGCGGGGACTGCTACCCTGATCGGCGACGTACAATGATGACCCGCTGTCCTGATGAGACGCATGGTGATGATGGCGATAACACGATGATAGGATAAAATGCAGAAGTAATACGATAACCCGAAAAGTCTCCCCAGTAAGCCAATGACCTACCGTGAATGCGGACAGGAAGGTTAAAACCAATCAAAATACACGAAAAAATGTGTTTTATCATGCACGGTTCAACACCGCAAAGGGAGGTGAAATTATGTGTCCCAGACTAAAATAATAGGGGCAGAAAAACATTAGCTAATCAAGGCACAATAATGTATTACACCACTCACGGCTTAACCAGCAAGCCAGTAAACAAGGCTTAGTGAATTCAAGTTAATTGTTTGTGATATATATATACACACACAATTTTTATGTGGACAGCTCTAACAACAGGTCTAGCCCACTACCTAACCCAAACCCAAAAACCCTAATCCAAACTCTAACCAAAACCCAAACTCTAAGTCAAATCGCAACCATAAGACTAACCTCAAAGCTAACCACGTAACGGCTAGACAGCTAAAAAGAGAGGTCTCAAAAGAAACAAAAATCGTATATAAAACTAACCGGAAAAGAACAAATAAAACACGTATAATAAAAACCCACTTTCTCGCAAGAATCGAAACAACGAGTTTTAATAATCCCCGCTCTTACCATTGCACTACAACATCACCCATTCTTAACAAAAGTAATACTAATTTTTCACACATTTTTCAACGCTGTTTGATTGACTACAATTTTCTTACCCTTGGTTTGTTTTTTTTTTTTTTTTTTTTTTTTTTTTTTTTGTTTGTTTTTGGGTTTTTTTTGGTGGGGAAAACAATTCTGCGGCATGGTCGTGGGTTGTACGCTGTACGTGAATCCTGCTCGGGATGAGTGTTTAGAAGAATGATAGTGATTATTGCATATGTTCTAGACCTATTGCTCTGATTAACAGTGTTTTCAATCCATTGCTAATCATCGCACGTGCTGCATTATCTCACCTGACTGGCTATCTTAAGCAAGACGCCCTACAGCCGGAGATGATGTGGTCGTCCAACATCAGTAAATTTTATAGTCGTACGTTTTCTGAGTAAACTGCTCGTTAGAACCTCATAAACTCCACTGTCATGGATCAGCGGTCTCCTCAATCACTCCCCCACCCCATGGACCTTATTGACGCAAGCGCCATCTTGAAACTAGAACGAGGCATCATGGGCCGGTGTACAGTGACTACCGAAACGCATCTATTTATGATACTGTCTGAATTTGAAATCTCCTCCACGTTCTCACATTTATAATCACCGAACAACCAATACTTTGTTCCGCTTGGAAGATATGTTTGTGTGGCACCGCTTTCAATGTCTTCATGGGTTTTCTTTAAAGATGCATGTTCTTTCAAAGTATTATAACTGAGTGAACGTAGGCAGTGAGGGTACAGGGTAAGGGTAGGAAAGAAACGGTTTCTTAGTTCCCTCGCTTGTTACCACAGATTTACATTTCTACTGAATTGCTGAATGATCACGTGGTCCTAAGGAAGGTAACATCTGCCCGTCTGCTTTTCCTTTTGAGTGCGCATTGGCAGATCCAGATTTTTAGGCATTCTCTTTCAAAAGAAAGTGTTTTCTATTCATTTCTTTTCTAAGATTCCCAACAAAAGAAGTATTTAGATTCGATCAACCTTAGGAAGCTTCTCCATTCACCCATCACAAAGAGCCATATCTTTCATCTCTCACCAAAGCACCTGACGTCCTGGTGGACTTTGTGAACAGGTGAGCGAGTAAAGTGGACCATCCCGCTCTCTGTGTGACCCATGATTATGGCTCGTACTTTCCAGACACTTCAACCCGTCATTTGAAGGTCGGTCTGACGAGGAGAAGCTTCAAAATGCCGAGATGTAACTCTTGTTTCTAGATAAGTTTAAGAACACTTCTGACTAAACAAATAACTCGCAATAACTCACTTTTTTCTTTACAACGCCGTACCTACTTTACAATGCATATTTATATAGCCAGGCAACAAAGGTGAACATTGTAATTCTCGTCCATGTCTTCTTAATTTGCGTCTATTTTACAAGAATGTGCTGTTATAAAATCAAAGCGGACTTTGGCCCTGCCCTTGTTATATCTGTTGCTTGAAAGGAAATGGCAAACTACAGGATGTACAGCACCGTCGAAGACCATCTTAACACGTAACAGATGTTTGTTACTTTACCTACAGAAAAATTGAGTTTAGAACAAGTCGAAGCCAGTTCTGTTAAAGAAATATGTGAAAAAAAAAGCTTCTTTTCCGATGTTTCCCTTCGCTCAATATGTTGAAACAAAATTAACCTGGTCTTATGAAAGCCTTTTATTTTTTAGTTTTGACAAAGTATTGTTTTAGTCTTCATTAAAGTAACTGGTCTCTCAACTATAAAGACTCGCTCACTTACCTAGTTCAGTCAAGTGTTTAAAACTGCTTAAGTAACGTTTCAGCACAGACAAAATGTTGATCTTGTCACTAGGGACTGCGATGTTCAGTAGATACAGTTTTCTTTAATATTTACAAGTAACCGGTCCTTCTCTTCTACAATTGCATTACTTTCGAGGGTTCCTGGAAACCGCGCTGGTAACAGATACACGAGATCTCAGACAATCTTCTCTAAGACCATGTCCTCCTGACGCTCTGCATGGCAAAGTACACAACAGTGAATGTTGTCACACTTGTACATCACATGGTACTGAACAATCAGACAACACTCCCATATTGTGGTCAGGAGTTTGTCGGAAGGCAATCTAGTTAACTCACTCCGGGTTGCCTCCCTCCCCTGAGGACAAAATTGCCATTAGGTGTCAGCATTAAAACACCAGAAGGCGGCGTGAGCAGGTGCAAATGAGTAAAAACAAACAGGATCTTTGTGAAGAGTATACATAGATGCAGCCTTAAGTACACAACACTGCTGGACACAAACAAGTTGCACTGCGTGACCTGCATCACATAGCGTCTGGGTACCAGCGAGGCTAACCTTATTCCGACAAAGTCAACGTGTGAATGGTTGAGGAAATATGTGCGTCTCATTCCATCCTACTTACCTGTCCTCATGTCCTGCGCAAACTACATCTTAGGTCAGAGAGATACAGACGGCAGAGAGCGAGCCATGGTACGGTGGTCGTGCCTTGAAAAGACGTGGAGTATTTCTGGAAGGGAAGCTTTTGCTCTCATTGAAGGCTTGTAAAGGCTCGAACACACGAGAAACGCGAAAGGCAAAAATTGTCCAAAACAGCTCTGTTTTTCCTGTTTGCCGCGTGACCTACACTGCAAAACGGTTTGGCAAACCTGTTTGGCTCTTGTTTGCGACTCGTTTACCGCTGTAAAACCATTTCTAAACATTTCGAGTCAGTTTTTAGTTTTCCAACATGGTGTCGTGTCTCTGGCCACTCGCCATCTTGAACATCAAACCATTTTTTAATCACTCAATTTTTACGTCATAATTATAATGACGTCGAAGAATTCAGCAAGCGAAGGCTTTGAGCGACTTGTAAACAAGCAAAATACGTCATTATTTATTTCAGACCAATAGGTACGTTTGTTTGGAAGATGGCATTCAAAGCTGCCTAAGTTCACATACGCCTCAGTTTATTGTAAATTAGTCCGTGATAATAGTGTGTAGTTCTCTCTTGACTTCAGCGGGCAGTTACATTTCGTTATTCGTGATCATGAAAGTCATACAATTATTTGTCTCTTTTGACACTCGCCTCTATTGCTCACTCACAGAGACAGTCATACAGAGAGTAAGTATATTCACGAACTTGTATTACTTGACTGGTGGCAGACGATTTTTTCCAGTTAACTGCTAAAACGAGGCAGGTTTGTACAAAGCTTCCGGTTTAGTCACATTCTTTGTTTAGGCTCGCCGAGACTAACAGCGGAGAAATTCGCAAGAGGCTAAGCGTTGGTCTCGGCAGACAGACAGCAATCCACCTACATGTAACACGTCCTTGGTATATTTGTGGGTGTGGTCCGAGCTTTGCTTTTTCCTTAGTCACACCTGTTATCCTCTCCGACTTCCTGGTGGGCTGTAAGTGATTTGTACAAAGAACTGAACCACGGGTGACATAGATACCCAGGAACGATGTGTACATTAAAGACTTAGATGAACAAAGAAGCAAATACTAATGCGCTGTTTGTTTTTGATAGCGCTCACTGGGGTGATCCGAAAATGTCACTGGGGATCTTTGCCCAAATTGAAACCCCCGAAAAGGGATCCTCCGAACTTTTAATGCGTACTGTACGCAGAAGCCCTGTTTGATGAACGTAGACCACAACAAAGACGAAATGAACTGTGCAAAATTAATAAGAAGTTGAACCAAATTGAGATGAAAATGATAAAAAAGAAGAAAAAATAATGATTGAAGAAATACACGTGCGCGTACGAAAACAGGAGACTACACCACGCAACAAAAACAACAAAAAAAGTGGTAATGAGAGATGTTAGTAAGGGAAATAATAATAATTTTTAAAAACGCCAATCACCAGCACACACTGTACTGTCAGAGTTCTTGTCCCTGAGGCCTTCATGCCTGACGTTAGACGCAGAACACTGTGTACTCTATTGACACTGTTTTCTTCACTCTCTGTGGCCTTACGCGACTGACCACCTTCCCAGGGGCTGGAACCAATGGCCAGCGCCCACAACACCCACGTGACTCTACAGCGCGCGAAGGCTTTACGCGCCAAAACTGCGGACAGGGTTGGGAGGGGCACTGAGCAGCGAACCCCCATTGTTAGAACAAACAGCGAACTCAGCATCAAGCAGACGACGCGTGACGTAGCATGGCCATGCGTCAGCCGTTGACGTCAGCCGCCCCCTCGAACCGGGTAAAAATAGCCTGGACTATGACGTCAGACGTCGTCTGCTGTAGGTGCGTCCCAGCGCTGAGAGAAACACAGGCACAGAAAAATGTCTGACACGTCACAGGAAATAACAGAAGTATGAAGCGAAGCGAACTTTTTTTTTTTTTATCTCTTTACAAAAAAACAACTCACATAAAAAAGAATAACAACACGTTGTTGACAACACGCTGTACATAAATTTTACTGTATCCAACGTATAGCTATTTGTAGCCCCACCCACAAGGATTTGCTTTTCAAGGAATAGAAAATTTGATTGATTGATTGATTGATTGATTTTCGCATTGTGTCTTACAGAACCGTTAGTGTGATCGTATATTGACACAAGACCTTAACTTCCTTATTCTTTAAGAGAAATGACAGTTAGTTGTTGTTTTTTTTTAAAAAAAATGTCTTTCCTGTACTAGCTAGCACACATGTTGACTCGATTATTCTTTGTCTAAACGAGGTATTTTTTTTATAAATAAAACTGAGTATGATAACATGTGTAGAGTGGGTGGGTTGGGACAGCGGTTGAAACTTATGGAAATTCATACTGTTTCTCTGATCCACCTCAATCTTCGTAGGACTAATATTTCCGTCTTGTTGTTGATGTTGATGATGAAATCATATCTATCCACTTTCTCCCTCCCTCATACACGTGGTACGAGTACTTGTATTGTCTTTGGTTCGGTTAGAGACTATGACTAATGAACATTGACCTGTAGTGTATCTTTTTTTCTTGCTTATTTTCTCCGTTCTAAGATGCTACAGAAGGCTTCAAATGAAAAAATAGTATACAGAAGCTTCGACACACAGCTACTACTAAATTTGAACATAATGATTTGAGAATATTAATTCCACAAAACGAAAGAAACAGACAGAGGGGTGGATAGGAAAGGAAGCAATCAAGCGAGAGCGGGTGGCACAATCACTATTGGTCTCTCCCCTTTCACTCTAAATGCCATGCCCTTGCTGTAGAACTGAAGTCAACCAGTCAAGTTAAGCAAGAAAGAATACAGGTGTTTCACAATTTCGCTACACTGCGAAATGAATATGTTTTAAGTGATATATCAAAAGTTTATGAAAAAAAAAGTGGCAGGTCTGTCTCAGCAAAGCGCACCTCTTCTCTTTTGTATCTTTTTGCTTCTTTTTTTCTTCCATTTTGTCTGACATTTTATGTTCTCTTTCTTATACATAAACGTTATTACTTTTTTTCTTTCGATCTATTTATTATATATATAAGGCAATAATAAGAGAAGTAAAATTACCACTGAATACAAAATACAAGGTAAGGACACGAATTTGAAAGGGACACATCCTTTTAACAAGGTCAGTTATGTGCATCACTGTCGTAAAACCCACTTCTCTGTGAAAATTAGAACAGGTGATACGCTTTAAGTGCAGAGTGATAGTAATAAAACTAGTAAAATGTGGGTATGAGAATCTTTATTTAATAAATATCTTGGGCATACCAGAAAATATGACAAATTCTGACACCACTGGTCCAGAGAGGATGCACATGACATGGTCGAGATGACGACCATGACAGAGGCTGTAGTTCCAAGTTCAAACAGCTGTAGCTATATATGTAGTTGACCTATATAGGTAGTTGACCTATACAGCTGAGCCTTATAGTATGTAAATGCAGTACGTGTTACAACTGTGACTAAAGTAAAACTACAAGATCTTTGCTATAATTGGATGAAACAATACTTGAGTCTAATTTGTTTGTACCTCTCTCTCTCTCTGTTGGGGGGAGGGGATAGTGAGTGAGAGAAAGAGTTAATCCAGATGTATTAGCTTTGACCTCTACTTTCCCTGTGCATTCTTACAATAATCTTTGTCTCAAATTTAGTAAAAATTGAATTCGCTTTCACTCTGAACTTAGCTGCCTGCTTCTCGGAAAATAGCGTGTGACCCACCGAGATGTATAAACAAGCTCCAAGTGGCGATAGCCACTGTCCCACTAACATCCCTTATCGGACCGGTAAATTTTCCTTTCTGTCTTCACCTATTTCTTCAAGTGGTCAGTATCAGTAATGACACATTTTCCTTTCGGCCTCTCTAAAATGTTTTCTGGCCTCAATAACCAATCTCAAGCCATCTACCTGTACTGTTTTTAATAACCCATCTCTTTCAACAATCAGTCCAGGCCATATACTAGGTCATAGAGGCTTTCTATGTCACTGTTGACATTGTTTAGTAGAGGAGACAGTTCCATAAATTTAGATGCTCGGTCTTCCGTCTGTCATATAATTCTAGTGTTTTGACGAGGTCACAGTGGAGAACTCTGTCAAGAGCTGCCTTTCTTTGGTTTCTCTCTCCTTCCCCCGACACCGTCAGTAATTAACAAAGTCAATGTTTGCAACGGAACGGAACTATTAGTGATCTCCTTTCAGTACAGTTTCAATGACAACAATTCTGAGCTTCATTCTTAATTACTAATCAAATAATAAAGTGTTGAAGCTTTAAGATAGCATCAGTTTAATGTGAAGATCCTCCGTGTGCAAGGGGGTGGATATGCGACGTGGAGAGTACAATGGCAAAGGCATGATGCATGATGAATGCATGAAGGCATGAAGCTATGTGTTGAGAAGTGTATAGGGTGGCATTGGCATCATGAGCTTTCTGAATCACTAAAAACGGTTTCTTACTTTCATAGGTATTAGAGATTACGTGATTCTGTCAATTTGCTAATATGACCATCGTGTAAAAGTTTGGCAATATTCGATAACATGTCAAATTAGAAAAATCCTTAATAGATACCCTCTACAGATATATTTATTTAATTTATCTATTTTTATTTAAATGTTGGCTTTGCAGTGACTGAGTGTAACTTAATTTGTGGCAAATAAATCAGCTCTCCACATGCGCGGCTTAATGCTTATTTTAAAAAAATTAAAAACAAAAAACTATACTCACTTGTTCAATGGCTGGAGAAGAAAGGACGTATAAAAAAAAAACACGACGAAGACGAAAAATGAGCTCGTTCGCAGACTGCAGTAGAAAGTACTGACCATATGGCGAGACTCACATTAGACGGCGTGCGTCAGACAGGACTTGGTCTCCTACCTTCAAGCTTGGGGCGTCAGGACAATGCTGATAGCGCCATCTGCCTGGCGTGTGTAGACAGTGAGTGGGTGCGGCAACAGCTCGCCAAATACGTGTACTGGACCTCATTTTTCTCCATCTCCAGCAGGTCAGATTTTGTCCACCGGGCTGGTCATCCTTTTGCCATCTCTCATTTCAACCTGCCTTCGGGGGACTTGACCCCGGTATGCCCACCCTTCAACGTGCTTTCTTCGAAAAGGAAATGGGTGGAAGGTTTTGCGTGCGTGCCCATTGTGTTTGTGTGTAAGAGACAGTTCCATGAACTTGCTTGGTCTTCTCTCTCTCTCTCTCTTATCATTCTAGTGTTTGACAAAAGTCACAATGGAAAACCCTGTCAAGAGTTACCTTTAAGTTTTCTCTCCTTCAGTAATTAAATTGTTGTGACTGTGAAAAGGTCACACTTAATTGTGTGCGTGTGTATGCACGTATCTAAGGGATAAGAATGCCATTGGCGTTTCCACTTCATCTCCCGGCACGTTGTTGTTCGGCTTATGCAAACTATAAGCCAGCAGTGAACGACAAAGCTTCATTGTGTCTGTGCTTGTACGGGTGTGTACACCGAGTGTGAGAGTGAACCGTCAGGAGAGGTCGTGAAGTCCGTGTGGACGAGCTGAGACTCAGGATGTTCATCGCATGGCTTTAAGGACGTGAACGAATACACGAATACATGTGAATACCTTCCCGAAAAGATGTGATATTGGGTGTTGAGTTTATATAATTTGTTAACTGTATATTTCGTGATTAATGGATTTAAGTGGAAACTTAAAGATTACTAAGTATGTATGTAATCTGCATGTGTCAAAATGTGATCAACTATTTTGTGTAATTGGAAGTCTGTTTCATCATTTTATTGGTGTGTAGTACCAAGGATGTGTATGGCTTAAGTGTTGACGGATATCAGCTGATAATCAAGTAAACGGACTCAGCTATGTGATAGACTCACCAGGTGGCTGTTCCTATTGGCTGACACCTGCTGAGAAAATTTAATATATACGTAAAAAAAATCCCCGAACAAACAGGAGTCATTTATCTGATCGAGAGTTTGGAGAAGATGGTCGCGAGTATAGGGTGTGAGATGAATGACTGTGAATCATAGTACTGTGTTAAGATCCATACATTAAATACCTTTGAATATACGTTTTCTGTTTGCGAAATGGGCGAACCTGTGACAGAATTTTAGGAAAACGTTTGTCGAAGATACCATTGTATTGTCACTAAACAACTGCCATTGAAGACAAGCACACAAATGTAACAATCCGTTGGGCTCAGATAAAAGAAACCAGAAAAGCATTGTCAGGTCTTTGCCTTGTGTTGAGTGAAAGAACACGTGCGGACCTATTGTATGCATGTGTGTTGTGTGCGTCCGTGACAGCATCTTAAAGCTTCAAGTCCGGTTTTCTTTTGTAAAATTTAAACGGGCTTGAAACTGTTCTAAACCTCCGAAAAACAGTTTTCACTGTGGTAATGCGCGGCAAGCATAATCAGCTTCAGAGAACTCAAACAGACAAATAAGAGACACCGTGAAGAAATAAACTGACGAGTGACGACGAAATTTGAAGTTCATCCAGTTGATATTATCATAAATATTGAAGACGACTGATACAAGCACAACTTATGCTTGTAATCTTTTTTAAAAAAAAGTAGTCATTGGCGCTGTGAACGTTCATTAATCAACTGTCTTGGATTAAATTTTTTCAAAGGTATGGCAGGTCTGCTTTGATTTTGAAAGATGTCAGGTCAGTTTAAAGTAACTAAAATGACAATACATGCGAGCATAGTGCAAGAACTCAACAAGAGTCATAGTCCAGATAAGGTGACACATTTAATAAATGAGTTCTTTGTTTGTGAGATACGTAAAGTATGTCAGTGATTGTCAACCCGTTTTTTTTTTTTTTTTTTTTTTTTTTTTTTTTTTTTTTTTGACATGATGATAGGCTTGCAGAGAGTAAACAGCAAACCTAAATACAGTAACTGTCAGGTTTCTTTCTGAAAACTACCTTCACAAATATTTCCGTCATCGTTTGTGAATATATTTTTGGATTAAAGTGCAGATTCCAAGTTCAAAATGTGTGAACAGTATGTCTTATCTGCACAGCAGAAGCGCCTTCGCATACAAAAGCCAAATAACCTTTGTGGCACGGTCACATTTTCTAGTTCATTATGCAAAGGATCCAGGTGGATGAAGTCATGATAAAATTTACAACTATTTTTCTAAAATTATCTGACTACAGTGTATCAGTAATTTAATTTTTCATGCTGGCCTATGGCGTCAAACCTGGTTCTGAAGACTAGTGGAGTCACTACAGAATACCCAGGCCTAGTTTTATTTATTATTCTACAACTAACTTTACCGTATAGCAAAGAAATTAGAATGTGAAAAGAACACCTTTCTTTCATTTGGGATTTTTTTTTAATGTTCACACCAACACTCTCCAACTTTTACATTTATTTACGTGTTCAAAGTTTGAAAATATCCCTCACAATTACAATATACAGGCACGCGTAATAACATTTTATCAGCCAAGAGTTAAGTGGTGGTTAAATCATGGTAATATTTTTGTCTTTATACAGAGCTCTATCTGGAATACATAAATACTAGATACACATGCTCCAAAGCCGCATTGGTATATTGTAAATTTTGTCATAACTGTTATAAGATCCATGACAATGCCACTGTAGTAGTCAAATAAAAGTAATGATGTTCTAACTGTAGTAGTAGCCTATGTTTCTGCATTTGCTATAAGTTTTCTAAAAAAAATAGTTTCCTATATCTTTTGCTAGAGTTCAGCTTTTGTGTGCTCTGGTAAATTTCTTAAAATGACTGGAATTCGCCGCATGCCACATGTAAACTATTAATGTGTTTACACTAGTTTGTTCCATTTAAATGTCTCCAGGCAACATAATCACAACTATAAAGTCACACAGAATCGACTTGTTCACACCCACCAGCGTTCGTATCCCATTGTCTTCCCTGTGATCGCCATATCGACCACCCATGGGACTTTAATTATGTTTACTTTTAATCCACTCAGTAACTCTGCCCCGCTGTATATATATATATAAATAGGTTTTTTTTCTCTGCTGTTTCGTGAAGCCATCATTTCTACTCTAACAAGTGCTGACAGAAGCATATACAAGATAAAACAATTTCATCTTAATACGATTTTAGGTAGCACAAATCTAAAGTTGCGTATACACTAATTTTAGAACCTTGTTATAAATTTGTTTTAACTAAAACGACTTAAGGCCCCCCCCCCCCCAAAAAAAAAAAAGCTTCAACTTAGAAATGTGTTGTGCAACCGGTCCCAAATTGTGGATGAATGTTCCTATGGGAATTTGAGGGTATCTACCAGCTTGCGAGTTCTGTGCCTCTGAGATTAAACCAAAACGGGACAAAGGCCGTTGCATACGACCGTTAGATAACTTTTCCCTTGGAGAAATCTGGACCTCTAGTCTAGTCCCTAAAACTACTCCTCCTTCAATTCTTCACTGGTTGCCGACTTCGTCATTGAAATACAAGAGTTTAAGTAAGAGAAAAAGTTTCAGAAAAATCAGAATCAGCTGTATGAGCCAGCCTACTGAAGGCGCTTGTCCTGCAAGCGGGGAAAATGTTTCAGCAACAAGGTCCACCGACGCCAACGTGCAAATAAGATAAACCCGCTTTGTTTTCACACACTACCGCTCGCCCTCGAGACCGAGGTACAGGCATGTGACACATGAAAAGCATGCTTGCTTATCAGCATAAATTAACCTTCCTAATTTGTCTTTTTTTGCAAGTGCCTCGTGGTATTTATACGTTGTTTTAAATATTTTAAATGTCTAGTATCCAAAGCATGCCAGTTATTTAACAAACTCAATTTTCGGCCTCGTGGTATCGCGATCAAATATTTTAATCGCGTTTCGATCTTAATACCTCTCTAAGTAAATTAAAATGACCAGCGTGTCAGACTTCGCTGTATTTCACAGCTTTCTTGATAAACAACCAGCAAAAAAATATCATTTACTATTGTAGTATTCGTTTAACTTTCATTGTAGTAGCATCAGACAACTAAACCTGTGTCCGCGTCTCATCACTGATCGCATTCTGAGGGCTGAGTTCCATGACCTGGTATAATATCCAGCGCATCAAAAAAAAAAAAAAACAAACAAACAAATCATTAAAAATTATATCTACTATTTTAAAAAACCTGTAAAAAGTACTCGTATGTTTGACTTTTTAAAATTAATTTTTATACATAGTTTACCTTTTTTATTTCTGTATGTTAATGTTTCTGATATTAAATTGTTATTTTCTGAGCTTTTAGGACCACGATGAATGCAAATGTGAGACAAGCTGAAATAGGATTTGGTACACGCCTAATCAATGTGAATAATCTATGCCCTAGATTACTACTCTAGATAGTTCCCTTTAACAATGAGGCAGCAGTTGTAGTGGTGCCATTCACTGCGTAGGTTCGTCTAATAAATAGATATCGCAACTCGTTGTCTTCGCCCGATCCGTCGCCTATACATTCAGCAGCATTTAATAATAACCATCCTCCCACACCCGCACAAAAATTCATTATACCGAAACATCTGTCTAGCCACTCAGTCGCCCATACTTTAAAATGATGATGACGATGATTTCATTACTTAAGCACAGACAGTTCAATGCCCTTTGACATAAACAGTCGGCATTACACCATCTGTTACAAGCTTACACGCACACAGAGCATACACGGAGAGACAGAAAGACACCTACGCAAAAAATAAATAAATAAAAGAGACACACTTGCACACAGGAGTGGTGGGTACTTAAAAAAAGAGGGAAAGTCGCCAGAGACTAATCTTATTCCAAGAATTGGGCTTCAGTACGCTAAAGATGGCGGAAAATCGCTTTTCATGGTGGTGCACAGACAGACACACTCACACACAGACGGAGGGTGTACAAAACGAGGGTTGAGAATGAATCATTTTCACTGTCAGCATCAAAACTAAAACAAAAAATATCGCGAATGATAGCGATTTTTAATTCAGACTTATTTGGCCACTGAGTAGGCGACATTTCAAAAAAGTATGAGTTGTTACGAACAAAATGTAAAATCTCAATACACAGACTAAAAGGGATATGGCACGACTGCAAATAACAAAATAAGCACTCACCCGCAATGAACTCTTTCACTTGTCCATCTATTGATTACCGCACCAAAGCAGGAGGAATCGTCAAAAAATACTCAAATACATTATACCGGGTTCAAAAGACCATTTGAGGACCTTTTCATTACATACGGACAAACCAGGTCATCTGCCATTCATATTTCCTTTTATTACAGATTTATAGATTGAAGAGGGAAGATATAATCTGGGGAGAATTGTATTAACCCTTTTCTTTTTTTCAGGACTGAAGAAGTTTCAGCTCTATGGCGCGTCTCGTTCTTTCTGTGTGTTTTTGCTTTCACGTGTTTTAAACTAACTTCATCCTTGGAAGCAATATTCAAAGATACATTGCAAAATCCACATTTTCTCTATCCCTCACTCTCCTTACAACAATACCACCTTTCACCTGTCAACCCCGCCAGTCGTCGGTGCGAGCTTTTGGTTAACCTCACTAGTCAGAACTTCAAAGCTTTTCACAGTCCCGGTCTCATGACATTCATGTCATGACGGTGACAGATAAGTCCAAAATCTGTTCAAACTTACACTACTGTGATCCTTTAAACTGTCTTCCTGCAGTTCCTCCTCATTCTTACTAAGTTCAGTTCCTCGTACTTTTTCATTGCGTTTACTCAGAATTCAATTTTTTTCCCCCGTCCCAGCTGTCTTTTTTCAGGACATAGAACTCTCGTCCATGCTTATAGAAGGAAAGAATAGTGTGAGGCGGAGGAGGGAGGTGTAGAGCCCACGCAGTGCCCGTTATCTCAGCAGTCACACTTTCCTAATCACTTTAATCTGGCCTGCAAAAAGGCTCCTCACCCCCCTCCACCGATTCGAACCCATTTGATTTTGCGAAACGGTAAAAGTTTGGCTTTTACAAACAGCAATAGCTATCCCCCTTATATTCTGACAGGACTATGACGAGCTTTTGAAGTGTGGAGCAGGAGAAGAAGAATAATTCGCGAACTGGTACTGGTGGAATAATATGTATATTGATGCCACTGTCAGAGAAAAAGAAGTACAAGGGTTAGAGGCACCACCCACAACAGTCATTGTCTTGGTGACAATTTTTTTACCTCTGCACGACTGATGGGATGTGTCTTTGCATTTTTATTATTTTTATTTTTATTTTTATTTTTATTATTCAAAGACATGCCATTCTTCATATAGTTAACGCGGTCTACATTACTTTTACTTCAGATTTGTTCATTTTAATAGGCAAGAGCCATGTCTGGGTCTGGTTTCAAAACTAAGCTGCACCACTTTTTTGCGCAATGTAACCAACAGATATGCTTTAGACTTATAGTAAGATATATGTTCATCATTAATATCCAATTGTCGACGACTGTTTACGAAAGATATTTTTCTCGTGCTTAGAAACTTTTAAGGACATTGTTTCTCATTAGTGACCAGTTGATTGAGCAACAGGACTGATCAGCTTTTGTCACAAGACTACACTCAGCAGCCGGACCATCGCAGCTTCTAAAAGTCCTAGAGCCAATCAGTTCGATTCTCATCGTTATTCCAGGGAAAAGGACAAAGTTTTCAATGAGAATTTTCGACTGCAATTCCAACTCTTTCTCGTCGGGTGTGCTATCCAGTCTTATATACTCGCGCTGCTCTTTTTTCCTTCCACCAACTACACACCCGCACTTAGCCAATCCTGGAATCCACCCAAAAAAAACTTTTTTTCGCAAAGTGCGTTCCCTTCGGTGTATAGTTTAGCTATGGCTTTTCAGTCTCATCATGCGTGCTGTGTTTTACATTTACTTTCATCCACCTGAGCGATATTTGTTTAGCTCGCTCACACGACAAGGACGGACGTACGACACGTGCTGAGTCACACACACACACAAGGGTATTAAATTTAAAATGGATTTATTCACACCATTTTAAGCATATAAACCAATTCAATTCTAAATGCACTTAACTCGTACACCGCTAATACTTATCACCTACCTCTTCTAATCCCCAATTCTACTGAAATCGCTAAGACTAAGTTATTGCTAACTAAGGAGAGAGAAAGGGGATTCCGAGGTACGTGACCCCCTTGATTGCGGACAGACGAGTACATACAGGGCGCAAAGGTACTTTTTTTCGCACTCGAAATAAGGGGGAAATGAAAGGGAAATAGAGGGATTTCTAGGCTGCAGGAACGTTTTTTTGTACTTACACAGGGACCCTGTACTCCATCACCGTCTCCGGTGTTAATGGGGCGGAACAAGGCAAGGAAAAAGGATTGTGACACGGTTGATGACTGTGGCTATGAATAACTACGCAATGAACTATAACTGATGAGGTTGCACTTTCTGCAGAGACAATTTTTATTGAAAGCAATATTTATATCTACGATTCGATCATTCAGTGCACGTGTTAAAAAAAGCAAAAAAAAAAAAAACAAAACAAAACAAAAAACGTTCAACTGCTCTCTCCGCAAAGCTGGGGCTGGCAAATCCTTAGCTACAGCTATGGATGTGTCTACCAGTCCGTGGTTACGAGGGCTGCAACTGCATCTCACCTCCTCCTCTCATTTCTCGATGTCTGTTACCTTTTATCCACAATCCTTCTAGCACTTTCTCTCTCCGCGTCACTTTTACTTTCTGTTTACATGCTATTACCTCGGAAGTATACAGACGTCCACAGAGCTCCAAAGCTTTAGATGAGTGTTGCGATGAAATACTCGGCATTAATCGAGGTCATGACACCAATCGTTTATTGGTGCTTATTCAATTAACTGGATCCCTAGCGTCAACAGGTCGAAAGTGTTCAAAAATTGTTAGTTGTAATCCAATGCAGATTCAATGTGTCCTTCAAAAGTGAACAGGGAAGAGAACAGTGTCCTTATGAGATAAGACTTTACAGCACTTCGGTAATATACAGTGACTGGTTGCCACGCCTGACTGGCCAGCGGCTGATTCTAGAGCAAACTCCCATGAAGTGCTTAATTAAAGTTGTGATGCCATGAGGTAACGGTCATATTGTATAAAAAGCTGGTGAGAAAAATTATTAAAAGAAGGCGGATTCTAGAATCACTAGAACTGTTTCTGCCAGTCCGATTTATTAGCAGCTATTTAAGGGCAGGAAACGGTGACAGAATCAGTGTTGCCCCTGAGTTTTCCTTTTTGTGAAGAGCGATTATTTAAGTAGAAAAACCAGGTAAAGTGCATAAACTTGGAAATAAAATATTGCCGATACAAATAAGTAGTCTGGCTAATGACACGGTAGCCAGCTTATTCTTTGTAGTGTATACGTGGGCGGGGAGGGGAGCAGAAGGAAGGGTGATGACAGGAACTTTCTTTAGAGGTAACAGTTGTGTTTCCGTATTGAAGGGAGGGATTTAGTAAATCGCAGCAAACCCATTCTTGTGCTGTTGTGTAGCAGCGTTAAAGAATACTTTCTGGACCTACTTTCCCTATCAGGATTCTTTACAAGCCGAAGACGTCCTGAATCAGGTAAGCTGGACTGACAGTCGCTTGTTCATTAGTCTCATGTGGTGACAATTACAAATTTGCTTTAATATCGATGCCATATGCGAAATCGTTCCCCGTTTCTTTAAATCATTTGAGCACGGTGATAGAAAAGTTCATGGATTTTATATTCCTTAGCTCCAAAAACGATACACATATAAATCCATGAACGATACACATAAAGGCTTTTTCCATTCATTAGTGTTTGCAAATGCCTACTCATAGAAACGGCAAAGTATAGACGGACAGCAAACTGAACAATCATTACACATTTCTCGAAAATAGTTGCTAACGTGTGCCTGTCGTTTTCATAACTGTTTTCTTTCAGATTATTAACTATCTAAAAAATAGTTTGACATTCAACATCTGCAGCGCACATAAGCTAGTACCTTTGTGCAACCCAGTTAGAGGTGAAAAACAAAATTAAAGTTGCACAGAAGTGGTCCGCCTGCTCTACCTACTCTATTCGTACTACAGCTATATACCAATCGGAAGAGATTACAAAATGTTCCTTATTTTTATGGATGACACACGTTCTTAGATTGTTGTCCTCTTTTGTCAAAAAATTTACTGGGTGAACGACATCATACAGGTTGCCGATGTAAGATCTACTATCATCCAGATTATTTCGTGCTCTCAATACAGTATTTCCGTGACAGGCTGCCTGAAGCACACATGCGCACGCACAAACACAGAAAACATTTATAATAATTTCTTTAATTTCATCAATATGGACACCTCGTGTCTGTGAGATGATCTTTACAATGAAATGTTCTACCATGATTCTTCAGTTTCTTGAAATACTTTACTAACTGGCAGCTATGGCCATTTAGGAGAAACATTTTCTCCGTCGGTCTGAGATGAGGAGACAATTGGCGTAATGGAAACGAAGAGTAGGCAGTTTAAAAAGCAATTCATTCAGTTATAAAGTGAAAAACCATACAATAAAAAAAAAAATATCTGAAATATTCATCTTTTTTTCCTTCCAAGCAAGATTTACAACTCTATAGCAATGCAGAATCATTTGAAAAACTTATGCAAACAATATCAACACAGGAAATGTTCCAAACAGGAAAACACATACCCACAAAATTTACTTTCTGATTTGTTAAGTCAAATGTAAAGCTTCTACAGTACTTAAAAAACAGGTTTCTTGGTTTATGATGTTCGTGACATCAACACTACTGAAGAATCAAGTACTGACAACTGCAAACTTGTAAATTTTAGTAGCACTTTTGTGTTTACAGCTGCTGCTGGCTGATTTCTGTGTAAGTTATGATAGTCTTCCTACAGACCACAGGACAGCCACCCCAGAGGTTGCTTAAGTCATGACTAGAGCCTTAAGGAGCTCTCAGGCATTATAACTATAAACTGGTGCAAGCAAGAGACCTCAAGATTATCTTGCATTTCCCAGGGTCTCAGCCTGTTTGCACTTTAACCCACTTTGAAGATAAACTTGACCCTCCAGTACACAGATATTACCCACGTGCTTTCTGGTTTGTGATCTTTGCACTTGATCATCACCACTGGCCAGTTTCACAAAGCTGTTTTTGCAATGTGAACCAACCAGAAGATGCTTTTTATGTAACCTTGACAAACTTGTGTCATTTGTAATCCTGGTAGCAAGTGAATATACAGAACCTATAGCGGCATCAAACTGATGCGGCTAACACTCCAGATTTCTGACCAGCATTGACTGAGATCTTGCTTTAACTTTCGCTGACCAGCACTCGATGTTTTTACCAGCATGCTATGTTGCAATTAGAATTCCATCGGTTCCAAGGTAAATTTGAATATATCTGGATTCATTTCAAAGAACTGAAAATAGCTGCACAGTCAATGATAATGATGATGTGTTGTCAGGTAAGAACTCTTTAACCTATTTAGTGTACAAGGTTATGATGGGGGATCTTCAAAAAGTCTAAGGGGATGGAGGGGAGAGAGAGGTGGAAAAGACAACAATGCTGTGTATTTAGGGTTTATGCTGAGCCAAATGTCTATATACGTTTTGTACAAAAAATAAATAACATTTCAAATAAAAACTGGGACATAAGAAAAGTTGCATAAGATCCTTTGTTTTTCAATGGAAAGATCACCTATATGTTTTTCAGATACAACAGACATTTTGTTTGGTCTCTGGTCACTTTGTGGTCTTTGTAAAATCTTGAGGAAAAAACTGAACACTTGGATGGGTCATCAGTATTTTCTTACATTCTCAGATTTTTTTTTTCGGCAACACCAAAGGCACTCACACATTATAATAATGAATGATGATGATGATGCCAGCAGTACAGCAACCTGCAGGCTGAGCTATGCTCTTGTTTCTTAGAGTGTTTAGGGGTGGGGTGGGTGTGCAGGTGTTGAGGGAGTGTGTGTATGGAGAAGGGGAAAGGTCAGAGGAGGTAACTGTGAGGCCAGTACTGTAATTACAAAGAAACGAATAAGCAGTGTGTTAGTCTCAACAAGGCAGAATGACACCTTGGTTTGAACTATTAATAATAAATATGATGCCAAGACTACATGAGTAGAAAACAAATCTGTGCCTCCTTTATGTACCAAGAAGAACTGACCTATACTGCTTCCAAGAACAAACTTGAAAGATTAGTATTAAGAAAAATACTCGAAAAGGAAAAATTCTGACTGCAAAGAAATAAATAACAACATGAACTTGAAAGTTAAGAACAAGATATAAAATCTTAATAATGAGAAACAGAATACATGTAGTTTTCCTAAGCAATCATCCTACGAGACATTTCCAATGCATCAATAGATGCACATCTTTTCTTTCAAGAATCATTTGTGTTAAGTATCTGTGTTGCACAAAATAGGGTCAGTTTCACCAGCCCCCCAATCCTTCCCCACTGTGATAGCTTATTATTATTCCATTTTACACCCAGTGGAGCATAGGGCTACAGCTCCCCATGATAGCTACCAAGAAGTTAAAAATTTCATTTTCCTGGAGTATGGGTAGGGTGTCACTCTTTCTGATTATCATCACATGTTTACACATTTTACATTTATGCATGTGCACAAAGGACTACACACAGTGCTCGCATACATCCCTCCCATATATGTACATGGACATTCACATGGGGGAAAAAACTGCTGAATTAATAAAATAAAACCAAAAAGGCTCCATGTGTCAACAATGCTTTTTTTAAAGGTATTTCATCCGTTTATAGAAGACTGCTTGCTAAACACCATAACATTTCAGAGAAATAATTTTAACCTATAGATATTTCTGTAAATAGTGCTGAATTCCAGGGTAGGTTGGGATGGGGTAAATCACATAAATTTTAGTTTTCACTAAGATAAAACTTACATGATATGTCCACAAACAATAACTAAAAAAAGAAAAGAAAGCGGTTCAGATGTGGAAGGTCTGAATGACATACACTTTTGCTAGAAAAGTTCACAGCAGTGGACTGCACACATCTCTCAGCAATCGCAGTTTTCATTTTGTTGCCTCAAACAAATGTTTTAAATAACAGTTCAAACTTGTAACACCCTTTTGCTGACAAACACATCGGACTTGCATTTACTGTGTGGTAGTTCTTCAATATTTTGTCTTTTTTTTTTTAAAAGAATCTGTGCAACTTCCTGAGAGCTGTTTTTTGTCATACAAAAGTAACCAAGAGGGAAAAAAGGATGTAGTGGGAAGGCTAGGGAATAGAATGAATCCATGACAACAAAAGTAATTTGTGAAATGATGGGTAAAGTGTACAATATCATGCAATGAAAACTGGAACAGAACACCATCGCTCATGAGTGATAAGTTAAGGTGATGAGCACTAAGTGGTATGGTAAAAGAATGCAATGCCAACAATGTAAAATACATTACACAAAAACATGTCAAACAAGATCCATATCATCCAATAGTCCTACTCACAGGTGTACAAAAGATTCCTAGTCAGCAACAAAAGATACAATTTGTTTCTGGATGTGAATGTACAATCATACACTATCATTCTCTCAAGTCAACATAGGCATGTGCAGCAGGCTCGGGTCACTTTTTCCGAGGCCTCATTCGTCTTTTTACCTGCAGAAAGATAAGATGAAAACTGATCAAGCAAAAGCAGATAAGTATGTATTCTAAAATCTGTGATCAACCTACTGGAGAACAGCTTGAGTTGCCAAATACTTTAGCCCTATATTCCACCTTGAAAACAAAATTTTTCAATCTAAAAAGTGGTTTTATACATGCTTTATGTTCACATGTATCTGTAACAGTTGACTAAATTCACACCTAAAACATCACATTAAATTAACATCTTACTCAAAAAGAACTTATAATAGCCAAAAGCTAACTTACAACAGTTAAAATATAGCCCAATTAGAACAGCCTCTCTGTTTTAGCATCAAGAAGTGCTTGGCGACATTAGAAAAGGGGATAACCCTCAAAATCTTCTCTGCTGGTGACTCAGAAAACAAACATCAGAAGAAACAAAAGGAAATGTGTAAAAGAAATATGTCCTGAAAGTTGCTCTTGAATAAGCTCAAGGCTGTGCTATTAATGTCTTTACTTTTAGCAACAGTGTTACAGCTCCAGCTTGAGAGTCCTTCTGACCTGTAAAGTGTCATCGTCCTCCTCCTCCTCCTCTTCTTTACTAGGGGCAGTGGCCTTCACTGCTGGAACAAGCTCAATAGCACGTGTAAGTGCCGCCAGCTTGCTGGAAGCACTAGATCCCTGTGAATCAGTATCTTGAGTGCTGTGGTCCTCACCATCTGATGTGCCATTGGATAATGGGCGACCTCTCCGACTAAAAAAAGGCAAACCTATTGTGTCAATGATAGAAGCACAAATACTGGGCAGAGAGAGGAAACTGCACAACATTTCAAAACCAAGTGATGTTACAATCAAACTACTTGAAAATTTCTGGGCATTTCAAAAACAAGTGATATTAAATGAAAGTACTCACATGTTTCTGGCTGAGGACGGTGCACTGGCCGTGGAAGTACTTGCATGTGCTGCTGCAGGTTGTATTCCCTTTCTGCTGCTAGCCTTTGCAGCTTCAAGGTCAGGTGGGGACGGAACTTCATGAGGACTTTCTGTACCTGAAGATTTTTGAGTCTCACTCTCCTCGCTATTTTTGAGATCACCTCGTGTTAACCTTGTCCTGTCAAACACCATGATCAAGTGCATTATAAAAACATATCCTCCCTATTCAATATTTTTTCTCAAATATATCATGCATATATTTTGTGGCCATTGGCCACAGAAGGGAAGTGTTCACAAAAAAAACACACTAAAGGAGGAGGGCTGCCTAGTTTGAAATCGACCCATGACAACAAAGAATCCTTTCTATTTTGATGGAAAAGCAAGATGAGAACTGGAAAGTGAAATGTACACTAAACTTACTTCTTCACAGGCACTGTGTGTTGCTGAGGTGGTGAAGATGATGGAGAAGGTGCCCGCTTCCTGGGGGCTGTGCGACTAAAAGTAGCAGCATCTTGTGACGTGGGTGTTTCTGCTGGATCAAAAACCTCAGCTGTGCTTGTTGATCTGAAAACCATTCCTTATCAAAGTAAAAACAATTACGCTTCCGGCTAAGGCAGTGGAATAGGCAGCAATGGCAATGCTGATGGTAAAAATGAGGAAAAAACCAGTTAATGTTGATTCTATTGTCACACATGCGTGCAGCTTAAAAAAAAGATTCCTATGATGATCCCTTTTACTTGCGTTTGACTTACCCTGCCGTTGGCTTTTTCATCACAGCTTGCTGCTTCTTCTCACTTTCTGTTCCTCTACCACGTTTTCCAGCTCCACCACCATCTTCGCCACTAGCTCGACGCTTGCGTGTTGAAGGTCTGTTTTGTTCTGAAGTTGCTGCCTTAGAATCGCCTTCTACAGGACCACTATGAGAACTACCACCTGCACCACTTCGACCTGTCCTTCGACCCACTGTCTTTGATGAACCATTCACAACGGAGTCTTTGTCAGCTCCACCACTCTTTGTTTTGGAGCTAAAGTCTTCTAGTTTTGTCTGCTTTGTGCCTGTTTTCACAGTCTTTGCTTCAGAAGCAGAATCAGAGGAATCTTCTCCTTTGCTTCCACTTGTTCTTCTACCACCTATTTCTTCTGCTTTCCCCAAGCGTTTGCTTCGTGTTATTTTTTCAGAATCCTGACTCTGTGTGCCTCCAGGTTTTGGAGACTCTGAGTTACTGGTGTCTCGGCTGTCATTTGCATCGCTGTCTTGCCTGCCAAAACGAGAAAACAAATGTAAAGCAAAACATGACAGCCTCAAGAAATTCCACCATTAACTCAATCATGACAAAGTGGAAAGCCAATTTAGAGCAGACCATTTGCTGCTGACCCACAGAAGAAGAAAAATTCAACCTCATTAATGGTGGATAAGAAAAACAATTTGTCAATAAAAGGGATAGGACTTACCCGGACTCTGCGTGTTGTTGTGGCTCCCTCTCTCGCCTCCTGCTGACCCGAGGACTTTTGGGAAGAGGGTTGACAATGGGAGCATGACTCATGACAATGATTTCTGTGGTTGTCTGAGTCTTCCCACCAAACCCAATAAATCCCCGGTGTTGCTGTTTCAAGAAAACAAATAATCAGATACTCAGACCTACCGTTTACTTCCTACAAGCAAAAGCATCAGATGTTCCTATCTTTTGCATGGTACTGCACATCGTGCTAACAGCACTCACTAAAATCTAACTTTAAACCTGAAATAAATTCCTTGCAAATAAATCAGGACCCTCCAAACCCTGTTTACATTTATTTTGGCTTTTTTTTTTTTCTTTTTTTTTTTTTTTTTTGTAGTTTTGAGTGATTAAAAAGTCACGAGCTACTGTTAAAACAGAAATTTAGCCGCCAACTGATTAATTACTACACTGTGAACTGGTGGTAGAATGTGTATCGGAACAGATGTGCATAGCTTCAGAGTAATACCCTAGTATACGCATGATTCCACAACGCATATCTATGTTGTATGTATGCAAGGTGGTACCTATCCATCTTCTCATAATCAAAAAAAAAAAAGTAAATAAAATGTAGAAATATTTAGGGAATTTCTTTTGATACAAGTAAATCAAGCACTGGATTGATGAAACTTATAAGCTTACCCTGGCATCCAATGGAAAGTCTTTGGGTAGATAGCTCTGCAGGTTTTTAAATGACTAGAAACAAACAACCAAAAATGTCAGTAAATGAACACTTGGGACAGCCTATTGTCTAATCATGACAATGACTACCAAGGTGTGCACAGTATAATATAGTTTGGGAGGCCTTTACCAAATCATCTACTCAATCAAATTGCACTATTTTAGAATAATGATTATACTTGCAGTGACAGGAACTGCTACATGATTTGCTTGTGATTATTATGGGTTTATGGTATATAACTCAACTCACTACACAGTAAATGCCAGGTACTCTGACCATGGAATAATACAGAAATACTCAATGAAAGCTACAAGAACTGCAATTTTTTTTACCTGCCGCATTAAGCAGAAAGTATGTTAATATAAATGAATAAAAATATTCGAAACAGTCATACACACTTTGTCAGCTGCCGTGAAGAGTTTGGAAGGTAGCAGTGGCTCTGCATTGCTGTCCTTGAGTGTTACGTTTGATACACGAATGTTCATCAGACCAAGAGCAAGATCACATACAGCATACAGCTTCTGCAAACATAAGAGTTAATGCTACAATTTACTCAAGGTCACACACATAACACTTCTCCTCCAATGATAGACTTAATTTTTCAGTTGTATTAAGCAGGTGAGTTTTGCAGAAATGCTACAAAGCATTTTCGAAAGTAGGTACTAGCCCACAAAATTAGATTGGTTTTTGGATTTTTTTTTAAAATGAGCATGTTCACATAAATGTACAAAAAACTATATGAAAAAAATAAAAACTGGCGCTTTAAAGTAAAGCAGAAAGACTAGGTCACCTCTGAAGTCTGTGACTACCACATGGTGAAATTTTTAACATTAACTTGTCCTTACCTTGTTCATCTCTTCATCATCTGGGCCTTGGGCATCTTTGGTCTGTTTGATTTTCTCAATCAAACGGCGCAGAAATGCATAATTGTAGTCTTCTGCTCTTTTTACCAAAGGCTCCAGAATAAACCACAGGCATCTTTTTAAATAAAAAAAAAGTTAGCTTAGTCTGGCAGAAAGAAAATAAGCCATACAGACATGACATTAACCTATAAAATGTACAAAGTCTGCATTTACAGCATACAATGCAGTTTTTCCTATAGTGCTATTACAACTGGCATTTGAAACCCCCCACCCACCCACACCCCATCAAATTGTAGTTAATGACCATGAAACTGGAAAACAATTGTGCTGTCTTCACTCATTTTCCTCTCAGTGCTGATGTTGTGCCCTCCCACAAATGCTGAAAATGTCATTATTGCTTCCTAAATACTGGTGATGTTTTGAATCATATAGACAAAATTAACTAATCAACCACATAACTATCAACCATTTAGCTTTATTTCGAACATTTTTCTATATCATTTTCATTCTTTTTTCTAGACTCTGCTATTGATGTATAAGTAACACTCAAAACTGCTCACTCCTTCAGATTCTTGAGAGACTCCACATGATCATAGGTCTTGAAATCTGGATCATGAGCAAGCAGGTGGATGGTGTATGGCACAACATAGTCTGGTAGGATGGACGCTGTCAAACCTGGACGGACAAGATCTGAATATACTCAGATTAGTTTTAAGAGCCATGCCTTTTAACATTAACCCTGGCTGTTTATTTTGTCCATCCATACTTTGCTTTTTTATCAGTGCTCAGAAATTCACCAGTGTAGGAATTGTTCCAATTCTTCCACACACAAAAATATATGGGTGGTGCCTAAATAGTAGCTTCCTTGTTTGAGTTTTTTTCATTTAGTTTTTTTTTAAATGTTTTGTGAACATTTCTGTGCATTCCAGAATAAGAAACTTTATTTCATCCTTCATTGTAAATGAGTTGAAGATAGTGAGAGGGCTAAACTGTGAGAAGTCAGTGGTTTCATTATATGTCTAGGCCACAATAAGCAGGAGGCAGATCCCAACCCTATCCTTTACTTTTCCAAATAAATTAGATAACCCTAATGTAGGTGGGTGGTCAGGAAAGTTTTCTGGCAACAAACCCAACAAAGCCTCAAACAAGCAACCCTTTGCTTCAGAACCACCAGGCAACAGAGAGGTACAAAGACAATGGCCATAGGTGAATATCAAACAATGTGGGATGAAGTTTTGATCAGAATCTAGATCTCAGTGACATTTTATTCATGTTACAACATATGACTAGTGACAGAACATCACTGCATTCTGATTCTCACCTCTGGCATTAGGATTTTGTCTGAGGTAATCTCTGCGTTTTTGGACGTTCGTGGCAAGGAACTGCCGGAGCTGTAAGCGCCTCTCCTTCAGTGGGTCATTAGCTGCCAAGGAGAAGATGCTCATATATTCCAGTGGCAAGCGCAAGCTTAGCAAACCTTTGTGTAGTTTAAGGGCGAATTGTAGCCGCACATGGTAACACGTGTCCTGTTGAGAAGAGGTACAAGACAATTAGCAACTTTTTCTTCACAAGCTGAATACACAAAACATGCACAAAATCTCTAGGGATTTCTCATCACAACACCTGACTTCGTAAAATCATTTAGCTCAGTGATGCCCAACCTTTTTCGGCCTGCGGGCCATATCCATTTCGGACAGTCGTGTCGCGGGCCACTTCACCGCAAAAATACAAAAAAAAAAAAAAAAAAAAAAAAAAGAGCAGATACCATCTTTTTATTAGAAACAAGTTGTACTTACCATTAATTATGTAGTAATTAGCGGGAAATTTGAAGTTGTTTTCCCGAAACCAACTTCTGAATGTCCGGCTGCATCGTAGAGACACCAAGTCGGAGCACTGAATCGAAATGTTCGTCCATCGAAAAAAAGATTGAGAGACGCCCCCACGTGGGGATAAATACTTCTTCTTCCCTTTCTTCTTTTTTTGTAAAAATTTTTTTATTACTAACATGCCGATTTCCTGCACTGTGGGCAGAAGTTTCGCGGGCCAGATGGCACCGCGTCGCGGGCCGGATATGGCCCGCGGGCCGTAGGTTGGGCATCCCTGATTTAGCTCAATTGAAACAAAAAAGCCAAACAGCATCAATTCTCTTGTTTAAAAAGCAACAGCATCAGTTTTTCCCTGCATCGCTTCAAAATAACCAAGTACTGTTTACTTCATTTTACTATTTTACTTGGGCTTCTAGTTTTTTTTTATTATTATGCAAGAGCTCTGACATGCACTGACAAGTGTCTGCTCCATGACCTTTACTTGGGATAGTGTTAAATGGTTGATACTTATATAAATAATGAACACGAGATAGTGGGGGAATAAACAGTTTAAATGTATACATTAATAAGTCCCACAAGCCACAAAGATATTAAAAAAACTCACGTTGATAAGCAATGCTAAAGCCTGGAACTGCTCACGTGTGATGATGTCACCAAAACACGGTTCTTCTGCTAGCTTCATCATGCAGCACCCTGCCTGAAGCCGCAGCCTGGCCAATTCTGGTTTGCTGAAACAATGCCACTAGCCTCAGTCATCACTGATAAACTGGACTCATTGGATGACAAATCCAACAGTGGTACAGTATTTACAGTATGAAGTAATCATTCATTTAAAGTTTAAAAAAAAAATGACATCTTTGTATGATATGTGCAAAAATAAGTAACAACAGTCCCAAGGACAATACTTCCCAGTCTAAACCTGGTTAGGGAGGATGACGGTGGTCCCAGTTTCACTATTAACTCATTTAGACATAAACATTGCATTCAAGGCTAACTCTAAATTCATTCTTGCCTCTGTCATTGTGACTACTGTAGTGCATTTAATACTGGAAATGTCAACCAAGTGGTAAAATGACAAGTGAAACTTAAATTTGTGCTTTTGTGTTGAGGATCATCTACTGTAATTCCCTTCTGAAGGGTATTTCCAAAATCTTTTTGATAGACTTCAAAGTATTCATCATAATGTTGCTTATATTATATGCAGATTATCTAGAACTGAACACAGAACCGAATGCCCAACCTTTCTCATGCTGATTCTTTGACCACCTTTACGTACAAACTTAAGACATCCTTTATCAAAAAATCAATGACTTCACCCTTCCATGTCCTGACCATGCGCTGGTACAAAGTGTGTTTAATCTGTGGGGGTGTTCAAGATATTGTTACTCATGGATTATGCACTTCCATATTCATATATGTATGGATAACCTTCATCCTGCTGTCAAGATTGTTTACATGCCAGCCAAACACTATGGCACTTATTCATCTAAAGGTTTTGAGAAAGATAAGAAACTAGATAGAATTGTGAAACTTGCCAAAGAGAAGTAAATCCTATACTTAGGAGTTTTCTTATGTGCAACAGCAAGTGCAGTTTAGTTAAACAAACGTCTTCGAGTCAAAAAAAGAAACATTGCTCAGGTTGTTGTGTTCAAGAAGCAAATTCTTTCCCAGAAAATAAAACGACTGATTTTGGAATACAGCTCTACAGATTTCAAGTTTATAATTATACAGAAGCTTAGCTTCGACTGAAGTTAACAGAATAATTAAAAGGTCCAATCCAAATTCACTCAACAGACTGGTAAGTAATTCTTCTCCAGATCAAAATTTAATGACTAACAATCAATCATTGCAGTCTATGTTGTATTATCGATTCTCTGTTAGTAAGTGGGTGCATTTGAACTTATTTTTCCAGGTGTATTATTGTTAATAAAATATAAACACACTGAAGTTACAGAAGTTCAACTGTACTTGCATGTATTCCCGTTAAAGCTCCTCACACATTTATCACCCTCAATTGGTTTTTTTCCACACCGCCAGTTGTTAGCATTGTTTTGGATAAGGATACAACTGATGCTGTGTTTGTCACTGAGTCACAATGTTACTTGTAGACCAGAACCGTATAGAAAGTGTTGATGTTGCAGATCTGATGCTTGATCTTTACGCTTTTTTTACCAGCACTGGTAGCTCATAGTTGGTTTTAACGTCTCATGCTTTTGTACAATAGCGCTGCTGTAAAAAGATCTCTTCGTTTTACCTAAAGTCCAAAGCTTGCTTGTACTGTTTGACTGGATAACAATCGATTCTAAAATGTTTTAAGCAAGTTCATGAGTACAGTGTGGGGAAGAAGTATGCACAGCATGTTTGAACAACGTATACAGCTATCCGTATATAAAGATCTCTGAACAAAGCTAATCCTTTGACAGTGTTTGAGGACTTATTTACCTTTAATGCCAAAGAGAAGTCAATGACATTGTCATACCATTGTTGTTTAAATTTGCCAATGTAAAACTGCCGTTTTGTGAGAAAATGTGAATAGCACATTACAGATAAGTGTTCACTATTTCAACGCATTCACTATCAAAATAGATGAAAATAAAGGCTGAAATTTACTTGATTCTTCCTTGTTCCATAAGGTCCCCTTCATGTATAATCACGGTATACAGCAGGCGCAAGGTAGAGGTACCAGAGTTGTTGGTATTATTTTTCAGGCCAAGTAGCCACCGCACTAAAAGCTTCATGGCTTGTACCTGCAGCACAGTTAAGTTTGGGTTTAGTAGTTCTAGAATTCCAACAAGTAGATTAAACCAACCCTGATATTGATATCGATTTTAAGATAAGTCTAGACAGAATTCCTTCCCTTTTTGATGCAACGGTTTCTTCCATTTGAGCATCAAGTAAAAAATTTTTTTAAGTAAGTGCAAGTCCAGCAGCAATCGGTGACCCTTTCTGTCTGTCAGTTATGTTAATGTGTATGTTCTATTTAGAAGGTGAACTGCTTCTAGCTCTGAATTTGCTGTTGGCAAAGAACATAATACATGCCTCCCTCCCAACTAAAAAAAAAGGGAAAAAATCTAGGAAACATTAGGAATGCAAATGTGCGAAGCATAAAACTAAGCTTGTCAAGTTCTGAGATGACAGCATTTTTAAGCAATTTAAGTGTGCTAAGATATATGGGTTTTTTTTTAAATTAGAGGATTCCAAGTACCACAAATCTGCATCTGGCAGTCAAAAGAAGGTAAAGGTTATTCAATCTTTTTTTCAGTCACTGGGGAGTATGGTTTTAGAAAGTCATGGCACTGCCCATCTCTTCTCCCTCCCTGCCTTACCTCCCCCAACCCTCTGTGAAGTCAGGAACCCATTCCCGACAGCTGGGTTGACTGGGAATAGCATACCTGCACCATCATAGGAATCAAACCAGGACATGTCCAAGTTTGGATTCCAGTAATCTAACTACTTGGCTATCCATTTACTTGGCAGTTTATATACACTGGAGAAAAATTACCAAGATGTATTGAAACATAACATACTAAAACTGTAATGTGGACAGTATATTTATAAAATGTTACAATTTCTAATTTACAACAGTAACACTATGTACAAAAAAAGAAGAGTAAAAGAATACACGTGAATGAACAATTAAAGGAGAAAGGTGATCAACCAAATAATAACAAATAATAATAAATGCTAAACAAACTACCTTCGCCTGAGTTTCCTCAGTGACCAGGTGATCAGCATACCACCCATCCTCTGTAGGTGGACCAGATGTCTGTAATAATACAGGTACAGTATTATTTAATTTAATTGAGCCAAGGGTATAAACAACCTTGATTTAGTGAATTTAAAATAATAATACATACCATTTGATAATGCCAATTTAATAATAAGTGCCAGCTCACCCTATCTTGCATCAGAAGGTCTTTAACAATTATTTTGGTGACTATATTCTTCATCTCTGTGGCAAAAGTTTGTGGACATAGCTGAGCAATGTGACCCAAGGCCACAATGGATGTAATGTAGTTTGCTGAGTCAGGATTCAGGGATTTCTGTACATGCTGCAAAAGGACATAATGATTAGATCAACACACACTGAAAATGCAAACTCATTGAGACCTACTGATGATGCCTGGTAGTACACTATATTCAGAAGGACCAAGAGTGGACAAACAGCCACATTAAAATTCTTGACGGAAAATGTAATAAGGATGTTTTTAACAATTTTCCTATCATATCTTGCTGTTCAAATGAGAGAGGAAAAAAACAACTCCTCTTGAACTGATGGTTAATATAGGATCTGCAAATGCATTTTATTTTAAATATAATGCCTTCACTGCACTGTAAAATTGTGTTCAAAATACAAAAGTCAGCCACAACAGCACTAGTTCCATCAGCTGGTAGAGCTGAATTACAGCCTGGTATTCTCTTTTTAAGAAATGAAGCCTCCCATGTACATAAGGCAATCAAATGAACAGCAAGTAATTAACTACCCATGAGCTTAACTCGCTCTTGGCCTAACACATCCCTGAGTGGAAACTTTTTCGCCAGTAGGGTGGTATCAAAAAAGCATGACAACGAGCATAAATATGTAAGGGAAGAAACTGTTGGTACAATTAGCAATTGTTCTATGGATTACTCTCCTTAAAAAGCTGAAAATTGTTTTATTTGAAAATAGGCAATGATTTAATTGAGAAAGACCATATTTGTGACTGTATCAGTTTCTCAATTTGACACGGATTTGTGTTCCAACAACTGAAAATGGCAAGAAAATACTAATGTTTAAATTCTAATATGTGTTGATGTGTGTGGCACTTTATGTTCGTGTATATTTTTTAATTATACTTCATAAATAATTTTTTTGTAAATTTCTACTTAATGACCTACTTCCCGAACATGAGCTACCCTATTCCGTACAGTTACCTTCTTTCATCTGAATTTGGTACAAGAAAACAAAAACTATATTTCTTAAAAATTACACTAAGTAAATGTTTAAAAAAAAAAACCTCTTTAAAACGGTGCATCACCCATTGTTGTCTTATAGTGTAGATTTAATAGGAATAAATATTTAAATACAACTTGTCAAATGGTCAATTGCAGCCATGTCAAACATTCGTAGCAAACCATAATGAGATGCCCAAAATGAGTTGAAACAATATCACACCTCAAACACTTGCGTCAGGATGGGCTCCTTGTTGCGACAGATAATGTTGATGCAGCGAATAGCATGTTTCGTCTGTTTTGGTGTTCCCATTTTGGCCAAGTTGATGAGCACAGGCAACAGACTCCTGCAATGTTACCCATGGCGACATCTACATACACTACTCATTACCAGCACAATAATAAAATATTTAATTCCATCCACTGATTACCATTCTTTGACATATCCTGTGTCACTTCCCTTAATCCTTTCACATAAATTATAATAACAGGTGCAAAGAAAAAGTCAATTTAGAAAAGTGAAAAAAAATTTACAGAGCATTAATTACTTTTTTCTAGTAAAGACATAAAATCTAAAGACTTACATGTACACCGTTGGATGCTGTTCCTCTAAACCAGACCCGTGAGTGACAAAATCTGAAGAGTACAGTCACCTGCAATAATTAGGTAAACTTCAAAACATTTTGATCTTAAATAGATTTTTTTTTTTTAAATGTTGAAATGCTGAATGTGGGAAAGGATTTGTGCATGGATTTATGCTTACATATATAGCTTTTAAAACCATTTTAAAATGAAAATTCAAAATAAACATGATAAAAAAAAATATAAAATAAACTTACATACAACATCATCGTCATGTTTCAAAAAGGTGAGGAATGCTTCATACACTTCCTTAGACCTAAAGCAATGGGGATATGCGAAGGACAATGTCTGCAAAAAATAAAGCCATTTATCGAAAATTAACGTTTGCAAAAAATGAGAGACACACAAGTGAAAGTTACAACTGTTTATAAACATGTAATAGTAGATTCATAATATACAGTTCAACTCTTTCCTTATGTGACTGTAACTAACCCAAAACCCCCTGGTATATGCAGCAGCAAAATCAAATTGTGACCGGTATTTATAGAAATTTATATTTATTTACTTACAATAAAACCAACCTTCTGCAGTACTCCGTTTTAAAGAGCATTTTAAATACATTTACGTGGTGGAAATTTTAACAAATATACGTCTTGTTTTCTTGTAGCAAAATCAACTTAAAGACTATCACTGTTTAGAACAGAGAATTAAATCCGAAAGTAGGTAAAAAATGTGACATTAAGAAACAAATATTTATAAAATATATATACACAAAAAGTACAAAACAGGCATATATTTTATTAGAATATACATTTGAATTTCAATATTACTTATTGTTTTCTTCTAATTTTCAGTTGTTTGAGTACAAATCCAAGTTGAATTGAGTAACCAGCAACCGACTTCGACATGGCACTTGAACAACTAAACCTTCGCCTACTTTCAAACATAACGAAATACCTGATTGGTTGACTTTTCCGGGATATGAAGGAAAGTAATCCATAGTGGAACAATTCCTAAAGGTTCCAGTGTTTTCTCCCTTATGTATTCGTTAATTTACGCATAGAATTACAAGCTCAGACTCTACTGTGGTTACAACAATGCTTCACACACCTGTGGCAATAGTGTATTCTAGGGCAGCTGCGCTTTCGGCTGGCTGTGGCCGTAACGTATACAAGGCCTTAAGTAAAATGTATTACTTATATAAATTAGGGAAAATTCTGTTATTATTTTTCTGTGAAAAAATATAAATTTAACCTTTACTAATACACTTTTATAATACTTCCTTTTCAAGTGTAAACTAAAACCCAAAGATGTCTGTAAAAGAGTTAAGTAAGGATTAACAAAAATAATTCAGTTTTTGTTTACCAGAATTCTGATTTTTTTTTACGAAGTTAAAACACTGTAAAATGGGGCTGTGCAGCTCATCTTTTGCCTGTGAAAACGTTGGCACGGTACGTTTGTCACTTAAAATGAGGTTCTCTTCCTCACAAGGTGCCGACCACAGCAGCGTGAATGGCCTTCAGAAGTGCCGGTAAGAGCAAGTATTCTTTACACAATTTTTGCTTAATGCTGAGAACATCATGTGTCAAGCTGATCTGGTTTACTGGAAATGAAAAATGGAAAATATTTGCGATGGCAGCTTACCAGCAGCAATTTGATGCCTTTAGAAGGGGCATTGTCCACAAGGTCTGCCAGTGGACCACGGCCAGTAATGAGTTCATCTACTAGCTTCACTAGATGAAGTACAGCACTGGAATCAATCATGACGGGTGCCACTCTTTCCAGCAGGGACTTTACTAAGTTGTAGTAAAATGTGTTCTGGCCTGGGGGGCAGCCAACTTTCTTCAAGACTTCTTTCTGTGATGATAAAATATAAAGAACTAGCATTTTGTTTTAAAAAAAAAAAAAATAAATGCAATAATGCCACTTCTCAGAAGAAACCCGGTGGTTTTCTTCACTGTTGCACCAACCTCTTTAAAAAAATGCAGAGGTCAGAATTAAAAAAAGAATTAAAATTGTTGAAGTCTGACATTTTAAACTTCTTTTTAAGAAATCAAAACAAGCAAAGCTGCCATTTCTGTTAGCCAGGGCAAAAGCCAGCTTTCTCACCACAGTGTCCTCAGCTCTTTTGCAAGAGCAGTCAGTGCCAACTAGTGTCTTAAAAAGGTACCGCATGCGCCGGTCATCACGCAGGCTAATGTTGAGTTTTTTAATGTAGTCATGTGGTTTTTGCTGCTCTGGAAGTGTACCTGTGACATTCATGAAAAACCAAGATTGTGAGTTCACTTAAAAGTAATGAATTATAATTTTATCCATATCAAAACCCAAACCTACAGTCAACAGTGTTGATTTTAACGATGCTTTGTTGAAATATCTCTGCTAATTAAAAGCAATTCTGGAAAATGTGATCCACCAACACAAAATGAGTCTTAGTTGCACAGAGCAGTTTCTTAGCAGAGATCCAGAAAGGTGATGGTCAACATTGCAGTTTTACTTTTCTTTAAAAAATGGACTCCTTGGTTATTGAGCTAACAGGAAAATGCACTGCTGTTAAAATAAAAGTTAGAATGGTCTTTAAAAAAAAAACATTTTAATTGAGGTACCCCACAGCAATCTGTCCCAATTTCTGCAGCTAAACAATAATGGTACCATTTCCCTGTTAGAACCCCATCATATTATACCTTGCCAGAGAGCCCCGAGTTAGTATTTTCAGTCTCTTTAATGATCAATTCAAATATTAACCAATCAAAAGATTTATCTACAAAAGTTTAGGAGTAAACAAATCTGGTCATTGATCTCAATGCTATACAATGGAATACCGAACTGTCCTTGGTAATGAAAGAAAAGGGGTTGAGCGATTGGCTGACGGCGATGAAACTCATTCCTTCTGCCAGGTTTTGTTCACACGTTCAAAGTGCTGCGAAAGCATGGTGAAAATGTATCTGAGTAATGAAGCATCATTAGCTTTTAATTCATGAAGCCAGTGGAGCATTTTGTGCTTTTTATTGAATAAAGGTGAAAGTGTTTATTCAGTGCTGAGTAAATAAACAAAGACATTTTGGTATCAAAGTTGTGGTTCTAGAAATGTTGTTTTTGTGTGGCCCACCAGTTCCCCCAAGTCTTTTAGTGTGCAAAAACATGCATTTTTCTATAATTTAAAAAAAAAATTTTTTTTACTCATTTTTGCCACAATAGTAGAAATTTTTCTGCTGTTTCAGCCAGTGTGCATGATGATAAGAGTGCAGCAATAGTTTTCTTCTATTTGTTTATTTTAACAGCATAAGGCACTAAAAGCAAGCAAATATTCATTGCTATGTACTTTGTGTTACTTGAAATGATGTACCTTGCTGTATTTTAACATCATGGAAAATTTAGTACATTTTGAACAATTAGAAGTACCTGTCGCTAAGGAAAAACCTAGAGAAATAGCTGAAAATCTTTGAACCTGCTTTTTTGAAAACGGCTACCACTATACTTGAACACTTCAAATCTTTATAACTCGCTCAATTTTACGACTAGAAGAACAACCTTGGTATCAAAAGAAAGGTCAAAATTTGTGTATTTTGAAATATACAATTTGTAAAATCTCAAATTTTCAACTTAAGACTCACTCTGTAGCGGTGGCAGGTCACAAATATGCACTTCAATTTTCTTCTACACCTTTACCTGTGTACGTCTCCCACTGTACACTGCACTAATGGTGGTGGCAAGCACAGTGTTAATGCAAGAAATGTTGATTTTATAAACATCAAAACTTTCTTTTAAAATTACAGTGCATTATATATAATTAATAAAATATCCCATTCTCAAGGTTTTTTTTTTATTCTTTAATGTCTTACGGGCCAGAGCAGAGAGTCTTGGAATGATTGGAGGTGGATTGGGCTGGTCCTGTTTCTCATGGGCATCAATCAACTGGTGCAAGACTTGTCTCACACTGAAACATAACGTCAAGTTTAGGCATAAGCAAAATTAATTACACTCCTTATACATTGATCCAGCACCATTCAAAATAGCTATTGATCTCACCTTCTAAGTTTCTTTTGTCATAAATGTAGGTAGGTAACATCAAACAATCCGTTCCTTTTTGCCTCTCACAGAGATTTTTACTTCTCAATCATAAATCGGAAAATAGTCATTAAACTGTGAATAGATCAAAACTGAGTTGGAATAAATCAACAAATTTTAGCCATTTTGCCAACGACAGAAATTCTCATTGCTATGGGTACAGACAAATGGATTACGTCATTTCAAATTTGTAATCAGAAACTACAAAATAAGCCAACAGCAATAACCTAGAAAGACAACTTAGCTTCAGAACTATTTATAGCTTCAGCCTTTCACTCATATAGTGAGGAGAGAGAATGCTGATTTTAATGAGACAAGATGTCTGGTTTTGCATAATTGTGTAACCAAGGCTCAATGAGAGCCATTTTTGGAAAGAACATGAGGTTTTGAAAAAAATTCAGTAAGAGTAGGTGTGAAAAATGAATTTACTTAACATCTAAACAAATAGTTTTCAACAAGAGCACACTTGAGCCATACTTATTGTATACCAAAGTATTTCACTGTCAAATTTGACAAGGTCACCCCAAAACTGCTACTAAGCCCATAAAAACATGCATAATTCTATAGATGCATCAACAATACTCACTTATTTCTGTGTTTTAACATTTCTGTAAAGGCTCTGCAAGAACAAATAAATCTGAGCTGAAAAATATGACATGACCAAGAAAATGATGCCATTTGCTCCCTTCTTCAACAAACAAGCATATGCAAGTGCCCACTCACACTCTTTGATAAGGAATACAAAAGATGGTCAAGCATGCCAGAAGCAACCTTTTTGTTTCTACACTAACTTTGACTGACCTGTTCTATATATGCACAAACAGCCAAATATGGTCATCAGTTTAACAAATTTTTACCTTGATCAATTTGCTTAATTATTTTGTCTAAAATAAAAGGTTACACCAAAAACAACCCTATCTTATAGCCGTCAAACGAACATTTTAACACACACACAAGCTCTCCAGAAATGTCATGAAAATTATGTATACCAAAATAAAATTCTAATATCCATCCAAAAAAAAACAAAAAAACAAAAAAAAAAAGCAACAAACAAAAAAAAACCTGCAATGTTTGCACTGAAAAGCTACTGCCTTACATACTACAATAGTAGCTTAAAAGCAGTGTCATGTGGTAACCCTGAAAGGGAAGTAATAATTGCCCTAATTAGGGCCTAGGGTGGTTTGTTGACAAGCCAAAGACCACATGAAGAAAGGGGTATGTGCCAGGGTGTTGTATGAAGTAGACAGCCTTAAGTGATTACAGCAAAGGTATCAATATCTAGGGAGAGAGTAACAACTCAGGGGTCTCCCACACCTGTCTGCCAAGACCTAGTAGGTTAGGTAGGGCAAAGGGTCACTAGGGGTGGTGCCTCCCTCTTGTCCATGATGGCTAATTATTGATTGGATGATTAGTGGTTGACCATTGGCATCCCTTGCTTTATGTGTCTGTCTGAATGTGTGAAGCAGGGAAACAAAAACATTGCAAGACACTTCTTGGAACAGTATCAGCATGATCGGAGCAGCCAGTCATAAGTCAAAACGACTTCAGCTTTCTCCAACACCAACTTCACTTTTACTTCAAGACCAAGTCTTAAGCCAAGAAGGCAAGACTCGATAGGAAGAATTCTTGGGTTCTCTCTAACCTTGACGCAAAGGGCAAGCTAGTGACAAGGAACTGTTAGGACTGCCTAATGTCACTGTGGAAATCAATGGACGATGCAACCAGTAAGTGTAGTGGAAACTCTCAGTAATCAATGTGTGCTCATTGTGCATAATGTTCCCCTGCAAGGTTGTTGACGTGGGTAGCAGAAGTTTAACCCTACCACCCGTGGGTCCAGTTCCATAAAACACAGGAACCTTACAACAAACAGTCACCAGCTAAGATATTTGAAATACTAAATTTTTGTTAGAAACCATAAAAAGATAAAATAACAGATGGTGTGCGCATATGTGGAAGAAGTCCATGAGAAAAGAAAAAAAAAAACAACCCCAACATAGTCTTGTCTATAGAATACATATTCCAAAAGGCCAAGCAAATCTTCCTTTGTGATAGTCTTTTTTGTTTTTGCCCACTGTACACTTTGATCACTTCCACACACACTTTTGATTACATTATGAAATGAGATCATATAACTATAATAAATAAGTAACAGGATTTTTTCTTTACTTGACTGCATTGTCATCCAGTGAGCAGTACAACTCCAGCAGTTTGCGCATTCTTTCCTCTACAGATAAAGTGTATGGCACCAAATGAATATTGAGGATGCGCTCCACCAACAACCTGTATAACATAAGATAGAAAAAGTATCTCTCAAAGTTTTAATAGTCACGTCTCCACACTTTGTTTCCTAAGAAAATCTTTAAACAAACCAAAATTGGGAAAACAAATGCTTTTGAGTAAAGAAATAGGTAGACGACTCATCAACGGCAAATTATAACAGTAAACTTCAGTTTTGGGAAGCATCTGTTGTTGGCATGCTTTCCCTTGCCCCACCACCCACACACCCCAAAAATATATATTTCATTCTGCTTTACTTCCCTAATAAAATATCCAAAACAGACCCCCAGAGAAGTTTAAATAAGAAAACCTGTTTTAAGTTTTTATGATTATATGTAAACTAGCATTCTTTAGGAAAATGTCTCTTATGATAATTCTGTCTTCCATATTCATAAAAGCAGTTAACTCATCTCATACCTGTCATCATTGCTATTCTGGTAATAGTGATGAAAAACCTTGTTTCTGATCCAGTCTACCCGTGCAGCCTCTTGTGGGTCAACAGGATCTTTGCTCATCACAGTCTTATAGATATTGCCAAGTCCTAGTAGTGCCTCACGACGAATTTTGAACTGGATACAAGGTAGGCAAGAAATGTGTACATCATGCAAAATCATGCATGTATATCTTTGTGTTTCAGTATGTAACCTACATTCTGAAAAATTGTTTATAACTGTTTGTCTAACAGATATTCATCCACCTCTATAACATATGCAGATCTCTTCAAGGTTTCTAAAAATGTGTCAGTACTATAATCACAGAAATTTCACAATTGCTTATCTACAGCTTCTCTCAGATTCAACAAAAAAATAATGGGGTGTCAAGGCACACATCAGAAAATACTTCACACCTTTTTATCCAGGGTTCTTTCCCTGATGAAAACTAGCATTTCATCAGTAACAACACTGAAGTCTCGTTTCGCTACCTGCAGCATGCAGTTCACCACCTCCATACGCACAGTCTCCTCAGGGTCATGTTGCCTGACCTTCATTTGTTCTGAAACAGACAGTACAATAAAAGCTAGTGGAGTGTTGGTATAGCTGTACACAAAGAAACAGAATTTCCAATTTTTGTAAAAATTAGAATGCATAAAATGAAAAATGATGCATGGTCTGAAGTAGTGGGAAGGTTGAAAAACAGGACCGGTTAAACTGTAAAAGTTAAAATCTTTAATATTCCTTGCATATAACTTCATCATTCTATATTTTTAACTTGATCAATTTTTAATGGATATGGACTACAATATGTTTTCATGGGACTGCCTCATAATTTTACCAATAACACATCTAGGTCATTTACCTACCAAGAATGTCTTTGACCAGCTCAGGATGGTTGAGAATAAAATGCTGTGCATACTGAACACAGATAGTTCGCACAGAAATGCTGATATCATTGAATCTGCAAGAGCCATGAATAGAGCATTTGAAAAATTACTCAAAAACCATATTTCTTCTTAATCTCTCCTCCCTCATAATAATAGAGTGAACATGTATAGAGCCATATCCTGGTCATATATGTAGGCTCATGTCGTTTTACACACCCCCACACACAGATATACATGGACGAACACAACATGCGAAATTGTTGTCTAGAGATGGCCATACGAGATGAAAGATATGTCGCAAGAACCTGTTATGGTTTTCCTGTAGTTTTCTGAAGCACACATGTACTGTTTATCATTTGATGACCAATCTGTAATACCAGGAACAAACCTGTTATTCTGATTTAATTATGTTTGTTCAATTAGATGCAAATTTCTAAAAATAACCTTAAGGGTTTATATTTCTACAGAATGAGAAATGTATATTTCATATAAACAAAAAGACACCAAGTAAACTTACCTTCCTAGAAAACAAACCCACAATGGCTTGTTTTTTAATGCCAGGTCTGAGCCCTGTTCTGAGAACATCTTTGCTAGCAGCTTTGTGACATTTTTTCGCTCATGTTCCTCATTGCTCTGTAAAAGAAATGTTTCTATTTTCAATTACAGTAAATATCTCCAACAAGTATCTTTGGTACCAAGTAGAAGTGGGGAGAGGAATAATCAATGCATAATTTGTAAAGCACATACTCACACTTCTAAGAAGTATGCTCTTAGCGTTTAAGAACAAAAACAAAACACAGCATACAAGTGACAGGAAAACAAACATAGCATATGAACTATAAAAGAAGTTTGTGAAGAAGGTATGCAGGGCAGCCAGCAAGCAAGGTTGCAGTAATCAAGCCTTGATAGAACAAATACATAGACAAGAGTGTTGGTAGAGCGCATAGACAGAATGTGACAGATGGCGCTGATCTTGCTTAGCTCATAATAGGCAGACTGGCAGACAGGTGTCCCTTGTTTAGCAAGACTCATGTCTGCATTGACAATGAATCCCAGGTTCCTGACAGAGGACACAAAGGTGATGTTGATTTAACCTAACTTGATGTGATTTGGTGGACAAACGAGTGAAGATGGATTTCTGCTTCTTCAACATAGGAAGGCTTCCGTTTTATAATCATTGAGTTTAAGTTTGTTTGTTACCATCCAGTCTTTGACTTCATTAATACAGGTTTCTATAGTGCTGGTATAAGAGTGAGACTCAGCCGGTGAAGTAGAGCAGTACAGCTGTGTATCATCAGCTTATGATTGATGAGAAACCTTGTGAGACTGGACGCAAGATGAAAATGGCTTCATATACAGAATGAACAGAACTGGGCCGAGTAATGAGCTTTGAGGGACGCCACAGGAAAAACAAGCTGGGCAAGATGTTTGACCATCAATGAACACAGTCTGCATCCTATCAGTGAGATAGGAGTTGAACCATGCTAATGCAGGTCCAGAAATCCTATAGAAGGTGTGTAAGAAGGAGCAGAGAGTGGTTGATAGTGTCAAATGCAGCAGACAGGTCCATTAGAGTTCAGGCAAGGTCAGATAATGTGTCGGTGGTCACTTTAGAGTAGTTTCAGTACTTAGAAAAGGTATATATGCTGAGCATGGAAGATGAGCTGGTGTTCTTGTAAGTAGGCCCAGAGCCGTGTCAGGCACCGATATCGAGTCCAAGGATGATCAAATGTCCAAAAACTTGTTAGCAAAATAGTCACAAAACACTTGTGACAGTAGTGAAGCAGGATAGACAGTGGGCAGCGGCGTTGCCTTGCTAATTCCAGTCATTTGACTGAAGATATCAAAAAGCATCTTAGAGGAGATGCAATTAATTATTAGGGCCTGAAGATATGACGTTTAGATCTTGTTGATATATTTTGCAACGCTTCATGGCATTATAAAACTCTTTGTGGATGGGAGTCCAGTCTTCCGCCAAACACACTCAGCTTGCCAGGGAGTATGCTTCAGGTCACGGAGCTCAATACGGATCTGTGAATATCAAAGTGCATATTTGGAGTGGCGCATCAGACGTCAAGACACTGGAGTGTGGTCATCAACAGCTCTACATAAAACACATTTCAGTTGTTCAGCAGAAGGTGGTTGGAGCAGCGCCATTTGCAGTTGTGCTTTGAATGTGAGTATATCAACACTGTGTAACGAGCAAGTCTAAAAACTGGCACCGATGATGGGCATACGCAATCAAGATCAATCAAAATGCAGTATTGATCAGATGTGAGATCTTGAGAAACATCAACTAACTGCACTGAGTTTTAGAAAATAGAAAACGAGCAGTAAGAATTAGATCTTAAGTAATGGTAGAGAACGTAACCATTCCAGTAAAATCCACAGAACCAGAAAACAAGGCAATTACAAGCAAAAAAAACAAACAAAAAACGGTAACAAATGAAAGTTTAAGAGAAACAAATGCAACTTGAACCAAAAGAACTCTATTATATATCATTATTTAATTTAGAAAAAGACCAAGTTATTGTTTAAAAACATGTTAGCAGTTTAAATAATTTGAGGTGTAATTTAGTGCCAAATAAATTGCAAACACTGTTTCCAAAACGGTCAATTTCCTGATAAAATTCATTTTGCTGCAGATTAGCCAAACAATATGTAACCTTACTGTATGGATCTAAATCATCTCTTTGTTGTGATCCGGGTATCACATTTCAAACCAGATATAAGGGCACTAGGAGTCTATTACTACAACACCTCAATCGCAGATCCAGGCACATATATCTGGGTTTTACAATTACAGCAATAGCCTTTGATCATGTGGAATGCAGAAGGCCTGACATTTTCACAAAAGTTAATATACTAGAAAGGTGCCATACACAACTGTGCTTTCATAAGCTGGATATTGCTGGAATGACCAATAAAATAAGTAGCTATTAACATCAAATATTACCAAGAGAGCCATATATTGCTGGAACAAAATAGATACACCAGCTCAGCTGTCTACTCTAAACAGAGCCATGCAATTCGTCTGTTGGGCTTGGGATGATCTGACCTTTTAGTCTTAAGATGAAATGGAGGTAAGTGGGGCAATTTGACTTTTGCTGCATGGGCAAAATAACTGGTGACCTGTGAAAACACTACATGTGCATAAGCAGAGACAGGGTAATGGGAACAAAATTGCTACCAATCACTGCTAAATTCTTTTCAGAAACTGTTAGAAAAAAATATACTGTTTACTTTGTAGCATGCTGCTAGTTATACGTCATCTGTGCAAACCTGGTTATCTAACTGTAGTAGTTTTACAATGGTCAGTACCAGCTGTGCCAATCATCAACTATAAAAATTAGATAACAAATAAACGAGTGTATTTCAGGTGCTGAAATTTCCAGAATATATTTTTATTGTCTCTTTCTACCAGAATCTGTTTTAACTCAGCCTACTCAGAGAGGTCTTTAAGATAGCAGGCAAGATTTTACCTTGAGTTTAAACTCCAACTGAGGAAGCACCGCAAAAAGAATGGAGGGGGACACTTGATTCAGCTCATAAATAAGCTCATACAGATGATTTGACACTTCACTCTCTGATGTTTTGCCCAACATAAGCATGTTATTGAAAAACTGCAACAACAAAAAAATTAATAAATAAAAATAATTATCTGCAGCATAACATGTGCAAGTCATAATTTGTAATGACAACAAAATAGTCAAATCTTTTATTACATATTAAGTGGGGTTTATTTATTTTTTTTTTGGGGGGGGGGAGGGGAAACATAAATTCAGCGCATCAATTTATCATTTTAAGGAAAGCATAAACATCCACAGAATTATACAGATTCTGGTTAATATTCGTGAATGATAATAATATTAAAAAAATCTTTCAATCCCAGAATTTCCATCACACTCTCTTTCTAAACAAAATGTCTAAATATATTCATATAAAAAGGTTAACTCTTACAGCATTCACATAAGGCTCAATGGCATTGCTAGTTCTGCGAAGAAGATCTTTAGCCATTCCATATGCAACTTTGTTGTGACCCTAGAAAACAAAAGAAAAACAATAATCATGCCAAGGATTAATAATAATAAAGTGAACCTGTAATGCAGAGCATCACAACCAAGTCAGATCGCATTTTCTGCAAAGAACAATAGTGATAAATGAACATTAGGTAACAGACAATGGATGTAGAGGCACACTGAACAAAAAGATGAAGTACAAGAGTGGAATGTAAAGGAATGGATAAGATATGGAGGGATATAGTTACTATAAACAGTGTAGCATGAAGTCATTACATGATGGTTAACAAGACACAATATTGCAAAAGGAGTTTAGTAATTCAGATATAGCACAGAGAACATATATTTTCTGAGAAAGTTTGAATGTGGCCTTTTTTTTTTTGGGGGGGGGGGGGGGAAGAATTGGTGTTTTACGCCGTGTCAGCAACTGAGGCTATATTACGGCAAGCAGCCAGCCCTGTAAACAGATGCCACGTGCAGAGAAAGAACAGCGTGCCCGAGACGAGAAATGAACTCAGGGCAGCCAACCTTCACTGTATTGGTGACAGGCGCTAACCGTTGCGCCACCGGACCGCTTAGAAGTGCCAACAGACAAGATTACAAAAGATTACACATGGAAGTATCTAGACAATGGGATAAAGTGAAAAAGGGGCTGCCAAAATTATAATTAAAGAGACGGCTGGTCATTTGCATATTACGTCATGCCATTAACTAAGGCTATATCACAGCAATATAATTTAAAGAAACAAATACTACAAGACATGATATGAAATTTAAGAAGAAAACTGCAACATAAACTACCTTTCATTTTCCAATTTTTTCTTTAAATGTCTCAAATTTAATGTGTATTTTTATATAAAAAAATTTGTAAATATTAAAAAATTTGTAATCCCTTACTGCATAAAGAAAATTTTTTATGAACAAATTTAAGGTAATTAACTCAAAAATCATAAGTCTTTTTTAAAATGACAACTCTAACATAAGATAACTCAAAACATACTCAAGGGATTTTAAACTAAATAATTCGGAACAGACTGTATCATCTACTAAACCAAATGGAATGTAACGTAGACAATAAATTATATAAACAATATTTCCACAATAAACATTGGCTTTAATCAAAACTGCTGGAATCAATGAGGATGAACTGTAGTCTCCCTCCCTCTTTCCTCCCTACATACACAATCTCTGATAAAATATGCAGCATACCCGTCTTGGCTCAACCATGTTCATAAGAATGACATCCAGAAGCTCCTGGGAGACAGAGTCCGCTTCTACAATTAGTGGTGTCATCATATCAAGCATGAAGTTCTTCACTTTACTTGAGTGTTTGTCACTGCATCATAAATCATACACAAGTATATATATATATCTGCCCCAGTGAGTGAATCTATCATAGTTATATTATCTATAATATATTCAACACTCATTTCTCCACCTCATTTCAAGTTAACAATAATTATAAATACGAAAGAAACACTTTAACCTTTGAAAAACTGTTTCCCCACACCACACAGACGAAGAACTTTCAACTGCAATTTAAAGATTGGACAAAACACTTGGTAGCAAATTTTTTAAAATTTTAATTGTTGTGCCCTAACCTTTTATTTATTGGGTCAGTGAGATGATAAAAGTACATGGCACCTTTTTTTTAAAATATCTATAAAGGGTGGTGCTGATCTCCTTTCCCTTGCTGCTTTACCTTCCCCAGCCTTCTATGGTGTCAGGTACCACTTCCCAAAAGTTGGGTTAATTGGGTGAAGATCACTGCACCACATGGGTATCAAAGAGAGGCACCTCTGGGTTTGGAGGCCAGCGTTCTATCTACTCAACTACTTCAATTTCCCAAACAGACTAACCAGTTGTGAAGATGTAAAATAAATAAATGTGCATACCTTACGATAGAAAACATCAGCTTGAATAAAGCACAAAATATTTCCTGATTATCATCCAGTTCAAGGCAAATATTGAATGACTTGACCCATGCCAGATTCTGAAACATTCAATTAAACAATGTTCATGTCTAATACAGTATTTTCAAAAGATCATGAAAACTAAGAGATTCAAAACTCCCCAAGCACATATTCAGGTTCTAATTCTTTCTATTTCTACAGATAACTTTTAAACAAGAAATGTTAAATGTCTGCATTGCATCTTGCGAAATTCAACTAGTTAATACTACAAAAACTATGCTATATATGAACACAATATATAAAAACCAAATATAGGAAAAGGTAATATAATCTAATAACTGAAAGTAAATAAGCCATTTGCAATTTTCTGGGTCTAGGGCAGGCCAATGAAAGGCAGAGCCTAACTCTTTATTTTATCTGCCCAGACTGGGCAAGGAAATCAGTAAACTGTTTACACACACGCCACCCACGTACACTCTCTTAGACTCCACACACAATCTCTAACATATGCTAAAGAATTTGTGGAACTTTAGCACTTTACTGTCTCAGACAGATGCAGTGATTCTTACCTCCAAAAGATAAAAGTATCGCCTGAACGAAGGAGAATCTGGATCTTCAAGTCCACGCAACTGTTGTATCAAGAACTTGAAAATTTCCTGTTATAAAATATGTCTCATTTAACACTAGTTTAAAAGTTAGAGCTACACACCAGATTATTTATGTGCTAAGCTGATGACACTATACCCAATAAACACTTCACCTTTTCCTGCTACATGAAGAATAAGCCTTTTACATGATAGTGCCCATTAAGTAAGCAGATTTCATGATACTAGTGACAATCCTGATTTTGTGCTTATAGATATACATATATATTTTTTAATGCTGCTGGAAATTATAAGGTCTACTATGGTGATAATTTACCTTCAAATGATCCTGATCCCTGTATGGAGCTTCAGGAGCAAAGATTCTGAAGACATCAGCTATACAACATGCAATCAGCAGTCGGACATCTTTGCTAGGATGATCCATAAAGAAGTCAGAAGCTATGTAAAGTGCAAGGCTAGAGTACTGTTCGTTGTCATCTTGGCCCATGTCCTGAAAGGCACGGGCCAATAACTGTAAAAAAAAAACAAAAAAAAAAACGAAAGAATGTTAAACACTTGGAATCATATTTGATGGGTCAAGGAAGTTAAACTGTAGCAGCCAAAAGCCAAGTCAAAAATAAAACAAAATCCCCCGCTTGAAAAGAAGTGACAAGATTATGAGGGCTTTTTGCTATATAATAATCTTGTACAAAGTAAACCAGAAAAAAGAGGTGATCAACCTAGCAATGTGGTTTTCATACTAAAAAAAAAAAATCTACAGTTTAATTTGACACATTTTCTAATAAGCGAGCCGTTTTTAAAAATGGTTCATTCATTCTGGTATCAACATGACTCTAATTTTAATGGCACAAAGTCTGCTAATGGATATGAGGAGTTGTGCAATAACAAATATACTTCAAATACAATGACTACATGCATATGGATGAATAACAAAAGGAAAACAAATCTCATATGATTTTATTTCACTTGGGTGGGTAAAAAACAGAATGGATGATTGCTTTTGTAAGTAACAATGGAGACATCACCAGTAAATATACAGCTTTACATGACTTCAGTTAAGTACAAACAAAAAGCATTCTTTGGTTTGCTGCATTCTCTCTTGAAGTCTTACACTAAAAATACATTAAAGATTAGACCTCAAAACAATTTATTAAACTGTCTTCTAAATGCTCGTTCTTAATGTTATTGTTAATTGTAATCTTAATTGTTTGATAATAAACAATGACAAAAAAGTATTTATCTTTCATGTCTTATGCCATCTATTAAAAATATTTTAAACAGTGGGACTTCTGACCCCCCAATCATTTACATTTCTAAATTCCTAGGCAAATTTTCTTTAAATGATTAGTTGATCTCTAACATAATTTATACACATTTCCATACAATGAGTAAAACAGTAAAATAAAAATGGGTGAATATTCATAAGTATTCACTGTGACCCTGTCCTGACCATATGCATGCATAACACGTGCATGTAATTTACTTTGTGTATGAGTAGCGTATGCTGTAGAAGTGAGCGCATCTGTTTTATGCGAATAGGGGTGCATGGCTGTTAATGATTTAGTCTATGTATGATTTATGCAAGTGCTATGAAAGGCACTACATAAATCCTCATTATTATTATTATGTATCAGAATTATACCAAATTATATTTAAAATAAATAGAAAAATGGCATTTATCCTTCAACACAAAAACTTCAATACTCCATTATATGATCTATAAGGTTTTCTATATGGAAACCACTGAAAATTAAAAATATATATGCATCACCTTGAAATAGTCAAAACTTCTGTATGTCTTCATTTGTTAGAAGATGCTTTATTTTAAAGTGACAGGTTACCACAATGGCTTCATCCAACAACCCACCCAGTGATTTTCACAATACTCAGGCTTTGAGGTTTACTACTCATTCAGGACCTTAAATGTTAATGGTCATCTTAGAAATAAAAGACTAGACCTTTGACAACAGTGACACCTGAGTATATTCAACTGCAAGGCCACAACCATATTTCTATTAGGCCTATTTATGTAGTTACTACAATTACATCATAGTGTTAACTGCATAATGTGCACAGGTGAGACTATCCATTAAAGACTGAATACAGCGTACACAGCAAACATTTTCTCATATTCTAGTGTTACTATCTAACACCTAGGCTTTTTCAACTGCACACTGTCAAAGCTTTTTAGTATACCAGTGCAAAATGGTGATGTACTTCTGCAAAAAAAAAAAAGGAAGAAAAGCCCTAAACCACCAACTATTTGTCAAAACTGATCTAAGGAGGCGACAAGTTCCAACATTTTTCAATACTGAACTTGCCGCTGTAATGAGACTTAACGACCTAGCGAGAATCAACGATTCTTTGAGGTCTATGCATGTGCTTAAGGTCACAGTTTATGGAAGTTTTTCAGGTCATTTTCTGTAAGACTCAATGTCCGGGGACTATATGGTCTATCCACAGGCAGACACTGAGTCTTGTGGTGCTGCTGAATGGGTGTCTTCTACGAAACATGTCTTGATAGATTAACAGACATTTTCGTGCATTTGCAGAAAATGACCTGTAAAAACTTCCAACTGTGACCTTAAGCGCATATGCAGACCTCATGGAGTCGATTCTCGCTAGGTCCTTGCGTCTCTTTACACTGTCAAGCAGGAAAATGCACTCTACAGATTTTGTATTAAATTAATTTAATTTTTTTTTACAGTTTCATATTATTTATGTTCTGAGAATAATGTTAGGTCAATAAAAAAATCTGATCACTTAAAAAATAATAATAAAATTACACTTCCATAATGATGGACCAGTAACGGAGCTGTTGTAATACACAACTGCTTATACGTTTTAACTTCATTTTTCTGGCATTATCCAAACATCTTTATTTTCATTATATACATACTTCACTCTTTGTGAGAATGGGAAGATCTACAGTATTCCTTAATGTTACATAGCTCATCATCTTTTACATGATGTACAAATTTCCATACCTACGGAGTAATCTACTATTCAGGAAGCTTATATAACACTCACTTCTTAAAAGTAAATTAGTTATATATTAAAAAAGAGACTAATTACACAACTACATATAAGGATGTAAGGATATAAAGAAAAATGTCACCTTCAAACGCTTGATCAGTTCATCTTTGCCTAACTCTTCTGTTAGTTCTTTACATCCTGGTGGGTAAACAACTTTGCTACCCTTAGCGATGTTCTTTGCCATTTTGTCTCTCAGCGCATCTGGAAAAAAAAAAGTGTTAATTAGGAAGAATCATATGTAAATTAACTTTTTGAACTTTTTTATTTTGATAATCAAACTCTGTAAACTTTCTTATCATGAACATTTTAAAAACATGCTTTTGTTTCTGTGAATAATCCTTACTTTTATTTTAACTATTTTAGCAAATTTGAATGTAATTTCTATTTTTAAAAATATTTTACCTTCAGATGACTTTTAAATTAAAACTCAATTTCAATTGTGTTTAGAATGTATTTAGTAATGCACATTTTTATCGATGTCAAACATATTTCTCACCTACATAGTCATTTTCAAAGAAATATGTGTCATGTTAAGGTTATTCCAAAGCAATTCCAAATTTAATCTTAGATTACGTTACTGCCCTCTTTATATGCAGACTTAAACCAACAAAAATCATGCTTTGTAATATTGCTGCATTCACTTCTCGTTCTCCTTCTTATTTGTTTATTCATTTCTAACTTCAATAAACTCTAAAATAGCAATAATTATTTCCATAACACAACTCTAAAACAAGATTACGAACACCCTTTCGAATATATTTTACACTGAAAACTATTTTTCTATTTATCAAACTAACACTGTAAAACAAGTGTCAAAACACTACAACACTATATCCCGCAATAATGAAATTTTTGCCAATGTATTATTTTCATATTATATATACATATCACATTCAATAATTCTGTGACGAGTACTACACAGATTAGTAAGAAGCAGCCATTTTCTATCCTAAGCGTCAGGAATAACAATTTTTACTTGAACTCATAAGTGAATCTGGTTTCTGCACATAAACTGTTTCACCAAAATAAAGCATCTTAATTTTTGATTACATAGTATGCATATAAAGCAAACTGATTACCTCAAGCATGAGAAAACTCCACAAAAATTAACAATACTCCAAGCAATAAGGTGTAACGCTTACCCGCGCGAAAGAGTGCGCTTTTCTCTAACACGACAAGATCCTCATTTCTGATTGGTTTATCAGCTTTTTTTAGAACGAGGAACAAGAGCAATAACAATCACCTGTTTCGTACTTGCTAAACAAACTTTAAAAATGGTATCATCAAATATAAGCAAACTAAAATATTTAACTCGTCTTTAGCAATACGTATTGAGTTTTAAATTAAATGCATGTTTAAAGCTTCCGTATTGCAACTTGCGAAGAGAGACCAATGGAATTGCGTTTAACATCTGATGATGCACAAAGCGACCATGCACACGCTAGTTCTTAACCTTCTAATAGGTCACTACTCGGATGTAAACAAGAGTGATTCTTAGTATTATCTTCTAGATGTGAAACGTAGAACGACATCGGTTAAACATATAACACAGTGTAGTAATATATTACGCTATCATGTCTAAGTGGAGTCGTAACAATATGCAGCGAAGTTCTCGGGAACAGAAGGATTGTATTGGTGACTCTCATAACAACATCGCTAAAGTGAAAATATTTGATACAGTTACGGAAATATTCAAAGACAGAATCGACAGTGATGTGATACGATTGATTCTAGAAGAAAGCCAATGGAAAGGTATACCATATGTCTTATTCTTACCCCATAATTTCAAGGTCGAATTTGTGTGTGAGCGGGTCCATGTGGTTATAAAAACAATATTATTCTTAGTCATAGTTAACAAGAAAGCACTCATTGTGATTCTGCCATTGATTTTTTGGTATGCAAATAGTTACTGAAATATATTGATGCAGAAATCTGGATTTGGTTTACAGTCAAACGTCATCGTGAACAAAATGAATGGTAGAAGATTTGCAACTAAGCTAGGCGCAGTTGTAGCTTGCACTGTTTGGTAAAATGGCATTTGGTATTACATACAGTAGAACCTCCCTATTGAGACTTGCTAAAATCCACCATATCAGGTCTCAGCTGAGAGGGGTCTTAATAGGGAAAACCAACGATCAGCTTTCATTCTATGAACCAAAAACCTTCAAATTCGTTTATTTAAAAGTTGAAAATAAAACTTTTAAAACTATGTCATTGAAAATAGTTAACTCTTGTTTGGTTTCTTTTTTACTGTAAATTGGGTAGTCTGAATCTGTGATGTTAACATTTTTGTTCTCAAACATACTTTGCACATTCATTATGTTTTGGATTGTGCATATCTGAAGTTTTTAAGAAATGGATTCTTCTGGAAAAACTAATCAATACACACAAGTACCATGGTAGACAAAACACTTTTAGAAAATGCACTGGTACTTATATTTTTTAAAAACATGATTTATGCAAAAAGTCACAGTAGGTAGAGCACAAAACTGTCAGAAGAATCCTATTGTTATAAACACATGACTTCTGCAAAAGCCTGTGATAAAGCACAATCAACTAATGTGCACTAATCAATAAAGACATAACAATGACCAAGCAGTCTAATTTAAAATTTGCTTATTTTATTGATTTCTGTAGTAAAGCTTATTACAAGGTCATTAGTCTTCCATTCCATGTAGGAAAAAATTGTAGTGAATTTGTCCATTCTTTGGGCTATTCTTTGTCTTCTCTGATTCTTTGGCCATTGTTATGCTCAGTAACTGAAATTTATTTTTGGTCTCTTTTGGTGAGGGTCTTCGGTCACTAGGAGTTTCTTTGTCACCTCATGTCAGTCCCTCACCAAGTCACAGCATTTTTCCTAGATCCAGTTCCCTCTTACCTGCCCTTCCCATTCTGTTATCGCTGTTCGTTCTTTTGTACTTGGTAGCTTGAGGGAGGAGCACATGGATAGATGCAGAAGCTGACAGGACCACTCAGACATGTTGGGCAGTGGTGAGCAGGTCCCACACAAGATGACCAATCCACTACTTAATGTTTGTAAGCCAGTTCTTGCTCTGTCCACTGCAGTGTTGATCTTGAAGGACTGTTTTCAACATCTTGTCATGCCAGGTCACATGGCAGACCAGACCACCTTATGCTGACTGTTTCAAGTAGGGATTTTGGTGTCCTATGAGTATGACAACCATGCTTCATATAAAGTCTTATGCTCCCTGTACGAGATACGGAGCAGCCTCTTGTTCTTGAATACTTTAGTTCTCTTCACCATATTGACAAACAGAGTCTATTTCTCACATTCATAAAGCAGAATCTGTACCATGAGGGACTTGTATAGGTAGTATTTCATAGAAAACCTGATATTATGGTCACACCAGACCCTGTACAGCCAATAGCCATTGCCTTGTGCTGCTTTCGCTATCCTAATTTGGAGCTGCTTTCTTTGGAGAGTGTAGCTCCCAAGTGCTTAAATGTGTTTATGACTTAAAGCCATACTCCATTCCTGAAGATATTTGCTTTGCTGGTCTCCATTTCCAATGCATCTGATATATCTATCTGACTGTCAGTCTGTTGATAAGGTCTTGTTTCCAAGATTACTCTTAGCAGAGGCAGCCTTTTGGGGTGGTTGCTAGGGCGACCGCCCCAGGCCCCACGACTGAGGGAGGCCCTGTGATGTGCAGTTTATGCCTATACTTACAGCTCTTGTCCCCACATATGACACTCACCCAGGACCCCATGTATAGCTAAGGCCGCCTCTACCCTGAGGCAGTGGGACTGTGTTTCCTTGGTTAGTGTGGAGATGGGGGGGAGAAAGTGTTTTATTCATTGTCCAATAATTGTTGTGGCCAGCCCCAATGGCAAACCCTTACCACTGCATCTTACACTGCTTACTTTTTATTAGAATGTATGATGCTTGGCATGGCCATCAGTGCATTATTAACTATCCTAACAACTCTTAACATCCGATGGCCTGAGAAGATCTCCAGTACCGCCCTGTGCGAGAGAACCAACCAAAACCCTGCCAGCCTAGACATCAAGAAGCGAAAGTGGGGCTGGATTGGCCACACCCTACGAAAGCCAGCCGACAATATAACGCAACAAGCTCTGGGCTGGAACCCACAGGGGAGGCGCAAGGTTGGGAGACCCAGACAGACGTGGAGACGATCAGTCCACAGAGAGGCAGAGACAGCTGGCATGACATGGTCCCAACTAGAAAGGGATGCCCAGGACCGGGTCCGATGGCGGCGTGTGGTTGCGGCCCTATGCTCCACTGGGGGCGAATAGGAACGAAGAAGAAGAAGAATAACAACTCTGCAAGCATGTATGGTTCCCACTGTGCTTTGTGTAATGCAGTTTTGCAAACAGATAAGCAGAAGTTGCTTAATGCCCAGAAGAACCAATCAGCATGCACTATACATTTTTTGAGAGATGAGAAAGTCATGTAATAATTTATAAGTATATTTTCAAAGTGGCAGGGCAAATGAGAAGAAAATAAACCTCATTCATGCTGTTGTTTGTATATCATTGTGATGCTGCTTCTCAGCCATGTCTGAAAAGGTGGACCTATGCTGCAGCAATAAAGCCTTTGTTACCAAGATTGTGAAAGTCACAGCATTAGTTCTTATTCTCTGGCACATTCAAGTTCTGTATGAATGTGGCAGCCATTTACAAGGCTGGACTAGCTGACAATGATAAAGCTTTGGTTGTGACTTGGCATATGATATCACCATCTTTGGCTAAATTTAGATGTTATTGTAGCAGTCACTTATCATTTATCAGGGCTTCTGCTTACGCAAAAAATTACGTACAGTATGCATTAAAAGTTCGGAGGACCCCTTCAATTTTCGTAAATGGGGTCCCAGGGGACCCCTTCAAATTTGGGCAAAGAACAGATAAAAAAATTGGGTAAGTGTAGTGTCCGACATCGTAGCCCAATATCTTGTTGTCGGCTGCTACAAGGTGAGAGTTACTTCCCTTGCACTGAGTTTTTTCCCTTACCGGGAAGAGTTCCATTAACCTATTTCCAAGATGTCATTGACAGCATGGTTAAAATCATCGTCTCAGAAACGGAAAGAAAGTGAGCACCCCAAGTACAGTGAGCATAAGCACATCACAGATGCTTTCATAGACTTCATGGCACAGAAATCTCGCCGTTTCTGACTAGACATTACAGTGCTTTGTGTGCTTGAAAGGCAGTAGAACAAAGTATGTTGATTTGTTGATTTTTTTCACATTGTAAAGGGACCCCTTATAGTTAGGCTGGGACCCCTTAGAAATCTGAAGAAGAGGTCCCTGGGACCCCAAAGAATTTAGCCTTAGCAGAAGCCCTGTTTATTACATTTTGAGAAAAAAATCTTTGAAAGTGAAGCAGATTATTTAAAATGTAATAATAAGTTGCATTTTCATTCATGAAAATGTGTCCTTATGGATTGATCTAGATAAAAATTACACTGTATAATGTGACACACCTTCTAATGTGTTACCAGCAATATAAGTTGTACTCTTTGGTTTTGTTTTGCAGAAAAACAAAAATTCAAATGGTGTGGCACATGCAAATTATATATATAGAGAGAGTTAAATATGACAGTTTGAAGATAATATTGATTTGATAAACCAAACACTCAGAAATTAATCACTTGGTAAGTATCAATGAATGTTGTAAATGAACTTTTGTAATATATAAAAAAAAAAAAAAGAAAAGCCGATTTTAAATTATAGTTACAGAGAAATATATTTTCAAAAACATTCTAGGCTATCTTTTTGATCATCTGTATTTATTCTCTTGATCGCACCACGTTTCTTTGTTTGAGAGAGAGAGAAAGAGACTGCTTTTTGTATTTTAATTTAATTTCAAAGGCTGATTTTGTCAGATTAACGTAGTGGAAGGTTGAGCATCTTTAAACAAACAGTAATACCAGACTGTCTTTAGCTGTGTTTGACAGTCAGCCTGTGGCTGTCTCTTCATTTTATGGTCTCGTTCTCTTTCAGCTTCACTTACTCTGTCCCTTTCATTCGTACCCCCAACCCTCATACTCACAGAGAAAGATGAGTGGATAAGAAAATAGCTTTTATGATAGAGAATGCATAATTTATTCTTAGTTTCGTACTGCTTACATCACTTTATAGTTTATATCCATTTAAATTGTGCTTTATAATCAGAAATTATGAAGGAAATAAAAGAGAGCGAGTTTCCTGTTTCCTTCCATTACAGAAGTAAACTTATTGTGATAGTATTATGATAATGCACATGTATGCTGTGTGGATTTGCAGGCACACATGCCTTCTTTGTAGTATGTCTTAAAAATTCTGTGCATTTCTTTTTTTCACCAGAGGAGACAGCCATAGAGAAACTGATTCAAATAGCAAGCACTGTTGAGCCATCCATCATTTATAATGATACAAAGCCAAAGGTTGATCTCGCAATAATTGCTTGCAGCCTATTAGAAGATGAAAAGGTAGATGGGTCAGGAGCAGAGGAAGTTGCACCACCACTGAGTGACAGTGTGATGGATAGTAGCAAAAAGGTTTCTGGTTCTGGGAAGTTTTGTACATTTGATCCAGAGGCTATTGCAACAGCCGAACAATCAGTTTTGGCCATGTACGATGATATACTGAAAAGCAGCAATTTTTTTTCATCCAGTCAAGAGGAACATGGACCTAGAATGTTTAGCCATGACAATAGCACTGAGATTTCTCTAAACGAGATGTGTTGTAATTCTGACTTGCTGAGTGATTCAGGCAAGAGCAAGACACATTTTTCACCAGAGTACTCTCAAGTGAGTTTTGACAGCTCTGAAAATACATACCATAAAAAGACAAAGATTTTTAGCAGTGGGCATTGCCCTGAGACCCAGAACACCTGTGGGAGTATAGGCCTCACAGATAAAGATAAAGATTTGTCTTCTTTTTCTTCACACGAACTTACATTTGTGTCTACACCCAGTGATTCTGATGAAAATACTTGCAGCACGGATAGCAGCTTTGTTGAAGAATTGGAATTGCCTACCCAGAACCAAGATAGTACTTATGGGGGACAAGATTCATTATCTCAGCTTCTAATTATAAGCGGAGATGCTGTCAGTCATGACGGCACATTTCCTACTGCTGAGGAAGTGAAAACCAAATTCTCAGATGATGTGCTGGAGTGTGTGAGTCCTACTGTAGATAAACCTATTAAGTTAACAGTAGATACTAGGCAAGAAAAGTCAGATTTGAAGAACTTTTTTGTCAATGAAAACAGAAAAGAGGAAATCATGGCATCAGAAAATGAATCAACTGAAGAGCCAGCTGCTAATACATTTCTCAGTGCTGAGGCTCCTGAATTTGTGCCTGCTTTTTTTTCATCATCATCTTCAATGTTTTCTAACATCCATTTAATCCCAGTAACAGAATCCCTTCATCCATCTTACATACCAGTTCAATATTCATGCTACCCACCCAGAATTACCCAAGAGCCACCATATGCACAAGTTGCACAAAATACTGCCAACTTTTACAGCCAGGTATCATCAAGGAATGTTGCTCTCAAGAACTTAGTTGGCAGAAATGTTCGCCAAGTGCCTCTGAATTACACAGCTGCTGTAAAAAGTTCTGATCATTGTGTACTTGGAAATGCAGCTAGCAAAGCTCAGCCTCCCGTGTTTGATGTGCCACCAAGTTCTGAATTTGAAAGAATCAAACAGCTTGTTCAGCATGGAGGCAAACTCATGGTCATCATGAGAGGACTACCAGGGAGTGGAAAATCTCATCTGGCAAGGTTGAGTTGGGGTTTTTTTTCATTTTTGTTTTAAAAAAATCATAGAAAGTAATAGTGAGATTGTATTTCAGTACCTCATATTGGTTTCAAAATTGTCTTTCAGGTATTAGCAAACAAGAGATAAAATAATGGAATGTTACTGTTTAAACATTCATAAGAAGAAAACAGAGAGAACTAATCTTATTCATGTTCAAGCTGCTTGTTGGAATTTGTTTTTAACATATCTTCACCATTTGCCCTACCCCTCCATGACCCACCCCCTCTCCGAAAAAAGCTATTGGGAAGAAAAATTATGCTGTAAAGGACCTTAACTGGTCAAGTTCATTGTGACAAGCATAGCTGGTTTTGCCGCACTGTCTGATAGATAAGCAAAATATCATTTTGGGGCATATTTGTCTTGTACTTTGCCAAGCCTATCAATCTGAACCAAGCCAACAAGGCTTTCACTGATCAAGTAAGATTTTGATATAGGACCATACAGATTTAATCAATTATTGCTGCAACATCCATACACACAAATAAGTAGTTAAACATAGAGTCACAGAGAAATGTTCATCATTTTGATCTTCTGTGAAGTAGCATGCCAGTTTTTTAAAGTTTTAATTTTGTAGGGTGCCAGATGAGAATGCTGTAACTATTGATAATCATTAAATATGTACATATGGATGCAACTGGCCAGTAGAAAGTAACAAAATCTATGGCTGTCACAACTGTGCAGTATAAATGTGTGTCATTCAATACCAGATCATTTAGAAATGGTCAGTCGAACTTTAATATCAGTAATCATAGATTACCGTTCTGTTCAGTTGACAAGTGTTGAAAGTGATATACAAATAAACATATTATTATTAAGATAAAACATTATTTAGTCAAGATTAAATTATTAAACAACTGTAACAAAAGCATTTTTTTTATAAACAGGCAAATTCAGGGAAATGGACAGGTGTTCTCAACAGATGATTATTTTCTACAGAATGGAGTGTATCATTATTCTCAAGAAAATTTATCTGAAGCTCATGCTTGGAATAAGAAAAGAGGTGAGAGAGGTATCCATATGTGTGTGTGTGTAATAATAATAATTTCTTTATTCAGTTTTTTGAAAGGCTGTTTGGCCATTATCATTATCAAATACTGATGGTTCCTTGCATATCAACATTGTGAGACTGTACAAACATGATTTCTTTTTTGTTCGTAAGCATAAGAAAACAAGATTTTGGCATTCTACACATCCTTATGTGTTGTACATAGTCATGGAGATCTCATTCTCAAGTATTCTGTTACATATAAGGCAACTTAATAGCTACACTACCCTTTAGGTTCTTTGTGTGTGTCCATATGTGTGAGAGAGAAAGAGAGTCTCAATTTTATCATCATTTTTATAAATATTTTCCCATCGTTGAAAGTGGTTAAAATAAATTTGTTTGCTGTGATGCATTACTGGAAAATAATAAGATTTCTATTGATGTACAGTAAAGGATGCTCTCGATCAGGGAGTTATGCCAGTCATTGTTGACAACACTAACATGATGATATGGGAACTGCTACCTTATGCACAGCTGGTATGTTCTGTCTTAATACCTTTTTTGTTGTTCAGTTTGAAGGCCAGTTTTATGTGTGTGTGTGTGTGTGTGTTGGGTGGGGGGTTGTAAACTTATTAGACATGATTAATGGATTGTGGTGTTGGTAGGAAGAGATTGAGTTAAAGCATGTATGAATATTCTTAATTCCTCTTAAATGATTTTTCTCTTCCTCAAAAATTCAGCAAAGTAAAGAATTCATGTTAGAATAATAATGCACATATATTTCAAAAAAGATGTTTGTTTATTCACCACTCCATCCATCAACTTTTCCTTTCAGATTGCATTTTCACTTTTATCTGGCACATATTAAAACTCATTCTTTTGACTTGTATTTAAATAGAAAAGGAAGTCAAATGGTAAGTTGAGTTTAGGAGACAGATGCTGACATTTCAAACAGCCCTTTTCATAATCATAAAAAAATCTTGAAGTCTGGTGGGCATGATTTCTGGAACACAAAACTGTGGGTAATAAAATCATAATTTACTTACAGTCGCATCTAAAACACAGCTCTGAAATGTGCACAGGTTACTCTAGGCTGTGCAGAAAAAAAATTCACTGAAGGGGCCATTGTCTGAGAGTCAGCAGGACCATGGGCCCATAAAAATGCTGTAGTTGGTGCACATTTGAAAACATGGCATGAGACTTCAAAAATAATTGTTGGTATTCTTCATGCTGTCTTAAAACCGACCATCTCTATTTTCAAATTGATCAAGTGATATCCACCGAACCAACTCCAAATTTCACACCAGGAAATAAATTACGGAAGCGCACATAGCTGAAGTAATTTTAACAAATTGTTCCAAGGGTATTGGAACCAGCCAAACACAAAGCAAAGGCAAAAAAAAAAACACCAGCAGAAAGTGCGTTGGACAGCAGTAGCTTACAAAGACTAGAAGACACAGAAACTTAATTTTTGATGGCATCACAGAAGTTGTATGTAGAATCGAAAGTGTAGACACTGAATTGAAGAAGAAAATCAAAGAGAAACTGAGACCCCAAAGAAACTTTGCAGATAGCTGCAGAAATGGCCTAGGCTAATGAAAGGATCCTGTAGGTCGCAAGATTCAGCCTTTGCATTGATGGGACAGATGGAAAGTATGTGAATAAGATAATAGCACCATTGATACTGACACAAAAATTACTAGATTTGCAAATTTAGTATTCTCTGATCAGATCAATGATGAAAGATGGTTTATCAATAAAAAAAACGAAAAAAAATGTGTTCCTCAGTTGTGATTCATAAAGTATTTTGGACTGTATTCTGTTGTATATCAAATATATATATAAATATTAAAATATCAGAATGAGTAGTGAAAATGTGTTCATTTTGATGAGCCCCTTATTTCATTTGAAGGGGCTTCTTTTTTCCCATTGAGAGGGACCCTGGGCCCTCCTTTTGAAATCCTAAAATAACCTTTAAAGCATGTCACCATGTAGCATTGTCAGGTGTCCTCTCAAAACTGTTGTTAGTGCATGAGAGCTGACTCAGTCTCCTGAGTGGTTGTTGTCAAAATGCTAGCATCCTAGATTTGGAGATTGCAGTGAGGAAAAGAGCAAAGTGATGAATAGTTGTAGAATTCTGAGGTGACATTCTAGCTTTTGAATTCTTCAATAAGTGATCTGCACACACACACTGCTTTTTCAAAGGTAGGACACAATCAAGACAGGTCCATTTACACTTCTCATAAGCAATGCTTTTCTGCATGTTATGTTAGCCACTCAGCAAAACTGCTAACAATGCTCCAGCATCGCTCAATGTTTTTCTTGTTAAATGGATCTACTGATAAACTGCTGGCTACAACTCTAGCATCGGTGGACACTTTTTAATCCAGTGGGTTTGCCTACACCACAGTTGGTTTTCTTTTGTGAAAGAGTCAGAAAAGATGGCAGCCTTTATGAGGCAACCAACAAGGGTGTTTTAGATATGATTGTAAGTAAATGTTTTTTTGAAGGCAAAAATTTTGAGGTCATGTTTCAGAATGTCAGTATTAATCATTCAAGCCAAACTTAACATTTGACTTGCTTTTCCCTTTAACAGTTTGACATTTGAAAGTGCTATATTTTTATGGTTTCTATCATTAAGCTCAATTATAGTTTTTTTAATGTTTCAGGCAAATGCAAGAGGATATGAAGTAGAAATTTTAGAACCATTCACTCCATGGAGATGGCAGCCAAAGCGCTTGGCAAAGTGTGTATAAAATCCATTCTGTTCTGCAGTTTGTCTTATTTTGTCTCTCAGGCAGTGTGGGGAATACATTGAGTAGTTGATGAGTTTCTCTCAGTATCTTTCAGTTAATGGTCCTTAGCAGACTTCCATCCTTGAATACATAATCTCATTTTCTTTGTTCTTTTTGGTTATTATATTATCATTATGTATATTCACAGATATAACTGTCATGGAGTTTCAATTGAGGCTATCAAAAAGATGAAAGATCGTTTTGAAGTTCTGGATACCTCTGGCTTAAAAACTTTGCTGAAAAACACAAAGAGGTATGGATACATGTGATTCATGCTTCACATAAATGAAAATATGGAGGGAGCTAAAGCAACATTTATCAGCATTCTACACACTTTGCTTTTGTTTTTAAATTCTCATCCTTCACTCCTCTTTCAATTCTTTCTGTAACTGTTGACATTTTCATAATGCAATCTGAAATCACTAAGTTTTGATAGACTTCTAAAAGGATCGTGTTGCTAGCTTTAACTTTATTGATCTTGGGGATTTTATTCAAAAACTGTTGTATCCGGGACTATTACACTGTGAGCAGGTGTTGAAGAGACACCAACTTAAGTTGGTGCATAAAAGGAGTATATAAGAGTAGAACATGAGTCTATATAGTTGATTTTTCGTACCTTGACGTACTTTGAAAATTATATTTGTCTTTTGCCTTATGCTGTGAAGAGTTATGCTGATGACCACGCCAAACTTTTTCTCTACGGTGATATTGAAATTGTTATCACGGTCATTGCCATTTCTTTAGCATATTATGATTGCTGTAATTGATGCTGCTTGAAACGATTTTTTTAAAATTTTTTGTGCCTGTTTATTATGTGCTTTTTTTCTCTTGGCTTTTTCTTGATCTGTGCGTTTATTTATCTGTTGTTAGATTTCTTGACACTTATGATTTTTTTATATTACTTCAGCTTCATTTTCTTTCGCCTTACTTTACTTTCATGCTATGATTTTTAAAAAAATCAGTAATGGCTTTTGGATCCATGCTTGTTTGATGCCCTCCCTATTTGTTGTCATCATCATTAATCCTAAACATTTGTTGTTGTTTCACATAATTTCAGGGAATTAGATGTACCTAGTTCAAAATTGCCAGTTGCTCATTCCTGTCCTGAAAAGGATAAACCAGCAAATCCCAGATGGTCAAGCACGTCACAGCTTCAGGAATACTTGCAGCCTCTCCAACAGGAAAACAGTGATTCTAGTCATGCTAGCAACATGCTAGAGATGAAAAAACCATCTAAAAAGTCTAAAAAGAAGAAGAAAACCAGAGAGCATCAGGGAGAGACTTTAAAGGCATGGGAGTACATACATGACTTACTTCAGCGAGGAGCCACAGATGAAGAGATTGATAACATAATCTACATTTCTCAGTTTACTGATGCTGAAAAGCAAGAAGTACAAAGACAAAGAAAGAATCTGAAGAGGTTGGCAGGGACTAAAATCACTGATGCACAGTCTGTGAATGATGGTAGAACTGCAGAACAGCTGGTAGTAGTCACGATTCTGTTTCAACAAACACAGAAGATAGATCCATAATGGAAGCAGTAGACAAAGTAAGAAGCAAAAAGAATCCGTTGTTTCATACTAAGAGCAAAATAACTAATCCAGAAAAAACAGATGAAACTAAAGATTCAAGCAGTTTGTTTCTGGAGTCAACATGGGAAGATCCTAAACCACAAAGGCGTTCAAGAGTTACACGGGAGCAAAGAGTCTCAGAAACTGAGAAGAGTATGGACAACAACATCCCTGATGACGAGAAAGCTGCAATTAAAAAGTGAATGTGCTACAGCTCCAGTACTACCAACATCTGACATCATTGATATAATTAATATATCTCCATTTGAGCCACAAAAAAGTAATTATGACACGATCAATGACATAGGTGGAGAAGGTGTTATCAACATAGCACCATTCAAGATCATCCCCACAGATCATACCATGTCAAAAGAAAGCAGCAATGAAGATATCAGAAAGAGTGATGACAACTCTGATATGATCGCTGAAACCAGTACAGGATCTGAAGACTCAGCCAGTGAAATTAGTCACAAAGATAAAATGGGAACAGGACCTCAGGCATTGGAAAATGATATGGGGAGCAATGACTTGGAGAAGTTTGCTTCAAGTTGTCATGATAAGACTGATGAAAATGGATGGACAGGATTTTCTGAGGTCACAGACACTCTAATATCTGACTCCAAGAGTTTCTCACAAGCTCCTGAAGGGCAAGATGCAGGAACAGAAAGTAACCTTGTGCCAGCACCTGACTCTCCTCGCAAGAAAACTCGAAGAAAAAAACATAGAATGCCAGCCAAACCATTTTTGGATGACAGCATTAAACAGCAGTTCAACATTAGAGAGCTGGAAAGCTTTCATTCCTGAAAACCAGATAACAGAGGGAGAGCATGTTGAGAATGAAAGTTCCACTGGAGATTTTTTTCTACAGAAGGTCATGTTCATGTGGCCTCATCGCAGACCGAAGTTAAAGACTTCAGCATGCTCTTCATGGTGACCAGCATGCCATATAATGCACCTCCTTTGGGAGAAGGGTACCACTGTCTGTGTGGGAAAGGGCGGTTTATTTCATCAGGATCTACGAACACCATGACAGCATCAAATTCTAGACTAAAGCTTATGTTAGACAAAGGAACAAGTGTTGATGATGCATTGGTCCAGGTGGAACCTAATCTGGAAATTCTGCAGAGCTGTTTTCCTGAGGTTGCTGCAGGTAAAGTCGGTTAAAATCTCGTTTAATTTTAAATTGTAGACACTGTGAGTTTTATCTTCATTGGCTAAAATTAGACATATTGGTCTTCAAAGCAAGGGCAGGGTGGGTATTTATGTTTTAATACTTTGTAGTATTTGGGGGAAAACGTTTTTTTTTTTTTTACAACAGGTTTGAGAGATCTGCACAAATGCACTTGCATATACAATATTAATCTACATTATTTAATTTACCAAGGTCTTCCAGGAATGCTGCATTTCAAAAAAGTTATTTAATTATTGAAATTTTAAAGTGTATTTCCCCATGTGGAGGCAAGCTCAATATGCAGAGATATAAAATTGCCAGTAAAAATTGGAGGGCTGAAAAAAATCTATGGAAAAAATTAAGTTATAATTACCAAAATGTATTGAGGGCATAACTTAACCAATGTGAAAAAAATATATTTTGCTAGTTTTATTGTTTGTAAATTATAATGCAGGTCACTTACACGAAGTGCTGGAAGTATGCCAAGGAGATATGGAGTGGGCCACCAACCTTATTCTGGACTGGGGAGTCTCCACCCCATTCACAGTCAATGATAAACACCAGTTGCGTCAGGAAATGGCCAAGCATCATAAATTGAGTGCTGTGGTTTCTGAAACATCCTCACCTACCATGCTTGATGATGTTAGAAAATCATTTCAGCCAGCATCTCTTTTTGAACTGTGTCAAGGGCAGCTGATCAAGGCAGGCAGCACAATCATTAAAGATGACTTGCAATGCCGAGTGATCAGTAGTGGCTACCAGCGGCTTCAGCGCATTCAAAGTCTTGAGCAGGAGCGAGCAAAGAATATCGGCTGGGGTGAACATAACATTCTAGAATCATTAGACAAATTTTCTGCTCCAAACAAAGTGCAGGAACTCCCTGGTTTAACATCTACTAGAACCTCTGAAGAAACTGCGAAGGCAGCATCTGCCATCCCCAACCTAGAGCAGAAGAGGATAAAAGATCTCGCAGAAGAGGTGCTATCACTTTCAAGTTCTCAGAGCTCATCCAAAAGTGGATCTCTGGATGATTTGCAGGCTGCTGGAGCTGATTTTAAATCATCTCCAGTTGCAAAGAAAGCTTTAGATACAGTTGATATTTCATCATCCAGCGGGTTACCCATCAGAGGAGTACAGACAGTATCCAACATTGATGCTGAAAAAGATTTATCCGTTACTGTATCCCATGATGTTATTAAAAATCTAGAGCAATTGTTTGGACCCTTACCAGTCCCCCATGATGGTAAGAAAATTTCATTGTAAAAACCATTAAATCTTTCTGACCTTCTTGTAGAAGTAGTCTTTTTTAGTGAAAAGTGGGGAGCTGTCAACATTTTTTTCTGTTTGACATTTTGCTATTTTTGATTATGGATTTCTCATTCGTGGTAATGGGAGAATGTTTTTCAGATGTTGGAACGTTAGCGTTGTTTCATTTTTTCACACACTTTCTTAAAGGTAAAATTAATTCTGAAATTTTAGTTAATTGAAAAATATTTATCTGGCAGATTTGACAGCTCTGTTCCTTATGTCATATATCCAGTATAACCTAACCCTTTTTCCTATGTATGTGTGTGTGTGCAGGAAGTGGTGTAAAGGTAGTGGTTCATCCCAGTACAGCAAAGCACTTGCATTCCTGGATGGAACTATCGATATTACAGCAACAGACACCTGAAGAATTCAGTCGAATCCAGCAGCTTAGGGAAGGTAAGATTGACCCAAGCAGTTAACAAAGCTGATGGCAGTTAATCTTAAAAAGTAACTTTTAAGATTTCACAACATGTTTACTTATGGATCAATCAAGATGAAGATTTCAAGGTAAAACAATATGTAGGAAGACGGTGACACTTCTTTGACCTGAAACACATACAAATCTATGCAAACTGAGTCAGTTTACCTAGAACCCCAGCTGTTTTATCTGCCATCTTTATTGACATCTTCAGTGTTCAATAAATTGAGAGACCCATGAAGCACTTAAACCAATACATGAACAGCCTTCTTTTGCTGGCAGAGACTTTCTGTAAGTCTTGGCATTTTGAAGGCTCATTGCATCCTCCTTCCCCCATCTTGTGCATGTACACACATAGATATTTGCATGCAATTGATATTAAAGGGTGCTTGTAGTCACTCTAAATGAACTTGCCATAATATTTTAAGAAAACTTTCAGTGGCATAAGATTTTTAACTGGATAATGTAAAGATTTTTGAAGTTTTACACCAAATTATTTGTCATGTTATGTTTCCGGCATGTTTTCGTGTTTCAGATGAAGCACTTGCTCAGAAACTCCAGTCACTGGAAGAGACAAGGGTGACAGCTCCCCAGCCTGCCTCTACAAATCTACCACGGAAACAGCCAAAGAAATCAGCTTCCAGAATGATGTCTGCAAAACAGTCATCCGCTCCTGTCAACCTCCTGGACATTATGGAGGAAGAGATGGCAAGACAAGAAATGAGGGAATCTATGGTAAACAGTTGTCATTTTCTGACAAACTGTATTCCCCATCCAGTCTAGTTTTATAGTTTGTTATGCTTAGTGCTTCCAAGAGTCATGATAAGCATTATTGATATTTTGTGCAAAGTTGCTTTTTTTTTTTTTTAATAATGAACGTAAAAATCTGTATTTTATATATGCATGTATAGACACACTTCATACACAAGGATGGAATCAGTAATTGTATGAGTATTAAAACTATTTGTGCTACTCAGTTGCATTGAGGTGGTGATTGTTCTGGCAAAGTTGTAGTTTCCATTGCAGCTGAAGCAGCTTGAAGCCTCAGGAAATCACCTAGCAATAGCAACAAAGCTGAAGAGAGAAAAACTATACAAGCATTTTCCAGGAATTGACGAGTCTTTCCTCGAAGAGATCTTTCAAGCCAACAGGTACAAATCCCTCTCTTGGTTTTTTTTTTTTTTTTTTTTTTTTTTTTTTTTTTTTTTGTTGTTGTTGTCATTTATCTTAAGGGTAAAGTACTCTGATTAGTAGATTTTCATTGTTTTTTGCATCTGTGTTTTTATGATATAAATGCATGTATCTGTATTTGTCATTGCATGTGGCCGTAGATGGATACAGATACATGGGCAAAGTTTATTTTAGGAGAGGACGTTCATTACTTTTTAGCCTCTAGATTAAAAGTACCATAAAATTTTGTTTTTAATTTTATGACTATTTTAAGGTTTTTGGTAGTTAGCAACTTGAACTTTTTACCTGTTCTTTAGCTATTGCTTGGAGACAACTGTCAGCGTGATTGAAGTTGCACTTGGTGATAAGCAGCCTGTGTCAACCAAATTAAACATGTCAGCAGCTTCAAGCAAGAACTTTGATGCAGATTCTGAACAGCAAGAAGATATAGAGATGGTAAAGCAGCAAAGTATTTTTGACTTGGTGAGCATGTGTTGTGTTTATTTGACTTTAATGCTAATTTTGCAAGTGCAGAAATTTCACCGAGTTACCAAGGTTAGCTTAGTGGGTTTGTTGAAAGTAGAGAGAAGCATAGAGACACTATACATAGGCAGCAAGGAAAGAATCTTAGAATAATATGTTATGCAATTTTAAGCACTTAGCTCCAGTGGTTAAAAAGTAAACTTTAGTAGAAGCTATGTCATAAACAAATAAGAAACAGGCCCAAGAGAACCAGAAGTGGACGACCTTTATCCCTCCCCTGTGTGCCAGTAAGGCATAATGGACATTATAGAATACATCTAGGCACTGGCCATCAAAACAAGGCCATAAAACGGAGGTTGTGATGTGGAAATGAGACTTGCCAAGAGATGCACATGCAAGTATAGATGAATATGTGCACACCTTTCCTTGTTTATTTATGCAAGTAAAGCCTTAATAGCCTTAACACAATGTTGACATTTTAAATATTTCTATTAAGTACTTCTGACTCTAGGAAGTAGCATTATCTGTATTCTGTGTGTGCAGATTTATACATTCTAGAGGTGGGTGTCAGACCTGGGTAACTCATCTTTAATGTTACCTTTGACTGTTTCTCTCTTTTCTAAACTCATTGATTTCTTGTGGAATATCTCTAGGTCAATACAGCTTGGAATGGTGATATGAATCAGCAGCCTGGTGCACAAAATAGCGAAGAATTTGATTACCATATACTACGACAGGAGTCCTATGTCCATCATCGTATGAGAAGCGAATGCTTTGAAAAAGCACAAGAAGCTTACCGCCGTGGCATGAGGGAAGTGGCAATCTTTTATTCACAAGAGGTGAATGTGCAATTTTTTTTTAACATTTTGCATAGTGTTTTCATGATAGTTGGCTTTTATCTTTAGATTGTTATTCAGGTCATAGCTAGCAGGTCTTGGCATTAGTATTAGGTCACATGTACACTTGTTTGTAGTATATGTATAACTATGGGCAGTGTCTGATCTCCATATTTTAACCCACACGTTCTTTCAACAAAAATTGTATGAGGAAAAGAAATGTATGACTCTCTTTTGAATTTGATTTTACATTGCTTGTGTGCACACCACAAGCAGGTGAGTCTTAAACAGATTGTAATGACCAAGTCATACCTGAGACTTTAAAACTGGGCTTAAGAATAAGAAAGGGAGAAGTATGGATGAGAGTTCTGTGTCCAGGGGGGTGGATTTCTGTCCTGAGATAAAATCTCAAGAGGAAACTGGCATGGAAAATAAAACTGTGGCAGATTAAAGAGGATGATGTTTAGGAATCCTAAAAGCAAAAGTGATCAAGTTTACAGTTCTACGAAGTAATAAAGACAACCAGGAAGATCTTAAGCTTTTAAAATCAATCGTACTGCAAATAAGTAGCAGTGGAAATGGCTGCTTGAAGAAAATACAGCAAAAATATTTTTTCCCTCATTATTTCTAACAAAGGGTATCATTATTAAAGGTTGTTAGTGGAATTACTAATCATGGAAATTATTGCTTTTCCAGAATTAATATAATGCACTAGAAAACCATTAATTTAATAAAGGTTATTTACATTCTTTGCACACCCAAAATTTTTTTGTAGAAAGCATAATTTTATGACATATTTTCATGCTTTTGTATGAGTCATTAACTAAACATGTTAAACAGGCTTAGACTGAATAAAAATATAGTGCTTGCAAATGTGTCAGTATACTAAAGAAATTGGTGCTTTCACTTTTTGATTGCTGGGTATTTTTTTGGCATGTTCTTTTTCATATTATAAAGAATTCTCCCTATGTTTCTGCACCAGATAAGATCCAGTCCATCAAAAAGTATGGCAGGCCTCGGGTTACGTCAGCCCCGATTTATGATGTTTCGTGGTTACGACACATCTCCCATTTACTGTATAAAGCCTTGTTTCGACTTAAGTGCATTTGCGTCGTAAACATCGTAACACAAACTTCGTGTTTGGTGTGTGCGGCAGAAGAATTAAATGTACTTTATATGTGTTTTTTGATAATTACTGTGTTAGGATAGGATAAATGCTTACAGGATGTTATTTACGTACAGTATGTACGTATGTTCCGACTTACCTCGAAAATTGGTTTACGACGTGATGTAGGAACGGAACAACGTCGTAAGTTGAGGACTGCCTGTAGAAGGAGAGATATTTAAATTGAATGTAAGACTGCGTAACAGGCAACATTGTAGCTACTTTCAGATGAGATGAAAACCTGAATTTAAGAAACAAATATAATATGAGAAAAATATTCTACAAAAAAAAAAAAAAAAGATTAATTCACAACCATAAACTAAGTCACATAAAAGTGGTAAGTTCCCTCTTTCATAAAAAGAGTCTTTTTTTACTGTTCGCTTCTGTAGACAGTCCACTTTGAAGCCTCAGCCATCAGGTTCAGAGCTCTAACATGAACGAAAACTGACACAACAGTCTTTTCCAAGATGCCACCCCTGTTAAAGTTCAGCAAGATCAGTTGCACCAGTATATGACCAATACAGATAAAAGGAAGAAAACAAAAACCTGGACAGAAAAATGCATTCTTTAAAAATCTTACAATAATTCAGATTCAAATTCACTATACTACTAATTTAATATTAACCGATTACATTCAGTCCAAAAACTTGTACACTTAGATTGAAAATATAAAACTAGCACAGACTTACCTCAGCACATTTTTGTGTGAGTAATTTACACTCTTTTAACAAGTCTGGTCATGACTTCACAACCCACCCAGGAAAACTGTTGGATACTCCCCCCAGCCCTGTCCCCGTCCCCATCCTGTCCTAGTCAAGGAAACAGAATAGCAGCAAAAATCACTCCTTTTTTTCTGGGTCCTAATCTTCACTATTTAAACTAGTGAAGTCTCTAAGTTACATTAAAAAAAAGCAGCAATCATGAGACACACCCATAAACTTCCAAGCAAATCACTTGCCATCTGCCCACCTTTTTTTTTTTCCTGTTCTCATCCAAACAATTAAAAAAGAAACAACAGCAGGTTTGTGACAGACTGCTTGCACACTTGCTAAAATCTAAAGCCATTTCTGAGCAAGAATCTGCTTTGCAGAAGCTCCATGTCAAGGATGACAGACAAGAATATAGCTTTTGGAAGTTTTCTCTAGGATTGTGTGATGAGCATCAGGAAAGACAAGTCTTTCCAGAACTGGCTGCCTGAATTTGTGAGGAGGATTCAAGTGGGTTTCAAGGAAGCATGTATATAAAAATTTTCCATTAACCAAAAAAATTATATATATCATTGCTAGACCTTAACTTTCTGGATCCCAATATGCAGAAACAAATTACTTCTCTCATTTTGCTGATAAGCTGGCTTAGTCGCCTCCTTGGGTTTCCATGAAGCAGATAGAAGTGTGCTGCAGATGGAGCTGAGGTATTAGGCCACAACCTGAACCTTTGACTCTTTATTTGAAGACCAGTATCATATAAAAAAAGGGAGGTCATTGACGTTCACTATTGGGATAAAGTGCAAACCTTAAAGGTGGAAATAGATTTTCTGTTTGGGCAGACCTGTTAAAGGGACTCACTTGTGAAAGGAACATTATTTCTGCACATTGAACTTGCATAGTACACTTGGAGAGTCACATTTGGCTCCAAAAAAAAAGCACACAGAATGCTGTCCAAAATAGGAAGCTGGGTGATTGCATGAGATTTCAACAACAAATAGAACACAGACTACTAAGAGGCAGGTTGAATTAACACAGACCACCAAGAAACAAGCAGAATCAAAGCCTTTCATTAAACAAAAAAACTGCCAAGACACAAGAAGAATCTGCACACACTGCTGACACAATATTCAGGATAGATTGACAGCATTCTAATTCACCATGAAAAGTCTGGACTGATCATCCTTAAACAGGGAGCACAAATGTTTATCTTTGGATTTAAAAAAAAATAAAAGTAACACTGTTAGCACTGGCATGATCTAAACAAAAAATGCTTTTATTACACCAGACATTGAGTAAAGGGATTTTATGACTGGCAGTAGATGGTGTTACATATGTGAAAATAGCTTTGATGACAAATGGTGTTCAGAAAGTCTTCATCTCAGGAGAATTTCTGGCCCCCGTTCATAGAGAAAGCAACTGTTTATTTCTGTTTAAAGATCCACGGCTTTATGTTGTAATTTGTATTTGGTATGAGAACCATATTTTTTCGCTCCATGCATTTTATGTCAGAATTATGCACTTCAGGTTTTTTAAATCATTTCAACTTGTTCAAGTGGTATTGGTGATCTAAGAGGAGCTTTGTTTTTCTTTGGGGGTGGGGGTAAATAATCAGCTTTTGTTTTTTACCCCTTATCAGAACATTCTGTTAAAGGAGTTGTTATAATAATGGATTTTTATTGTTTTCAGGGACATCGACATACTCAGCTGATGCAGGATGCAAACATGAGAGCATCACAGAAAATTCTGGACGCCAGGTGATTTTTTTCTTGTAGATGAGTATTGAGAGAAAAGTATAAGAGATGGGAATCAAACTTATTTATTTTGCATTTGAAGTTTCTAAACTTTTTAGTATGTTTCACCTGTCTATTTAAATAAGTGTGCAAGATAAAGCTAGATTTATTTGCATGGTAATTGTTTTGCTTTGCTACATCTATTTACAGTAAACAAAGAGATGTAGGTCCTGTAGCTTTGTAGCTGTGATGGTGCTGTTAAAGGCTTTTCTTGTTTCGAACAAAGAATGAAGGCAAACTCAAACCCTATCATTTTCACATTTCTCTTTAGTTTGAGTTTGTTTTTTATTGGGTTTTTTTTTGGGGGGAGGAGACATGTATCTAAAAAGAAAAGCAGATAGCATAGGGGTGGGTTTTTTTTTTTTTTACTTTTTTTATACAAGGCACTGTTTTTATAGATGCAGATGGACTAATAGAATTGCACTGGACTGGAGGACAGAATCAGCAAATAAAAATTATTGATTATATTCTGACCCTTGCAGGAAAGTAAGACTGGATCAGGAAATGGTTCTTGACCTCCATGGCCTTCACACTGATGAAGCTGTTGCAGCTTTAAAACAAGTAATTGCAGAAAAAGAAAAAGGTGATTGATTTCAATCTGTTTTCCTCCCTTCCATCATTGTGTTTCTTTTTTAGGACTGTTTTATTTAATGCAAAAGAAGTCTAGTGCAGAGATCATGATGGGTGTTTTCGGTGATCACTTTGTCTCCAGTTCTGGACATGCATAAAAAAATGTCTTTGTTTCAGTATTTACTTCCTTAAGAGAACAACTAGAACTTTGATCATTTGCCTGTTAAAAAAAAACATTTTTGGTCTTGAAATTATATTTCACTTTTTTAAACAGACTTTTCTTTTGTTGCAGAGTTTCAGCAGAAGCCAGTGCACAATCGGCAGTTTTTGTATGTCATCACAGGTCGAGGCAAGCATAGTCACAATGGTGTTTCTCGCCTGAGACCTGCAGTTACAGAATACCTGTCTTCATCAGGCCACAGGTTTGCTTGAAATTTGTCTACTTCTGATGGATCTGATATTTGAAATGTGTGGCTTAAGTAAAATACCTGCTTGATTAATCTGTTTATTATTTCTGTTTATGGCCTCTTTTGATGAGGTAAATTTATGTGATTATTTTCTTAAGTATTGAAGGGGAAATATTTTAGAGTTGTTATATAATAGTTTTCTGATGCTTGGTTGTATTTTTGTTTTTGTTTTTTTTTTTTGTGTGTTTTTTTTTTTTTTTTTTTTGTAATAAACTTTTCCGAAAGGCTTGTAGTTTGAAAAGTGAATATCTTTTGGACATTTTTTTCCAGATTCGTTGGTGTCCATCCTGGAATGTTGAAAGTATCGATATATTCAGCTTCTTGAAATAGCTCAGCTGTATTATATGGTCAGAAATGAACATATTCATGGAGACTGTAATGATATTCTTTTGCATTCACACATAAATTTGTGAGGGAACAGTTTCAACGGGGGTTTTTCCCCTAGTCAAGCACATGTTCTTCTGGGTGTTTCCTTTTCTTAAAAAGCAGCATTTTGTTATGAAAGTTTTTTAATCTTTTTTAGACGATATTTTCATAGGGCAGCAAATATACAGTCCCTCTGGATTTAACAGATTTGAAGTCTAGTTTAATTAACAATAAGTGACTTTAAAGTATTGGTAAAGAAACTTGGATGTTGTAACTTCTACATCATCGTCTGACAAATTTGTAAAATTCAGAGAGGATGTCGGGTGGTCCTAACATCAAAAGGGACTGTCTTTTTATATTGTTTTGCAATATCTTTTTATCACTTGGTACATTGTTACCATGTTATAACATAATTTGTTATATATAACTTAAGAGACAGCATGTATTTGCAGTGAAAATGGTGTAAGTATTCTTTATTGCCTAGAAGTTGCCTGTTTTATATGCCACAGACAACATTATATCAAACCTAAAATCTAAAATAAACATTTTTGATGGCTTGTATGGGCAGGCAGTAGGGGTAGAGTCTGCATGCTTGCTTGTTGCAGAAGGGGTGTCATGCTGCACCATCTGGTATCAAGATCTGCGCATGAACTCATAAAGTAAAATAAAAGCACACATAGAAAATGGGCATTTTTTTTTTTTTAACAGTATAACAATTCTTGCAAGTTCACAAAATTGTACTTGTTGACTTGTCTACTTTATTTCAGAAGACATTTGAATCATTACTCTCTGAGAACTTCGACAGGTTTTGCCACGCAGATGACACTTATTTCATCATAATCTGTATAAGTGAGATTACTGCTGTTTAAAAAAAAAGTTGCTGCACTTGTGCTTTCTCCTATAAACTGTGTCAACAGTGTTTCACCAAGGCCTGTTTAGAACTACATAAAATGACATGGCAATTTTATGTCAGAGGTACTAAATAAGAAATGAAATTCTTTGTGAATGCAATTTTTTTTTAAATGTAGCTTTATTCTGTGCAAAATGCTGGCATGTTTGTCGCATTAGAAGTGTCATGTTTGGCTCCAGTTTCGACTGATCTGATTGATGGGATTCTTTTTTCAATTTTTGCTATAGTTTTAATAAAAACTTATACATCTGCAGCAATGTTTGTGCAATCTCCATAGCTGGGGTTGCATGATTGCGCCTGCAGGCATCTTCTGCTCAAGAAGGGTGGGTTGCTTTTTGCACTTATCCCATTTGGTGGGGAACATCATCATTACAATGGAGGAGTTGTATATGTGATCACCCCCTCCATTTTCTCATGGTAACTACAGTATTAAGGTGAATAACTGAAAATATGATTTCATGTTGCCATATATTGTGTACTGCAGAGCTACACACTTCAGAAACAGTATGAATCTGCCACAGTGATGGGCCCAAAATGCATGGAAACACAAATAGACATGTACACATGCGCAAGCTCCAGCCTCTCTGGTAACACATCCCATTTGATTGATGTTATAAATAATTACATGGAGAACTAGACTTCGATGTAGACATCTTATTTTTTTAAATTTTTATATATGCCCTGTGTTGATGTTTTTAATGTAAAGAGATGTGCTAATGTGACTGTCGGGAGACAGCAATTTCTTGAAATGGATTAAAAGATATTTTATATCTGAAGGTCGTTTAGTCATCCATATGGATGTCCCATAATGTTATAATTTAGTCTTCAAATTATGTTTAGGTCTTCATCTTTCATAGTATATAAGCAAAATTGTATAAATTAAGTGACATTGATGTCGTTTTTTTATATATTGATACAAAACTTCAGTCTATGGGGTAAAGTCAAGAAGATGGAGCTTTGTACAGATTATGTAAAGTATATGTATAGATGGTTATGTGAAGTTATGCTTAAGGGTGAAGGTTAAGACTGATACAGGTATAAAATATTTTTCTATGGTATAGTATATGCATCACTTCTGCACCTCAAAAAGTGGGATTTTTTTTTTTTTTTTTGCATTATACAGTACTAATTACTAGAGGTTTAATAATAATATGTTGTTTTGTGTAGCGCTTTTCCCCACTGTTCAGGTGAGTACAAGCTGTACAAATCTCTGATAGTAATGATCCTGCTATATGGATGTGACTCATGCTTCGCCGAAACGGAAAGGAGAATCCAGGCATTTCGAGAACAAGTGTCTAAGAAGGCTGCTCCAGATCTCTACATACAGGAAATATAGAACCAACAACTTTGTACACAACAAGATTGCCACACTGGTAGAACACAAGGAACCTCTACCTTCAACTGTCAGGCAACATAAGATGGTCTTTGGCCATGTGAACCAGCGCAACACCTTGTTGAAGACTGTCCTTCAAGGCATCTTGGAGGGGAGTCAGTGCCACAGTGGCCAGAGGAAAAACTGAGTTACAAACGTGAAGACTAGACTGGTCATCCTGTACAGGACTTTCTGCATGACTTGCTCTCTATTGCCCAAAATAGGCAAGAGTTGAGTGGTCCTGTCAGCTGCCACGTCTATCCATGTGCTCTCCCAACAACAGATGCCGGTCAAGGGATGACTATCAGTATGAGGTGACCTAATCAGTTAGAAAATTTAAAAACTGCATTTCATAAGTATTTCATGATCTTAGTAAAAGGCAAGTGGCAAATGCTTTAGATATTTTGGGAGAGAACTGGTAGGAGTAATGTATGTCCAGTTTTTTCAACTCTGTTACCAAAAGTATATACTGCTTTTAATGTTTTTTCATGAGGGAATCTATGTAAATGTAACCTTTTATAAAAATGTTACACATCTGAAACTGCTGCTTAACCATGACAGGGCATTCGTTGCTTGTTCCACATGTACACCAGTCTCTCCTAGCACCAATATTAAAATGTTCCTTCTAGTCAGTGATCATTGTAGTAAATTTACTGAAGTATTCATTTGGTTTGCTGATTTTATATTTAAGAAATGAGCTGAAAATTGTAGCTGTATGTTGGAGATAGAGAGAAGTGACATCTTAAAATATTTTTAGACCAGGATTCAGATTTTAAATCATCTGCTGTTATTTGAAATTTTACAATTTATACCAAATTTCATGAGTGACATTCTTGCCTTTATTTATCAAACTGTATTTTCTCAGGCCCATTTGTATTTATTATTACAAGTTTGTTACAGGCATTTTGTTCAATGTGCTGCTGAATGAAAAAAAAAAAAGAAAACATATATAATAAATTATCAATGCCTGTATCTGTATCTGTATCTTCACATGTGTGCTGTGTAAATGCATGAATGTATCTTTTGAGCGAGAGCCACAAATGTATACGTTATAAGTTCAAGACCCATATAGATGCTTGACCACTTTGCGTGGTGGTATTTGTAGTCTTGCTTCGTGGGTATGAAAAGACCAGGTTATTTACTCACATTTTGGAAAATAGCTTCTAATACTAAACTAATACCACCCACTTGAAAAAAATGTGCTCCTATTCTATTTGGCCCATTCTTGGTTATGACTTTTAAAACATTTTACTAATCTTTGATGTTGCATTTAGCTGCAGACAAAAAAAGAATGAAAGCACTTTATCATTGCCTCTAACAGTTATAAAACATGATGTGTTGAGGATTGTTTTCGTCATCGCCTATATTCTAATGTTTAATAATTCTTAATCTACTTCTTGACAGTAACCGTCAATTTTTCTTTCTCGTACAGAAGACTACAGTAAAACAAGAAACCCAGAACACATATTATTTACAAACTACTACCAGGGTACTCAGCATTGCCTGGGTGATCACTGATCGTTCACTCTTAGATCGGACCAAAGAAGGTTCGCGCCCTGCTGACCATTTAATAGTGAAAGGGAGACATTGCATTACTAAGGGTACCCACAAAAGTGACATTTTACTCCTGAATAATTTATTTTTTAAGGGGTAGTGGGGCATACAAATGCCTTACTTCAGGGTTAGGACTGAATGTATTCTCCACAAACAAAACTAGAATATATAAAGGAGAGAAGGATGAACAGCGCAAATGACACAAACATATAAAGACATCTGAATTTTCAAACTTTATTTTTATTGCTTTTTTGTCTTTCTCTATATCTCTTAATCTTTCTTTCCTCATAAACGGGGATATCAATATTCGGCGTGTATATAGTCCGTGCTTACATGTATGCATTCCACCTAAGTTTTGACTGCAACATATGCATGTACGCTCTAGCGTTCACACTGTAGTAGTAGTATTTTATTTTCCAGATGTTATGTATACTTTGTTTCTTACGCTCTGAATGGGTAAATGAAAGCGTGTTCACACTAAAAACACGCGGCACTATGACATGCGCATGGGTCTCGCCGTTTTAGACTGGTAAAAGTCAGCACCACGTGTACTCCTACCTTCCCTCGCACTGGCAAAACCATTTTAAAAGACGCCACAAGAACATCGGGTCTCAGAGGTCCCCGTTTGCATCTTAGAGATATATAGCCATGTTTTTCTGCTTTTATAAATGCTCATATATAGCTCTACAAGAAAATAAAGGCGCAGAATCACGCATTATGCAAGTGTGCTCATCGTGCTTATCTCAATAAATAAAAAAATATATCCAATTGGAACTTAATTCACAAGAAAATGAATACTATATTGCTTTATTGGAACATAGAGATCAATGCGGAGCATATCACAACCTTTCTTATATGTATCTTGCGGGTAACATTAAATGCAGCTACCTCATCGGTCGATAATATTCCTTAACGGGTTACTGCTTATATGTATGGAGTTTAAAGCTATTATGATTTATTTACAAGCAGTTTGTTTTTACTTCTTAATGTTTATTTCCAAATCCCCGAGGGCTTCATTAAACCCCTTCTGCGGTCTACATGCATACGGGTCCGGAGTTATAAAAAGAAACTCAAAATGGCGGCTGTTACGGTAAAGAGTACTCCTAGAGATGCTCAAGTTATGTCCGCAATTCTTAAGGACATGGGTGTATTGGAATATGAACCAAAGCTTGTGAATCAAATGCTAGAATTCACCTTCCGTATGTATGCGTATTTCTAACGTTTTAAACCTTTTTCTTTCCTCGCAGGTGCCTTATCTATTTTCTTGTCTGTCCATGCGAAACCTTCGCTCCTCATTAGACTCTCGTATTCTATCCCTCCCTCTCACGAAGATAGTCACATACGGACAACGACGTTCTCCCTCTGTGCTGCTAAGCAGTGGAACTATCTTCCACATCACATTCACCATTCTGACTCGAGGGCTACATTCAAACGTTATCTGAAAGCATATCCAACTCATGCTACCCCTCAATTCCGCTTTCGATATTGTCTGTCATGTGAACCATCATGTAACTACTCCATCTCTACACTGTTTATAGTACCTATAACCCCTCATGCCTTTATCCATTGCATTATTTTCTACTCTTAAACTTCATTTATATTGTTCACTATGTTTCTCACCGTCCCGTTACCTAATGTTCAGTTATTACTGGTAAGCGCGGAATGCGTCTTATCTTGATCGTGATGCTGTGCGATACAAAGACATATTATTGTTGACGTTGTTTACCTTCATACTCATAGTAAATCTAAAAGCAGTTGGATTTCTATTGAATTTATGTAATAAATGTTTGGCGGTTTTTGTTTTAGCCTTTTCAATGCAAATTTTATTCATCCTAGTATATATATATAACTTTTTACATATATTCCCTTTTTTTTATCTCAGTGTTAGTATTCGTTTGTAAATTTTTTTAATGAAAAATAGGAAGTGGGGGAAGGTATGCAGTAGAATGATTCTTTTATTTCAAAAATATATTAAAAATAATAAAATGAAGTAGCATTTAGCAAGTGATACTGTCTCACTAAGATCATTTTAGATCTTTAAAGTGATGAAATGTGATAGCACAATACAAACATCAGTTTTCTTCACGAGATTTACTCAGACTCAGGCTTCAAATCTTATCAAAATGGAAACTGGTATTTTATGTTACCAGAATTTATAGGCATTTAGCCAAAATGCAAGTATATAAACCAATATATTTTATAACCAAAAATATTTACAAATTCTCTATAAAATAAGGACTTAAAAAATGTTATGCCTACCTTGATATCCAGCTCTGTCATTTCTATTTTAATTTTTTATATTCCATCAGCACCAAATTAGAGGCTAGAAGTTACAGGTTTTATTAACTTCATAATTTTTTACTTTCAGGTTATATCACAGACATTCTTGATGATGCCAAGGTCTATGCATCACATGCCAACAAGAAGAACATTGATGCTGATGATGTGAAACTTGCTGTGCAGAGTCGTACAGATCATTCTTTCACAAATCCTCCACCTCGAGATGTAATTTTACCTCAGTATTATATAACTCCTAAATTAAAAATTGCTTGAATATCCCATGTTCAGCAAAAAAAAAAAAGTTAGATTCATTAGGAAATATTTTGTGACTATTTTGCCTAACAACCCTAGTATGTCTGTGTCATTATAGGAGTTTTGTGCTTTAATGCATGTCAGTGTTTTGTTTGGTTCTCTTATAGGGAAACAGGTTATTTGCTAAGATTTGTGGAATCTGTGTCTTATAATGACCATACTTGGTTATTTGAAAAGAAAAATGGGAGCATTTTGAGTAGGTGCTTTTTAAAGACAGTGGTGATGCTTGCCCATGCAGTCCGGTGGCACGATGGTTAGTGCCAGTCACCAATACAGTGAAGGTTGGCTGTTTTGGGTTCAGCTCTCATTTCAGGCACACTGTTTATTTTTCTCTGCATGTGGCATCTATTTACATGGCTGGCTGCCTTGCCATGATATAGCCTTAGTTGCTGGCTTTGCCTGAAACACCAATTACCACCTCATCCCCGTTCCCTGGCTCTGCTTGACCAGTTTTCCCTATTCGATACAGTTGATCACTCCACACTACTTCAAAGATTCCTAACTCTCTGTGGCACCATGCTAGCATAGTCTTTCAAGTGGTCGTCTGTCACTTTCTGTTCCCCTTTCTTGTAGTGTTCCCCAGCTCTTTGTCTCAGTATAAACTCATTCTGTTTTCTCTCTTTTTCACTTTCGTCCTTCTTGATTAGTCTCCTCTGTTGATATTCCTTTATCTGTTACCTTTTAACTAATTTCATGATTACTGTTACCATGTTTTCAATCTTTTGAAAAGAAATTAACACGGTGAACTGACAAAGTGTCCAGAACTTGTGTCGGGGGATGGGGGTGTATGATTTTATATGTTTTGTCAACAGCAGTTTCCAGGACACTACAGCTGTAGTTGACATTTACATATTGCAGCTTCTTTTAGACATATGTCGACAAAAGAACAGTCAGCCTCTTTCTGCCATTAAGCCCTACAGCAGCCCTCGCCTGCCTCCTGACCGTTATTGCCTCACTGCACCAAACTACAGACTCAAGACAGCTAAGAAGGTACAAGATATTTTGCTTTAATAAAGACTTGCAACTGGTATGCAATGGCCTAAAAAGTTTTAAACATAATGCACAGCTGTCATGTAAGACCTTCCATCTTGATTATTGTGTCATTTGTGGAGCATCAAAAAATATGAAGTGACATAATTCTTATATATAGACAGATATTCATAGCAGTGTTTATAATAAAGATTGCTTATAGAGAACCATTCCATATTATAAACTGGCTCACAGTTCTTTACTAAAAATAACACTATGATAAAAAAAACAGCAAAACAAGATTTTGCATTATCTAAACAACTAAGCACATGCTATCGGTCACAAGCAAAATAATTTGATTTGTAAAGCACATTTCTACATGGATACAAACTCAATGTGCTCCACACACACGCAAGACTACAAGCAAACTGACAGTAATCCATATAATAAACATACTTGTTTGCAAACAGATAGCACCATTAAAAAATAAAACAGAAGGGAAAGTAATTCCAGAAGGCCAACAAAGGCAAGTATACACCCATCCTGTCTTAGAAGTTTTAAGAGTTTTATTCTCCTTTCAGCCACGCATCCAGTTTGGTTTGCAACCGCCTCAGCGAATTAGTCTTGCAGCACCTGGAAAAACTATGGGTAAGCCATCCATTGCAGGAATTGCATTTGAATAAGTGTAATAGTCAGCAGATCAGTCTGTTGAAAATATTTATTTGTAAAACTAGCAGATTAATCATTATAACTCAAATTTTAAGTCTTGATTGTGGTGGGGGTTTTTGGGAGGTGGTGGATGGGGTATTGTTACCCTTGATCAGGCCACTGGTGGTGTTACCCTTGAATAGGCTCCTGTTGTGTTGTTTACAACTGATAAAGCTGAAAGAAACTAAACTGCTTTTTTTTACCCATTAGAAAAATAACTTCAGAAACATGAAAAAGTTTTAACTTTTTACTAGTGGGTTACTTTTCTGACATTCCTGGTCTAGATATTGCTCTTGCCGTTGCCTTTGCAAGTAAATCTACTCATTCTTTAAAAAAAAAAAGCTAGTAAAAATTCATTTCCTGTCCCAGAGATAATTTAGGGAGTGTATGGTTCACAGGATTTGTGTGATATGTATATTTAAAACTCTCATCTCTGCAACTTAAGAATTTTGCATTTTAGACAGGGTAGATGTTTTATTGCTTCCCAGAATAAGAGATGAAGCTTTAGCTACTTATTCCACTAAAACAGCAACAGCCAGCCAGCCTGACTTCTCTCAGTTCTAAATATGCCTCTTCTCAGTGGATCACGAACTGCTGGTTTGTGTTCATAGGTATAATGTTCATGGTGCTTTCTAATAAACTTTGCATAACAGGAGACTTTGTATTTCGGGCTTGTATCTGTTTTCGTTTAGTTGGTAGCAGAGATCATCTTGATATTGAACTTCTAATCTCGATTCTTGAGATTAAATCCTACAGCCTCTGTTACAGTGAAAAGTGTAGGAGCTGCCAGCAATACTGGACTTTCAATGATGTCAAAACCTGGGGTGGTCACACCAGGTCAGTCTGTGACCATTATTAGCAAGCCAGTGACTGCAACTCCCAAACCAACCATCCGCATCAATGCATGCCCAGGTGAGATGTAATGCAACCGCTGCTGTCCATTGGGTTTTGTTGTTTATTGCATAGATGAAAGAAGGGTATGTTAGATTAAATGGAAAAGTGTTAAAACATTTTATGTAAATGATTTTGCAATATTCACATACATATATTTTCTCTCCAAAATGTTAATTTTTCTAACATTTTGCTGGCTATTCATTTTTTTTGGAAAGACATAAATTGAAAAATATAAGGCTATCAAGTCCTGAGATGAAAATGTATTTACAAAATGAGGAAATATCTGGGTAGTTTCCTACCATTTTTTTATTATTATTATATATATGATCATCATAAGGTCACTTTTCAGAATATTTATTTTGGGGGTGAGGGAGAGTAAGAATGGTTCGAACTTTGTACTGCTAAATGACTAAAGTATTGTTCTCCTACATAGCTGGTATTGGGGCCTCAGGCTTAGCTCATATGGTATCCCAGACTGCTGGTTCCACGTCAGTATTGTCAGCATCATCCTTACCATCAACCCTGATTTCTGCTTCCACTCCAGCTATGTCAACACCAGCATCAATGCCTTTGGAAAGCTCTACAACTAGCATTAATCCACTGAAACGCAAAGCAGAAGATGATGACTATGACGTATGATGTGATTAATCATAGGCAGTATCTGAAGTGTGTGGACAAGCTGTTTGAAAGGTATTTGGTAAAAGTAAAGCATCTGACTACTCGTAAGTATACTTGTTTGATCGCGAGGCATAATTGAGGCTGTTGTTTTGGTAATGTTATGTGCATTTGCTTAAAGTAATTTGTATTTTCTCAAAATAAAGCTGATTATAAATCTGTCTTTTGTGTGCTTATGTCCACAAGAAATGTATTGCATATATGCATTTTAGTTGGATTAGCTGGCAGTTACATAAATGAAGAAAATAGCTACATTTGTAAGGCCAGTCACGCTCTAAGGATATTGTCCTTATCGCCGTATTTATTGTTGGAATACGTGTGATCCTAGGAAGTAAAATTTCTTAACAGTTTCCAGTGTTAAGTGACCAGAGTATGGTTTTCATTCAGATGTGCAAAACTTCTGGTCTTCCATTTTCTCATAGGTAATTACATTTTTGATGCATTGTGTCTCGATACCTATTTGTTCTTTTGTAAGCAGTGGATTATGTTTAATACCAATTAAAACTGAAAAGTTTTAAGCACAAAAAAATCTAATTATAATGGGCTGGAACTCAACAAACCTATAGCTTTACATCAGTATTGTCCCATTATAGTTATAGACTAGGCACAAATTAGAACTTCATAACTACTAAGGATGCATAATAGATGCAAATTTAATTTTACATGAAGCCAGTTTTTAAAATTAACTCTTTCTGTCTGTAGGGAGAAAGTGCGCTTTGCTACCAGCTGATGAGGCAAAAAGTGAAATTTCGACCAGTATTTTAAAAAATTTATATTAACCTTCAATGTTGACAATTATCGGTGATACTCCGTTTTAAAGAACATTTTTAAAACCTTTAGGTGGTGTAAATTTTAAGAAATATAGGCTTTGTTTACTGGTAGTAAAATCAAATGAAAAATTATAACTGTATGTGACAGAGAATTGACAAATCGGAAAGTCGGTCAACCGTTAGAAATTTTAAAAAAAAATTTACGCAATATAAACAAAGAAAGTACCACAAAAAATTTTTTTATTAGAATATATATTTGAATTTAAATATTACTTACTGTTTTCTTCTTATTTTCAGTTGTTCCTAGCAATAAAATGTCTTTCACAGCCGAGTAACTTGCTGTTGGCTTCAAGTTTTCAAGACAATCGCTATCTTGAAATATCACTGCGTTGCATAGTATCAAATGAGCTTAGCAAGATAATTGTATTTATACCATTCAATGCCAATCTTTAGTATTGAGATAAACATGATCAAGGATCACGACCTATAATTAGAACGACAATGAAATTGTGGCACAAAGTAAAAATTGGTTTCTTCTTTTCAAGCTAACGGTAGGAAAACGATAAGGAAAAAAGTACATTTGCAGTTAAAATTTCATACAATCCAGCTGTGAACAGAATCAATTCCTCACTATTATTTTGTCCTTTTCTTAGCGACATGTTTGAAGTCTGAATTGCTCAGTTTCCAACGAGCTCCACATACACAGTTCCTGATAAATCTCTTCTCCCAAGATTCCAGCAAAGTTGATCGCGCCATGGTACGTAGAAGTGAAAATGCACCACACCGAATACACTCTCGAACTGGCTCGCAGGGTGTTATACCAAGATGAATATGTCGTACAATGTCATGACACTGTTTCGTGTCGGGGGCAGTCTCAGCTGGATACACATGGAATGTCTTTCGAATAGCATAGAGATAGTCTGGTTCTTTTCCAAATGAAAATCGCAGTGGTGGTGGCTGAGTGAAGACTGCAAAGCTGCAGGAATCTCGACCATAACTGAAGTGAAAGTCTGGTATTAAAACTTTGGAAGGCAAACTGGCGCACTCATCAACAAGGCCTTCTTCCAGTTCCATGCTGGCTCCTTCTTTCCGTATCTATACACAAAGACCATGAATAATGCTTAGCAAGGCAGGAAGAGATAAATGAACAGTAGTAACAGAACACATTATACACTAACAATTTAAGTAAAATAATATTTGTTGAGTTTGCTTTTATCTCTCTTTTAATTATCGAGTGCTTGGAATGCTGGAAGAGAAGTTATTTTGTGGAACTGCATACACGAAATGCATAGTTGTGGAAATGACTTTTTTTTTTTAAATTCCACTTGATTGTGCTCGCAATTGTAGTGAATGCTTTTACCTGCCACACTCTTGTGAGAAGTTTGAAAATGTGTCCAAGGCAGTCATGGAAAGATGTGGTAGAGAAAGTGGGCAAGCAAGCAGGATTGATGCTGCCCCACAGGCGCATTATCGCCAGCAAGTCACGCAGCATGACCAGAACACTCACATCCCGCAGCAAACCCATGCCTGGCATGTTATGGCCATTTTGGATCAGTGGCACCGAGCTCAACAAATGAAGCACGAAGTCAGCTACCCACTGAATGAATGGTTGTAACATTTGCAGGGATGCTGTAGCAAAAACAGATTGTTTTAACAAAAGTTATTCTGCTATTATCTCAAAACTCAAACAGCAAAATAGTCCCACACAGATCCCTTGCATCCGATACAATTTTCATTTACAGGCCTCAAACCTTTCCATTTTGACCCACAAAATGATGCATTTTAACTTTTATATTACAAACTGCACACTAAAGCTATGTAATTTATAAAAAAAAACAGTTACCTGATTTATCGCAATTTCCTTCCAACGACCATTTACACAAAACCTTTGTATAATTACACAATTATGTTACAACATAGGTCAAGTCTTTTTTATGTGGATATTTTCACTATAACAGATAACCAAACTTAACCTTGTGAGCCCTTTTCTTTCTTCACTGATTCAACAATGAACTCTTCTGGGTCCAAGTTCTTGATAAGCGCATCAATATCCGTCTCTGTGGAAATGCTGCAATGGGCTGTCAACTTTTCAGCTGGGGTCTGCAAAATTTCAAAGACTATAAAGTATAACATGGTCCATAATAATATTTAAGTTTGCTGCTGCTACAGATTTTTTTGTCGTTTGCTGCAGAGTCAGATGTTTTATAAAGAGACTAGGTTTGAATAAAAATGGCACAACAGAGCATGATATTTGAAGGACTTCTAACAAAAGTCATTTAAAATATTCCAATACACTTTTAAACATATGGCTGATAGAGGTCAAAAATAAGAGCAGACAAAAAAAAAAACTAACATGCACAGCACCTTCATATGACCGTTGGCTTATCTGTACACTCTCACTTGGACTTGCATCTCTAAATACATGTACAAGCTTCACACTCACCTTTTCTTGGACGCTGACAGCCTTAGGTCTGAAAATACTCCGCAACACAGTTGAGATAGAAAAGAGTGTTAAGAGGGCACGACATTCTGCAGCTCTTTGTCGTCCAGATGGAACAATGCTGCACAGAGCCATACGCAAACGCAAAAGTCTCATTCGAATCAGTTCTTGAAAGGAAGGCGTCTGCTTCTGAAAATTGTCAATTATTTGTTGAGCCAATCCTTCGACCATGCCTGCAAAATATCAGTTTTATTCATGCTAAAGGTAAAACAAATGCTGAAAGAAACAAGATACAAGCTGGGGTAAACTTAAGTGCTGCTAACTGGTAATATGGAAATTACCAGCACATATTTTCCAAAAAAAGCATTTGGTGGCCACTTGAATTACAATACTTTAAAAAAGTAACATTTTGATGGCAAAGATTCGAAATTCCTATACATTTAAAAATCTAGCATAATGAGTTTCCAGAAATACTCGAAATCTCCATGAACCAATCTGGGGAATGGCCAGAAATCTAGTTTTCTGGTCAGATTTATCGTCTACATGCAGTTCTTTAGTGGGGCAAATAGCATAGTCCATTTTTCTGGTATTAATACCTGTAGGTAGACAACAGCTAGTATGGACTCATTCTCTGCAAGATGGTTCTTGTCTAGTTTGTTACCAGATCTGAACACTATAGTTGTGAAATCCTACCTTGCCTGACAGCAAGTAGCACGTCCCAAATATCATGACCCACAAACATTGTGTACTCCAGCAATAACACCAGAAAACCTGGCAGAAGCTGGAGACAGCCATCTCTGGAATTGAAAACTCGAAAGACACACAGTGACCCCTGGCTCTGGCCCACCAGTCCGCAACCAGTACTAGTCTGAACACAAGACATGAGATGAGGGGATGAGGTAAGCAGGTGGTCACCAGGAACTGAAGACACTGGGCCGCCCAGTGTTTCCATTGAAGAAGTATGTATAACCTGTCCCAAAAAAAAAAAAAAAAAATTCATAACCAGAGTATTCAAAACAGTAATAAATAATCACAGTCAACAATTCATAAATGCATAGATAGGGTTAGAAGAGCATAGCTTTGCCTAAATTAACCAAAATTTTCATTCCAAGGTGGTACTGCTAAATGTAAAGCCAGGGCTTCTGCTTACGCAAAAAATTGCGTACAGTATGCGTTAAAAGTTCGGAGGACCCCTTCAATTTTCGTCGATAGAGTCCCCTTCAAAGTTGGGCGAAGAACAGGGACCCCTTAAAAATCTGAAGAAGGGGTCCCTGGGACCCCAAAGAATTTAGCCTTAGCAGAAGCCCAGTAAAGCTTTTATAAAAACATACATAAAAAAACTTGCACATGAAAAGAGAATCTGCAAACCTACACCTTCTTGCATATGCATAGGAAAATACAAATATTTTACATACACACAATCCTTCAAACCCCTATATACTTGTTGCCTTAATTATATGCCACACCTGATAACTCTGCCGATGAATAATCTTGATGACACCATCCCTGTAAGTACAGGCAAAATACGCCACAAATGCTGTTGTCTCAATGTTGTAAGTGCGGTTCATAGGTAATTTGGGCCTTGCAATGTCAGTAAGATGAGCATTATGAACAATGGATGCCTTATGCATCCATTTAGGTGTCTTGCAGGCCAGTTCTGGATTGGCAACCGACTGAAATATGCGGTTGAGAGGCATGGTCTGTTCAAGAAGGTGCCACACTTCTACAGAGCTATGATTTGGCCCTGCACAGCACACCAGCAGGATGTCGCTGTTTTCACGATTTAAAAAACAAATCTTGGACACATGAAGCTGAAAAAGAAAAGTATATTTAACTGTAAGCAATAAAAGCTCCTTTTTGAGAAATCACACACCTTTGAAAACAGTTTGTATGTGAACTTCACTTTTCACTGAAAGAATGTAAACTAAAAATGTAAGCTATGAGTAATTTACATGCAAATTGTACAATACAAAGAAGAAAGTCCCCATAACATAATTTATCAATTATCTTTAGTAAGGACAGACATTTGGACATGCAAACCACCAAACCTGAAAACTGCTTTACGATTAAAATAACAAGGATTGTTTGCTATTTACATGCTGTCGTGCCACTAATTTAACTTATTTCCTACTTGTGCAACATTAGCCCAACGTTATAGTAATACAGTAGCTGCCGACTAGAAGATAGGTTTTTGTTTCCCTCGTTCAAAACCTAATGTACCATAAGGCTGAGATGATTGCTTACAAAACTACATGCAATCTCCATCAACTACTTGCTTTCAAGCAGGCACCATGCCTATGGTTGCAAAGTGCCTCCTTTATCCATGTCCTAAAGGTGTACTTCATCTGCATCTTCAGCCTAACGTGTCATACAATGATGCAACTGGTGTAATTCTGCTTACAAATGCAAAATACATCATAAAATTACATGAAGATCTCTGTTGCTGTACTCCGCTGTGCTCTTTAAAAAGAAGCTTGCCCCTGGATGAGTGGTTATTTTGCAGGCATTGTTTTCAAGTTTAACAGAAATGATGAAACACTGGATAGCCGATCCCACTGTGCCATCACTGGCTGCAACCATGACCTCCCCCGAAGCCATGAAGGCGATGTCTGCCTGAGTGAGCCGAAGATAACCAGGAGCTAAGCACTGTTTGCCCATGATCAGCTTTTGACCTGGTTCTTGCAGAAGGCCTACAGTCACCTGCCAGAGATTGAAGTCTACTTTAAAAAAGTAAATGGCAACCAAACAGTTTAATGTTCATAGGACAAACTCCATAAATTTTATTGAGATCACTGAAAATGCTTTACTGCTAGTTCGACTTTAAACAAGCCTATAATGCAATTCTGTCATAACACTACATTAAATGAGAGAAATCCATTTCATAAAGTGAAAAACAAACCAGTCCTGTAGCTGTTACTGCCATCCAGCCATCCAAAGGTTTGTTTCCAAAATGAGTCACAGTAGGATTAAATTTGGAGCGTTGAAATTTATCATTGTAAGCCACCTGGTCATGCTTCTCAGGATTGAAAAGAACCTGAATAAGACAGCATGAAGTTGTCGTAAAGTTTAGGAGTACATGTTACCTTAAATCAACAGATGAATGTTTTCTTTTACGACTAATTTCTGCAAGAGATAGAACATCTGAACAAGCTTATTTTCAACAGACAATACAGGGCACATCACAAAAGACAGCCCATTTTTAGAAAACGAGGGGAGTAACCTAACACAACAACAATAAAATAAAGCCAACATATTCACATAGTGCAACATGGCAACCAGTGGGTATGAAAGTTTTGGAAGGTTTAGAAGATTTAAACTTTTGGAGCCATTGGGGAAGTAGGAGGAGGGAAACAAGTTAAAACAACATACCAGCAGCTAAGGCTGAATGCAAATTACAATAAAACAACCAGCACTGTAATGAATTTGTTGGGAGAGGATAAAAGAAGGGAGGAAGATCGAAGATTACTAGTACTATTAGTATTACTACTATTAGTATTAGTAGTATCACTATTATTACTACTAATAATACTATGACTGTAAGTTTTTTTAAAAAAATACAAAATCAAAGATATTTTTCATTCAGGCATAACAATCCTTTCTCCATCTTCTATCTGCTTCAGAACTAAAACCAAACAGACTTTAATCTGATCAGCTCTTACAGCCTAGTTATAATCTTAAGTAAACAGAAGTGCACAGAGCTAAACTCGGAAGTATCGAAGGCTGTGTATGCACATGTGTATGACTGAAACAAAGCACAAGACAGCATCAGCACAACAGGTAAAAAGACTTTTAGTCCATAATTATGAACCATTTCCACGCTTGAGACCAAAAGAATCATTCATCTATCCTCAATTTTACCAACAGCAAATCTTCTTAAGAATTCAATTCGTTAATGCTTGTTAGCCAAATCTTCACTAGCATGTCCTTTGATCTATCATAAACCATCCATCCCAGTACATTTCAGCAGAGCTTGCTCTCATCTTACCTGAATTCCATTGTGCAGCCAAGCAAGGATCAAGACTTCCTCTCCTGGCAGTGCCGTCGATCCATACTCCTCCCACGTGTTGATAAGATAATCCTTAATCAGATACAGATTTCTTTCACCATGTTATACCATGAGACTAGTTCAGTGCACACATTAATATTGCATTGATATGTCATCTGACCATGCTTCTTGGGACTGAAAAGAACCCATAGATAAAATGCTGCTTGGAAAAAGAAACTTATAGTATACAAGCTTTAAAAGAATATGCAGTGTAAAGGTTATCTAAATTTTTTGTTTAAAGTAAATGTTGATGTATGACAAAGGAAAACAGCTTAAATTATGAAACTGTGTTAGCTAAAGGACCTTAATTATGTATGCATATACATACAAGTACCCTCTCTTTTTGAAGACTGCACTAACTCAACATTTAGTTGGGATAAACCATCTTTACACTTAATTCTAAGCCCCCAAAAAATGTTTGGGATTGATCCACAGGAATGTTAAGGTAAATCCCAGCAAAAACAATTTGAAATACCTAACATGTAAAGTTTAGTTTCGTTTATAATATGTAATATTATTATAACAGTCTTCCTATGCATATCATCTTAAGCATACTTTGGCATGCTGATAGTCCGACTATATACATATATACACATCAAATAATAAATGCAGTCTAACTTAGGACCAAACTAAATAAACAAACAAAAGTGTCTGCTGTAAACATTATCATGGATTTTTCACATTGACTTTCTTCTCACTTTCATAATCCAGACAGTAAATGTGCCACCAGCATCCACAATCAGCAAGTGAGAGCCACTTGGGTCCCATCGCATGTATGCCACAGGTACTGAAACTGTGGTAACTCTGAACTCCTCCCATGGCCTATCCAAGTCAAACACACACACCTCGTATACAACTTCAAAAGGACAGCTGTAACAAAATAAAAATAAAGTTTCAGCTTGTCAGTATATACTTTTTGTAGTAAAATATAACTATCTTTCAGTTTTAAAGGCTGTTACATCAATACAGAGAGATCTGCACAAGCAAATATTCTCACTTGCAACCATAACCTGGCAAGAAACTGGATGAAAGCTTTTATTAACCTGTGATGCAGTAGTTAAATTCAAAGTATTATCATGTTTTTTTGTCTCCAGATCAGTTATGCTTTGCTGAAGTCAACTAAAACTTTTTCCTTCCAGTCTCCAGGCCACTTACTAAACTTAAAAAACTTTCCACAACAGACCTGTGTTTTTAAGATGAAAAAAAAAACCCATGTTCTTAACACAGTCTCTCTGACAGACTTATCAAGCTTATCTTGTTTAGTCCAAACTTCCATCTCTACATTCATAAAACAAATTTGTTTAAAAATATATGCATAAGCATAATTAGCATTACTCTCAAGGAACAATGAGGCTACACTGGTAGCCCAAAGGTAAAATCAATGTGTGCAAGATGAAAACCAAGGCATGCTGGGGCTTAAAGAAAAAAGACAGCTACTTCCCACACTATCATGAACATAGGGAAAAGGCCAAAATTAGAGTATGATTGCATCCAAAGAACATAAATGACACCTGTGCCCTCTAGGTTATTCCTGGAAAAGAGATCTGGCAAGCAGTATCTCAAAGAATGAAGATAAATGACAGTATTTTTCTTGTCCCAGCTGCTTTGCTCATCTCAGAAGAAAGATCTCTTGCAACTGGCAGCATTATTCAGGAAGCCTTCCAGTGAGGGGCTTCTGATAATTTTCAATCCCTACTTTGTCCAGCAGAGAATATGAAGCTCTTGCTGCTCTAAATGTCAAATCTCTTTTAAAATCAACTTTTAGAAAGCTATGCTAAAACAAGCACAAACCAAGCACTTTTTAAAATGCTGAAACCTTGTCCTTTTGGCAAGGAGAGGACTTTTTTTTTTCAAATTTGTGAAGGATGAATATTTTCTTTGCTTTATGGGTTCTTGCTAGAAACATATTTGATGATAGAAAACCTTTGATATAATGAACATACTGTTATGGATCCTTTTTTTAAAAAAAATGATATTTTAAGATATATGACTAAAAAAGAATTCTAAGATGAATAGTGATTAACCCAACTGAAAACTTTGAGAAGTTAACAGCACTACTTACAAGCATGCTACAGAACAAGCATTACTATGCAGTTGATGAACGAGTTTCTGCCAGGCAAATCTTGCCTTGTTTTCACACCTACTTCTGGTCCAGTCAAAATTTTTATTCTATCTGTATGATCCTATGAATTACAATGAATCATAATACGGTTTTAAAACTCCATACACTACAAAAACATGATGTAAATAACTGAGAAATAAAATAGTTGCTAAATAATCTAATATAACTAAAATTATGATTCTGTCTTCATACCCAGACACCTCATCAATTAAATTTATCTCTCTTCCTAGCTCAACCATTTCGACTAATTACTGTCATTTTTGTTTCATCTCTATTATCATAATCAATTCTTATTCTAATTTCCTCTATTTTTTCTTATTTATCCAAAATTTTTTACTATCCTCCTCCACCATCTTCACATCTGGCATGTTTTCTACTACAATAATCAACTCTTTCTCTCACTCTCCATTCCTCAATTATGTTTAACAGTAGTTCTACTCATTATCCACCACTGTGTTCAAATCCCAATATCCGTTGTCGCTGCTATGTCAGTCTTCCCTCCATTCCCTGCCTTTTTCTCTCTCTAGCTCTCATATGCTTAGTTATTTCTCTCTCACCTACTTCTCTCCTTTCAGATTGCCACCCTTTGTAAACATCAACATTGATAATAAACAAAATATTTATATGACAATTAGAAATGCTATTATGATATTACTTTTAAATAGCAATGAAATGAAGTTGGCTAGTTTGGATAATAATTTCTTATTTTTGGCCAAGAAAAGTTTTTGTAACTTCACATAGTTAAATACTAATGGGGTATGGCATTTTGTATTCAGTCATAAATTTGCTAAACTGAAGGCCATAAAGATATTCATCTAAATCTTCGCAATCACAGTCCAGAGTCTTTCATGTCTCAAAATATTTTCCTACTTACCTCTATTGACCTGAAAGCTGTTTTCTTAAGCACAAAATAGAAATAAAGGGAGATAAACAGATGGAAGTGTGGTAATAATTTATAGTAAATGATTCTTTTAACATTCTTTAATGCAGTTATTTTGTTTCTATTTCTGGAAACCAGCAATTAATATGTTGATCATACTGGTACACATCTACCTTTCTCTTCAAATATTACCCTGTGGTACTTTGTCTAATTAGTCCACAATCTACTAAGACAAAGGTCTTGAAAAATCAATTCAACGGGATAGATAAAAATCATACTGATAACTTCCCTTTTTGTAAAATCTAAATAACAATCTAAGATACTTGACAATTTGTTTTGATTTTTTTTTATATCAACTTATTTAAACCAGTAGCATAAAATTCTACATTTAATATGAACGTTAATGAGAAAGTGACCACTCTCTATACATGCTACACATTAGGTTGACTTTCTGAATTTAAGCAGAAGTTTGTAGAACTCGTAGTTTACTTCCAGTCCCTCGCCAATATCGCTATCTTAGTTTTCCCTGTTTTAATTGACTAGTTCCAAATTATCGCATTTTTAAGACTATATGGCTTTTTGTAGAATGGAGTTTCTGAGCAAATACATCATCATACTGAAATAAATGGTCCGAAGTTTGTTTGTTTTTTTTTGGTGTTTTTTTTTTGAAAACAGGAAAATTTTAGCAAGTGAATTGCTTTCTTTTCTCCGAGTTAAAAAACTACTACTACTACTACTAATAATAATAATGGTTATTTGTAATGCGCAGCACCACAACCAAGGTAGATTGCACTCAGCGTACAGACCTATAATGATAAATAAATAGTGGACAATGAGATATGTACAGGCACAAAATGTAAAGCAATGGATGAAGGTATGAAGGATAGTGTAAACCAGGGATCCTCAACCTACGGCCCGCGGGCCATATCCTGCCCGCGACACGGTGCCACCCGGCCCGCGAAACTTCTGCCCACAGTGCAGGAAATCGGCATGTTAATAATGAAAAAAGACCTAAAAAAACGAAAAAAAGGGAAGAAGTATTTATCCCTACATAGGGGCGTCTCTCAATCTTTTTTTCGATGGACGAACATTTTGATTCAGTGCTCCGACTTGGTGTCTCTACGATGCAGCCGGACATTCAGAAGTTGGTTTCGGGTAAACAACTTCAAATATCCCACTAATTACTACATAATTAATGGTAATTACAACTTGTTTCTAATAAAAATGGTATCTGCGCTCTATTTTTTTTTTTATTTCTGCGGTGAAGCGGCCCGTGACACGCATGTCGGAAATGAGTATGGCTCGCAGGCCGAAAAAGGTTGGGCATCACTGGTGTAAACAGTGGGAACCATACTTGATGTTTAACATAACAGACAGTATTACAAGGGAGTTAAAAATAATAATTCAGAGATAGTACTTGGCGAACAGATCTGTTTTTAGAGAGCATTTGCATGTAGCTTTGGAGTCCGAGTGGCGAATGTAATAAGGAAGAGAGTTCCACTGCTTAGCAGCACAGAGGGAGAACATCCATTGTCTGTATGTGACTGTCTTTGTGGGAGGGAGGGATAGAATGCGAGTCTGATGAGGAGCAAAGGTTTCGGTTAGGAGTGTGGACAGACAAGATTTCAGTAAAGTAGTGGAGGGAGTAGCCTTCAAAGAATCCATAGCACAGAGTTGATAGCTTGTAGTCTATTCTGACTTTAACTGGTAGCCAATGAAAAAAGTGAGAATTGAATTATTTATCTGATGGGTCAATGACCCTTTCAAAGCAGGGTGTGGTATAAATTTCATCATTGGCCATAGAATATGCACAGGTAGAAGATGTAAAGCACATAAAGTAAATAAGCATGTTTGTATTTTTTCAATCACTCATTACCTAGCACTTACACTCATGTCAACCATTCTTCGTTTGCCCTCTCTCTTCACTTACTTCCATATACAGCTCGCACGCATACACACATACGCACGCTCCACTCACATAGAATTCATTTTTCATTAGTCCTCTCTCTCTTATCTTCCACACCTACATCTACACCATGAAGAGAGTGAAGATGTGGTGTGACATATTCACGTGTCTGGAAAACAAGATGAGCAGCTGAGTTCTGGACTTTCCAAAGATTGTGGATGAGTTACTGAGGACAGCCAGAAAGAAGAGAGTTGCAGTAGTCTAGTTTAGACAGAACAAATGAGCAGATAAGAATTTTGGTGGTTGAGATGGACAGAGTATGACGAATGGAGCTGATTTTTCGGAGCTCATAGTAGCAGCACCACAAATGTGAAAGACATGTTCAAGAGACATGTCAGCAGACATTATGTAACGCGGTGAAGTTGCGAAAGGAACATCAGCATCGCCTACCCGAATAGAGACAGGCAGTGAAGCATAAACTCTGGCTCTCCTCTTTGGAAAAATAAAAGCTTCTGTTTTTTTTTTTTTGTTGTTTTTTTTTATCATTTAGTTTTAACTTGTTGTGGGTCATTCATAGTCTAATATTCAGAAATACGTTTTGGATGCTGTGAATAAATTTGTTACAGCGTCATTCAAATTTACTGTTATAATTTAGTGATCCTATTATTCCTCTTTTTTCGTATATATGATTTATTTACACAACAAATCAAATTTTGTGTGTGCGTGCGCCCACCGGTGTGAGTATGTGATTGAGACTGCGTTAATGAGAGACATTTATCAATTAACTTGGTTTGATTTTCGCTTGTTTTGTTGCCAGTAAGCCAGCGGGCCCGAAAGGGCCAATGGTGAAAAAACCATAACTGCTGCCCTCCACAGATTCTGTACGTTCACGACTGTACTGTCGCGGTTACTGTTAAGAAACAACGAACATACCCGTCTTTGCCATCGTTGCTTAGCCTGCTGAAAGCCAATATATTTTTGCACGAAAGGCTGCAGACAGTTTTTTCTTCCAACAGAAAATCGCTAGTTTTGGGTAAGCTTCGATAATCTACTGAATAAACTAGTTCCATTTGTGAAAGGTAAAATTCACCAACACGTCCCATCAAATACAAGACGCCATTTGCATAACTACTTCCGGTTCACAGCGGTCCAATGAAATGGCGGAACAGCGCAGGGTCGCGCAAAGCCGCGAGCTGGAGGGTTGATAAAAGGCGAGCGAAGAGTAAGGGGCACTATACATACTAGGGAATACTCAATCTAGGGAGTTGCTTACCAATCTCGATACACAGTTGTGGATTTGTCTAAAGCTCAAAGAAAGGCAGAATACAGCAGGATGACTGCTTTCTGGATTTTCGCATTGGGACTTGTCCTATCGGTAAGTCTATTCCTAGTTTTGTTACCCACAGCTTATTGAAAAGTTTGTCTACTTTCATCTTCCAGGATCAATCCAAATGATTTTGATAACCCCCGCTATTTTTCACAAAACTACAAACACAGATCGATAGAATATGTATGTATGTAAGTAATCCTCCTTATACGATTGTTTTGAATGCTTAACTACATTTGTGGTGCTCTTTTTCATATTTCGCCCCTCATTTATAATACCCTGTATCCAAGACAGAAAGGGATTGCGATATTTTTAGATTATCACCATCAATAAGCATCGATTTCATCATTATCATCATAAGAAGAGAATGACCACGAGATTTTAAATTTGGCCACCGTTTCAGTAAACGCATCGATCAGGAAAAATAGTACAGAGTCATCCTGAACGCTCACTAAATTGATTGCTAACGAATCCTACCAGCATTGATATGGCTGGATGATCAAACCAACGGAAAATCAAAGTACTAGTACTTTGTCTCAAATAACTATTTCGTAATTGCGTCAGTGATCCCTTGACGTTGAGGCTTAGTATTTTTCTTAGGTTGCTGGAGTTGAGACGGAGAGGCGGATAGAGGTCTTCTTTGAGACTCAGTGCACTGATGATGGTTTAGTTTGTACTCACTCTTTTAATTGTCCTAGAAGTGTGTGTGTGATCTGAGCTTCAAAGTGCCCGGAGCAGACCTTAGGTCATCGCTGTCCTTCATAACGAAGACCGTCGAATTTGTGTGTAAACAAAAGTAAACAAAAGTTCTCCAGCTTGGCAGTGCTGGGGCTCGTCGGTCTCTAATGATCGAGTGTTATCCCCTCGGGCCATACACCTGGACCGCTGAAATGTCATCGCTTCTTCGAGTTTTCCATATTTTGTGTATTCTGTTTGGGTTGACGCTTACCGATATTTGAGCGGAAATCTTTCTCTTTTTTCCCTACTTCGCTAGCCCCGTATGACACTATCTTTCAGGAGTGCCCATTCGTTCAGCCAAGCATACTGACCTGGGTTTGACATGGTACAAACAATGTCCATTGTGAGTCCTTTCAGATGCTGCCTGAGTAATTTTGCTGTTGCGAAAAACACTTTAGCAGCTAGCTTGATATCAAAATTTATATTAATTTCCTCCCAGATTAACATTTTGTTCAATGTAATAAAAAAAATTCCTTTCTGAAATGGTATAGTTAAGTATAATTAATTTTTTCCCTCTGTGTTTGTTCTGAAAAGCAGGCGGAGTTAAACCGCTACACAATCAAACATCTTGTGCTTTGGTGTACTCGGACACTTCTCCGCTTTATTTCGCAGTGTCTGCACTGACCTGTCTTTTGTTTCGAGGTTTGCGTGCGAGTGTCAGTGACGCTGCTAACTGCTGCTGACACACCCCAGCGGTGCTAGACTTGTATGCCATCAATCCGTTGCACTCCTTTCAGAAGACCGAAAAGAACTGACCGCAAAAATCCCTTCGTGTACAGCTCAACTTTCTACAGTGCGTCAACGGTTGAGGTCTAGGTATCATAATCCATATAAAACACTGTACACTATCTGCTGAGTTGTGTACATTATTGGGCCTCATTAATTCCCTACACAGGGCGCTCTGTGTTAATATCTTAACGTTCACGATTATTTGTTTGTTTGCTTGAGTGTTTCGCTCAGTAAAACGCTAGTAAGCGTATAAGGTTTTGCTCGTAAGCCTTGTGGGCATCCTCTGCTCATTGGAAAGTCATCCAACGGAAGTTGCATTGACGACCACCATTATGACGTCAGCAGTGGTACGTCTATCCGTTAGACGTACATCACAGATCGCTCACGTCATGACGCCACAGTAAGGCTTTGCGTGAGTCAGGCATTCAGCTCGTCTGCACGAAAAACTCGAATGACCACTGGAAAAAAGTCATCTCTGCTTTCTCTGTATGTTACAACAGGCCTGGTGACATAGAAGTATACAAGAGGGCGTGAGACTTGAGTGGATGGTACGACGCATTAATATGTTTTTGTGTGAGATTTACTGGAGTGGATAGACACATGGAAGAGAAACGCGCTTGATTGTTTGCATTAGTATTCAAGAATGCGTGAGACAGGAGTGAATAATGTGACGGAGTAGAGAAGAGTATTCATTAGAGAGAGAGAAAAGGTGGACAGTATGGCGAAGTTGAGAAGCATGTTCGACCTCGCTGTTTACTTTTACTAATGGGTGAAGACTAGCAAACAGATGTTGCATCATCTGACCAGCCACTACTTTGAAACACACGAAACGTGTGGTTGGCGTAGGGGGAGGGAGAGGGGTGAGCTAAATCTCTAACCTAGCCGAAACATTATCCACTCAATTAACACTTTTAATTATATTTGGTTTGATGTTTGTCCCCACAAGATAGAACTTCAAGAGCCAGGGCATTACTATGCTCTTGGATGATAAAAGCAAAGTCAGTCAGCTCTCTTTGATAATATTGACAAGCACTAAAAGTGATTTGCGGGCTAATTGACTCCCTTAAGTCCTTTTTTAGGGTTCTGGAGCATTTACGTAGAAACCTTTTGAAAGACTGTGGCTATAGCACGAGCTGTATGGTCAACTGCTTTCGAGATTTTAAAATAACACGCCTGTAGCTAATTGCTTTGTTTTAGCCATACAGCTGATGCACAACATCGACCTAGCATCTGACCCCAGCTGCAACCTTCTAAGCCTACAGCCGCAACGGATAAATGTGTGCTTAGTTTGTTTTACACAAGGTCGTCTGCGCTTTTGTATGTCTTGTGGTTATAAATGGAGGTACATGATTGGATTTGGATTGATATCTCGCTCTTACACAGTTTTTTGCTTGTTTAGAGCCTGTATGTTAATGGATGTTATGGAAGATAAATCGGATCCTAAAACGCCGTGCGCTTTTTCAGAGGCCTTGATAACGTTTGGTGAAGTTTTCGGAAGCTGATGAGAGTATGTGTTCACGAGCAGTTCAGTCAGCTTAGACAAGGTTTCTAGCCTTAAAACTAGGGATCTCGTCTTTTGATAGTTGAGCTATACTCGGGCAGATTTTCATGTAACCGTTAATGGATTTCAATCAAAAATATCATCGTCAGCAATTAGTATATTATGTCTACATTTCAGGCTAAACAATATTTTCACCACCCTTTCTAATGATAGTGTAACGCATTATTTTAGAATTTTCTAGTTGGGGAAATGCTTGAAGGAAAACGTATATAAAAAAAAAAAATAAAAAAATGTGACACTAAAACACCATGCAGTGGATTGTTGCTTGAAAATTTCGGTAAATAAGTGAAATTAGGTGTTGATGAGCACGTGTGTGATGCGGAAAAGTATAAATCTACGCTACTCTTTATACACAGGTCGTCTGGAAAGTGTTTTATCCTCTCTAGAGAGTCCAGAAACAGTAACAACCACTTTAACAGATGCTGAGCCATTTAACGTCCACAACAGCTGGCTGGGGAAAGGGGGAGGAGTGGGTCATGCTGCTTCTGTTGTTGAAGAACCACAGCTAGTCGGTTCAGCTTTGCCGTTCTGTTGCTTACTACGCGTGTGCACAGCCTCTCTGTCTTTTAAATGGGACGCCTGATATATTTTTTAGTAATATCATTTAAACAGTAAACTGCGTAAAATAATCTTAAAATAGAAAGTATGTATTTCTGTTCCTCAAACTTTATTAATATCGTTATTTCAAAAAAGGAAAGTTCGAGAAAGCTGAATGATGCCATAGACAGAAATCAATGAGACGATACGTGCATTTATTTGTTTCTGCCAGCTGGAGGCTGGAGTGTTTGAACAATTGGCACTGTTGTGTAAACAAAAGTAAACATAGACTGCGTATGCTTTATCCGTATTTTCGGTGACATTGATAGGTTAGCATCAATTTCCAGACGGAATAAGCGAAAGTGTCCACTTCCTCTACACATAGGTAGGGAGGGGTTGCTTAAGCACAAACTACTTTGACGCCGAAACTAACGCAGACGCAAACATGTCATCCAGCACGCATCTGCGGCGAGGTGAGACTTTCACGAGGTGCGTGTATTTCTGACTTCATTTCTGCTTTAAAAGAATCGAACAGAAGCAAGGGGTTGCTAGGAACAAGGGGAAACATCACGAATTACAGGAAGAAAAATAACCGAGTAAGAATATCGTGTTGGCCTTATGCGATTGGTGAATATCGCCATTTTGAGAGATTTATCCAACCCCAAACTTCAGAGAGTACAGAAGTCTGTGAACCGAACTTTCAACAAAGCCCCCATTCTGTGTCCGTGGGAAGGGGCAACATAGTGCGACCACAAGTGACCTTTTGACTTTCCGGCCAGAACCACGCGGTAGTCGCTTCCTGCGCGCTGCAGTACATCTTTGGGAGGGGGGCTGTTCATGGCGAGGGCTGTTAGTCTCAGTAATTGCTTCCTCCTACCCCTACCCCAGCCCCCCACCTCCATCCCAACACGTACACATGCTGACCGCGCTGTACAGATCAACAAACTGTGATGGAAGCTCCAAAAATAGGGCTTGGGTTGGAACTTGAGAAGTGGACACCAGCGACTGAGACGCAGTCAGAAGCTTCAACAAAGTCTGATGCTATGCCAGCTTTAAATGATTTCACCGAGTCGACCGAATATGGTGGTTGAAACTTTAGCATACGTTTGCACATAATGTAACCACGATGAGAAAAGAAATATTCGAGTGATGGGTTTTGTTTGCAGACGATGGGACTAAAGTTCTTGACAACCAGCTTCTGTTACTCGAATCGTGCAAACTCTCCTACTTCCTCCTTCCCTATCTACTGCGTTCCAAAGGTCCGGTCCATGTGCAGGCGGCTAGAAAGGGCATACACTTGATGAACCATGCAAGACCCACTCTGTTCATCACGGCAATACTCCAGAGAAGTTAAATCCTCATTCTTTTGATGATTGGTGCGAGTGACATCTGAGCTGAGAGTCGCTGGTTGGAGCTCACCGGAGCATGTGGGAGGAAATCGCTCATCCTCTTCCCCTACTCCCACACACAAACACATACACATCAGTCACCTGAGTATCTGATTTAGCAAGATGAAAGGTGATGGAGAATAGGAGAATGGGACTGAAGCTAGCAGCATAAGTGACTGGGAAGTTTCAGAGAGGGAGATGACGTCGTAGGTGTCAAGTACAATAATAACTTTATGTTTCAATCAAGGTGTATCATGTGGTAGGGAAGTTGTTGTTTGTCTTCTCTGGCAGAGGGACACTACAAGTCAAATATAGTTCAGAGTCTGCTTAGTAAAACTTTATCTCTGTAAATTGTGTTTGAATTCCTCCTGCTTAAAGTATTTTTTGCAGACAGTTGAGGAATCTATGTGTCCATAGTACAATAATAGCAGATTAATAATTTGATGGTGAATGAGTAGTGTGTGAAAACCAAAGGATCTGTTTTAATGTTCAATTAATGTTTTAAGATATATATGTTAGACCACTTCGATGTAAGGAGGAGGCACTGTTTCTGTTATTCTAGATCTGAAGAATAAACAACTGTAAAATTAATCATAATGCTACTTTATACTGGTAGTGCGTGTAATTGGAAATGCTGTACGAAATTGTGCAAGAACATCTTGAAAGGTTAATGCCCTAAAGAATAAACACATTTCTCAAAAGATTTCATGAACAGAAATTTGTTTATTTATTCGTTCATTGGAAGGCAATCTCTCTCTCTCTGTAGCAGTGCACATGCACCTATTGCTCCCCCACCTCGATCTCGAGTCCTCCCTGCAGACCTCTGAGATTTCACTTATCACCTGATCGGCATGGAACCTCAACGACTCGCTGCAGGCCGCCATACATCAAACGAGAAAAACAGACTCCGCTTCATCTGCCGCTCGCCCTCGAAAGATGCTCGCGGTGCCGAGCGATTGGCTTTCCCTTGCTATCACTTCTGGCGCGAAAGGCAGCCCCATAATATACGGTGCTGATAGGCGGTGATAGCTGCTTCTAGCATTACCACCCTGAAGACTTTCATGGCACAAGCATTGACGTTATGCGCACGTGCGGGGAGGGGAAAAAAAAAGCGAGATTGAGCAACAAACTTTTTTGCCCACTAACTCTCTCCTCTTCTCCATCCCGGTCAATGTCAAGATAGCAGGTATGACGCCAGCAGACCCCATGGGGATAACGGGTCTGGCTCCAATCTACCCATTTAAATGTTTTTGGATGACGTACTCTGCGCTGAGAATCATGATTTCGTGAAATAACCATACCGACCAGAAATAGTAACGAAAACAAACAATTTAATCGGATACGGGTGTGCATGGCCATATTCCAAAACGCGCATTTTCACATTTCAAAAACCCGAATACACAAGCTAAACGCAGGACACGTTTCCTTTGAACAACTTGAGTTTCTCGCAAAAACATTTACCAATAGCTAGCCTCTCTCTCTCTGACTGGGTGAACAGTGTTCTTCTTGGCAAATCTCCATGTTTTCACTCGCTAGGCAATAAACTTCACGGTCAATCCACTTCTGGTAATCAACTCTGTCGTCGTGTCTGTGGTGTCAATCGGCACCGTATAGCCTGGCTGTGTGGGGGGAAGAGGGATTGGTTGACCATAGTAGATCCACTTCAAATGTGATGGCTGTTAACGAGCTCTGTGAACTGCAGCTGAGATAATAAACCTTAATCTTCCAATCTGTTGTTAACATCTGCGCGATGAGGCATTTCCAATAGCTATATTAATGATATATAAGTGTAAGTAACGTATTTTCGTAATTAGGTTTAAGTCAATGGCATTTGACTTCAAAAGATAATGGGAAGGTGGGTGATTTCAGAAGTTAATTGCTTTTTTTAAGGTCACCATCATCATTGAGCCACGACCTATGGCATCTGACTTTATGTCGATGCTAAATCTGTACCAAAAAAGTTGCACGTGGTCCGAGTTCTAGAGGAACAGAATGTCTGCTGTGATTTTGGTCGATCTGTAGGTGCTGAATAGCTTATTAAAGCCACGGGTGAGCATAACAATGGCCCGTAATTGAAGCCAACCGACGTTGTCTGCTCCAAGAAACGACTGCTGTGCTGTCCTTATGCTTGCTGCTTTATTTATTTAAATTTAATGCTATTCATCGCCTATTTGAGTGCGTTTTATGCCAGTGTCAGCGAAGAGAGATCGGGATGAATGGAGGGAATGTCAGTGAGGGAATGTCAGTCATTTCTGCGAATGAACCTAGATAACAAGCAAGCAGATGGTGACTACAGGACGCGTGCAAACGCGCACGTGAATCCACGTAATGTCTATTAAAAGTTTGAACACAGGTGTGGCAAGCAGCGTGACACAGGTTCCTTAGAATTTTGGCTCAAGGATGAGTACTGAGTGAGAACCTACAAAGGGGTATTGTAGACTTCTCATGTACAGTTATATATATATAGAGCCCTTTTATGATGATGTCTGTTTTATATTTAAAAAACTGTTCGATGATATTTGTGACATAAAATATGCAAATACTTTTCATCCAGCCTGCACTTTTTAAAATAAGTAGTTAGCAGGCGGTGGATAACAATAAATAAAAATAAAGCCGCAGGCACTAGCATGGCACATGACCTCTTTCAAGTTTCCACCACACTTTCCTGAACTGCCCTCTTCGCCTCACCGCTCGTCACTTTGAGGGTCTTTGGTTCCACGTTTAATTTTATTATCAACAACAACAACAGCAACAATGTGAACGTTTTGCCAAACCCATAGGACAAAGTTCGAAGGCTTCTCCTAAATCGTTTTAAAAGAAATCAGAACTGACGTCATGGCCGAATTGACCTGTACTAACGAGCAGAGTCGGGTCAAGCATGGGCGTGTTGTGATAGACGTTCACAGATGACGTCAGCCGTATGTGCTTGTGAACTCACAGATGGTCTCACTTTGATCAACTTGATACCGACGTCGCTCAGTAGCGGAACATCCGTGCTTCACTACGTCGGTAGCACGTCAAGAGGGAGGTCAGGATGAGCCATCCGTTACCGCACAACGGAAGCTTTGATCTACCTTTCCCATACCCCTGCACCATCATGTCACCGGGCATCTGGTGCGCCAGGCAAACAGGCGTAGCGATGACAACTCTTCGTGTTTCGGATCATGACAATTTTTACTTTTCTTTGTCTGGATGATGATGATGATGATGATGATGATGATGGGCAAAATCGTGGTTATACAGAAAGCACTCAGTTTTTGATATAAAAAAAAAATCTTTAGTCGCAAAGGAACAGAAAGATGGACAATGATGCGGAAGAAGTACAGAAGACAGTTAAGATACAATGATAACAGACAGTAATGACGAAGGTAATCTGCCATCACTAATCCTTTCAGTGAGAACAGCCGCTTCAGGTGATCGCGTATTCATTTGGGATGGGGTTGGGATATGGGGTTTCTACTAGGAATATAAAGTCCCACGTGTGGCGAACAATCAAGCATTCAAACACACTTCGAGCAAATATGATAAACGCAGTATTTACGTTTTATGTCACGCCTTGCTAACGTTTCTGTCTTGACAGGTACATGGGCAACAAGGTTATGGAACCAACGGACAAGGACCGCAGAGTGCTGAAGAGCTGATGGCCAGTGTACACAGCGTAGATGACTTCATTGGACTTCTTGTTAAACGCGATGGCCGTCCCGTGGCAGAATCAGAGAGTAAGTTTGCCGGTTCGCTGCCTGCCCCATCTGCTTAGTTTAGGAACTATTTATTCTTTCTCCTCTTTGGATGGGCGTTAGATGAAGAGACATCCTTTACTGCAATTTTACTTAATTGCTACTTCAGTTTGTTTTTTTTTCTGGATATGGAAAGTACGTTTTACTCTTTTTTTTCAAAGATAAAGTGATAGCCTACCAACTAGCATATATATCTCTCTCTCTCGCTCTGTGTGTGTATGTGTGTGTGAGAGAGAGATTGAATGACTCGTACGAACGCCGTGACTGTCATGAAGATGGGTGTTTCATCTCTTTAGAAGAGTTTTATTTTTCGTTTCAGTTTTCAGTCCATATACTACACCCGATGGAAAGAGAGTCATTTCAGGAGGTAAGTTAACATCGCACCGTTTTCAGTATCTAACAATTCTTGTGTGAAAGAACTATTTTCTGTAACTCTTTCACCTCAGTCCTCTCCCCTTTGCTTAAAGAAAAGTTTGCTCGGAAAATGTATGCGTGCATGTGAAGTGTTGATGAGATTCAAACAACTCTAAGGTTAAAATTTGCGCAGCAAAATTCAAGATCTGAACACTCCACCGAAACACGTTTTTACCATGATCCCTAGTTCCTGGAATTACGAAAAGACTAAGTGGCATTAGGACGACAACTGCAATTTAGGATTTGACATTTTACCCTCCTTGCAGGCGGAGTTATGGCCACTCCAGACGATTGTTCTCCCCGAAACATGACCGTACGCCTTCCCCTCAATTACACGGACACGCAGGTGGTGTACTACCCGGAGTGCACCATGGTACAGCGATGCGGAGGGTGCTGTCCCGTCCAGTTCCTGACGTGCGAACCACTCTACAAGGAGCAAATGGTCTACAATGTGAGTGTCGCTAAAAATAATGTATACTTTTGTACAAGTCATGTGGCTTATAAGAATATTATTTATTCCCTTCGACGTGAAAGGTCCATTCACAAATTTTATGTTCGCCAGTCCTTCCTCTATAGACCTCAGTTTCTGCCTCTGCTTTTTGTAATTCGGTTATTCGTATTTTATATATATATCCTCTTCTTGTTCGTGTAAAAATTATTATTTGGGGTTTTAAAAGTTGTTTGTTTGTTTGTTTGTTTGTTTGTTTGTTTGTTTGTTTGTTTGTTTGTTTGTTTACCTCTTTTTAGCGGAATGATGTAATGCTGGACTTTTATCTGTGGTTTAATTGTCTAATCAGGTGCTCAAAGCCAGGTACTTGTTTCCGGGATCCATCAACCTGAGGTGGGAGGGAATGGAGAGTGTGACGGTAGAGCGCCACCTGAGTTGTCGGGCCGTGTGCAGCTTGCGTGAGACGGATTGCAACGCAAAGCAGAGATACATTCCCCAGCAGTGCAAGTGCCAGTGCCGCAGCATCCAGCAGTGCTATCACAACCAGCGCTGGGACTCCAACAGCTGCGCCTGTGTCTGCCTGGAGGTGCAGCAGTGCTGCCCAAATGAGGACGATCGCAGCTGCCGACTCATCTTCGATAACGAGAGCTGCAGGTGAGAGGTCGTATGGTGTGCCGTTCACGTTCCTTCGTGTAAATTATTAAAGTACATGAACCTGCTTTTCGCCTGACATCCAAAAATGCTTAGAAAATTGACTCGTGAGTGTAGTTTAGACTTTGAGGACACCGCCGACAGTGACGCGAAAACAACAAAGGTTCAACACTTCGATTAAGATGAGGATGACTACAATGTAATTAGTATTGTGAAGTTCAGAACTGTGATTTAAATAAGAATTCAACGAACAATAAGATTATTAGCGCTACGAGGTTCAAAACTGAATTAAAATAAGGATTCAACGGACAATAATGTTGTGTATGTCCTTTAGTATTTGGTGATCATTTCAAGCTCCAAAATTTGATCTTTTTACACATTTGAAAACGTTATTTACTGACTTTTTTTTCAGCTGCACTTTGAAGAGCTCCATTGAGGGTGCTGCAAACTTTAGTAGGGAAGAACTGCGCCAATGGGAACTAGAAAGGTTTAGCTCAACCATCGCGGATAACTCGGTTGTCCCTGACTCCTCTACCACCACCACCACCACTACCACCACTCAGGCTACAACCACGACCTCCGCCGCTTCCAACGATCCTTGTTTACACATTACTTGCCCACGTAACTTCTCCAAAAGACTGAACTCCAGCGGCAGGTGCGTTTGCCAGCTGAACCCCAATCGCATCCCCCGCCGCCGGCGGGATATCAGACGAAAGTAAGATCATCGGGCCGTAACGAAGAGCAGTGTTGATTTGGCAGTAGAAGAACTGTGACGAAAACTGCTTTTTCTTCATGTGAACCAACTAACCTTGTACTCACCCCCTTCCCTTGGCGACCTGCAACGTTATAACGTGATGTCGTTACTATGTCAGTTAATATACTTAGTATATAACTTAGTATACTTAGTATTTTCTAATCACGCATCTTTCAGTTTTTTTCGACGGACTTTGTGCTTTGTTTTTGGTTTTGTTTTGGGGGTTTAATTTTGCTTTTTTTTTTTTTTCGGAAGAGTTATTGAATACATGCAAATCTGAGGCCAGTTTGAAGTCTTAACAAACACAGTCGATTTTACATTCCAGCTTAAAATCTACTTTCGTGTTTAGCAGTGTTTTTTTTTTTTTTTTGTTTTTTTTTTTGGGGGGGGGGGCAGCACCGCCTCCTTTAAACATATGTAAGTGGACAATATAATGTTAGAACGAGCTGCCGATCTTCTACTTGACTTCAGTAAGCAGACGACTAGCACGAACGTGTATACAAGTGGTGGTAGCGTGTGTCACTGGTCAAATAATGGATAACAACCAGTCACAATGTTCAAGATCTATATAGGTTAACTCGCCTTTTCAAATTTTATTTGTATTTTTTAAACCTTACAGCATGCAAAGACCATATAAGCATTTTTAAAATTTGCAGTAGGAATATGCGATATCCATGGAAACTTTTTTTTAAAATATCGCCATCATGGAGCAGTTTTTAGCAATCCGAACCTCTTCGCGGTGTCGTCGTGTACAATAAATGGTTTCACAAAAATTTTTACAGTTATTTTTAAAAGAGATAAAATACTAGACTGGAGAGACAAGCTTGCCTGACTTCGTAAGAACCTGAAGCATTTTAATGAACCACCTAGCAAACTAGAACGTCGACAGATTTGATTAAGTTTGCAGTTTATTCCAGAGCATTACAGTGTCTCCATGATTTCCTCTGTTTGCTTTCGTGCAAACGTAGGGACGGCAAGACACAGTTTCGCCACTGCTCACCAACCTCTTTCTTTTTAAATCACTATTAATGTTGATAAGGAATAGAGCAAATGTTTGCATGCTGGCCTATAGCCCATACAGAGTCTTAGTGATAGCATTTTTAAAACCGAATACTGGACATGTATTTGCACAAAGTTATCAAGCAGGTTTATGTTAAAACTTCAATATTTTGAGTCTTGTAATTAAGAAAATTTTTGCACAAATGGCAATTTCAAAAACAAGAAGTGTGACGGATGCTAAAGACAGTTGACGTATAGTATGTGGATTTTTCTGATAACAGCTTTTCCATCTCGCTCAGTTAACCTGCAGCTACTAAATGTCTCCGTATTGTGCATGCTGCTCCGCTATATTTGTACAGTGGTATATCATACCGAATAAAAGTAAGATGTTCTATTTATTATGTTGTACATGCGTTATTATATGTAGAAATATGTAGTTGTCCTATGTATGTAAAAAAAAAAAAATCCAACAATAAACATTTCAAGCCATTCTGGGAGTCTGCGCGTCCTTCCAACTACGTGTGTGTTTGAGAGAGATATATCCGATTGCACTTAAGATGGGAAGAAATCAAGTTTTCGATCGCTTGGTATCTGCGCTCAGACCTAGAGCCTAGTATATTGTAATACGTATTAATCCTCTCTCTCTCCACTGGGCAGTGTAGGGTAGTCAATGCTGATCAGAGGATACCAACTCTCGCATTCCATCCCCAAGAATCGTTGCCTGGAGGAAGTGGGGAGGTTCTGAAACGCGTCGAGATACCTGTATAGCTTCGCAAAAACCTGTTATAAGTTATCCCAAAGGTATCTTGACCTCCAGTCCATAGCAACGGCCTCACGTTATGGAGGTTTACAGTCATTACAACTGACGCCCGTCCCACTTGTCGATGTGTGACCTAATTAAACAACACAACACTCATTGCTGGAGGGTCAAGCACAAGAACCGCGAGGAGGCGATAGGGCAATTACGTCACTCCAGCCCCGATAAGTAAGTGCCACTTAGGTGCTGCGGCTTCTACGAAGCGGCGTGAGGGGGGTTCGCGACCTGGTGAGACGGCCAGCGATCGAGTGTTTGCTCTTTAACTTCGGTCAACTTTCAGCCTGTTGGTCCTAATGATCGTCTAAGTGGATCACCAGTGTCGGCTTCGGCGGTCAAAGGGGAGCTTTCTGACGTCATTGACAACATGACCGATGGACATGCTGATTATCAGTTCTAAAGTTACGAAACGATTTTCCGAAAACAGCTACCACGACCGCCGCAGCTGCATGAGGCCAGTTTTTTTCAAGAGTTGCGCAAAATGAAATGAACTTCAATTCAAGCAACACGTCGTCTGCTTGAAAGATTGATTCAGAAGAGATTGGAAATGGAGTTTAAAAAAAATTACTTGGGGGCTTGGAAGTATCTGTGTCTCAGCTGTAATGCCAGCAGTTCTCAAAAATACATCCCTGCAATAGTAAGGTATCCAATTTGCGGAAAGCGCACAAATGTGTTCTCCAGGACGAGGTTTAAAAAAAAAATAAGTGTAATGTTTGGTTTCTTTCTTTACTTTTCTTCTCTTACGAGCACGAAAAGAAAAACCATCATCAATTCAGGGTTTGAAGAGCGATGCCCCTTTACCTACCTGGCTAAAGTCTCTGCCCACTGATCTGTATCACTGTCGTAGAAACCTAAGGACCAGAAATTTCAAACGGAAAATTTAGTTACCGCACTGAGCAAAAATATTGTTAACCACCTAGAATGTACTGTCCACATGGTAAATTTAAGTAGCTGTTACAAAATTGTAATTGTACGTGTATTATGCTGTTATTTCAAAGAATGTAAACACAATTGACTTCCACAACGCGTACCCGCAAAACGAGCGACGATGCCCGCTGAAAGGGAGATAACTCCTGGAGGGGGAACCCACACACCCACCCTCAGACAACAGGCAACTGATTAAACAGCTGAAAAAGAATTAAATATTCTTTACAATACATATTTGCTAGAGTCGCCACACACCTACGGTTACGCTATAACAGAGTTACGACGATTATCGTAGCTTTTAGAGATACCTAACTTAATTTCAAGGGGGATAGTTATTCTTCAGATTCGGCTGCTATCGGTTTTGCTATCAATAAATGGGAATTAAAAGAAACAGTTTTGCAGCCGACAGCGGAAATTTGCTGATGTGCGTAGAGCTGAAAATGTAAAAAAATCTAAAAAGTTTAGTCATATATGCATTATTAATTATCATTTACTGCCATAAATGTAAACTTTCTTCCATGTTAAATATGGTCAACAGTATTAAAAGTGAAGTTTGGGGTGGGTGGGCGATTCGTAGTTCACAGATTTTCTGCATTTGTGTGGGTCCTCACGCTTAGCCTTGCAAAAACCAGCAACTGTGACTATACACCTAAAGGCCCAGGTTACATGCATGTTAATTACTGTTAGCAAGCTTAACGATTGTGGCCGACATTTTACCAAGCATTTTTTGCTCATGTGCTTCTTTAAAAAAAAGCATCAATGCTAAACAACGTCCACTTATTGTGCTACACATCTATTTACACAGTTCTGACAACCAATCATTTGCTTCAAACCACATATATACTTGTTCTGGGCCATACACATGCAGGATGATTTGTTTTTGACAAGGACACTTTCAATGTCCATAAAACACTGTTTGGTGATATAATAGGTTAAAATACTGATATGGAATAAAAACATGAATGCCTGCATAAGCAACATGCACACAAACATGTACATACTCATCTTTTTAATAACATTTGTAAGTTGACAGACATGCAATTTTACACAACCTATACACTCAAGTAAATATCTAGAGTTAAAATTTTACACATCTTTGATAAAAAGTTATCCAAGGCTTAAAACCAAGTTATAAAAAAGAAAACATGAAAGATATGGAAAAGGCAGTTCTTGAATGTTCATTGTAAATGTTCTTAATCTAGGACTTTCAAGACACATGATTAAAGCTAAAATAATATGAACCTCGTTGGCATCAACTACGAGCATCGCTCAAAACAAAAATAGTTAAAGCCTGAACACTGCTCAGGGTAACCTTATCAGACTCTAGGGTTAACCTCTCTGAATACTCATCATTTTTAATTATGGGCCCAGGTAATGCTATGGTTTAATGCCAAGATAATTGAATGCTGCCACTTAATGTTGAGTCAGTTATCTTGAAAGCAAGTGTAATAATTGGCTAAGCAAAAATGGTAACTTGCTTACTGATTTATTGCACACATTCTCATTTTAACGATACGTAAATGGAGGAATAGGTTACAAGACAGCCCAAGTGTTAAAACTATAGCATTTATGTTCGTAAAATCTACCAGCACCAGAACAATAACTCTATCTAAATTCTTCATCTTGTATTTCCTTTCCTTTTGTAAATGGAAGTAAATTTATCCAGCATAGAAATAAGTTAGCACCAACACTTTTGATATATCACTTCAAATTGCTTGTTGGTTTGTTCCTGACCCCAATAATTATAATTGTTTGTCCCTTTGCACATAAATATATAATAAATTAAGGAGTTTAAGCAGGAACATCAGTGCACTGAAACACCAAGTCTTCTGACAGATAGTTCTGCAAAAGATTTGATAGGAATGTGGCATTTGATCTTCGGATTACAAGGAATGCCCTCAGTTTTATCTGAAGACTCTCTGGATGAAAAGTATGTGTGGTCTGTATTGAGTAAAATGTTCTGTTCAATGGATTTGTCAAGCTCCTTCTTGTCCTCCAATACACCTGTTTTACAGAAGTCTAAAAATGTCTGGTCACAAAGTTGTGCTTCTTCATCAACTCCCTCCTCTGTGATGGTTTGTAGTTCTGAACTTCCTTCCCAACTTAGCCTGTGGTACTTCTTGGCAGGAAAAACTGGTTTTACTATACTAACTTCTGCAGATGTGCCATCTTTACACTGCAAGATGCTTGAACATTCATAAAGCTCTGAATCACAAATCTGCAAAGAAAGTATATATTTAGTTGGTGACTAAAACCAAGAGCTTGTGTTTCTCTAGTTTGTCACATTATGAAAAGAATTCCTATCATCTTTTGCCTTCCTTTCAAAGTTCCTCCTTTCCTTCTTGTTTGTTTGTTCTATATTGCACTTTTGAAAAGTTAGATGTCTTAAAATGTCATGTTAAATCCCTAACTCTCAAATTTTCACAAATTTTTAAATCAGCATTACAGACAAAATGAGCAGAATGTAAAACTTTATAACTAGAAATCCTTCATTTAGGATCAGACTTTGCTACCACCTTTAGCAACCATGTCTCAGTAATGAACAGAAGAAACCTCTCTAGGTAGAATAATTCTGTCTCCTCAAGGAAGGAAAAGAATATCAGATGTAATAGTAGAAGACACATTTGCCCCAAATTCATCTCTCTACCCATTCAAAAAGAGGTGATCTGCCAGTAACAAAGTGATCCTCCTATAAACCATGTTTAAGGGTACACATAAATAACTTGGGTAAAGCTCCATTAAAAGATACTATAAAACTGCATGAAGATTTGATACATGCATGAACTAAGATACAGACATCAGAGAATTTCATGAGGAGGTTGTAATGGCTATGATCAACTCCAATAGTATACTTTTCCAAAAGGTAATTGTTATATAGCTGCTTTGTTAATAGGAATGTCACAAACCTTTAAAAAAAAAAAAAAAAAAAAAAAGAAGGAAATAATTAACACACGTTGGTCTAAACATGAAAAAGTCTGTTTAAATGTGACATCTAAAGGTAATGCAACTGTCCAAAGTAGCTTTGTTTGAAAAATAACTGGGTACTCTGAAAGCCCTCACATGAAGAAGCAGAGTTAGCTTATTAGAACACTGGCATCTGAACTTGGAGGTGTGCTAGTTCAATACCAATGTGGCACAGCCAACTCCCCATGTTAACCCAACTGTTGGAAATGGGTACTTGACTCCCTAGAGTGTAAGGGAAAGGTAGGTAAAGTAGTGAGAGGTAGGAGAGATGGGCACCATCCTCACAAAAAGCTGGTCCCAAGAAAGAGGTGGTCTTTCAATGACCTAAAAAAAAAAAAAGGGGTTAGGGGACAACACTTACATTTTACCATATGGAGGCGCTATACAATACAATACCTAATAATGTCTCAGTGTCATAAATATTAATGCTGAAAGTTTCAAAATATATATATATAGTCACATAGACTGCAAACTCCAACATATACATGAAATAAAAGAAACACCTGAAGAATGCTTTGGATCTCCATAATAAGATAATACACCATATGAGCATCAGCTACTGTCTGCAGGCTGTACTCAGTCACACCTAGAGCTAACGAAGATGGCTGAAACAAAAAGCAAAGGAAAATGTTTTTAACAATTATAATGACAGCTATTCATAAAAATCTAAATAAATCTTAAAATGAATCTTAAAATAATCAACATGCATCTGTCAATGTCAGTGCTCAAAGCAAAAACAACAAATTATCTTGTCAGCATAATATGATGTCATGAGATTTTAAGTCTGATGATTCAAATAAGAAAAGCGAATTGTCAGATTTTTGCTGGTTTACTACAGCTAGAAATAATTCATACAAATACTTCACACCAATCTACTGTAGTTTGTGTTAAATGATCATTATTAACACAAATTCTCAATTTGTTTAGAGACATTTTACTTACTTACCTTCAGTATTAAAGTAGAGTCTTCCTGCATGCAGATTGCTGCTCTTCTGATGAGGACCTCAAGATCTGGTAAACATATTCCAGCCCTGTTTATGATGGCATAGATGTGTTGAAGGAAATTCAAATATGTGCAAGAAGGAACTTGCCAGCTAAGTTTCTGAAGAACCCATTTTTCCATTCGACGAAGATCATTTGGTGTCCACTGGTTCAAGTGTAGAGCAACTAGTGAGGATACTGTTGCACTGGTCTGTTTTTTTTTAAATTAAAAGCAACAAAAAAAGGTCAACTTCATTCTAACAGTAAAATGAAATAGACATGCACTTTTTTACTACCAGATTGGGGTTTATTAAACACAATATGGACATATTTCAATACGAGCTTCATAGCACTAGCTGTTGTAAATAGTATACATTGTATACTGTGTAGAGATTTGTACATTTTAGATAGTTGGACATAAAACTTACATGGTTTCCGACAGTGTCAAACAATAATCCAAGTTCATTGCATTCAAACCTTTTTTTTGAGCATACAACTTTTAAAGTTAAAGTTTTATTAAATAAAAAAGGTTAACTTTAAAACAGTGTACTATTTTCCCCTTCAATAACCATAGTGTATATCACAAGAAAGGAGAACTCAGTAAATCTTAGGATATATGTAGTATTTTAATTAATAACATCATCTCCACTTGACAAATCTGTTGTCAGATACATGTAAGCACACACCACACACACGTGTATATTAAACAAAACAAATGCTAGTAAAGGCATTCACTAATACACATGCATGAAGATGTTTGTAAATTTTTCCCGTATACATTAGCACAATGCCTGCAAGGACTGTGCATACAGATTTTTAAATGGCTTCCATGCATTTAGGTTTATATTTGACCAGCCTGAAGATATCGTTTGGAGGTTATGTGCTGTATTGCCGAAGAGAATAATCGTGAAAATCCTGAATAATGTGTTAAAGAAGATGCCAGAAATGCTCACCTCATCATCTACAAATTTACTGGCTATTAAGTAGCAAGCTGCTGACAAGCATCCAATCAGTTTCTCATCTGTGCTTTTCATCTGCAAAGAAGCCACATATGAAAAATAATTGTCAACAACAACAAACACTGATCCTAAAAGAAACTTGCTAGCATCAAATGAGCTACAACAGAAGGTTGCTAGACAGCAGCTTTTGAAAGTATGGTTTAAATGACAGTAATGTGCATTTTGTTCATCTGTTTCAGAGACCTGTCTTCATAATACTGTAAAATTTGTCCTGAAAGGAGACTGGCTTTGACTCATTCTACTCACATAGAGTCTAAAGATTGCAAGATCTTTCCTCTCCACAAGTGCAAATAGGGGATAGTGCAAGCTTCCATGTGATATTCTTCAGACAATAGATTTATGTCCTTTTGTGATACATCATTGTCTAAACATATCTGACTTTTTGATAATCTCTACTGAATAATAACCAAAAATATAAGATATCAATGGTCTTTCAAATCCATTAGTCTAGTAGTTTAATTACAGCACTGGGAGATCGAACTCTCTCTTGTCCACTTTATTGCACACCTATTACTTGGTGCAACATTTCATTAAACTTCTATGGATGAAAATACCAGGTCACCAGTAAGGGATGGGGGTCAGTCTCTTCTTGAATAATTACAACCCCTTTTATATTTAAAAGATAATTAACAGAGTTTTTATTTTCAATAAATTTTGTTTGGCATGCGTTCTGAAGTAGCCAGCCCTGCATTTTTTATGTGTTTAGAGAATGGGTTAAGAGGAAAGGAATGTTTTATTTAAAGCCCAACACTTAAGTAATTATATAAAGTTTTATCAATACCAACATAGCAAAAATTAACTAACCTTTACTTTGGAACTAGAAAGTCCAGTGTTGTTATAGCAATAGAAAATGTACCATGTGAACCAGCATAGTAATAGTGAAGAGCTTGAATTTGTTGAAAGTACTTTTTCCTGAACTTCTTGCTTTCGTGTGACATACTTTGTGTAATCTGCCATAAAATACAATGTTAAAAATTAATTCTTTTAACAATAATAAAAAATGCAAAATTTGTAAAGCACATACACTCCTGAGGAGAATGCTCTTAGTGCCCAAGAACAAGAAATATGGACAGCAAACAAGGGACAGGAAAACAATTGTTTGTTTGTGTTTAATGCCGTGCCAGCAACTAGGGCTATATCCCGGCAACAATTAAAAGTAATTGTAATTTTAAAAGTTTAGGGACAAAACCTCCCAAGTCATATAACCTTAACATTCTTTAAAAAGTCAACACAATAAGTAAACAAAATGTAAAAGAGTGGATAAAGGGTAAAAAGGGGTGGTGAAACCCAAAAGGGCCACCAACATACCAAAAATCAAAAGAAAACTATCAGGACATAAAATTTCTTAAATTTGATGATAAAGTCATATCCTCCTTAAAAATGTAAAGATTGCTGCCAATGGGACGGAATCTGAACAAAGAAAATAAAGAATTCTCTGCAAAAAACTGCCGACGACAGTCTGGAGCTCAGGACAAACAATCAAAATATTTAACACATCAAAATTTCCCCTACACCATGGACAAACAGGTGGTGGTTCACCTCGTAAGAGGTGTCCCTGTGTGGCATAGGTTTGTCCCAACTTTAATCTAGCAAGGACCACCTCCTCCCGCTTCACTGGATGACATGAAGGTAGGTGGTCGGAAAGACAGGGAAGAGTGGCATATAATTTATTTTGGCCCAGAGTGTCCCAGTGGAGTTGCCATTTCCTGAGATACCAGCACGGCCAGTATGTATATAAAAATATACATACACACATGACCTGTTACAGCAATTCATTGTCCATGCATAAAAACATTCATGATTATAGGCGGCCCGGTGGCGCAACGGTTAGCGCCTGTCACCAATACAGTGAAGGTTGGCTGCCCTGAGTTCATTTCTCGTCTCGGGCATGCTGTTCTTTCTCTGCACGTGGCATCTGTTTACAGGGCTGGCTGCCCTCCGCCAAGGACGGTCCCAAGCCCCGCTGAAAAAGGAGGAGGGCTGGGCGTGGGGCCAGCACCCCCACCCCGTAAAAACAAATCCTTGCTACAAAAACATCGTAAAAAGTTAAGACTGTCGTCGATGGCCTATGCCCCAGGAGGGGCGAAGGGCATAAAAAAAACCCCCAAAAAAACCGCATGATTATGCACGCCTACACTTGCTGGAAAACAAGATTAAATTTAAGAGGCATTTTAAAGAAAAATAATGAGTTACAGCTTTCAGGCAAATATATGGGGTGATATATATAGCTTGTTCCAGGTAAGTGAAGCAGAGACAGAAAAGGAACCCACAGAACATGCACTACCTTATTATGTCTGTTATTTGTTATATATGTTATATTGCAATGGTGCACGGGTGTGAATTGTTTAAGTATAGAATATGTTAAGCATGTAATATGTTTAATGTGTTAATGGAAATTAAATCTTTATATATGTATAAAGAAAAGGAACCTACAGCAGTCTTAGTCTTCAAGCAGTGAGACCGTTGGAGCTGGTGTGCCTGAAGCTGCATCAGTTTTTTCAATTTGGCTACATCCGATTTCTGAAACAATTGCATCACAAAATTCTTCCTGAACATGGAGTGATTCAAAACTATACAGATCTTAACAAATTAAAGTACTTTAACTGAAAAAACTACACTTGTTTCCAATGTTAAAAATAAAACTAATATTCTAGTTCCAAATTAAATAGCAAAATTGATCATGATAAGAGCACGTATATACATTTCAAAAATCTTAATATACATGTATCAGCTACAGCTGCAGACCCTGCTATAGGTCACGGTTATTACAGCGCGCTACGTACACTACTATTCTCAGCGTATAACTATTCCCAAAGTATTAATGACACTTACCATCAATGTCATACAGTCGTGCCTCGTTGATAACGAAGCGTATGCCATTCTGCCCTTCAAAAAAAGTGTTGAAGCTAATTTATATATATGTATAGTTTCCTTCTTTGTCCGTGTCGATGATGAGGAACTCCTATATAGTTCTTGCTTTTTTCCAACATATACTTTTTATGGTTTCACACTTGTAAATTACATACTGTTCAATAGCTACATCTGTCAAAAAATATTATCACTTTAAGAGATATAATCCCCGCTGAGACAGTCGCATTAGGATAAATAATCAAAGTAGCTGCGTCTCTGGTTACGCTACCGGGGACGTGTTTCGAATCTTGGCGCTGATGTTTACGAAATGTTTGCTTTTATTTCATTGGCTGTCACAGGCGAACATAAACACTGTTCAGTATGATTAAGGCATGAATCACGCAATAATAATAAGAGCATATGACTGATTCTGAATATACTTTAAATGTCAAGAATATGAATTTATATACGGTTAGACGCCGTGTACTTTTAAAATATAAATAATGCTCAAGTGTTCTAGAAAGTTTTTAATCATATGTTAATTATATTCAATGCCGCTTTACAAATTTCTCAGTGCGTCTCTCAAAAAAGATACCCAAAGGTGTTTTCCATATTGCACTAGTTTAACATCGAACTACCAATAATTGTGTTTTATCTTGTATGACTTGATTACATAAATCGAAATCATTGTTGTTTTAGATTAAATAGCAATATAAATTGTGCTCGGCGGAGGAATAATTTATTGTTTACGTTTATTTTTAGTCATAGTCTGTCGTCAGCTGTGGAACTAGCTCCCATTTTAGAGCTGTGATTTAAGTAGAAGACATTTTTCGATTAAATAGAAATGGAGGTAATGGGACAGTAAACTACAAACCGTTTATGGATCAGGGGGTGTCAAGGGTCTCAAAATTGTGCCCATCTCATTCTCAGGTAAGTGAGATTAAATGGAAATGGAAAAAAAAAACTTTACGCTCAGAACCTAAGTCATAGTATTTGCAGACGATATTCTTTCGTTGTGGTTGATTTCTAGAAATTATGGCTTTTGTAAAGTGAAAATATGTTTTGCTTACATGTAATGTTTCTTGTCAGAGTGAGTAATTAGAGAAACCATTTCCCTTCTCAGTGTAATTTTACTGAATTATATATATAGCAATTTAAATGGTGTCAGCTAAGATGTCAAAATGGCCGACATGCAAACATTTGATCAAGGTCAGTGACGAACTGGGAACTATATTAGCACTATTATTTAAATTTTATCAGAACGACATTTTATAGATTTAGTAGGTTTAGTGTTACTTCATTATGTTTTACGACCCCATGACAATTTTCACAAGTTAAAGTTAAGGTTTGGGTTTTATTGGGGGAGGTGGGAAATGGTAGGATTTTTTTTTTCGGTTTCAGAGCTTTTGTCATGGCGACTACAACAATTTATAAGTTGCCTAGAAGTGACGAGTTATTTCATTTTTTTTCTTTTTGTTTTTCTGCTGTTACAACTTAAATATGAAAGGAGGTGTAGAAAAAATTGTCAGTACAATGTATAGAAGGCGATGTTTATAATATTAGTGCTTTAAGGTACAGAAGGATAAAGTCTGAGAATGGTTGTGAGAATGTCATGTACTGTTTGAAACTTGAATTGCGCTTGTCAATAAGAAATATGACTAGTTCCACTGCTCACTACTGCATCACTAGCAATGTCGAGGTAAAACGCTGTATCTTGTTATGCTGACATGACCAGCACAAACAGGTTTTTCACAACTTAATCATTGCTGATGTAATAGTCTTGTCTTTTTTATTATTATTTGAACTGTGAAGAAGGCTTGACAGAAAAGTAATTAGGATTTCTTTTCTAAAATTAAACAAAACATGCTTTGAAAATAAAAATAGCTCTCAGTTTTTTTTAAGGCTGGTTTTATGAGGGTGGATAAGGAGGAGTCATGCTTAACATGTTCCTCTAATAATTAAATTCAGCTGCTTTTATGATATTTGTAGTGTTTATAAGGTATAATTAATACTTTTTGTTGGCTGGCAGTTAGTATCCTTAACTGTTATCAAAATGACAACACAATATGCTCATATAACAATTTGTTAAATAGAAAAATCAGAAGCAATTAGCATTTAGTTTTGTTTAAAGATGTAGTAGTAGGATCACTGAAAATTTAAAGCAAATATAAAAACTTGCTTACTGGTTTATGGAAAAAACATTAAAAATATGATTTAGGTATTTTATAAAATTACTGAGAATGTTTAGGAAAGCAGGATGGGAACAGATTTGATTAAGGAGAGTAGAGAAAACTAGTGTGTGCTTCCCCAGAACTGGGTGGAGCTTTACATTTAGTAAGATGACTTCACAAGGCCTGGGCCTAATTCTAACTAAAAAACTAAAAGAACTTTGTTGTAGAGTTTTTAAAGACAGTTCATCAATAGCACCCATTTCCATGCCTTGCTCCTCTTGGTTCAGTTTGCTCATCTCCACTCCTTATGGGTTTAGTGCAGTGTTGTGGCACAACGGTTAGCCCCTATCACTAATGCGGTGAAGGTTAGCTGTCCTGGGTTCAGCTCTCTTCTCAGGCACGCTGTATTTTCTCTATTTACAGGACTGGGTGACTTGCCATGATTAGCCTTAGTTGCTGGCTCAGCATAAAACAGCAATACCCCCCACCACCCAATGAGGTTTCATACCTCATAGCTCTATTCAATAATTTCTGTAACTCAGTATTTCTTCAGTGTCATCTCTATACCACACAAATCATGTGTGCAACTGTTATTAATATGCAGTCAAGAGGGAAATTTAAAAAATAATTTAGAATGCTTGATAACAGTAACAGAATATGGTCTCTTCAACTTTCATTTAAAGTATTTGGGTAGTAACACACCATTCAGTGAATTTGTTTTTCTCATCATTAGGTACTATAACAGCTATAACATCAACAAGTATATACTGTATTATCAACCCCCACCCCACCCAACCCCCAATTTTTTCTCCCAAAAGTTGATGTATTAACAAAAATTGGGCAGTAAAGTTTAAATGCAAAATAAATAGCAGGCACAAAAATAGGTCAGTTGGTTGCAGCAATTTTGATGCTACCTACAGCATTTTTTGTTTTCAAGTGTTGTTTTTTACAAGCATGTCTTGCCATTCGACAGGTATTGTGGTGCATCAGCAGGGTGGGTGGGGAAAATGTTTCCCAGTGGTTTGAATGGTGAACACGTTCTGCAGGCACTTGGGATAGCACTTCGAAAAGAAGAGGAGCAATGGAAACCTGTGTTTCCTCGAACAGGCTGTGGCGAGGTTGGTTCTGTAATCTTAAGAAATATTGTTCACTTATGCTGGTTGAACTATTTTCTCAATTTTTCACTTAATGCATTAATAACAGGTTATGAGTTACCTTCTTAGAAGCTTGTCGTGAATTTCCATATAGATTGGCACAAAGGGTTGTACAAATAAAACCTAGATGATGCAAACAGGGCTATTGAAATTGCTTTTGGTAAACACTGATGACTACTTTGCACATACCTTTATACTTTGGATTAGTGTGTATAATCTTCAATAATCATGATCTGATGGTACAGGAAGTAAGTGATATGGAGCGAGACAAGACTGCGCGCTGGCTGGTTCAGCTGAGTCAGGCCTTTGATTTTGCACCTGAAACTTATGTACTGGCTGTTGCCCTGACAGATAGAGTTGCTCAGCATGTTAAGGTTTGTCAGTGTAAAAAGAATTGAAGTTTGATAGTCTGTAATCATAAATGTTTTTCCTGATTGACTCTAAATCTAGTATGTGTGCTAGTTTGTATGGCATAGTAGCAAGTAGCCATGGTGGGAATTGAGCTTATATCTGTTTTGGGCCGTTGTTAAATGCTTGTTGTTAACTTTTTTGTTACTACTTTTAATTTTAATACGAAAAAAGGAATTGTAAAATTAAAAATAACTATTTTTATGAACTCATTTTTTTTTGGTGGGGAAATGGAGAAGGCTTGATTGAAGATAAGTGGGTTTTCAGTTCCTTAAATTTGATCGGATATATATCTAGATTTCAAGATGCTTGAAAATACCGAGTGGAGTGGGGGAAAGATATGGATTTGTACAATATATAAACATTTAACCAGTGAATCATGTAGGTCAACTACCATGTTTGCATAAATATATGCATTTGTATTGCTTTCTGTGACAAGCTTGGGTTATGCTCATTGCCTTGATTCATTAACATGACAAACGAAAGTTGTATATTACATATCAAGAAATAATGTAGACAGGGAAAAGCTTTAGTGCAAACTGAATAATAAAAGTTTGGAAATGAGGTGAAGGTTAATGTTGGAGAAAAAAAAATGATTAAAAATCACGAGTTATTTCAGGTTCTGTTACCTCTGAACAAGATTAGTGCCCATCATTTTGCCATAATCAAGCCATTACATTGTTCCATTTATTCTGGATGCATGAAATAGTAATGTCAATATAAAGTACATTATACAGTAACACTTTTTTGTGGTTTCAGATTCGTCCCAAGTACCTGCAGTGTGTGGCCATCAGCTGCTTGTATATAGCAGCCAAAACACTGGAGGACGATGAGGTTCGTTTTATATCTGTAATTTTTATATGACACAATTTTTTTTTTTTATTTATTCAAACTGGTTAGACAGCTTTTCAAGTGTAGTAATAAAATTAAAGTTGTGTTGATGTTGGTGTATTCTGCTAACTGTAATCTGAAAAGTCATTATCTTGGTTTTTAAACTAGACACAAAGTGTTGGTAAGACTGGAATTTATTATGAATGGCCTAAAACTAAAATTTTTTTAAAGCGGAAGACAGTATCATGGTTAACAAGCTCACTGAAGTGCTGTGTACTTAATATGTTTAAAGCCCTATTATATCTTTTAATGTATTTAAATTACGACCAGCTTTTTTATTTTCTTTGTGAGCTCTGAGTTTCGGTTTTTTTCCTTTTGGATTTTTTTTTAGGCTATACCCATCACACTGGATCTTGTGCAAAAAAGTCAATGTGGATGCTCAGTATCTGAAGTACTTCGCATGGAACTGGTCATTCTTAACACACTCAAGTGGAATGTGAAGATTGTCACCGCAATTGACTTCTTGCATTTGGTGAGTGTTTTGACTCGCACACCCCTGTCTTGGTCTTTAGTGTATTCCTTGTTACTCCTTGAGGAGCATAGGGCCGCAAGTCTGGGTTTTTATATAGAATTTATTTCCGTGTTTTTCAAAGTGTTGCCTAGAAGTGATTAGCTTTTATTTAGGTCCTATATTCTTGTTAAATTGTTATTGCTTCTGACTCAACTTGGATGAAACTATCAAGTGCAAAAAAGGTTTAGCAGGTTTTTTCGTGGCTTATTTGCACAAAAAAAAAAAAAAAAAAAAAAAAATTAGCGCACCATTGATGTAGGCAAAGATGTGGACAGGCAGTTTTATTTACATACAAAACCCCTGTTTGTGCCACTTGCATGGTTTTGGATACAGCAGCTGTGAACATGTAGGTTTTCCTCTTTTTCTCACCTGACAGATCCACACAGTATTGATGTGGCGCTTCCCCCACCTACTCTCTGGACTGGAGAATATGAGCCCCTCAAGACATCTGGCTCTGCTGACTCGAAAACTCATGACCTGCTTGGGACATGCAACTCTGGCTTGTGAGCGACCATCAATCGTGGCACTTTCTCTCATAAGTTTGGAGTTGGAACAAATCTGCCAGCACTGGTTCTCTCTCTTTATAATGGTGCAGACTGTCACTAAGGTATGCCTCTTGGTTATTGTTCTCCAAATATCTTGTTTCCTAACACTGAAGCTATTTAATAAGTTTGTCTCTGGTGTTTCCTGGTCATAAAAAAACTTAATGGCTTACAGAAAGGAAAAAAATGGTAAAACTGCTGATGGACTATGCTGATTTGATTGGGATAGGAGTCTTACACATGCCAGAGTGTTTTTTTTTTTTTTCTTTTTGCTTGAATATGAGTGATGTGTATAATATATGTAATTGTATTACACATAACAGTGCAGTAGTATATGTTGGTGACAAACCCTCATACAACAATTATGTGTTATGTGGAATGCTTTTCTTGCTCCAACCTTTCTTGTAAAACTTTCAGACAAAAGTGCAAAATGAAAACATCTTACTAATACTGGGTTGTTTTTTTTTTCAAAGCTGCAGGTAGAAAACAACCAGTTCATTTCCTGCAGGGAGAGAATGGCATGGGTCTTAAGTCAACATGGCCAGCTTGTGTCAGGCTATCAGTTGAAATCCATCACTACCATGAAATCCAAGAAGCGCAAAGTTGATTACTCTGAATCAGACAACATATATGATGGCATCAAGCGCCTGTATGAAGATAATGGAAGTTCAGCTGAAAAATGCTCTTTGACCAAGAGAGGCTCATGTGCTTCAGAAATGCACCAAGAAATGGATGAAGTTCACCCATTTATCCATACTGTTGCTGCGGTTTAAATGCTCCAAGTTTTTCCTTCCTCTTTCACCGATAGTACAAGCACAAAATGGCTATGATTCTGACCTCTAGATTTGGTCTTGCCAATGTTCTGTTTTGTTACATCTACGAGATTATGAGGTCTGTTGAACAACCATTTTGCGATAAACATTTGTATTCTTCATGTTACATTGTATTTTATATCATTGTAATCTCATTATTCAATAGGGAGAATGCAATATTAAAGCTGACAAAATGTAAAAAAAATTCAATATATTTTTAAAAAATAAAAAAATGGTTTTTGTTTTTTTGCTGACTATTAACCTAGATTTTTTTCTTGTAATTCATTTTGTTCTATGTAATTCAGTTCTGAAGGTATTAGCTGTGATTTTTGCTTTTATGTAAACTGTATATTTGCATAATACTGTATAAAACTAATAGAAAAATAAGGCAGCAAACGTGTAAGGCATTTTGTTTTCAATGTAAAAATGAGGGATATGAATAAGCTGTGTAATTAAGTGGGACTGCTCCTCTTTCCTTGTCAGTCTTTTTCTCTCTCCCTTTTCATCACCACAGAAAGCTTGTTTGTGACAGATTTCAGGTGACTGCACAGTATTATGAATTGGTATGTTCTGTTGGATTACAAACTTTAGAAAACATTCTCATCCAGCATTTGTAAATTGACCACTCTTTGTTCACCACCTGCACATTGTATTTCTTACATGGCCCAGCAGCATCTGTAGTTAAACAGTGTAAATAATTTTCAATACTGTACATTCCACATACTACAGAACTGATGTCCACTGTAATATTACAGTGTTACGAGGTAGAAAGGTGCTACAATGTACATAGCGATGGTTTTGTGTGTTTTTAAGGGATTATGGGCATCATTGAAGTGGACTGGTATAACTGGTGTGGCTGTTGAAGGCAACGTTAAGTAACTGTTGGCTCTATTTTTTTAGCTGAATCCTGCATCTTTAAAACTTTGGGCAGGTATTAGTGCAGTGTTACGCCCTTTAACATCATTGCATCTGTCAGGCATACTTCCCTTGACACGGAAGAATTTAAAGCTGTATATTACAGTCTATCTTTTAACATGTACATCATCTTGTATGTTCATGACTGTTTTTCTACTGCCAGAATCTTTCACTGCTTTTTTCCTGTGAAGTCTTTCTTTTCCAAAGCCACAATCTTGTGTCCCACTTAGTTGGAGGTATCTTAGTTAAGGCTGCAGGATTTGCTGTTTTGAAAAAAAAAATCTGTTTCCAGAGGTAGTTGCAACATTTTCATGATGGTGTATCTGTGGATGTTTGGTAATTGCATATCAGAATTTTAATTATTGTATTTTATTGTTCACTGTTTTGCACCTTGAAAACTGTCAATAAGTACAAGGATCTCTACTGACTGTTCCCCCACCACCACCACCACGTGAGACAAGCAGAAGCCCTTTTTAGGGTTGCAATTACTTTTTGTCACATCACTTGAGTCTTTGTTAATAATCTCTTGTATTTTACTTCTCAAAGGTCAGAACGATGTTTTAACACAATCATCCCATCTTTTTCTTACCTATTACATCTCTGTGTCACATAAAGTCTAAAGATGCAGATGTTTAGTCGTCTTTGGTTACCCTAGACCTATGAATACCAGATTTTAGCCTCATGTTAGTCAATCTACTTAGCTCAGGTAGATAAGCTGGGTTAAGTACTCTTAACAAAGTCTTTTTCCCTAGGGTAGTTCTATTTCAGAGCTATCTCTTTTCTGCAGCCCCATTGTTGAGTTGGTGGTTTTTTTTTTTGTTTTTTTTTTCTTTTTTTTTATTATTATTGATTGTACAAGGTTACATTCTGTCCTCTGTATGTTAGAGAAAGTATTTATATGCATGAATATCAACTGTTTTTATACACTGCATTTAATATTTCCTTTTATTACTCATAACAAGCAAAGTAGTTGTAAACTGTGTCATTACAGTTTTAAGCCTAAATTGAGACTACTTTGCTTCTTCAAACAGCTGTAAACCATATGTACTTTGGTGGGGTTTTTTTGTTTGTTTCCTTTCATAAGTTTTCTGATTTCAATCTAATGATCACTGTTAATGACCTTTATAATCTCATTACAAATTTACATGATAAAGAAAAACTAATAAGAGTCGAGAAAATATTAAAAAGTACATTGGTAACTTCAGATGTCTTTGCTCACAATAAATGCTGTAATTGGGTCCATTTATCATTTTCACCGACACTTCTTGTACAGTTAATATTATTTATTATAAAACGTTACATTTTCATTCTTTCAAAGATAGTTAAACATCTGTCTTCGATTTTTAAGTTTCTTGTGATTTGTTTTCACCGTGTAAATGGTCTATATGTTAATCATGTAAATTATTGACTGTTAGATGATCAGGATTTTTAACCTGAGAGCTTACACTTGATGTAAGATTTTTTTCCCCCCCTGTTTCTTCACAAAATGTACATCAGAAAGAGTGTATATGATTTGAAAGGAAAGATATAAATATCACTGAGTTTAGAACATAGCAACCATATCTTTGGACACTCTTTTCATATTGAAATAGCACGGCAAACAAAACAAAAAAAAAGGGGGGGAAACCTGCTTCATGAGATATGTATAAGCAAAGAAAATGCATGATGTGTCCGTTGGAAGAATACTGTGGAATGTATTTGCTGAATAAATTGCAGTACTGGCTTGGTTTACATATCCATAGCTGTTTCAGAATTTATTCAGACTTGTAAAATAATTCAAAACAATTCTGAACAAATACTTTGTGTTTTAAAAGGAACACAAATTTTTTTTTCGAATAATATACCTCCATGTTCTATAGTCAACATTACAGTGTCCAGCATGTGCACTCAGTAAAATTGAAGCAAAGAACTGAATCAAAAGTAATGCTGGTGATACTCAGGCTAGCATTTTTCTGGCATCTTGTGTGGGGTTTGGTAACAATTGGTTTCATTGATCTAGAAATTCATGTGTACTTTAGAGAGGAGATTCTGAAACTTAACAGATCACAATGTGCATGTAGAAAGTGACTTAAATGTACTATCGGTGAGAGATGACCAGGAAATAAACAGCAGTAACAATCTGTAGTTTTTTGTGTCTGGTATGCATGCAACTGAAGGAAAGAGGTAAGAAAACATTCGCACACCACATGCACTTTGTTAAAGATGTCTGGGTGCAATTAATAAGCATGCTGGTAACTGCTGGAGCTGGTTACTGGGAGGATGAGCATTATTATAAATGTTCATGTCGAAGCAGTAACTGAATTCTTGCGAGGACTGGTGCTTTGTTATTAAAGTATGTTCTTTTGTAAAAGAAAAAAGGCCAAAATTTCACAAAAGGCTTTTTAGTGATAGAGATCACACATTTAAAGAAAAAATACTGCATTATATAGCTTGAGTTCCAATTGCTGTCATGCTTTGACTAAAAAACATGATCTTGCCAACTCTTCTTACACTCTTCCTTCTCAGGAGAGCTGAGAGTACTTCAATCTGGAGGAAACGACCATTGGTAGCTAAATTCTTTGTTTACTTTTGGAATCAAATAGATCTTGTAATGATGTTTCCGCATGTTTATTTCTGTAGGTGTTGCTATAACTTCAGCCAATTACTGTTAGGATGCACATATTTTTGAGGTGGAATTAACAAGTTGAAGCTCAGGGAATGTTTTTTATATGCCATTCTCAATGATAATACTAATTTCTGCGGCAGATGTAATAGCTCCAAAGCTTTTACAATTTTATTTTTGTTAGTGAGGAAACAAGTTTATGAATCAGCTGATTGAATTTGCAGATTTGCTTCCCTTGGCTTACTACAATTTCTGTACTTGGATGTAAGAAAACTGGTTCCTGGCCTGTACATGTGGCAGTGAAGAGTAACTATTCCACCATGTCTAGCATGGAGCCCAACTTTATTTTGTCACCCTCATAAAAAGATAAGGAAGGCAAAGCAACAGCAGATAGAGAATCAAGGAGTAATAATTCTTATGTATCAACTGGTTTTCAACACACACCCATGCAAGGGAGCCAACCTGTTAAGTATTTTTGGAAAAGATGTGTTTTACGGGGTTTTATAATATTTTTCCATATGTCTGTGTGTATGTGTAAATACACTGGCATCAAATTATACACTGGGGCAAAATACTGCAACAGAGGGGGAAAAGAACTTTATAATTCTGAGGAGAAAGGCCTCCTGATGATGGCTTATACTGATGAATAAGAGAAGATTGTGTGTGTAAAGTACATTGAGCCTGCCTTTCATTGGTGTGTTAAAGTGCTATAGAAATCATTTCTATTATTATTAGTCAGGAAAACTTCAATGCAGGCACTGAAAAGGCCACTTTATACTCTTTGGATGCCCTAACACATTGTAAGAAAATGCTAGAGGGAACGGAATCGAGTTCACATGATTTCTTGAGAACGTAGTTTCAGTACTGACCTTATCTAATCAGGCAGAAATGGGTTTGAAAGAATCTAATGGAGTGCCAGCCACGTTTGTCTCAACAATAGCTGAATGCAGGTCAAGAACATCTACATCATGTCTAATTGTTACGAGCTTGAGCGCTAGGGGAGGGAGGAGTCGCAGAATGACTGAGCTAGGAGACCTTAAATTCGGCAGCACGCTGCACGCATCATCGCCATCGTCTAGTATGGTTAACGCTTGCCTTCTTTGATCATGCAGCTCGATTTCTACACAAGACAATAGACTGACGATAGATAGTAAGACCAGTTTACCGCCAGAGCTGTTCAGCATGACGACGCTTACGCTTCGCATTCATGATTCCAGACGACGTCCAGAAGAGTCGCTGGCCTCACAGACACATTGCACGTCACCAATGGTGCGTGCCTCTCTGTAACAGGAGCCCTAGGTCCTTTGTTTTATCCTACACCGAATTTATCTTCCGTTCCTACCCATTGTTCATAATACCTTCATGACGCATACTAGCTAGTCGCAAAAAGTCGTCCACTTTGTTGGCGATTTTGTTACGGATGTCAGCCACGCAGATATTTGAAAAGTTTAACTCCTTGTGCTGTATTCCATTCATGTAGGTAGATCTCTGCTTTGCCGTGCCTTTGATGTTGACCATGACTTTACTCTTGTCATTGCTAGTCTCCATCCCGTGTGCACTGGCGAGGTATGTCAGTCTGTAAGGACATGCAGTTCTCTGTTGCTGCCTGCCACCAAGTCCGTGTAGTCTGCGAAGCGCAAGTTACGTGTGGGTCTCCCGACGATGGAAACGAAGGTGTGGTGGTTGTGAAGGGAATTAAGGGTTTCTCGCATAATGTTTTCCAGGAAGTTGTTGAGCAGCAGGGGACAGGACATTGATAAACGCCATCAATTGTTGTCTGAATTAAAGTATTCCAGCTGGTTGTTGACAAGTACTGCACCCTTTGACCTCTTGTATAGTACTTCGATGATTTGAACGAGGCCCTTTTCGATGTGACATTTCCACATCACATGCTAACAAGTCTTTGTGCCAGACTCTGTAAAATGCCTCATTGAAGCCGATGAAGTTGTGGTAGAGATCCCTGTCGTGTTGTAGATGTTTTTCTATCAGGATGCGACTGCTGAAAATATGTTTGTGCTACGGCCTGCTCTGAAGCTATCCTGCTCCTCGGCAGTGGCACTGAAAATTTGGATTACCTCAGTAATGACTGAGTGGCTGATTAGGCTTGTGGTTTTGTAGTTTTGACACTATCGGTTGTTTTCTTACTTTGGAAGGGGTATACTCAGTGACTGCGTTAATGCACGGGACCAGTATTTGTTTTCCAAGGTTCTTTGACATAAAGAAGTAAGGACCTTCGTTGTCTCTTCCCTGCCTTGCTGAGCAGATCAGCCGGGACATTGTCAACCTATGTAACTTACTGACTTCCCTCTCTTCAGACTGCATTCAGCTATCTCGACTTCTTCTCGAAGGATTGGTAAGCCTCCGGGTTTGCTGGTTGTAGTGTGGTTGCTTTAATGGATGTTGGGTTCTCTCGTTGGTTGAACGTTGTATAAGTCATTGCATTATTCAGTCCATCGGTTTAGTTTGTTTGGTGGCCTTCGATATACAAGCCAAGGACCGTAAGGTACTATACATACTGGCGTGGAGACATAATTTGCAAACTAGAAGCAAAGTTTAGGTCAGGAGAGCAACTAAATACCATAACCGAGTCACCCAAGAAGTCTCTAAACAACACAGTTAGGCCTCTTCCGATTCCAGACATGCGTGGCACAGAACGCAGTGTCCTGGCATTATCATCTCACATATACGTCTGGTTGATCGCGAGATCACCAGTAGCAGTCTCGACCTACTACTAAGACCTGTATCCATCAAACTATCCGCTCTTTATATTGTCAGACTAAACAAAAGTAAGTTCATGGGGCTGGGGAGGGAGGTAGAAGGTTTAAAATTCCATCTCTTACGGACAGATGCGCGTGCACATGCACACGCACATGCAAACATAAAACATATTCACCATGGACAACGTAGAACTGCAGAGTGAAGGGTGTTACAATACCGCAATATGTATTTCTGGAGGGAAACGCTTGCAACTGATTTAATAGTTCGGTCCGGGAAAAGTATATATGTTCTGCTACATCGAGATATTTGTAGTTATACAAAGCACAACGTAAAATCACGCCGGAAAGTTATTTTGCTGGTAGCTACAAAATCGGAAAAATATAGTGTTTGTTTGCTTTATACACAGCTGTTAAATTTTGAATATACTTTTACAGCCAGATTTTATCGTGGACCTAGATATGCATCTGTGGCTTTACGCCATGATAGCCCCCGCCCTCCTCCTTTCGAGACATGGGGCCCTATAGTCAGCGGAAAAGGAAGAACTCGCTGCTTTTCTTGTCTACCCTCTACACTAAGTTTATACCCTTCGCCGTAAAGACTTACTATCTTAGTAGTTAATAAAACGTGGGCGTGGCCATACGCAATAAATGAAACGAATTGTAAACGATTTCAGCGGTGCCGTTGTGTGCGTACCTCTTGCACGAGCGACACGCACACAATGTAAAATAAAAGTGAACAGATTGAACAATTAAAAAAAATCACACATCATTTGATCTTGGATCAGTACAGGTAGCAAAGCACTAAAGAAAAAAATCTTCTTATCTATGAACGATTGCCGGGGGTATGCAATATTAAATTTGCGTTGAAGATCTTCTTGATTAACGGAACCCCGCCAGAGCCCCAGGAGGGCGGATATACGGGGACTTGTGGGTATGTTGGCAAGGCAAATATTATGGCGGAGTGCACCGTGTTCGGTTTGCATGCTCAACGTCACACGCAATGACTGCGTGCCCAAGAGAGGTGTTAGTTTACATCTACTGGCTCTGGTCTTAGTATAATAACTTTTTATTAGGAAAGACCACAGTTTTCTTACATTTTTTTTTCATTCGTTGGACTTCAATGGTGTCGTACAAGTTTCCTGAGGTTCGCGAAGAGCACATTGGAATAGTTTGGCACTGTTCTTTGCCGAAGAAGGAATGACAGACACCGTCATCTCGACCATGCGAAAAAGATTTTTCAGGGTGTTCCTACGAAGTCGTCTATGCTCCAAAAGGTAAATAATGTCAGCGAAAAAAAAAATTATTCTGATCACTGTAATGAATACGGATGATCGATGGCAGTGTTGTTGAAGAGAACTGACTGGAGTAGAAGATCTACTCAGACCCCCACCACAATAGTACTTGTGCTAAAGCAAAGTTAATTTTTGCAATAAAAAATCGCTGCACAACAGTTTTGCCGAGAAATGAAATGAAAAGCAGGACATTATATTTTACTTACAGGTTATAGTAAATCGAGGCTTCCTTAACTTCTTTTTGCATGTCTAAAACTGTTCCGTTAACAGGAATTACTGAGCTATTTTAAACCCATAAGCATTTAAAAGATAAGTGCTAAAACTATGTGGATTCCATTCTTTATACTATCCCTTCTCATGCTCCTATATTAGCTGGGGGTGGTGTAGGTGGAATTGGTGGTGGTGGTTGTTGGTGGGGGTTGCTGGTGGTTGGTGGTGGTAGCGTTGTGTGTGTGTATGAAAAGAGACTGGGCGGAGAATCATAGCAGTATAGTGTCGTTATGATAAGAAGAACTCAGCAGTTTTGCAGTTTGATCTGGTTGTTGGCGTGCTCTGATTTCTTTAATGTGCAGGTCTTCATAACTGGTGTTTCGCCAAGCTGCCTATGCAGCTAAAGTATGTAATGAACAAATACGAAGTTTTGGGGGTTGTAGGTGAAGGTGAGTGGTTTTACTTGCCTCTTTTTTTCGATTTTTAAGAAATAGTCTCTTTTGTGTATCAGTAATTAAATTATAAAAGGTTTGTCCATCAACATGTTGTATTCTTGCTGTTTTGTTATGTTTTTTGTGCTTTCACCCCTAAGTAATGATTAATGAATAACATATCCATCATATAAGTATATGGTCAATTATCATTTTTAGATTTCTCTTCATTTAAATTTGTATCAAATGTAAATTGTGTAAAACATAATAAATATAACAATAAAAGTAACAATAATAATCACTATAATAATCATGGCATTACATTCTGATAAAAAATGATGATTATAATGCTGTAAATTACAACACCTGCTCACTTTTATTGGCAGCATTCTGAGATGAATTTTTGACAAGTTATCAGTAAAATAATAATAAAAAAAAAAATTCAGAATGGGCTATGCATCTGATGGCAATTCCGACTTATGCTAGTAAACATTGTACTACAGTGTTATTCCCCATAGACATAGTTCATGTTTTGTCTTTTAGCATAAAAGGTATCCATGAAATCCTACCATTTTTTGCCAATACTGTACCATATAATATTATTGTACTTGCAAATACACTTTTCAGTTTTATTCGCGGTCAATTTTCTTTGGGCTTTTTTTGGTAAATCTTTAGGACAACCTTGACATGGTAAAGAGCACGCTCATTCTTACATAAAAGTCTCATGGTCATTTTATTCCAACAGATCTCTGTGGGTGTTTGCCATGCAATCTCAGGAAATGAAAGGGTCTTAAAAGCTTACATTATCATCTGTGTTGTGTGCTAATAGTAGAGTCAACAAAGACGAGCAGTTTAAGGCCAGAGTGTAAATGTTCTCACATTTTTTTCCTAACACACAAACTGGCTTCCTTGAGTGCTATTCAGTGGGTGAACATAGGTGTTTAACAAGCTCTTAAAGCACATTGAGTTCATACAATCTTCAATTCATGCTTTTGTTGGAAATCAAATTATGCTTAAGAGTATGGGTCTTAGAGCTAGTAAAAAAAGAAAAAGTACTAACGGCACTATTGCCAGTACAACCATATATTTTTATGGTGCTTCCCCTCTACTAAAAAGGGCAAGGTGTTTTATACTTTATTTCAGTGATAATAAAGGACAGTCAAATACAGCTGAAGTATTATACATCATTACAAATATAGTAACAAAATTGTACTTTATTTTATTAGCCATCCCTGCATTGGATATCCCCCTCATCCAATATAAACACTCTGTCTCTTTCGCATACATACAGATGCATATAGAAATGAATAGGTGAAGAAAGTAGGCCATAATAAGAGTAGATGATGAGCAGTGTCCAATTGTGTTATCTAAACTAATTTAAAAACAACAATAGTGTTGGACAGATGCTCATGTATAAAGGATTATTTTCTTTCTTTTTTCGTTATGATTATTACCATGACTTTCTCTCTCTCTCTTAGTGAATTGATGTATAAACATATGCATGGATTTATGTACTGACCCAGATGACCTTTCTGCTGTTGCTGTTTAAGGCAGTATTAGGAGATAACCTTATTTCATTCTGAATTGTGAACATTAAATTTTTTTTAAAGATTTGAAGCCGTTTCTATAATGTACTTGTTTTCTTTTTCCAGGTGCCTACGGGGTTGTACTGAAATGTCGCCACAGGGTATGTTAAGATAATTGCAGCTTTATTTGTAAAAAAAATAGAAAAAAACAAAGCAGAGAAAAAAATAGAGGGGAAAAAAAATATTTGTAAATTTCATGTTATCTTTTGTTTTCGTGAAAAGCATATTGGAGACCTTGACCACTATGATGTGTGTTATCATTAGCCAGATGTTTGCTTATAATTCTGAGGACAAAATTTTGAACAGTTCAGCCCTGTCTTCAGACATGAAAAGTGGGGAATTAAGCTAGGATTTTGTTTTGATGTTGTATTAGGAACTTAAAGAAGCAGAGACCTTACGAGAGAGTGGTCACTGACTAGTCCACAGATAAAAATTAAAGTGAAGTGATAAGGATAGGGAGATACAAATGCAGTATTTACTGGTAGAGTTACGCTTATTTGCACAGCACTGCCTCACACACACATATTTAGCTAGGCACTTATAAGGCTATTTTCATTAGCACCACACTTTGCCCATATGCACACACGCAGACATATATTCACATGTAAACATGTAAAGTGAATCTACATTCACTTAAACAAAAATCAAACATGACGGGGAAAAAACTGATCTGGCTTTCATTGTATGCAGGAGAATGGAGAGTTAGTGGCCATCAAGAAATTCAAAGACAGCGAAGGTAATGGAAAACTGCAGATTAAAAATCTATTTATTATGCATGTGTGTGGGTGGGTGGGTGGGTGGGGATGAAAGGAGGAAGGCTGGGCATGTAGAGAAGGAGGAGATTGCAGTTTGGTGAACAGACATGCATTGTTTCAAAATCTTTATTTGTGCTAAAGATATGCAAGCTTCCTACACTATGTAAATCAGAGAGAAAGTTTTAGAACTTAATGTATTGTGTGGATTCTGTAGATAGAAAATTCATGTGTAACTTTAAGAGAACAGTAGCTGTTCAAAAAAACTGTGTATAGAGGTATCATACTGGTCAAAATGTCATCCATGAAAACAGAAGAGTTCTTTTGTGGCTTAGACATTTTTGAGCAGCACATATTAAAATACTTCAACATTATGTCATCTCTCCAGCAAAAAAGATCCACTTGATTTATATTTTTGTGGGAAAATGGGCACCAAGAATTTTGCAGAACTTCTTTAGCTTTTAGCAGAGTTTTCAATCAGTGAGTCGTCCTTGACGACCTGTAGCTGGGGGGAGCACATGGATAGACGTGGCAGCCTGCAACTTTTAGCCTGTAATGGGCGATAGTAAGCAGGTCCTGTTCAGGACGACGTCTAGTCTTTGATGTTCGTAAGCAAGTTCTTCATCTGGCGTCGACTCCCGTGCTAGGTGCCTTGAAGGATAGTCTTCCGGGTGTCGTTCCGGGTCACATGCCCAAAGAAGACCAGCTTACTTCGCTTCACTGTTGAAGGTAGAGGTTCCTGGTGTCCTACGACTGTGCCAACATTGTTTCGTGCGGAGTCCAATGTGTCACATCCGTAGAGCAGGATCGGTACTACAAGAGATTTGTACAGATTGTACTTTGTAATGAAGCTGATCTTATGACTGTGTCATCGCCGCTGTTGTTGTTGCGATCCTGATGCGAATATCTGATGTGGATCTGCCGTCCTTGGAGCGGGTGGGCGGTCCGGTGGCGCATCAGTTAACACCTGTCACCAATACAGTTTAGGTTGGCTGTCCTGGGTTCAGCTCTCGTCTCGGGCATGCTGTTCTTTCTCTGTATGTGGCATCTGTTTACCGGGGTAGCTGCCTTTCCGAGATATAGCCTTAGTTGCTGGCTCGGCATAAAACACCAATCCCACCTCCTTCCTTTGCGGAGGTGGCTTCCAAATACCCGAAGCTGCTAACTTCTTTGTAGATCCGCTTAGTCGTTGCCATTGATCATAACTTTGATCTTTTCAGTGCTGGTCTCCATTCCATATTCGTTTGAACTGTCTGTTAGTATGTTGTTCTTTGTTAGTGCCTGCTTGTAGAGCTATATGTCGTCTGCAAAGCACAGGTTGCAGATCTACCAATTGAAATGGAAGTGTGATGGTCGAAGAAGTTTTCGGGCATGGTGTTCTCCAAGAAGATATTAAACAGTACCGGTGATAGGGGGTGAAAGCAAGCTCCTATTTGGTTATGTAGAAGTACTGCACTGATTGAGCCATTATAATGCGCTTCGATGATTCGAACGATCGAGGCCATATTCGATGTTGAACTTTCGCATCACATGCCATAACCCCTCTTGCCATACTCTGTCGATTGCCTTTTAAAAGTCGATGAAGTAATGACAGCGCTCCTGCAGTTTTAGTTAACATTCAGACATGAAGCATTATATGAAATAAGTTATGCATTAAGCTTAAAGCAGAATGGGAAATAAAACCAAAAACATATCTACTTCTGGAAGGCACAGCTAGAGAACATAAGTATGAATTACAGCACAGGATAATTTCTAGATTAGGACATAATTATTTGTTATACTTTAGCAATCACTGGCAACTGCCACTAATAAAATTTAAGGTGTCTTTATCTACCTAAGGGACCGTTCGTAAACAAATACAGTCCTAGTCTGCACAGCTAGAAATGACGAAGATTAGCAGTCTGTGTGTGTGTTGGACCAGGGCATATGCATGTGATGAAGAGGAATGGGGATATGCAGCAAAAGGAAAAAAATAGAAAAGTGCGTCGGCATGAGTTCCTTAGTACACTGCATACCTGTAACTTTACTGTGGGCTAAGTTTTAAAAAAAATCTTTCAAAATCAGGCCAGCCTCTCGACCTTTACTGTTACTAACATTAATCAAGGCAGTCCACTTCTCGTTGCCCCAGTATACCCAGGGTTCGTAAAGTCGATCACGTCATATTAATTGGTTTGTGAGAACTGGGTAGAGTGGGGAACCATGCAATTGTTTAGATCGCTTCCGACCATGAAATGACCAGCTCTTGATGGCATTATAAACGGTCCTCGCAGCCCAAAGCTTGCTTTTTCTTTAAATCGCCGATGCTTGTGGAAACTGGCATTTCGGCGCTAAACGGAATGCAGGTTGGCGTAACGGTAACGGCCATCTCTTTGTGCGTTTTGTTGTGCCCGAGAATTGCCGACGGGCTGGAAGTGGGAGATAATTCTCGTGGGTATCGATCCCGTACGGAAACCCTTGGAGCGGTCCCCCCAATCCACTGGGGATCAGGTGCACGCGTATCCCGTTTCCTATAATGGGCTGGGTTATATGGTTGTTGACTGGGGCTAAATTTACAGCATTTTATCGGAGAGAAACATAAATATGTCGTTTTTGTAAAGTTAAAAAAATAATAAAAGAAACAGCCACATTAACGAGCTGGTGAGTCAGAAAATCCCACACTTTTTGCTTGTTCTCTCTCACTTGCGCTCACCCCTTCCTCCACTCCTCCTTAACGCTAATTCACAGAAAACTCATTTGTGCAATGAATATGTTCGCGATCGCAGTTATTATGTGAAGATAAACACGAGAAATTATAATGACAGCGCGTGCTTGCCGTGATAACCAGGCGCCGAGAATATGAAACTTGTCTCGAACTATGGTCGACAGACGAGGATGAGGGAAGGAGAAATGACAGCAATTTGGGCACCGTGCTACCTGTACTTCCTGAAATAAAACAGTAGTTAAGAGTTCTCACTCCACCGCGGTTGATAGACCTGTAACTGCTTTTGTGTGATGAGACATTAGAACACAATTTCCTCTTTTTTTCCCTTCTTCCTCAAATACAAAAAAAAGGGGAAACGTGCAGCTTAAATCAAGAAACGTGACGTGCAAGCGGCGACAGGGGAATGGATCAAAGTATTAATCATTGCAGTGACAAAGAGCCAGCTGCTAGCGTTTTAGCCCCGCAGTTAGTGTCCAGGTACGGATACTAAATGTTGACTAAAAACACATAATAATGGACCCCCCCACAAAAAAAATAACAACAAAAAACAACAACAAAAAAAAAGAAAACCAGAAATTTTCTTTTAGGTCCGGGTCGTTGAATTAAGATAGAGTTGCAACTGGAATATAAGGCATGAAAGAAATTATTGAGATATGTTAGACCCATACGGACCATAGTTGATTTTTGAGGTTTAAAAAAAATAAGCAGAAAGAAGAAGTTTGGCGGATTACAATACAAGTATAAAAATCAACCATTGAGCGTCCTCTGTCACCGCACCAATTTCTTTGCATGGGAGGCCTTGCAAGGACCTGCGGTGAGTCCTGTCATGCATGTTGCTGGGTATTCAGTGGCACATAACAGTACCCATTAGCGGGACACATGCAAGGAAACGTTGGTCGAGGGAAAACCATGGGAACCGTAGACTGCACAATCTATGAGGTTCACGAGAGCGCTGCATGGCGCCCACGGTAACAAAAGCCAGTTTTGTCTCGCACGCAACCTTCCTGACTGAAACAGAGCTCCGCCACGCCTGACTGGAGTGGTCGGCCGTTCCAGGCCTGGGTGACGCACCACTCTGATAACAAACATTGGAGGACGAACGGAGCCTGCACAGCCCTCCTATACCCGTTCAGACTTTGGGAGCTGTAGTTGTGATGGGGACCCTGCGGTACGCAGCGGGTGATCGAGATCGATGACAGATCAAGTCTTGATTGAACTTTCATCAACACCCTTTCTGTTCCAGGCGCTCGCGCCTGGCTGGAGCGATGTATTTCACCTTCCTCCCTGTTCCCTCCTCAACAACCTTTACCTCCATTGTGGTGAGATTGAAATGCAGGACGGGAGGAAGTTTTTGTTCGACATGAAATGTGACTGGACTGTTTCATCGTGGTGTCAGTAACCCGTGTCGGCTGTCGTACGCTTTTTTTCAGTCTCTCACCTTTCCATTTTCTCTCTTTATTTCTTCTTCTTCTTCTCTCTCTCTCACACACGCCCGCAGTCATTTCGTATGCCCGTCAGCTTCAGAAGCATGCCATCGACCACGGATGGGCAAGTCGTTGGCAGACGGCGGTGCCGGTAAACCATGGATAATTAAAGAAGCTGTTAAGACTGGAGCGCGTTCCATTTGAGTGGCATGCTATTGGGAAAGTAATTTGCCGCAATCCGCTTGACGGTCATTCGCCGGACGGCAACTCCTTGCGCCATTAATGTCATACCCCCAAAACCTATTTTAAAAAATTTTTGGTTACTGTTAGACCTCGGGTTGTTTGTGGGTGTCGTAAATCTATGGAAGGGGATAAAGGAGCGTTACAAAGAATGTGTGTGTGTGGAGTTTCACAGTACAGCAAGGACCGCAGATAAGCGCGCACGTATTTCACATGCATCGCTACCTGAGTGGTTTTTTTTTAATACATTTGTTTCCGTATCAGACTAGAATAAGCTCATAACTCATAACAATTTTGTCCCTGATCACATAATAGATGTAATAAACTGCAGAGCCAAACTTTAGAACGTTTATTTTTGGACTGTGTAGTAAGTGAAACTAAGTTGGACACACACTTATGCCTTTTGTCTTTACTGGACGATCAGTCTTCTTCTTTTTTATTGTCGTTTATTGTGCTATTAGTGCTATTTGTGTTGTTTAGTGCTGTTTGCTCAGGTACCTTATTGCTGTCTTTTGTGGGAATAATAATAATAAATGCAAAATTTGTAAAGCGCATTCTCACACTCCTAAGGAGTTTGCTCTTAGCGTTTAAGAACAAGAGCGAAACATGGACAGCATACGAGGGACAGGAAAACAAACAAATAGCATATGAATTATAAAGGAACAAACAACCGTACTAAACGAAGAATAAAGTCAAATACAGAAAACACAAAGAGGAACCAAAGAACAAGAACAAGAGCTGAGAATAACATGATATTGCAAAAGGAAGAGTGTGAAAAAGGACTAGCATTATGGGGAAGGTTGTTAGGAGTGATGTTTACAGTAGAGGAGTGTTTTCAGTGCATGTTTAAAGGATTCAATAGTGGGTAGGTGGCGGGTATGGAAAGGGAGAGAGTTCCACTGTTTCACTGCACGATAACTAAACATCCTGTGTCCATATGTTGTTGTTCTGGTGACAGGAAGACTAAGGAGACGATCATCAGACGAGAAGCGGAGTTGTCTAGCTGGGATGTTAGGGAAAAGCAGTTCAGAGAAATAATCAGGGCAGGAATTAAAACACAGCACGGATACAGTTGCAGAGCACAAATCTCTCATTTTCTGTAAAAATTAAAAAAAAGGACAAAGGCATCAAATTTTGCCCATTCAAGGTATTCTATTACTATAGCATGTGTTTGCTCAGAATGTTACTCTACCATTGGTAGAGTTTGAGTTAGAGTTTGTTTGCTAATTCAAAGTGTCAAACGTGTTTGTGAAACAAAAAGACTCCTCTCGGACAATGGTTGAGGTGAACCAACATCATACAAACTCGGAGTGTGTCACTCAGGACACAGTCACGCCTGGCCTTGTTAGAATATTTGGCCAGAAAGTCGCCGCAACTGCGGCGAGATCCGTTGGAGATGAGAGCACTTCTGCCATGAGATCGCAGACACACAAGAGTCTTTCGACTGCAAGTGTTTGCTTTGGACCGAGTTGGAGAGAGCGAGTGCACCCGACATTTTTATAGATGTCCCGTATTGTGCTTAAACAAGTCTGCAGGTACGAGTTGGGGTGGTTGTAGACATTTATTGTCTGCACGCATAGAGCTAAAACAATCAGGGCAGACCATTTTGTCCTGCAGGAATGAAAATTCTGCTTGGCAGCAAGTCTTTTGTGTTCCGTACAATCGTATCGGACATTGTTGGATGGTTTGGGTTGCGCAACCGCAGTGGTAGAGAGACTTCCAGGAGACAAAAAGCTGGGATATGGGTGGTGGACGACTGACTTGTGAAAGATGCAAAAAGTGAGCTAGACTTGACCGTGCCGTTCCCATTCTTCCACCCCCTTTCCAAGAGGAAATGAGACGAGATTCTCGTTAACGGATGTCCGTCGAACTCGTATCCACCCGAAAACGGATACGCAAAAGTGGAGCGAGACACCCGTGCACCCGTGTGTGATATGGTAGCTGTCCAGGGGCTGCATGACTTTGATTACTCCCACTTACAGCTTGACGCATCTGCCGTTTGGCCACTCCCTACCGCTACATCGGATGTGCGAACATGCTTGCAGTATGGGATCAGGGGACAAATCTCGCGAAGATGCTCCCACTCCTCCCGTAGCACATGTCCCTTCATTTCCTGCACCTGCCCATCACGAAAGGCTTGGCGGGACTTGAACGCAGTTGAGGTCTCGCCCACGAGGTCTCTGCACGATGCCGACTGACAACCGACATCGCGTGAGACCTGCATCAGTCGCTGCTGGTATTGACCAGGGCGAGGACCGACGGGACTGTGTGGGTGAGAGGACATCGCCATTGTGGCAGCGTCTTCATGCAAGTTTCATCGCGGGGTGGGAGGCTGGGACACAGGGGCGACGGGAGGAGAGGGGTTTGGGGAGGGCTATGTAAATCGCGGGCGCTGAGGTCCCGCGCGTTGCCTGTTGTATATCGCAGAGATGCTTCGGGTCAACGGCCGCTGAATAAATATTTCATGCCGACCTTGCGCATTCTCAGACTCGCCGCTAGATTGCGCGTGCGGGGCTGCAGCTATAAACTGATAACCTCACCGAGCTGTCTGGAGGAGAATCAGATTCATGTGGTGGAATCACAGGACTCTCTCATTCTTTTGCTGGTTTTACTCTTTTTTTTCTCTCTTTTATTTGGGTCACTTTTTTTTCTTTTTGGTTCTTTTCCATCTCGAACAACTCACAGAGATACTAATATTTAAAGGAGCAGGGGAAAAAGTTAATTAAGGAACAAAATTTATAGACAAAGCTTCGTCGTGGAGGCTGTGATAGAGAGTTGCCTTTACAAAGCATGTTGCACTTTAGCAAAAAAATTGTCAGTGTTGTTCTTCGTAAGTGGCTTGATTGGGTATTTTGTTCATAGGTTCTGATTTTAGAGGTATGATGGTAGAGGTGTGTGTGGACGCTCTTGAAATATGAGTTAACGCAAGACGACAAAAAGACCACACACACACAGAGAAGTAAACACGTGGACCTTTGACTGCTAGAAAATTGACAAAACACAATTTACAGTCCGTAATTTAATGGCGTGATTATTGAGAAAAATAATGCAAAATACTTTTTCTTCCTTCAGCAACTATTATAGCCAATTATTTTGTCGTTACCGGTGTCGCTATTCTGCAAGGCTGCTCTCACTTATCGCAGGATCATTTGCCTGGAAACGTGTGTGTGCGTGCGGCTATGTGAGAGAGAGGGAGGGATGGGCGGGTGGAGCGGGAGAGTTTTTGGTGCAGCGGAAGAGGACAAAATGCACAATATTGCTGTTGCGATAATCACAATAAGCTTGTTAACAGTAAATCTGTTTATTGCCGTGCAAATGTTTTTACGTTGTTCTGGGCGACTTCACCATTCGCCGATAGTTGACCGAGTTGCTTGTGCAAATTTGCGTCTGTGGGAGCAAGCGCCCACGTGTTAACTTTAGGGTGCGACAGTCCCGCAGTGCAGCGTAGGTAAAAGGTCGTGACCCGCAGATTTATAGAGGATCATAGAGGTCTGCATCGGGACCATTGTAAGTCTCATTTGACTTCTGTCTGTAGGTCTGAGTAGGAAGATTTCCGGGTAGGTTCTGTAGCAGCTCAGTGCACAGCAGTTCATGGGGAAGAGTAAGAAATACTGCAGTGCCCGACCTCAGACAAAGCACATTAACTTAAGAAAGATGTGAAGCTGAAGGTTGAAGCAAGAAGCAAGACGTACTTCCGTCTACTAGCTGTATCTGTGTGCGTGTGTGCACGCGTGCACGCGTGCGCATACATACACGTGTACCTCTCTGTGTACATCTGTTTGTCCGTACAGATATGTGCATTCACATCTGTGTGTGCATGTGTTTCTGAGTATGTGTACTTCTGTATGCATTTGTGTGTGCATATAAGTACACCTGTGTATGAGCGGCTGTGTGTGTGAATAGTGTGCAAGTGTTATAGTGCTGCTCTGTCCGAGGTTAGGGAAAACGTTAGAAAAAGACCAGCTTAGATTTAGGAAATCACACGTTTTTTTATTATAATAATAATAATGGTGCGTCCCTCATGTGTTTATCAGTACATGTTCCATGATCACGTGCGCCTGGCTGCTTGCAGAGAACGACGATGTCAAGAGGACGACGCTGCGGGAGCTGAAGATGCTTCGAACCCTCAAGCAGGAGAACATCGTGGAGCTGCGCGAAGCATTCCGGCGCAAGGGCAAACTCTACCTGGTCTTCGAGTACGTCGAGCGGGTGAGGGCCTTCTGACGACACTGTCTCCAGTCTCCAGCCGTACGCACCCCTGTCTTTACTCTGTTCAGACTTGTTGGAGGAGCTCTTATCTTCTTTGTGTCACGGAATGTGGGCTTTAGGCTTGGGGGTTTATTTGCTTTTTGGTCTATCGTGATTAAATATATAGATTGTTTTCTTGGAGAAGATTTTGGTCACTGTACAAAATAAGACATCAACAAACATTTGATACTTTTTATTTAAAGGAGGAGAGGATTATGAGGATATGTTTGTAAGAGTTAAGTGGTAAGTTGTGAGAAAAAAAAATGTCACAAAGGTATAACTACATCTAGAGAGGTGGGAGGTGAGTAACAGTTTTACAGCATCGTTGGATGCAGGATGACAGAAGAGAACGTAATGCTAACCAGAATGTCGCTGGTTCGAGGCTTGCTTCGGGCCTGTCGGTTGAAAACTACCCCAATGACGACTAAGGCTGCCAAAGGCCAGCAAGGCCTGGGACAGACGACTTTTCCCAGTCCCTTTCATTAAACATTAGTTGTAAACGCTTTATAATTTTTTCCAGCATATAACAGTGTGCTCAGAAGCTTTAATTAGACTGACAGTATCTACATTTCGTTTAGTACATAATATAGACAGCAAAAGATAGTAAAAATGCCACAACTAGGACAGACACTACTGCATGAGGTAAACATTTTAAAGCTGTGTACATGCGAGTGGTCAGTAGTAAAGGATCAAACTTATTGCACCCTTTTAAAGAAGAAGAAATATCCAGAGTAGACATGTCACCAGTGGACGTGAACAACTTGACAGATTAGTAAAGAATCGAAGATTAAAGACGCTACAAGGTTTATATCCTTCACCCTAGGGGATGTGTAATGTCACAGTCGTCCCAGCTCTGGTAACAATTATTATCATGCTCATGCAGTTGACGTCTCAGGAGACGCTTTGTGTTTGTGTTAACCTTCCTGGTTACATGGATAGCTTGCAGGTTATGTGGATAGCTGGATAACTGTGTCCATTGTAATGTCGCAAGTGGCGGTGCTATCCTTCACTCCCGTGGGTGGTAGGTCTGCCCACTGTCTCTCCCTTCTGTGTGTGTGTGTGTGTGAGTGGATGACCGATAAATGTATGTGTGGTTTGATCTCTTGTCTAGCACTGTGAGGGTAGATGCTGGGTGGTGGTGGTGGTGGTGCATGGTGGCGGGGCAGTTGGCTACCAAAAGACACAACTTTCACGTGTTTAGTTCGGTGTCACCACCAGTTCTCAGCACTGTGCTATTAAGTCATGCAGCTACACAAACTCCGCCTCAGAAATTGTAAACGTTTAATAGGTAAACGTTCATTTTTAATTTTTTTTTATTGAGAAATCTGCCTTTTTAAAATTCCTTTTCTTGAATATTTCTGCCGTTCCCCGACAGTATGACAGGTGTGGTCCAGTATCTCCCCAAGCCTCGTGGCTGTGAGCAGACCTGCAATGTCTCCAACACAAGCAGGGGCCCACTTTTCGGCCAGGGTTGCCAACAACATTGCCTATTTGTTTGGATTGTTCGGCGCACGGCCATTGTATTATGCTCCATGATTAGGTTCCGACACGCTTCACGGGGAGTTGGGAGGGTGGGGAGGGACCCAGTCGCTGACGTGGAAGGATTTTTTTTTTAAATAATAGGGCTATATGCCACACGCTTTATATCTTCGCAGTCTTTGCTGGAGACATTAAGACGGATTTTTATAGCGCTTTTTTTTTTCTTGCCAGAGGAATGTTCTGTGGCTGGTGCAATGAAGAGAATTCGGCACTCACGTCTGCAAGACCCGCTATACTCGGTCAGCGCGTTTCGCTCGTGGGGTGTTCAGTGGTGGGGAGGTTGGTGTTAGGTTTAATGCCTTCTCTGTCATAGATAAATCGTCTGTCAGTGTCGAACTTCCTTTTGAGAGGTCACGCGCGCACATACTCAAGCTATAGCCATCCCTCTAGAGACAGCAGATGGTAAGGTGGACATGCTATCGTTATGCTTAGGTGAGTCCTGCTGTGCAGAGCCTGTGTCTGTATGATCGTACGACTTCCTCAGTGCTCTCACAATGGTCGAGAGTTTGGTGTGGTTTAAAACTGACAAACCATGTTGAATGACGTGGATTTTCTTCGTGATTGTTGGGTGTGGGGGAAAAAAAGGGGGAGAAAGCGAAAGATGTTTTGCGGAGAGCAGAGACCAGTCAGAGTGGGAGATAAGAGGTTGGGGGTGGGGGAAGAGACCTTTTTTTTCGTTCTCTCGCTGGTTGAGAAGAGAAATAAAAGTTTCTGGCCATAGCTACCGCTTGATTGAAATATGCCCTCCACCTGTGCTGGCTGGCTGTTTGCGCTGATGCTGTAAACTTTAGGGATAAATTACCCTGCCCTCACCAACTTTTTTTTTAAGGGATCTAGAACTGGACAGAAAGAACTTATTGAAAGCAGTTGATGGCTGGCTGTCTGGTTTATTTGGAAAGGAAGGTGCATTCTTCTATCCATGATTTCCCCTGTTGGGGCAACTGTTTCACAACAATTTGGTATTGCAAAAAGCATACTATAGAGCCATACTCGATCAGTGTGTCATGTAAACTGGTCAGGTGTTACCATAACCTTATTCTTCTCATTGACACAAGTGCACTCACCAGTCTTTCTCATAGCAACATCCCCTCCCACACACACACACATATATAAATAAGCACAAACCTAACTGCTTGAAAATACAGATACATTTATTCATAAGAGGTAAAAGAAAGTTTACTCAGAGCTGGGTGGCAGACGACAACATTAGCCTTAACTGCTGGAGTTTAAAAAAGTTGCAATATCCCTATCACCTGGTTCATTAAAGGCAGTTTACTAACAGTTCACAATTACATGCTCCACTCCCCTTTTGTTTAGTCTGCTCAGCTCCACTCCAATTTGTTCAGTGTTAAGCATCTTAACTGAGAAATGTTAGTTAAGTCCTCTTTCATTGCTGACCATGTGGACCCCTTCTGTCAATGGTAGAACATGTATAGTAACACATGAACGATTTATGTGGCATACTTTGTCCCTTTAGCATGTTTTGCATACGTTCAGTATGGTGCAAACTGGTGGTTGAGGAAAAATAAAGAGGGTCTTGAGAATCCTATAATAACCAGAGAAAACTTCTGTTTGCTTGTCCATAAGTTTAGTATTGCTATAGAAATGAGATGTTAGTCTTTAAGAGAGTGAGAGTGGGTGGGAGTGAAGCACACAAATCACATAGAGGTTGACAGGTGTCACACACATTAAAATAACAAACGCTGTCACACAAATCAAAGAGATATCCTGCTGGAACATGTGTTCACAGCCAGCACTAGTCACAAATCTATTTATATATTGGATCTGTTCTGCATGGCTGATTCTTTTACCTGGTTACTTTAAATAACATTGTAGGTCAGAAGCTACTCCTTATAGATCAGCCTTTTGTATTATGGCTGCGACATTGTACATTTGGTTTTACTTTTTTATTCTGCTCCAAGCGTGACAGTGCTAGAATTAATAGCTTGGGGATGGGGGGGACCTTTAAGTCAGTTTCAGATATAACTAAAGCTATACCTAACCTTATAACTTTCCAGCTCACCAATATATAATAAGTTGCATAAGATTAAGATTACCTATCTCCCCTCTCTCAGAAAAAAAATTTGGCCATTGGGGGTGGGGGTGGAGGCAATTATTGGTTGTGACCATGTTGTCTTTCTTTGTTTATACCTTTTGTTTAAGAAGATTTTGTCGAAATTTGAACAGAAACATTGGTGTGGTTAGTTCATTTTCCACAAGTTGCTTAAAGTTGGTGTTGATTTAGAAGGTCTCTGTTGAAGAAAGAAACCATTTCAGCAACTGAGTAATGGTATTGCCAATCCTTGAAGGGGGAAGTCATGGCACATCGGGCATATTTTTAATAAGTTCCTTGGAGAGGACAGGGACTAAATCATCGCTAGATTCCAGGTACTCTGCACATTATCAGAAGTATGTACATTTTCTTGGTGGCATTTATTTATACAGTACAACTGTTTTTTTTTTTAATGGCATATGCTGTTGCTAACCAAATCAGTATTGTAACTAGTCTAACCACTGTCATACAGCAATTTTGTGATGGAGCCTAGTTGAGAGTAAACATAGTCATGCGTTTATGGCAAATGTTTCAGAACATGCTGGAACTGCTGGAGGAAATGCCAAATGGTGTGCCTTTGGAGAAGGTGCGCAGCTACACCTACCAACTGTGTAAGGCTGTTTGCTGGTGCCATGTGAATGAAATTATCCACAGAGGTCAGTGCACCATCTTTAATGTGTTGGTGCTGGTGAAGTCCTTGTTTAATATGAAAATGCTTGCAAGGTTTAATCTGGGTCATGACTCATTTGGTAATGAGGTTGCTATTGTTCTAATTACTTGAGTTTTGTTTTATGCCAGTTTCATTTTACATCTGTCCTATTGATCCGTCCTTTTGTCTGTCTTTACAGCGCAGAAAGTCTTTTCTAACATCTTTCTATCTGTGATTGAATTTGCATTTTTATGGCTTGGAAGATGTAAGCAAGCAGCATAAAATCTTAACAGAGCTGAAACATTCTTGCTGCACTTTGTCTACACTGCTCATTATGTCTGCAGTCAGCTCTTTAAGATTTGTTTCATTGCTGTATGGTCATGTGTGATCTTTTTTTTAGCATTGCCATGTTCTTATCTTGCCTTCATCTCTCTGAAAATGTCGTATATTAAAAGAACTTTCCTGAAATGTTTGTTGAGCATATAGACTTATCTCTTTCTTTTAGTGCTGATGGACACTTTGAACAGTAGCTGTGTCTCAGTGTGTGTTCACTTGTGTACCAGGCTTAATATACATTCTTGTGAGTGGAAAGGCCTACATTATGCAGGACCTTTGAAGGTGCTGGAATGTGTTAATAGGTTTTTAAGCACAGCTTTACAGTGCAAAATCATGCCTGTGATTATATGTCCTGGGGGTAGGTTAGTTGGGGGTAATATTTTGTATAGCAGAAAGAGGAAGAATGGAAAGGTTATCAGTAGGTGTTTTAGACTAGACCCCTACTGAGTTTGCCAAGGGACTTGTCTACAAGGAAAAGTGCAGATACTATACCACATATCTTTATATGGGACAATAGATTGAGAAGTAATAGATGCAGAAAGAGAGAAAAAGAGGGAAAGGTTGTGAAAGCAAGCAGCATAGGTGGATGGATAACTTGAACATTGGCATCATAGAAGATATCTGGGTGAATACAAATGTGGCTATATGTGTCATTCAGAATGCAAATGTATCATTTAGAACCTATAAGAGCCTTGTGCTGAGAATGAACATTTAAAGTAATATTTCCCTCTAAAATTTTACCTTTTCAGTTGCATGGAGCAGGGTGATTTAAAAAAAAAATCCCAATCTGTTGGGAAGGAAATATTGCTTATATAATGAGGTATAGGACCGGTTTGGGCATACTGTACAGGTTAAAATTTTCATAATCATGTGCTGAAAGCTGTAATACAGGATTAAGCAGGAGAGAAGTGGACCTCTTTCAGATTAGGAGTAATGTGACATATATTGCATGCATAGTGGTACTATAGTTATCTTGCTTTATATGAAGCCTTTTGCTTTGATAGTGGTCCTTGTTATAGCTGTAAGCAGCTTAAGATGAATGAGAAAAAAATTGAGTGCAGCAAAAATAAAATTCCATAAGGATAGTTTTCTCACTTGGCCATTTTCATTTATTTTTTGAGAGAACTTTGTTTAGAAGTAGCAGTCAGTTCTGCGATTTAATCTTTGCTGGTGTGGAATGTTAGAATATGATTTTGAAGCATTTTGAAAATGGTGTTTGCTTTCTAACAGCCTAACTTTGGGCACCTATATTTGCAGATATCAAACCAGAAAATCTGTTAATCAGCAAAAATGATATTCTCAAATTATGTGATTTTGGTAAGCATTTATAGTTGAGAATTTGAAAGAAAATATTCAAAGTCTAGTGGGATTTTTATGGCAGATCTGGCTTACATTGCTTATGGACGTAATTTTTTTTATAAAGAACTCTGTATCTGTATACTACCTCTCTTTTCTGTCTTGTCTGCCTGGGTGACTGTCTAGTTTCTCTCTCTTTTTTGTCTACCTGGGGAGTATTTGTATCTACTTCATCTGTTTCTATCTTGTCTGCCTGAGTGTCTGTTGTCTACTTATTCTTTTTCTTTCTTATTTACTTGGGTGTCTGTTTTCCTGTCTTGACTATGTTGGTGTGTTACTGTGTGCCTATAAACAGGTCTGTATTTCTTATCTCCACTTTATTCATGTAGAGTTAAATCTCTCTGTTTACAGTGTTGAAGTTCATTTGAAAATTTTTAGAGAACTGATAGTGAGTTTTTTAAAACTTATTCCAGACCAATAAGATATTGTCAGTTGTGTTTGCCTTTTGTTTATTACAGTGATTTTTCACTCTTGCTTATGATGACTGGAGCTGTGTGTAAACTCTTGTGACTATGCTCTTACAGGGTTTGCACGGAACATTGCAAGTGGCTTAAATGGCCTTTACACAGACTATGTGGCAACTCGCTGGTACAGGTCACCTGAACTTCTCCTGGGGTATGGCCTGATATGTGTCATTTGAATAGCTAATCAAAATTCTCTCATGTCACTCCTACTGAATCAGTTTGAAGGATCATAATATTAGATCAATGTTGGAAAACTTGAGGGACTGATGCCTGTTCTGTTGACCTTGTTAACATTGCAGGGCACCATATGGCAAGCCTGTTGATATTTGGGCTATTGGATGCATCATGGGAGAGCTTAGCGATGGACAACCACTCTTTCCTGGAGAGAGTGAGATCGACCAGCTGTACGTCATCCAGAAGATTCTAGGACCTCTGCCTTCTTACCAGATGAACCTCTTTCATAAAAACCCAAGATTCTCTGGCCTCAAGGTTGGTTTGACTGTGCTGGCAATGGCTCTTGTACTTCTTGTTTATATGATCTGAGAGGTGGCTGCTTTGAGTGTTCAGGGATTTAGTATTTGCAGAATGAAATGTGCTGGTAATGAGTTTTTTACATTAATTTTTAATAGTTTTGGTTGATAATTACTCTGTTGGATGCTATTGAGTGTTGTTCTTCTGCCCCCTCGTCCTCATCATTTTCTTAGATCCTAATGGAACAAAAGCCCCTGCTGCTACTTCTCTCAGACTTTCACATATAGTTAGGCCTCCTCCCAAGTTATATTTCCCTCTTAAATTTCTCTGTCTTTGTTTCCAGTCATTGTGGGTTCATGTTTATTAATATCCTGGATTTGTAGCAGGCAGCAGACAAAACATAGTGAACTCTCCTATATCGTTTTTTTTTTCAGTTTCCAAATGTAAAGAAACCAAAGACACTGGAAAAGCACTACCAGGGTACCTTGACTAGTGTTCTCGTCGACTTCATGAGTGTAAGTTTTTATCATTTAATTTTTCCATATTTTTCCATTGAGGTATTTTTCCCTCATGTAATAGCTTTATTTAACTCATTAATTGGAAGTGAATGTTAACTATTTTTTGCTGGATATTATGGAAAACTGAAGAACATGTTTTTTAGTAATCATAGAAAGGACACCTTAATTTCATTACAAAAGTTTTAATAATAAATTTATCATTTTAGTTTTAAAATAAATGGGTTTTTTTTAATGTAAAGTGTAGTGAAATCAGAATGAGCATTATGACATTTCTCTTTATGAAACTATCTTCTAGCAAAATGAACCAAAGATGAATCATATTTTCTTTGCATTTTGAAAAGCATCCTTCATTTTAATTTATGAATAGGAAAAGAAGAGAATCCCTTTTGAAGGAGTCTTACAGTATATTTCAGAACCAGCTTTGATAGGTGTACATGTTTCACAAAGTAACTTGTGTGTCTAGGTAAGATCATAACAAACCCATACTCATAGCAGAATGCCTGATGGTTTCAGAGCACACTGAAGCTGGACCCTGATGAGCGCTTGATGGTGGAAGAGTGTATGGACCATGTAGTATTTCAGACAGAGCGTGCTGTAGACCGCAGCAACCGCATGCCTACCATCCAGCATAGATCTCACAGCAGCAACAAAAAGCGACGCACTGAGGACATCTTAGAGAAGCAGGACAGGTACTTCTTTTACCTTTTAGGTACTTCTTATGGCATTAATAATACAGTGTCTGTGCCATGAATAGAAGCAAAAGTATGCAATTTTTTAAAAGGCAAATATACCTCTTCTTCTTATTCCTTTTCACCCCCAGTGGAGAATAGGGCCGCTGAGATATACCTCTGCTGGGAAGCTTTTGATGAAGTTAATAATGGAGCTGCTGCAGTCATAGTTGGGAAGAAGGCAGGGCTTCAGCTCAGAATCTCGGGTATCTGTCCTTGAGCTTCTTTTTGTGTTTTCCATTGATTTGTGTGACACATCTGTATTCTGTGCAGTGGAGGAGAGAAGAAAGATGTGCCAACCAGCGCCAAGTCTCAGACAGGTTTTCTGCAACAACTGCTGCAGCCTTCCCACCAGCATCGTGCACCATCTCCTTCACCAGAGATGATGGATGTGAATGAGGATGAAAAGGAGGAGGAAGACAGTGCATATGTCATTCAGCCTCGCCCATCCACTAGCAAGTTCCTGAAGCAGGTGCAAAATCAGACAGCAGCCTTCACAGGGAGCAACTCACTGCCAAGTCATTCACAGAAGTATGTGGGTGTCGACCAGGAGAAGGTAAAGGCCAACAAGGAGGATCTTGAGACCCCTAGTGTACTTTCACCCCCAAAAGGGTACAAATCTGAGCCTGATAACAGAACTAAAGAAGCAGAGGTGGAGATGCGAAACTGTTTGAAAATAGCCGAGGCCAAAAAGCAGACTTTGGCAGAGAACCGCCATCACAGCACCTTTTCAGATTTCCGCAATGGGAATATTCTGGACTTTGTTGTAGGCAGTACAGGGCAGCAAAAGGGGGAAAGGGGTGGTGGTAGTGTCGGGGTTGGTGGGGTGGGTGGTGGGGCTGGAGACTTGCATCCTGCTCGAGATGCTGGCGGTAAACTGGAGAGTATAGAGGAGATGGAGTGGATGCCCAGTGAATCCAAGTACCTCAAGTCTTGGCCCAGTGCAGGCAGCACCAGTGAGCCTATAGACAGTGTTCATCTTGTGCGAGAGAATGGTCTCCGAAGAGTTATGGAAGAAGGGGAGGAAGTGTGTGCAGCAGGGGAGAAGCAAGGTGGTCAGGGAGTACGAAGTAATGGCACGTACGTCATGAACATCATGGCCACACCCAGCCAGCAACAGCCAGCAAAAAAGACTACCAGTACTACAAACATTGACAAGAAGAAAGTGAGTGGCACACATTATTGCTCACAAGACAAACAACATTTTTTTTAAAAATAAGTATTTGATGTTGCTTTGGATTGCAAAAAAGAATGAGCAGAGTGAAAAAGAGAGATGGAGAACAAGAGAGAGAGAATGAGGAATGGAAGAGGAGGGAGAGAGAGGAGGAGAAGGACAAGGCAAAAGACAATAAGGGTACAAACAGTAAGGATACAACCATACAAACTCTGCTGTACATGTGCCTACAGTTTCTGACGCAAGCAACACAGGAGGAGATTCAGCGGATCAGATCCGGTGCACTGACCAAAAAGAAGGCCATTGATCAAATGATAACAGAGAAGATTGCTGAAACCAAGGTCAGAGCTTGGGTACAAAATGATGGATGAAATATTCTACACATTTTTCTTCTGTCTCTCTCATTCACTTTCTCACACGCATGCACACCTGCATGTGCACACACACACATAGAGCAAAAGATAGAAAAAAACTGTCAGTCATGCAACATACAATACACACCAGCACACACACACAACTTGACATAAGAAGGCCATAGAATTGAAACTACCACCACCTAATGTACAAAATAAAACTTTCTGTGATGTAATTGCATTTAAGTCTTTACATGACAGTAATAAATTAGCTAACCTATCTCAGGTTTGTTGAAAGGAAGAAATCTCATTGCTGGTATCGAACTAGAGAAACAAAAAGCTGTCTTGTAAGGAATTTATAAAAACACCGAGGACTGAATTTTCACCTGTTTTTGGTAAAACTACATATTTTATGCATATTTACAGATTAGGGTTACTTGTCCTATGTCTTTTTGTAGGTAAGGGAAATCATCTGCAACATTTTCTGCTGTTTTTGAATAAATGAAGTAGGTGACATTTTCATGCTGTTTTCTGAAAATATTATTCTTAGGGCCCTGACCGGTGGAAAGACCCATCTTCCGTACTATCTTCAGCCACGACGTGCTGGTAACCAAATGTATGGTGAGTGTCTTCAGCTATAGTCCATGTGTTGTGAAAGCACTAGTCTCAAGAATCTGCCACATAGTCCCCTGGTCATAATGGCTGGCATGACAATCTTTTCCATCTCTTTGTGCTACTCTTCCTTCTTATCAATGCAACTATCTGCAGATCTCTACAGATTCTCACGTGTAAAATGGACCAGAAATAGCAGTAAAGTTTGAAGCTGTTGCAGCGTGAGAATGCTGTACAATATATTTGTATGTATCAGCTGTAGAATGTTTCTTGTAATAAATATTATGTGTTAATGCATGATGTCTAAATATAAGTATCCAAATGTACCCATACTTCCTACATATCTAATGTTTCAGTCTTGTTACACCAGTATATTAGTTTTACACATAGCATGGACATGTGTTAGGCTGTTAGCCCAACACGAAACGCTTAGTTTTACCTAAAATTTTAGTCTGTAGACAAGTACAATGGTAACTGGTTAAGAAGTTAAGCTATTTACAGTTCTGATCTTCTTACTTCTACAAATACGTTACTTTCATCATATAGACTAAGTACTATATAGTACAACATATCTTTTAACATCAAACAACACTTTGAATGGGTGTTCTTGACTTACATCCCACTAGCCAGTGCAACCAAAGTTTAGGATTGATAACTGATATTGTCTGGAGAGGTCAGCAGTGAGTCCAGAAGAAGTGAAGACAGAAGTGTTGCAGCCAAATTAGGTACAGAAAGTGGGAACTGTGTCTTGTGAGCAGTGGCCCATCGGTGTCATCTGTGGCAGTTATTTGCCCAGGATCTGTGCCTCCAGATAATAACAACAATTATAACATTCATTAAGTGCATTTCTGCATGTAGGTGAGTTCAGTCTGCTGCACTAAACAATGTTACAAATGAACCAACAGTTTAACATACATTTGATGACTTATGCAACAGTGTACAAGCTACACAGGAGGGAAAAAACAGCAAAGCAGGATGCATGAGAAGTGAGGAGACAGCAGAAGTATTTGCTGTTTACACAAAGTTTGTGAAGTATGTAAGTTTTGAGGCCAGGCTTTAAAGTTCAAACTCACAAATTGAAGAGGAAGGGCAGATAATTCTTAACACCGGAACCACAGCATGAAAAGGAAGATCAGTCCAGTTTCACACAACTAATTCATGGCTGAGGAGCCCGACACACACATATTGGAACTGCTGTCCACTAAACAGTTTTTTTAATAAAAAATTATTCTGTTTAACATTTAAGTTTTAATAATTTGAAGATTTTCTTTAAGACATGCAGATGAATAAGATACCTGATATCATTTTCCTGCATTTTTTATACCTCCAGATATCTGATATCTATTTTCCTATGTGTGCTTTTTGTTTTTTTGAAACAGAAAACAGAAAAAAAATATTCTATCATGATGTGGCTAGATAGGTTAGGTATGATTAAGAGTTAGAATAATGAATTAGAACAATTGCATTTTTAAAAATTTTGCTGTTTCCTCCTCTTTAATGATGTTTCTTGTGGATGCAAAAGTATATAAAACTCATTTTGTGAAAATGCAGTTCTTATTTGTCCATGTAGAGTGTGTGGCTGGTCACACCTTGGAAAGTAATCCAATTTAGCTAAATGATGATTAATTTGTACATGGGCATTATATTGGGTTGTGTCCACAGAATCAGCAACAGACTTATACGAGCCAGGTAATTTGTTTGCTCTGTCACTTTGATTGCCTTACTGCAGCTCTTCTGTGGTGTCACTTCTGCACTTTTGATGGCCTGCTATGTTATGGATCTTCAGTCACTCTGCTATGTTTTGTTGCTTTATTGTAATAAGCCTGGAAAATTGTATATTTTTTCAGTCTTGGAATCTGGGAGGAATTTTGATAGAATTAACAATGTTATTTTGACTTGGTAAAATAAGTCTTTGCATGGATAGGAAATGATACATAAGTAAATACATTCATTTGTGTGTGTGTGTGAATGAGATGAAAGAGATATATAATAGGTAAGTAGTGAAATGAATGAATAGAAGAGATAAGGAATGTGACAAAAGCACGAAAAATGTGTCCATGTGTATATGTAATGTAGAAATAAAGTGGAGAGGTGGTGTAGAGTGTGTTTGGTGGTAAAGTTCACAAATAGGATCACAAAAGGTCAGGATGCTTGATACAAACAAGTTGATCACAATTTGCATCTTGTAACAGATCTGCATCTCACACCGACTGTACATGGTCAACTTTCAGCATCTTAAAAATGATAACATACTCTTCTAAGTCAGGTTTTCACTTTATGATCAGCTTCGGCTTTATGAAGGACAAGGCTGAATGAACATTGAATATCTTCTAGGAGTTGCACTAAATGAAATGTATTGCCAATATTTAATCACGATTGAACATCAAAGCTTATGCACTGGATTTTTGCTGCAGAAGTCTGCCAGATTTTTTACTGATGTTTTCATAGAAACAGGAGAAGATAACAAACGAGTTTTACAGATTTTCTCAATGTTATTAGGACAGCAAAGCAATGTTAATGGGGAGTACAGATCGTTGTCATCTAAGTCTTTTTTGACCTCAGTCTTAGAGGAAGCTGACTATGACTCTGACAAGACAAAACAATGAACAGGTGCATACCATATTGCCTTGAGACTTTGTCAATTTATGTGATAAATCATTTGCCATAGATTCAGCTTTCAGATCAGATTCATAGAGATATATATATAAATTTATAATATATTTTGTTAAAAAATGCTAGGACTTAAAAACAGCTGAAATTTGTCTACTGCAGATAAAAACATTCAAGTAAACCTTTTGGTAGACATTACTTATGTTACAACACTTTTACTTTATTTGAAAAAGAAAAGAAAGATGGAAGTTAAGAATTAGCTTTTGAGGACTGTATCATCTCTTAAAACTGCCATAGTGGTTTAGACTTTGCATAAATAATATAAAAATGGTATAGTAGAAAAGATAGCAATCAGCTACGCTCCTTTTAAGATCCAGATTTTGGACATCACTGTTTTCCATTCAGCACATTTCTTGAACTTTAATATTTTTTTGCATTGATTTCCTTTGGTTTCTTCTCTCTTCTTTTGTTTTGTAAGTTTGCAATACATTTGACATCTTTGAAGAAACAAGGAGATGAGTAGCCACTGCTATGCTGAAAGCTTATATAGGAAAGCAATACCTTTCACATATCCGTGCTTTTGAGTTTTGAATTCAAAGTTTCATTTGCAGCTCGAGATAGAATTTTAATAACTTAACGTTGAGTTGTTAAGACTATGCTTAATGGTTTGGTAAACATATTGTGATCTACATGGATTACCTTGAATTTTATTTTGTTTGCAGAAAAGTTTTGTAGAGTTGAAACGTGGTGATAGATATCCATGCATAAATACGCCCGTATATGTATTGTTTTCTTCCTTCCTTTTTTCTATTCACTTGTTGATTTTAATTTTTTGTTGCTACATAAATATTGATTGTTTTTGCTTTTGTGGTTTATTTTTAGGGCGTTGTTTTGTTACAGAACCTGGATTTCCTCAGCGTGACATCCACTATGATAATCGTTATCTGAACACTCCCTCTCGCTCATCAGTGAGGCATGCAGGTCCACAACCATACAATCTTCTCACAGACTCCTCAGGAGGTTTCAGCACCACCTGGTGTGTCAATTTTTCCTAGCTCTGTGGTGTCACACTGTCCTAAACTAAGTCTCTTAAGTTTACATTTGTACTTAATAATTCTTGTTATCCTGATATTTCTTCATAACAAGAGCAAGTTTTCTTTAAAGTAAAAAAAAAAATCGGCCTTTATTTCAGGAGAGCACCAGATTCCATCAGCCGAGGAGGGACCATGTATAATTTAGCCAAAAAGAAAAAGAATAAAGCATTTCTGCAGGTAAAGATTTATTGCTTTTTAAAGGTGGCAACCTTCGTTAAAGTAAATGAACTTGTCGCCTTTGAGAAAGTTTTCTTTTAGAGATATGTTCTTTGTGTCTTGCTGTCTTAAGTGGTGCCTACAACATCTTGTGGTTGCAATAGGTTCCAGACCCAAATGAAGATGGCCGACTTTCACCATCCGTGACATTGTGCAATCCATCAAGACTGTCACATATGGATCATGATGGCGGAAGAGAGGAGGGGGAAACGCAAAAGAATGCATTGACACCTCGGGTCAGGCTCCCTTTAAAATGCGGGAGACCAGCTATCATGACATCAATGCCCCAGCACGAGAACGTCGACCATACAAACAGCCTGTCAGCTTAAGAAGAAATACATATACTCCAAGGGACCGGGTGTGTAGTGCGTTATTACACCAAGAGTCATGTCTCCTTTTTTTTTGCTGTAAAAATCTTGTCATAAGCCATTTATTAGTTGGTTCTAAACTTTCACAAGCTCCATACCTTTCAGTTGCTGCTAGGACTTCTGAACTTGGGAGATTCCTGAACAATGAATTTTCCTGTTGAGCTTGTTGTCTCTGATTTTGTTTCTCTCTGATAGCAACAGGTCTCCTCTGCAGCTTGATATTCCAATTTCTATGCATGTACTTTCCAATGGCCTTTATTTATATTTTCAGTGACATGGATTGTTTCTAATCTTTCTAAAGCTGACAAAGGTTGTATTTAGGATTATTTAATTTTAACCAGCACAGGAGATTGGTTTTGCACTATAAATTATCTTTTACAGGTCTTAATAATGATAGAACTGCTTCCAAGATTCTTATAAAACATGAAAATTTTGGATTGCAGGGTGCCCGTCTCCAGCCATTGCTTAGCTTGACACAAGTGTCACTTGGTTCACATAACCTGGAAGTTAATCCAGGGGGGCCAAAAAATACTCCCAGCAACAAGGTCAGAAATGTGTGGCTGATTTCTTGTAATGAGACTCAAGGTTTTGTGTAAGCAGTTAAGCATTTTTTAAAAAATGTTTGCACACCAAGAAGAGATCCATTAAAATGTTAACAGAAGTTTCTTAGGACATCAGAACATAATAGTAATAATAATGTGATTTCTATAACACCTTTCCCCACCATAAAGGCAGGCTCAGAACCCTGAAGGGGCTTTACAATAAAAATAACTTTCAGGAATACATTAAAAGGTCATCAATTCTGGAAGTATCAATAATTACTAAATAATCAAGAAAATCCATGGAGCAAATCAGAATAAACACACTGATCCTTGCAATTGATGTTGTGTGCACTCTCAGATTCAAAATCTAAACATAGCAGAAAATGTAGCATTGAAGCACAAGGCTCATAGATGAGAAAAAGTGAAGAATACACGGTCTGTAGATCAGATATAGAAAGTTGTAATTGCAGAGAAAAGGAGACAACTAATGTTTAAAGCAAAAAAAAAAAAAAAACCCAAAGATGACTGGACCAACAAGAGGCTGCAGAGACTGTTAATAAAGGAAGTGGTTTACAGGTGGAAACAACATAAAACAATCAAAATGAGAGGCATACAAAAAAAAAAAAAAACCCATAAGGCAACAGGAGATACTAAAGTCAACATAGAATCAAAGATGAGGCAAAAAAAGACTAAGTGGTATCCTCAAGCTAGTTAAAGGGACGTTACTCACCAGGTAGCTCATTTCTGGGATCAGTTATAAGTGACGTCTATCATGGCACCTTCATTGACAAAAGTTTGCACATGATATCAGTCTGATAGCAGATACAGAGGCCTTACCTACAGACATAGTTCAAACATATATGGAATGGAAACTAGCATTATCAAGAGTAAAATGGTAATTGGCAACAACAAAACAGACACCTTCATAGAGTATAGCTTGAAGAGGTAAACAGCTTCAAGTACTCCAAAGATGGCCGCGCAATGACAAATATATGCATCATGATTTTGACAGGAATATCAATAACTGGCTTAGCTGGACAGGGTCTGGTGCAGGCATAATATTAGGTCTACTATGAAATACAATCTGTACAAGTCCCTCATAATACCAGTCCTGCTTTATGGATATAAAATTGATTGATGCCATGGATGCTGGATGAAGAACTGGCTTAAAAACATGAATGAATGGCCTGGTCATCTCATGCAGGAGCTGCCCCCTTTCACCCAAGACAAGCATGAGGGGCAAGCCTTGCCAGTTGCCTTACTTCTATCCATGTAGTGCTCTCAGTGACCAGTACCAGTCAAGTGATGAATGGCTGCTACTTATCACTTGCCTTTAAGTTTTTATTAGACATTTCTGACTAGTCTCTCTCTTTCTTTGTGTGTGTGTTTTGTCTTTCTCTTGCTTTTTATGCCAATCTGTTTATCTTATTTACCTACATATTTTTAGGCCCTGCACTTTGGAAGTATGGAACACAAGAGCAGGAATTCAGGTGGAGGTACCATGGAAGATATTGTGGAGCCAGGCAACAGTACTCCTCGCCCAGACCTGCGACCTGTCAAACTCAGCAAATCAGGTCGAGGACTGTCTCAGCATTAAAACTATTTCATTTTTGTACCGTAGACACATCACTACATTCCTCTTCCTCTGGGTCTTCTGTTTCCCTGCACGTCCTGTTAAAAATGCAAATATGTTCTCACGCCTCCAACAATACAGTGTGAAAGACAAATTTCAAGGAAATGGACGTGGGGATGAAAACTATTGTTTTATCTGAATGGAAAAGAGGATATTTGTGGAGTACTCTTTTTTTTATGTCTTCAGAAAATGGCAAAGCTGGAAAACCTTGTGAATTTCTTGTCATTTGTGAATTGAAGGTTAATGCACAAGTGCCCTCAGCAGATTGGGTTTTATTTTAATTTTTTGATGGCATAGGAAGCCTTAGGAATGGGTCTGTATATCTTTGCATCTTTCCCATTACAGTTTGATATGGTTTATATGAATAGCATGTGAACTTTTGGGCACCATTTGTGGAGCTGGATATCTGCAGTTTCTTGTTCATCTTTACCTGATGATATGGTGACCATAAACTTTACTGCAGTTATAACCACTCAACATCAGAATGGCCAGATCACTAATTGGAACCAACAACCATAAAAGGGATCAAGCTCAGTATTGTTATGCAAAGACTCTTCCCCTAGGTTAGTTGGTGCTCCAGAGCTAGCACAATAGCAGTTATGAAGTGATGCAAGTAGTATAAACCATGATTTGTTTCACAAAGGACAGAATTAAAATTTTTCTGAGGAATATGGTCTTGCAGTCCCTCAATAAGTCATTCCTCCGGCTGCCATCCCCTACCCCCACCTCAAAAAAAAAAAAAAAAATTGCCAATTTGCCAAGCACCTTGCTTTACTTTTGAAAATGTAGTCTTGGTTAAAAACTTATATTTTGGGGAAGGGAAGGGGTGTGTAGGGTGATGTATATTCACACATATCAGTTGCCTTGTTAAGGCAACACCTACATCCGAATGGGAATCGTGTATTCTAGCGTGCCACTTTTCTGTCTGAAGATCTTCAATTTTGAACTCTTTTTTGGAACAGCAAGCATTGTAGGCAAAAGGCATAACATAAAACACAATCTTTGATCGTTCTTCTACTTGTTCCCTGCTGTTTAAATGCTCAGGAAAATTGTGATCATAGAGATTTTTCCCCCTACACCACAGCGTGTGTTGTACAGTGTCAGGAGACTGCAGAGCTGAGGTTCATGTTGGACATGTGATAGTTGCACTTTTTTTTTATTCGTGGCAACGCAGGTAGTATGGCATAATTAGCATGCCTGATATTGTAACAAAGATGAATGAGTGTAACACTTTGTAAAATTGTCAAGAATCAGTATTGATAGATCTAAAAATTATGTGTGACATTGTCAAACTGTGATGTGATACTTATCATTGAAAACAATGGTGACTCAGTACCAAAATACCCTCATACTTAAGTGCTTTGTTTTTATGGAAGCTATGTTCTGCTGAGTTATTTATGAACTCATCTTTAAATTTTTGGTCATTTTTTTATGTTGCACTAAGTTTGTCTGGCTTATGACTGAGCAAAATAGGGATTCATTGAAGCATGTCATCCCTGCTTATCCAAAGATGTCACAGGTTAGATGTCAGGGTTCTTGATGCTGATGTTTTGCTTTGAGACAGGTACGTGTAGCCTACTTTATATGGTGTGAGGTTCAACTGTGTAACCCAAGTAAGAACAGAAAAGTTTGCATTTGTGATTTATTTTGTTAGTTTGCTACAAGATGTGGGATGAACAGCAGCTTAGAACTGAGGTAATCTGCCCTCTTCCTTAGAGTCAGTTTTACATTTTAAGAGTTGCTCTTGTTGGCTTTAGTTAATGTTGGCTCCTAGCTTTAAGGTGATGACTGTGGTTTGCCCATCTGAAAGAACCCCGGTCTTTCTAGTCACATCATTTTGCGAGAGTAAGCTTAGTTGATGTGCTGTTTTGAAGATCCGTCCATCAGGTGAACTGTCATAGCTAAAAAAAAAAATTAGTAGAAAATAAAGACACAATAATTAACTAGGCAACTGCTTATTTATACTTTACTATTTTGAATTATTATTACTATGATACTCTTATATTATTTATGAATCTTCCCCTGTGTTGTACAAAATTACTCAGAGGATCAGAATTGGCCATGCAGCCTTTCTCTGGCCTTTTACAGCTTTAGTATTGATTTATGAAATGTATTGTGCATTATTAAAGAAATGCTAATATACTGTGACAGATTGTTAATTAGCTCATTTATATTGTCCAGATCAGGGCAGTATTGTTCAAAGGTTTGACAGCACTGTTACTTCAGCCAAGCAAAAGCTGAACTTCTGGGAATGTCAGGTTGTATTCTGAGATTTGCATACAGAGACTCATGTATTAGATATTAATGCTTATTTGTGTGTCTGAGCCTATACGTCTGTGGTCGGAGCGTAGCATATGAGCATGAGCGTCTGTGTGAGTAGTTTAACATGTCACTGCTCATTATAAACTTGTAGTTAGCTAAGATGGCGTTTAGTATAGATACCCAGACTGCTGATAGATCTTCTCAACAGCCCTTCAGCTCTCCAGCATCAGCATCAGTGAATTTGCCTTTTAAGATGCCATCAGAGCTCTTTGTCGTAAACAAAAATACTTTTTCTTAGCACATTTTCTGTTTCTTGACATGTTATCGAAATAATTTAACATGGTAATCATGATACACTGTGATATTATGCAAACTTTTTGTAGACCTGTGACAGAGGACCAACTTCTTTGTCTAACCGTGTTTGTAGGGTGTTTTTTTTCCTTTAAAAACATTATTAGAGTGCAAATGAAAAAGGGATGAGCAAAAAGCTGGTAAGGACAACTGACATTGTTTTGTACTTTTTAAAACTTTTTTGGTACATTGAGCCTTAGGTTCTTGAACTCTTTACAGTTCAGTCAAGAAACCTACGCTCATTCTTTCACCGAGCAAGAATCTGTGAACTGTAATGAATTAATGAGTTTTTGTAATTAATGTTTCTGTAGCAGGAGACATCTGTACAGGGATTACCAATAGCTATATGCATTTTCAAAAACTGGAGCCATTTGTAGCATATTGGTTAAGTTTCCTTTGTTTTGTTTGGTTAATTATTGCTCTTAACTTTTTACCCTTAACAGAAACTGTTTTGAGATATAGATCCAATCTTTCTGCTCAGGAAACTTTATTGTTTTACCTTTTGTGGTGTATATACATGCAGTGAACACTTTTTAGATTAAAAGAACCTCCAAAAAGCTTTCAGTGAAAGCCGGAATAGTTTAGAATGGGTCTGTTGTTTCACTTCTTCTCCATCTTCAAGGAAGAATAAGTAACATTTTTAAACAAAACCTTTTTGCTTCCGAGCCACCATAAAATTGAAAGATGCTTTTGGAGCAAAATACATATACCAAACAAATGTGACCTTCCTTTAGTCTAAAGGAGTTTGCCTAGAAAATTTACTTAGGCTTAGACAAATGGTCTAGATTTGAATAGCATGCATTAAAAATACATGTACAACATCTTTGCTTTATTTACAAGATATGCGTTTTTGTATGTCCATTTCAGGGTTTTATTTTTCAAGAAAAATAAATGTTAACATCTCAACTTTGGCTCCTATCATCAACTTAGAGGCTTTTATCTCTGCATCTTCCCTCAGCAGCAGTAATTAATATGCAGAAAATACCCCATTTTTAATGCATTTAATTCAGGTGTATCGAAGCAGTTGAGCTATAGAGGTATGAAGACATTTGCATTAGTGGTTGTGAACTGTAAGAGAAGAGTTAAAAACCCCCTTTATGGACATGGACAAAGCAATTGTGACTAATATAAAAATAACTTCAGGATAAAGCAGAAACAGATACCATGGGACTACGAACACCTCACCACAACTGCATCACTGGATAGAGATGATTAGCATTAACAAATGCATTTTGCTTATGCCATCCTGTTTGCCAATTATTTAATGATGTATGCATCTCACTGCATATACATGGGGTTATTTATCCATTCTGTATCTATGCCTCATTTGTTCACTTAATTAAGAAGGTGCTAACTCCAGCAAATGTGTATCATTTAAACATTTTTGTTATCCTATATTTTACAATTTAAACTTTCATTACTGATTTGTCTTGTATCCTTAGTGCCACGTTTACTGATTACAACCAGCAAACAATACTGGTTCTGAATCACATTTTGTATTTGAATTTCAGCAGCATTTTTTAGCGGTTTAGCACATCTAAACGAGGAAAAAAATGGATCCATGAAAAAATATCCTTCTTAGGCTTTCATTTGCTATAATGCTTAAGTTCCAACCACATCTCCCAATTTTGTAAACATTAGGTAGCTGCCATTTCAGCATTGATGTTTGTCTAGTCACCACATGCTGAGCCAGCAAGTTTGAGATGCTCAGTGATCACAGTATTATTGGTACTCTTTGGCAAACAGAACAGAGCAATATACAGTTACAGGTGGGGAATAAGATGAAAGCTTTTGTACATAACTATTCTATGCATAGAGATTTTTACCAGGTAAATCTATATAGGGATTTGTTCACTTGTGTGGAAATAATGACTGTTACTTGCCAAATTTTAATTGCACTGGTATATTTTGTATTTCTGTTTTGGTTATATGCTTATTATATATCAGGTCATGCGATATCCTCCATGTTGTCTGGGAATCTGAAGCTAGTTGTTTACAGAGGATGACACAGAAAGGCATCTAGTGCTCTATTGCAACCCTATATGAACAAAATGTCATGCAACAGCTTTCAGGTTTAATCGCTGTGTTCAAGAACACAAAATCCATGACCAGACCAAGAACTGATATTATAGAAAATTCAGTGTTTGTTTTACACTGTTTTCCTTTATATGTGTGGAGGTCTGAAGCAGTCTGCCTAGCGAAATGTTTAGTTATGTGACCCCTTTTATCATTTCAATTATGTGTCCACTAGTAAATCATTGAAACTTAACATTTATTAACACTCTATGTTTCAGCAGCCATTACCTACAATAAAGTGTACTTGTAACACGCAACATGACCACACTTTCTTTGTAGACCAGTAATGATAAATGAACATTAGATAACAGAGGACAGTGAGATATGTATGGGCACTCTGAACAATATAAAGATGAAAGTACAAGAGTAGAACGTAAAGCAGTGGATAAAGGTATGAAAGAATATAGGTACTATAAACAGTGTAAGATAGAGTTGTTACCATGGTTAATGTGACTGACAATAATGCAAAAGGAATTAAGGATAGTAATTCAGGGATAGTACTTATCTGTGTTTAAAGCAGACGATGGCAGCCATTCAAATTTTGTTCCCTATGTATATAATTGATTAGTTATGAGTAGCAAAAATATTGTTCTGTTTTCCTGGACAAATATCATTTTAACCTAAGTAGATAAAACCTGGAAATAAATATATTTCATGACTGTGTTATCTTTTATTTTCTTGCCTGCAAACTTTCTTGATTTAATTTGCCTGATGCCATATTGATTGCAATCTTTTCTTTTCGCTCAAGATTTTGAAAGAAAGAAATGGAGAGAGAAAATACTGTTCACCTGAATTGAGAGGCTAGACATGGATACTGAGCCCAAAATGTGACAAACTTCTAGATTTCCAAGCAATAGACTACTGATATTTCCACGGTCTACTGATCACTTTTTACAACAATCAATAATTGTTATTTTAAGAGAGTTTATACAGACCTGTTTCCCAAAGTCACATCACAGTGCGTTGCTAAACCTAAGTAAACAGTTACTGAAAAATGTTACATGCACCACTATCCCCTACACACACACAAACACCCCTTCAGTTTAAAGAAAGGAATCATGATAGTTAAGACTTCTCATTTTTATGGCTTGATGAGGGGGATGGCGAGAGAAAATATCAAGATCAATGGTCTGACAGAAATGAGGCAGAGTAAAAAAAAATGCAACATAGTTTGTTGATGACAATCTCTGTGATGTACACCAATGCCCTCACAAGCAGATGATAGCAACAATTAGGGTGAAGAACAAACAGCAGACAGCTGTCATTGAGGGAGGAAAAGATGTGTCATGTGTGCTGCGGCACAGAAGTGCAGATCTAAGAGTATCGTCTCTAGTGGAGATGCAAGGAGAGCTGCATAGGTGAAAAACAAAGTTGCTGCCCAGAGTGAACAAATGAATCACTGATAAAAGTGCCATGCAGGTTCACAGCAACCACCAATAGATACAGCAGAAACCTAGAATCAGGTGACTGGTGCATGTCTTTCTCGCACAGCGTAATACACATAAATACTGAAAACAAACACCAGGACTTTCTTGCAAACATCATATTTCTAGACAAATGATTTGTACACATAACAAAACTTACAAGTGTTCCCTAAAATTATGTTTTAAGAATCCCTAACAAAATAAGGGAAACAAATCTGCAGTTTGACTAATCATACTCTGGTACTGGCTGTAGTGTAAGTATACATATGTAAATACATGCACGTGTACACATCCACACCAGCAAGCAGTGATGTGGGGTGATGGGCAGAACTAGTGAAAGTGGTAAGAACATGCTTGTAACCGTTTGTGGATTTTGTTAGGCAATGATCCATATCAATATGCATGCATATATCAGTTAGGAAAACAAAAGATTGATATCACTAAAATTTAACATGTTTTGAAAGATTCCCTTCCCAGACCAGACATGGGTTTACCAGATTTTTCGGGAAAAATACTTCTGAGACCAATCCATATTTTAAGTTTAAGTTAGAAATGTCGATTTTCTCCTTTAAATGATTTTGCATTTAAAAATGAAACAAAAAAACCATTTAGGAACTAGATGATTAGAAAACAAGTTGATACAATTTCCAAGACATAAATTTTACCAATGAGGACAAGTTGCGTAAAACTTGTTAAAAGTTAACCATAACCACACATAAATACACATATACTCACAAAGGTAGAACTTTATTATGATGAATATATGGGTTTCAAAAGCCAGTTGCATCATAAAATTATGTACAGATGATTTTTAAAGGTATGTACATAGTTCAAACCACAGTTTTTGGTAACTGATGCACCTGTATTAAATGCAAAAGAGATGGCTTAAGTTAAACAGATTTGTGGTCCTTCCTTGCAAATATAGAGATAATAACTAAGGGGATGGATCTGGGTGGGAAAATCAAATGGAATTTGCCTGAAAAAAAAAATGTGTCTGATAATAAACTGATCACTGCTCAGAATGCCTGCTTGACGCATGTCAATGGGGAAAAAAAGACCAGAGTCATAAATCTTACTGAAATAAGACAGTCAAATTTCTGTGCAAGACTTACTGTAGTCAAAACACATTATGAGGCCAAATACAGAAAGAGGAAACTTTTAGCATCAATTTCTTTGCTGACTTTGTACATCTTGCACTCCATCCTCATGTCTAGAAAGGCTACCATGAAAGGAAAATCATCAAAGAACAAACAGAATGTGTTGTCTCTTACAAATATCAAAATGTCTGAAGAGTAACACATTTCAGCTGTTGAAGCTAAAGAAATAAAATTTTGTTAACAGTGAATGCACTTTGTGAAAATATCTCCAACTCTAACACTGGCGCAAGAAACCTTTCAGAAAGATGTTTCTCTCTGATATTTACTGTTATCTAACACCGCCATGAAACCATAATAAATGCACTCTTTAACAAAAGCTTGGTTACAAAGAATTACTAAAGAAATTGTAAAACATCAGAAAACAAGTGTGTTTCGTGGGCATATATGATTGCATTATCAAATCAAATTTGCATGTGAATTTTAAAACAAAAAGGCATTCAAAAGTTCAAAATCTTATTATGTTTGCCCGATATGTTTTCAAACAGAAACAATGCCTACAAATATTTGGAGATAAGAAATAAAAAAACTGCATCAGGAGGTGCAGAATGTATACCCAGCAGGCCGAGGTCTGACCTGAAAATGTATATTCCACAGGGACAGTCAGCTACAGATGGTTTACAAAATGACTGAACTTTAAAGAACAGATCTTAATGAAGAGAAGCAGTCAAAAACAAATGTCTATGGATTGATCATGCAAGCAGGTATCTCTGCATTGGAGGCTCGTCTTAGAAGTCCACACATTAGGGCGGAACAATATGCACAAAGCATTTGGCCTTCGACGTCAGATGCAATTAATGTTAAGTCCTCGCACTGGTACAATTTACTTGTTAAGCCTGTTACTTCCTTAATATTTTTGAAAGACTGTGTTTCACGGAGGTACCCCTGTTCCATATCAAAACTTGAAAGAGTGGTCTGACAGAATGATCACCATGATCATCATTTTCACAACAAATGAGGGAAGACAAAAAGAATTAAAAACCCTCACACCCTGATTAAATCACTGTTAATTACAAGATATTCACATTATATAGAAAACATGCCAGCAACAAGAGGAATCAGTTTCACATGATTTGTGCAAATATCATTCCAAGGAAAAAATTGGCATCTTGGCTTAACAACAGAACTCCCATTGAAATTAGCTTTTAAAAGTTGAAAAAAGGATGATAAGGAAAATAAAATTTGAAAACAATGAAATCTTTAGTGTGTCATACATGCTTGTCTGTAAAAAGTGAAAGTAAATTTGGAGCCACACCTCATCCCTACCACCACCTTCACCATATCCATGCAAATTTACAAAAAATAGCAAAACACCATTTCTTGAGGAATTAAAATCACTCCTGCAAATACAGTGTATTTTTCTTAATGTATTTTACACTACAATGTAGCCATACTTTTGCCGAATCAGTCCACACAAACATGCACATAACCAGCTCAGGGAAAATGGATTGGGGGAGAAGAAGAGGAGGGGTTTGAGTCGAAAGCCTGTGTTTTTGGTTAAAAAGAACTGTTGTGGTCTCTACTAAATACACTCACATACCCTTCCTAATAGGGTCTGACCAGAAAGTAGTTTATTACTCTAAAAGGGGTTAGGTAGGGTAGTGGGAATTTAATCATTACAAGGAGAACACTGGAAGAAAGTGAACTGCGAGACTCTTAAAATTGTGAAAAGTAATAAAAGCACACCTAAACACCGTGTCTCCCAGATAAGCTAATAAAAATGGTATGTACTCTAGCTAAACACATGCAGACAAACTAGTAGTTATTCTAGCTGAATTGTGTGATGTGATCCTGCAAACTGTGTTCATTCTGTTAACTGGAGTTCATGATGCTGTGAATTTTACACAATTACTCTGCATTTTCTTGAGTGTAAGAATGAAGAGGTGAGGAAGTGGGCGGGTGTAGAGAGAAGGAGAAACAGGGTTAATGACAAAAAAAAGGTAACATCCTCTGTTGCAAGTGAACAGAACATAAATATCTCAGAACATGGTAGGATCATAACAGCCATCCAATACAGTTGCATAGTTTATAAAGAAATGCAAGTTAGTAGTAACTGGTATAACTTCAGTATTCACTAATGTTAAAAAAGTCATAATCAGTATGCATCACCATACTGTATTTTCATCACCTTATTATATTTAACAAAAAGTCTGTAATATAATTGGACTCTTTTTTTTATACACCAGCAGCCTCTGACATATCCAAGTGCCAGGTCCAGTAGAATAAAAATACACCTGCAGCACACTTAGTATGCTCAGCCCTGCTGTAATGTCAATTCCACTACCTTGGAGATGATGAAAATGATGAAACCCAGCAAGGACTTTGATAGCAAGCTTTGATAAGCAAGACTATATGGAAGATAACTGTCACTCAAAGTTCCAAACCCCAGTGAACCAACATCAACATTCAGTAAGAGCCAGTAATCTCACAGCAAGGTAGACATAAAAGCATTCTAGCTGTGCCTGCAGCTACATTCTGTAGTGACAGCAATATTACTGAGCAGTTAGTGTTGGTACAGTGACTTGTCCCATTGTGCAGTAAGGAAAAGAATGTCAGAAGCAGAAACTATGCACAGTTTTAATAACATACCTTCTTCCAATGTATCTGCTTCCAAAGTAAAGTGGGTAACAGTAAAATGCAATGACAGAGTGGGTGTCAAAGAGAATAAAATGAGCTAACAGCATACAAAGACCCAACACTGGTCACATACAATACACAACATATGACTTACACATCCTATTGTCAGCAACTTTTTGGGAAGGGATGATCATCTTAAATAAGCTCAACCTTCTACACAATGTAGATGACTGGATGGTTTGTATGGTGAAAAATGAGCATCTTAATTAAGAGTTGATCAAAGGCTTATCAATTATACTGTGTTAACTATCTTTGCCTTTCTAAAAAATGCTCCTTTAGAAAATGAGCAGCGGGAAAGAACATTACCATGCATTTGAGAACAATCAATCATAATCTGCAAATTGCGCCCTCACCACACCCCCATGGAGCAGTGCTTAAAATTAATTAATTAAGGCGCATACTGCAACAAAATGTTTGAAAGCTTTTATCCTTGTTAAAAACAAGAGAGAGACAATTATCTGTAAAAAAAAATCTGTCACTTAAAATAAAGGAGAGTGATATCAAATCAAAATATAATCCCTTCTGTTTTGGATAGGTGGTGGATTGATGAAGAAATAGGAGAGATTTAAAAAGTGAGAAAGAAAGAGAGAATGAGAGAGAAACAGACAAAACCCAGCTCCTCCCTACAAATATGTCAGAATTCAAAATAATTGCAAGTAAATGAACAAGCTCCAACACCATTTACAAAGTGGTCTGTTCCTTCAGAGTGCCCCTAGCAATCAATGGTGAACATGCTGATCAGAACTGATCAATGCACAAGATTAGCAAGGTCAACTACTTCAAAAAAGAATGGCTAGGGTTGGCTTCCAAAGCAACTCACTGCAGTTCAGAAGCTGCAAAGAAAATCTTAAGAAGTCGTGGCTACCCAAATCCTGTTTGTTTTTACACAATTGCCACCAAAAAATCAAAGATGTTTGGTGCTTGGCATGTGGTGCATCTGTCGTGCTCGCTGACGAAAAATGTCAGCAAAAAATCATGTCACCCAAACCTGTATAAATCACTGGCACAAATCACTAGCACATCTCCTCCCACTGCTATCTTCTCAATAAGGCATCTGGTTTCAGTTTTCATTTCCTGAACTGAAGACCCTCAAGTTCCGCTGCTCCTAAACAGATTTATGCAGACTCCCAACCTTGAGTGACGAGTACGAATCTTGCTTCAGTTTTTAGCTGGTATCCCACCTACTGCCCCTTCTAGAACTGGCTCACTGCTGGGAGCAGTCTTATCAGATGTAAGGGCTAAGGCGGCTGCCTGTGGAAGCTGGTGAGGATGAAGGTGTGTGTGGTGCCCCTCAGAGTTGCTGCTGGTGCGAGATCGGTTGCCAACAGGTCCACTGTAGGCCTGACTTAAGCTCGAGTGCATGGCTGCTTCTGGTGGCTGCAGAGGAAAATTGGAAGTATTTTTGAGAAATGATGAGATAAATAATAGTTTTAATTATTGTCATATTTTTATCTAGCTTATTTTATTGAACAAAACCCCCTACATCTAAGTTTTGTTAACATGGTGTTTTTATTATTTATTTTTTAAATCACTCTTACTAACAGTCAAATCTTTGCACCTTTGCTGAATCTTCCATAAATGCCACCATTTCTTTTACATTTATCAAGAATGAGAAATGTCATTTGCAAACAGCGCAGGAAAGGTTTGTCATGACCCACCTCCACTCTGAAGTCCTCCAAGCGTTTGTAGTGCGACAGCGCTTCCTTCAACTTGGGGTCTATGTCTACTTTCCGTCTGGAGTATTTCAAGAAGGCCCAGAACTTCTCAAGTCCATACAGCTGGTCTGTTGCCCCAAACCATCATCAACAAAAGACATCAAGCAAATGCTCAGTACAAACTCATAACAGTAGGAATTGTTACATCCATGAGCTATGTATCCATACACACAAACGTCTTGCACCTCGAGCTGACATACACTTACGATAAAGATCCTCCAGTATTTGGCAGAAAACTGAAGAGAGAAAGATGGAGGAGAGAAAAAGGAGGTGAGAGACAGAAAGGGGGGGGGAAGAGGTGGGACAGAGAAAGGGAGAGAGGGTAGGAGAAAAAGAGAAAGAAAAGGCTGAGGTAGGTCCAGGGAGCAAAAGTGAAGAGAAAAGCATAAAGTTTTTGATATAATAACATAAACACTGATGCTTACTCTACTAAAAATACAAAACTCTGATATTTTCTGCAAACGTTCAGCAGCTGGATAGAGATGGGGGTGGGGTGAGGTAAGGAGAAACACATCTTTAAAACAAGCATGAAGTGAGGATGCTTGTAAGAGGATGTGTAAGCATGGTAGACCAAAGCAAATGTGATTCAGAGTGAAAATTAATAAATAAACTGACTGGTCTCATAGTCTCTAACGGTCTCCTCCTGAAATTCCTGAAACACTTCTGTACGAAATCTCTTCTCCAGACCATAACTGTAGAAGCGGAAGAGGCACTCAATACCATATCTGCAAATGCAAGTCGAGAAGTAACAAATGGCTCGAAAAGTCTGCACTTGAAGGTGGAAACGGTCAAGTTCAAATATAATATCTGCTTAAATATATCTACTTGAAACATGGCACGCTTAACTTGTAAATGTGTAAAAACATAAAAATAAAAATACTGTGAAAAGTATGTGAATCAAAATTGTAAAAGGGCAACACAGAACCCACTGAAGATTTTATGTTACCATGCATCCAAAAACTGATTACATCATGACAATTTGGACAAAATTAAGCATCACTGATATGATGCGGTTATATCTTTTATAAAAGAGTGCTTCATGTACACCTTCTACACTTAAAAAAAAAAGACTATTAGTATAGTCGGTGATAAAATTTGTTCAATCAAAAATTAGCATATCGCCTGTAGCTTTAATTTTCCATGCGTTCCCAAAGCATTTCTCTGCTGACAAACAACTGCTATCTGTCTACACACTAATGCCATTCACCTGTAGCCTGCTTTTGCATCCTCTACCGCTAGAGCACGGAACTCCTGGTACATTTTCTTGTTGTAGTGCTGCCTCAAAAAAAGGACCAGAACCGAAAGAGTGTGTTCATCTCGGGTGACTGTCCGATCCCCAAACGCTTTCGCTCTGCAATCACAGCATGCCATACATCATTCCTTACTGCACACAAGTAAACTACCCGTGCAGATAAAGTAGTATGGTATGCGAAGCACTCAGGTAAACTACCTTTGCAGGTAAAATAGCATGGTATGCTAACCACTCACGTAAGGACACAACGACATTACAAAAACCTCGTGACAAACAGGTCAAAGGCAAAATTCTAATGCTCTCCACCACAAACTCCACTACAGGGAAGGAAATTTTGATTACTTCAGATTCCCATTACAGCATGCTACATATTTGTAGTTTCCTGTAAACAGCTCAAAAACAAAAATGCTTCTGCAAACTACTCTTTAAAAAAATAATAAAAATGAAATTTAACCCCATGGTGCAATCACAAGCTTAAATATACATGCCATGGTTGATTTGCATCTCCTAGTGTTAGGCACTTTTTTCACATCACTGTACAAATAAGATTTATAACAAAAATATTACAAAATACTCATGTAAAGAATTACATAAGATGTGCATAAATATCACTACAAACAAAATCTTGAATAAAATACCACACATGTAATTAAATACATGCACATCTGAAAAAATAATAACACAAAGGCCTAATTTGTTTACAAAGCCCACTATCTGCATGCAAGGAAACTACATATAATAAAGATCCCATCAGCTTAAATCAGTCAAAACTTTCACGGGGATCAAGTCAAGAATTCACATCACGTGGGATCAGCCCTACATGAACTAAATACTTGCCCCGCCCAACAAGCTTAGCATCCCGTATTCCTTGTCTTTCACTGCTCTACATGTGCATGTACATACAACCATGCACACACTACAGACAGGCAAATCCCTTTTTACTTCAGCAGGTGTCTGAGTCTCAATGAAAGTTTGCAGAAATGAAGTAAAGAAACAAATCTCAAATCACCCTGTTAGTGCTTCACCTACCTCACATTATAGTGATGCCTGCCATAAAAATGGTTCTGGCATCATATGTGCTCAGGACAGACATCATTCGCCACTTGCATGTAGACCTTTGGGACAAACCTTACAACTTCTGCCTTACAGATCATGTGTGTGAATTGCAATGGTACAATAAGATTAAACCTCTGATCAGTAACTTTTTCCAATCCCCCAAAAGGCAAGGTCTTCATTTATAGTTACTTACCTTTGAGGCACTTGGCATGATACTTGTGGTAAACATGCCATACAAAATTGTTTTCTTTTAGCAGCTTATGAGATGGATGACGAAAATTAGGGAATGTATTAGGAAGGCTGCCATAGCTGGTTGCAAGATAACTGCCGTCTGAGGGACTGTAAACACAAATAAAATTGACACATGTCTGTAATTTTTTTGCATTGAATTTAAAGTATTTTGGGGATAAGGACTATATGCCAGGAAATACTCTTTTATGCATTCAAGTTTTCAACAGAATATATATATATTTCAATTTCTAAAGCACTAAATGTAAAATACACTCAAATCAGATTAACTCTTGGGCTTTAAAGACAATTCTGAGTTAAGTACTACTATTAATGGCATGTATTTTGAAGTGGGCTTGTATATAGAAGCCACTTTTAATGGGGTAGACTAAATCCCATCAGCTTAAATCAGTCAAAAACTTTCATGATGAATAAAGCTGAGAAATTACATCATGTGGGATATGACCTAAAAAAAAATCCCTGGTTTGGTCATGCTAATACTTTTTCACACCCTTACTTTTGCAAAATCATGTTAATCTCAGCTCTTGTTCTCATTATTTGGTTCCTCTTTGTGTTTTCTGTAATTGATTTTATTCTTTGCTTAGTACAGTTGTTGATTCTTTTATAGTTCATATGTTATTTGTTTGTTTTCCTGTCCCTCGTATGCTGTCCATGTTCCAGTCTTGTTCTTAAGTGCTAAGAGCATGCTCCTTAGGAGTGTGAGTATGCACTTAACAAATTTTGCATTATTATTATAACTCAAAATAAGACAGGATACCTTATAACAGATAAGAAAAATGGAAAAACTCCTGATTTTTTTTTTTTTACTGCAAGGTTATATGGTCATTTTAGATACGAAAGTACATCACCAAAGATGACCTGTAAACAATCAGCAGTAGCCAGTCACCATTATAATCAACCAACCATCAATATTTTACATAAACAATGCCTCCAAATTTAAATTCCATAAACAAAGACAAAGGGTCTGATTTTTTAAAAGAAAATTTACTTTAAAGTGATATTACTGCATTACTTTTGAACTATTGTCTCATTGTTACATAGTTTCAAATACATTGTGGTACCTGAGATATAGTTCGCATTGCAGAGTAAGTTTACCTACTACTGAGTAATGCCAACATCTTAATACTTGCCTCTGTGACATGGAAGTTGAGTTATGTCGAGATCGGGAAGGATGTTCACGGGAGTCCATGATCCAACCCACATGGCCCTCCACTGGTGGGTTGCTGCTGTGTCGTGTCTTTTTCTTCCGTGGTGTCTGGTTCAACAAAGCAATTATACATAAATTAAAAGGAAACACAGACACACAATTAACACAGGCATAACGAAAAACAGCTTTTACTAAAATAAAAATCTGTAAAATTTATCTGACTTTTTAGGTTCCTGTTTACACAGCTTCCCACCTATGGTACAGAGGCATCTACGTTTCAGGGGATTTGCATGCAAACTGAATGCTGGCTACTTGCTGCAAGTAAACAACTCCTTCACCTCTAATGTAGGTGTACGATTAAATCTTCAGAAGAATGTCTGTAGACAACTACAGAAAAATCTACACCAAAATCTGTACAGAAAAACATTTAAACACAGCACTGCCTCTGGACATATCAACACTAAATTTCACTTCTTCAATCTTCACAAACACAATGCATAGTTAATGATACAAACTTGTGGATCTGGCAGCTGAGATGTGTCTTTCATCACTGGGTAGAACCGTGGGGTATTTTTGCTGTGTGGTGTCTTTGGCGTTCGTGGACCCTGTGGTCGGCCTACACCCTCATTAACCCGAGCTGGCAATGAACGAGCAGCTTCAGACTGAGGAGGTGGGCTAGGAATTTTCATTGGTTCTGGAGAACAGAAGAAAAGATAGTTTAGTAAGGTCCACGGAAGCAAATGGAGATGAGCAAAATAGTCACTCCCCACACACTCCCAACACACACCCCTCCCCCAAGCTGAGTGAAAGTTAAGGAGAAGTGACCTGAACTGCAATTTAATCTAATGCAAACCATTGTTTAACTATAAAGACATTATACTTAGGAACATATATTTCCAAGCTGACAATTATGCAATGGGGATATTTATGGTGTTTTTATATCTGTCATCTTCTTACCAGGATTTCTGTGTTAAATCAGATTGTGTTTGTGGAAAGCTTAGGCTTAATTGTTCCTCAAGCACAATGTAGCATTTCTCAAAACCAGTCAAAACGTTTTGATAAGGTATAATTAAGTAAGCCTACCAGAGGTCCGGAGCTGTGGTGGTGGAGGAGGGGGAGGAGGTGGTAATTCCTGGACGCTAACAGGGACGATAGGCGTTATCTTTTCATACATCTCTTTTGTAATCATGTTGACAGTTTTTTTGTCAGGCAGAGGCTCTAAAGGCTGTAACAAACAAATGGATAATGAAAAGTGCATGCAAGCATGCTTTTACATCCAAGTGCTTATATAAATGTACAAGATTGACACATTTTCTACAACAGCACCATGTACAACCCCAAGATACAATGTTATATAATGTTCTTCAAAATACACTATCTGCCAACGACACCTTTAAACTGATCCCAATATTTACTCAAAAGCAGTTCCCTGACAGCACAAAGGCACAGATTGGAGCTTTAGTTGCATCAGTGGTGAAATAGTGGTGTCTTATGGTACCGATTCTACGAAGTTCAAGGTAAGCAATTCTGCAGACATGAGAGAAATATGCTGATGGTCAAACTCTGATCGAGAATGATCTCCAAGCTGCAGAAAGGTGGAGAAACGAATAGTGAAGTTGTTTACAGAGACTAAGGGAGAGAAGGGTGACTAAGAAATTTCTTTAGACAAGTAACAGTATGCAATATTATTAATTCAACAACTTGCATTATTTGTTTCCAAATTACCTAGAACTTGTACTCTTTTACTTAAAAAAAAAAAAAAAAGAGGAATGGATTGACTTAAAGTGAACAGCATCTGTATCAGAATCTGCAATTCCATAGTTTTTTAAACCAAAAAAGTAGCCAATCTTCCTGTCATCACATTATGCTCGTAGGCATGATATAGATGATCATCAATGATCAATGTGATAATTATTATCAGGATGTCTGAGCATACATATGCACATTTAAACAACTGATTTGCTTCTTGATTCTAACTATTCCTGGTCATGTGTTGGCGAGTGAGTTCTCACTCCTGTGGTCTGGTCGTAGATACGCTGTACCGGTAAGTCGAACGAACCGTTACCGTAACTCGTTCATTCCGCGAGCCATCCACTTCTTAAATTCCACTAGCTGTGATGATGTGTCTGTCTGAGGTGACCTTGTCCGGGGTGCCCACTGAACCTCCTGTTGCTGTGTTACTATATGAGTGGGTGTGTGTGCACATGTGTGTGTGTATGTCGCCAGAATCTATTCCCTTTAATCTCACATAATCTTCCCTCTAGTGTGCTGGCGTGTCATCATACATATAATTGCCCTTGTGGATGAATAAAGTTGTATTGAATTGAATTGAATTCTTCATCTAGCAATACAGTAAATAGTGAACAACACCCTTTTAGTGTTAATCCTATGCAATACCTGTCTTATAATTTTGTGTAAAATTGCTTAGCCTCTAAACATTACCCAGGGTAACCTAATACAACCCAAACTTAATGTTAAGCCTAAGCACTACCTTGAGTTCACCATTTTTCACATAAAATTCTGAATCCTATTAATGATTTGCATAAAATAATGAATCTGAGTAGTTAATGCTCAAGAAGTCTTCCCTGGGCAAAGAAAGGGAAAAAGAAACCCACCGGCAAACATTCATGAATAAATCACCCAACTGGCATACAGATCAAAGTACCACAAAGCAGCATTGCTCAGCACTGAGCAGTCGCTCAAAACTGAACGTGGTACTCGTATGTAGAGAAATCATAAAGAAAAATTATAAGCAGCAGATGCCACAACTCATAAATGCTGTAATAAAAATATGCGTCTTTACCAAGATGTCATCTTTCCATAAGTCTTGCTCATAATAGAAGAGCCCATCGTTGATGATTTTGGACAACTCTGCTGACATTTTGGAACGTGGTTGATGGTCCCCTGTACGGTCGCCACCTGGATGTTTACGCATGTAGGGTGGTGTTTGCGTGACGATCAAGATTTTATCAATATCACTATCGTTGATCTCATCGTCTGATTCATCAGACCTGTCATTTTTAACAAAATGATTTCAGTAAATAACTGTCTTCTGCTTTAAGATTCAAACAGAACATACATTAATTGCTGATAAAACAAATCAACACCTTCCCATTAAATAAAAATAGCTAATAGAGAAGCTTTAGTTTCATGAGTGCAAAATGAAAACTAAACAAACTATTAGTAGACCAAAAACCTCTAGATTAAGGACTTACCAGTCTGTGAAGTTATTGCGACGTCCGACTTCCAACCTTTCTAGTTCTTCATCAAGCATAAAATCAAGTTCCGCAAGCTCATCTCCATGATCATCCTGTAAGATTTAAGTTGGCACCTTCAGTATCAATAATAATAAATACAGATGAAACCATTAGTATGAAAGCAAAAGGTTGGGCATTTTAAAGTGAATAGGTTCTGAATCCTCTACCTGTGAATCTTTATCTTCTTTTGCAACTTTCTCTCTTTCCTCTCTTTCTTTTTGTGCCTTGCGTTCCCGCCGCCGCACTTCATGCCATTCCCCACTCAGCTCAGGTGCTGATGATGACAACATTGGTGTCACATGACTTGTAAGCTCTAAGTGATCCAGTGCATCCTCAGATGTCTGACTGTTCACTCTCTTCCGTTCTTTACCAAAAGATGACCCAATCTCTTCTTCCAACTTAATGCCATGATTTCCATCACCTGAAAACACACACAAACATGAAGATAAGAAGAAACAAAAACTTGCACTTGAGGAAAAACCATTTCTACTATTATATCATGAAATAGCACTTTGCAGGAAATTAGGTATAACCAACTGTATTACCAAAAAACAAAAACTTCAAAAAAGTCAGGTTTTTGCACAACTGATCACTATGTTGTCTTGTCCTATATTAAGTGGATTTTAATGGTCAAACACCAAGTAGAAATGAATAATTTAAGACGACAGAAAAAAAATATGAGGCTCAGAAATTGACTTCTTCGCGTGCCAACTCATATTTCTGAAAAGAGTATTCCCGCAAAAATTTAAAATTTATATCTTTCTGTTCCCATGTTAAGGGATGTTATTGATGATATTCTGTAGTCTATCTGCAGCTTGAGGGATGGGAAGTTTCCAGGGGTTGATACCATTCCAGCTGAGTTGCTCAGTGTGAAGGGAAAGAGATAGTGAAGGTAATCAATGTCCAGCGTGGCAAAATTTATACCCCTGCTGAAAAAGGGAATCAAAGGAAGCGTCAGAACTACCTGACATTAACAGAGGGAACTGGTGCTTTATGCCAAGCCAGCAACTAAAGCTATATCATGGCAAAGCAGACAGCCCTGTAACAGATGCCACATGCAGAGAAAGTGTACATAAATGAGATCTGAACCAAATGATAAGCCTAATGAGTAATCCAAGTTGTAAGGGGATTCAGACCCCTTACCACTGATGACAGAGAAACTGCTTGCGGAGGAGCAGGCAGGAACAATGTGAAACAGATCTTCAACTATGGAATGTTATGCAGACATTCACTATAAAGGGCTTAATATGAATAATCCGATCACTGTAAGCCAGTTCTGGGAGCCCAGTTCTCCTTAACAATCATACTGAAGAACTTTCTGATGATGATAGGTATATGCCAAAGCTGCCTCAGTTCCCAGCATTGTTTAACATTTAGGGAGATTTATGTGAGATTTATGAACAACACATCAAGGAACCCAGTGGGGGTGGGGGACAATTTTTGCTTTGCAGATGCCATCGATTGGATGGAAGGCAGCAATAGTGAGCTGAAGGATCTCACATAGGAGTGGCATGCAACTTGAGATTCAAGTACCTGGGAGTGATGCTTTTTAAGGATGGCTGCTGCACTTTAGACATCTAACAAAGAATAATAGCAGCGAAAGCGAGACTGAACAAAATCTGGAACAGCAGGACAGCGTAAGCTTCACCACCAAATTCAAGCTATACAAGCCCCTAGTTGTTCTCATCGTGTGAAACATGGATCTTGCTAAGTGAAAATGAAATAAAGGTTCCAGGAATTCGATACTACATGCTTCAAGGAAACTGCTCCAAACTGTTTACAAGGAACACAAAACAAAAGACTTTGTATGCAAACTGGTTGATCCCCAAGAATCTCTGCTTCCTACCGTCAATGGAGAAAAATGGTTTGGTTTGGTCATGTTGCTTGACCCCAGACAGTTCTTCAGGGGTATGTGGAAGGAAGACACCGTTGGGGTAAGCAGAAGAAAATGTGACCAACATCAGAGTGGACAAGCTGCCAGATGGAGGATCTTCTCAAAGAGGCCCAGGATCATCCTTGCTGAGTGGCCTTCACTATGGTACATCTCATTATGTCCCCATGATTGGTACTGTCACGCTTGCTTCAAGTCCGATCAGTATCACTTGAAGGAATGATGATGATCATCATACTACCCATCTTCAGCTAACACCTTTGGCTTACACCACATTTTTTTAAAAATAAAATTAACATAATGTTTTGTATCAACAACCACAAGATTAAGAAACTGTTACAAGCCTCTTTATACCTGCATGTATAATCTAGTTCACTGGTTTTTAACCGGGGTTTGATCGAACCCTAGGTGTTCAGTGAGTCAGTCTCAGGGGTTCGGCGGTCAAGACACACCCGCAATTCGCGATGACACTAAAGAAGAGTTCGATGAATGCGCATATGAAACTTGTGGGTTCGGTACCTCAAACAAGGTTAAGAACCACTGATCTAGTTGCTAGCCTAGTGAAATTAAATAACACAAGACAAAAAAGCTTCTTCAAAATTATACTTTTACGGGTGTGCTACAAAATTTCTTTAAATATACCTGGTAAAAGACATTAACAAAAAACCTTTTCTTCACACATGACATGGGATAAAATGCTTGAAGCTAAAAATGCGCACAAATACTGGAGCCAGTATTTGATGACTAAACAAAACACCTGTCTACAGAAGCTTTCAATTTCAGGAGTGACCTCTTTACAGAATAAATATCAAACCAGCCCACCTGTTCAATAGCTGAGTAACAAGCTAACAATCTTGTTGAATTTTTTTTTCTCCTTGAAAAACTAAAGTTCTTGGACGCTTGCACAGATAGTAATAGTGAAAACAGAAGTTTCAAAGGCTGGATATTAAGCTTCTATTTTATATTCATAGAGAAATTATATGTGCCACATGCAAGATGTAAACCGACAACCTCTAGTTCTGTTTGCAGAATGCCTGGACCAAAAAAAATGGGGGGGTGGGGTGGAGGTGGTGATGACCATGACAATCTTACAGATAAGATATGCAAATCCATAACATTTATCCCATCCTTAAATTCGGAAGAAATATTCCTACTGATTGTGTTTCAGTTGCAGGCTATGTTTGTTAGGCGAATATTGCTCTAGAAAATGCTAATTTTTACCTTCTCGACTCCTATAGGTTACCTCTAAGGGAAAAATATTGTAAGTTAAAAATTGTGACGTTTATCGTGAATAAAAAAACCTGGTCATCACTTCAGACAGTCCCAATAACAGAAACAGAGACAGGACAGGAGCATGAAAGGAGAGAAGGAGCAAGCTTCTCTGGAAATGCCATGCACCTGTTGCCGACACAAGTTAGAGAAGGAAAATGTTGAGTACAAGGGCTTCACTAATTTACTACGCTGTAGTTGCATGAACAAACTTAAAAGGGGTAACAGACCAAAAGTTAACAATAAAATCACAGCTGATACAACAGCAAATACCAACCTAGTAAATGTAAATGGATAATGAAATCTCAGTTTGATAATATACTTTCAGAAATTTCATGCAACAATCACCAGACTGCCTCATTAGAAGCTCATAAGACCTACTGCAGAAAAGATCCACCAAGCAAACACATAAAGGCACATGGCAACCAGATGGTGTAAAGCAAATGAAGTTCAACAGGTAAAAGGACTGAACTGCGAACTTGTGTAAGTTAGCTTTACAGAATTTGTAAGCAGTTCTTGGCATTTGTACATAGATTCAGCCTTTCAGATGTCCAGCATATTACTCCTCTTCCCCCCTCCCCCCCAATCACCAACCCTACACACACAACTGAGGATAAATGAGTATGTTACTGATTTTCATCCTGAAAGGACCTTCCCCTCTACCCATCATTATGTAAACACTTGCAGGCCGCTCAATATCACCCTTACAGTACTAGCACATTTGACAAGTACTTTTATTACTGGACCCCACCCATGTTAGCTGTGCCAGCCAGCAGGGTTCGGAATGCATCCTTTCCACCCCACCCTTTCTTTGCCAGGGTGTCATCTTCCCTTAAAGCCGAGGTTCTCAGGACAGGTTGCTTCCCTGCAGTGAGGCAGAATGTCAAGTCGATTGATACTGCATTGGGTCGAAAAGTGTGTGGAAGTGTTTTTTGATGATCCTTTACTAGTATCTCCCTTCTTCCAGGACCAGGAGGTTTGGTAACGACTATCTTGATTTGATTCTAGGTCTGTCATTTCCTGCCTACCTTACAAAAAAAATAAAAAATCAATAAGGTGTCTTGCTGTTTGCTGTGCTGCACTATATACAATAGTTTGCAAGCACCTACAAGCATATGGATTATCCAGGCTTGCACTGGCATTTGGGCAAGCATAAATTGCTTCTGTGGTGTGTGTGTGCGATGCGCGCGCACGCTTGCAGGCATGTGCACAAACATGCATACATACTGATTTTAGGGGTATGAGGATGGTTATACCAGAGACATTACCAGTTAGTAACTATCAGGACACCTGCTACAGCTGGAATACAGGCCTTGTGAGCAAACTCAAAAAGTATGGTAGAAAACATTGTGGGAAACAGATCAATCTTTTTAAAAATAAAATAGTTATCACTTAAAGTTATTTGCCTACCAAGTTTGATTTTTATGCTGAAAGCTCGATATATATTTATACTGGTTACCTTCATGTAACAGGTGTTTGTAGACACCAATATTTTGTTTTTATATCACAACTGTTGACTGCTTTTTCAGCTTGATTGAAGGTGTGTGGGAGTGGGTGGGTGCATGTGTGTGTCGAAAGAGAGGAGAGATAAATGTTGGATGCTGTCAATGATGCCACTGTAAATCGTTATGAGTGCATATACTGTGTCCCAGGAATTCTTGATGCAACCTTCTACTCTACTACAATTGATTGTTATCTACTTTGAAATAGCTAACGGTCCAAACCAGGCCAGCATTTAAGACTGAGGGTGTGAGAGAGAATAACAGGTTTCCAGGAGCTGGCTGTGCAACAGCAAGTCCTCAACAGGAACCATAAAAGCTTTATTGCAGCATCAGCAATTTTTGTTTCCCATGGGATGCATCAGATCAGTTGGTCATAGAAACAGTTTATAAAGATCAAATGCAAGAATGATGCAACATCAGATAAGGCCTCAACTAAAGCTACTTTCACAGCCAGAACAACTGAAGACCATGGGGTCAAATGTAATCTGAGGATCTGATGCTATTGTAATGATGAGCAGGGAAAATGCCTGTGTTTGACCATTCTTCCACACAGTAGAACCAACACAACAGATGTAAGTGATATGCCACACTTTGGCTCTGAACTCTGAACAAGGGCACTAAAACAATTTCACCACAACATATACCATACTGTGTAAAGTGCTGACAGATTTTACTAACTTATCTCACAGAGATGAGGAATAGAATGGTAGAGGAAAAAAACACACACACCTACTTGCTTGAAGTCAAAAGAATTTCGAAAAAAAAAGCAGGGAAGTGTTTGAAGCCGAGAAAGCATGAAAGTTAACAGTAATCAAACAAGCAAATCAATAAATGGTTTAGAAGAAACATGCACAAGGAAACAACAACAAAAAAATGTACCAAAACCAAAATTTTGGCACATTTTATACTGTTGATATAATTCTAGTTTTAAGAGAAGTATTCAATTCGTTTATTTTGATTTGTGATCTGTGCACATCATGCATTCCAAGAAAAATTTGTTTTACGGTGATGTAAAATTTATTGACAGGATGTCACTGGATTTTTTTTAAAAGCATTAACAACAAAAATAAGCAAAACTTTGTTCCAACAAACTAGAAAGTCTGCATGCGAGTGTGTTTCAGTGTCCATGACTGATCCAATTAAAACCTGAGTGACGAGTGACTGGCAAGAAATTCGTTACATAATGAAAAGGTTTATGACTACTTTTAAAAATATGCAATGGTGTAGCAAGTGTCTGTGTATGTTGGGTGTGTGTGTGGGGGAAATGACCAACATTTATCTTTTCAAGCCTATAGGGAGGACTGATCACACATCCACACATTTGATCCCTTTTTAAATGTACAACGGTTTACACTTGTTTCAACAGAAAGGAAACTTGTAAACTTGTAAAATTATTGACAGTTTTACCAAAGTATCAAGTCTGGACAATTTCTTTCAAACAATTAAAAGCTATGTGTATTATCACAACTGTTTACAACAAAAATATAGCACCAATTATCCATTGTTTGCATTTACACTCACTTTCTAACAAAGACTATAAAGTCATTTGTTTTAGACTGGCTACACTGAGGATGAAATAGTCATATATAAACAATGGAAGAGAATACTTTCATGAAATCTCTTCAAGAATCAAGCTGCACAGAAAATTTGAGAAAGGTTATAGCAAAAGCACAAAGCAAAACAAAAACGCCTGTGTTTGTTTGCAGTTATAAATTTTTTAAAAATTCTATGTGAGAGAGGGGTTGGTGTTTTACGTGGAACTAGTTACTAAGGCTATATCACTGCAAGGCAGCCAGAAACAGATGCACCATGCAGAGAAAGAACAGCATGCCCTAGACGAGAGCTGAACCCAGGACAGCCAATCTTCACTGTATTCGTGACAGGTGCTAACCGTTGTGCCATTGGACTGCCCTATATATTATGGCAAGGCAGCCAGCCCTATAATAATACTTTTATGGGAAGGAAATGACAAAATTATGTTAGCTTGCAACGTGATATTTAAATTATACCAAACAGCAGTTGTAGCAGTCTAGTAGTAGGGCAGAGACTAGGACTGGTGATGGTGGTAATATTAGTGTTCTTCAAACAATTAATACCAAATCTAACAAAGAACTAGAAAAGTATGAAAATATGTGCAATAGTTCATTTTTTAAACTTTTTTCCTGCTTTAAATGAACTTAAAGAAGCATGGTGAGGACATATGATGGAATGGAGAAAGTGGGAGCACTGTCAGGAAGACACATTCTGCAATAATTACATTTTGCACAAAAATGAGCAAAACAATGTTTGATAATAAGGCCACTTCTAAAAATACCGAGAAATATTTTATTGCAAATGCTCGAGTTGAATTCTTCTCTTCCACACCAACATGTGCTCATTAAGACCAACAAAATGTTGCACCACTATTTAGCGAAGCTGCCGGAAATAATGAAAAAAGAAGCCACAGACCTACGGACGGTTAAACAGCTCTTCTTATTTCACACTGTATCCTTAAACAATGCTTTTTTTCTATTAAGCTACTCCGAGAGCATACAGAGAACACAAGATTGAAAAGTGTCATGTCTGATTGTACGTTTTCGTGCAGAAGATTTCACCACAAGGGAAGTTTGTATGATAGAGCAAAGTTCAGGTCCTTAGACAATATTGCTTCAGACAAAAATGTCCTGTCAGGTTTGTGCAAGGCGTATCTCCCTCACCTTTTCCCAAGAACAAATGTGCCTCGACAAAGTGAAGGTGCAAAAATATGCAAAATATGTCACACAGTCAACAGACCAAAATGCTGTTCCGAAAGCCCCACTGAGAAGTTACTCTGGCAACATAAAGGAAACCACTTAAAAGGCAGTAGAAAATTAAATCTCTTTCCATTTTTATTTGAAAACATCACAGACTACAAACAAGTTGATGCACCATATTCCCCACCCCTGCCTTCATCGCTTTCGTGGTGATGTAGCTCATGCAAGATGCTAGGCTCATCTGCATCAACACTGCAATCACCGTGAACAACTAATTTGTGTAAAAGGTGTGAGAAGTTTCCTCACAGTCGTGCTGCTAAACACTCTCATTCGTCCCTCTTCACTTCACATGACACAGAGGTAGTCGAAGAATGTGCGTGTCTTGTGGACTTAAGTCCATTGTGCAGATGCAGTAAAATGCAGGTAGACCCGAATGCACCAGTGCATGAGATGCAGGAGCACCTTAAGTCTCTTAGGAGAGCTGACACATCATGATGACTTGTGTTTAGGATAATAAACGGTAAGAATAAAAAGGAAACAAATGTGGCGGGGGAAGGGGTAGTTACATAAGTGTGGACAGTGAAGTGAACTAAAATGCTAATGGCAAATGACCACTTCAAAAAACATAAATGCACGACAGAAAACATTATGTCGTTGAATTTTTGGTTGCTTATTGGTCTACATAATATCAACAAGTGAAATTGACCTTAAAAAACAAAACAAAAAAAAAAAACAGGCACTGATTCTTAGTTCTCTAGGAATTCTACCATATGCTCCCTCAATCAAGTCCACAAATACCCAGTCTTGTTTCAGAAGAGAGAAATAATCAATCCCCCTGACCAGTCATCCCTCCTCGTGCACATATTTTCACAGCATCTACTGTGGAAAGTAAGCAATCTTAACTGACAAACTAAGCAAACAATCGTTTGAATCCAGAAAAGTTTCTGCTCACCTTTACTTTGTGGAAGCTGGGTTTTCCCAGCATGTCATTCATGGAAATTTTTTATAAGTTTATGTCCTGTACATGCAAAGATTATTTTTGCTCTTTACTACGGTTTTCCAATGTTCGTGAACTTTTTGTTTATGATTATTACTTCTCTACAAACATAAGCACATGGACAGGAAAAAACCATCACCCTATACAAATGTCTTTATTAACTTCTTTTATTCTTGACGGTTACCTGTACTGCTGCTTCTTTAACACCTTCTATTCTCGTTCTCCTTTGAAAGATTGTTTTCTTTCCTTTTCCAAGTGCTAATTTGCTTACATTTTTCACCTTTGACTGTCGTTGTAAAAATAGCTGATAATCAACACAAAGAACTGCTCTTGTACGCGTCCTTCCTCGGGGTAGATCTCTGCGATGGTTAGCTTCATCTGACTGTGATTTAAAATAAGGTTCCACTGGTCTGACCAAAAGAGTTTCTTTTTTCAAATTTGTGAGGGTCCTTGGTAGACTTTCAGACCTAGCATGCCTTAGCAAAAATGATTTGTTATTAGGATTAAGTTTATCCCTTGGCAAACTCTTTGAACGAAGTTTTTCAGATGAAAATGGTTTGAATTTGGATTTAATACAATTCTCACTGCATGACCAGAATGTAGTTGTTTGGGTGAAAAGGGGTGGCAATCTGCATTCAGTCCTGCACTAGCCTCTTTCTCACTTTCACCACTTGCCTCAGACAGAGGCCTGTGTAGCGGGGAAAGCTGTTCAAACAATGAAGATGATGAAGCAGGGGAATAAGATGAAGAAGAAGCAGATGGATCCATGGAATGTAGCTCTGTTTCTGGATTTAGCAACAATCTTAAAATAGAAGGACCTGTTTTAGATTGCCCACAATCATCAAAAGGAGAAGATAGTCCTGATGTCCCAACATCGGACGAGGAATAGCTTGATGCAATAAGGTCATTTTCTCTCCAGACTCCAGGAACAAATATGTTTCTGTCTGTCTCACATGATGTGCACGAAGTGTGTTCTGATGTTACAAAATCTGTCCAATTAGGCGATAGAGGAATGGTCTGATTACTGTCTACATGTGCTTGATGATGCTGATGCCTATGTAAAACCTGCCGTTGCGAATCAATCAAGTTTGGTCCCATCACATTGATGCCATGTTCACAACACTCTCCAGCCTTTAGCAAGCCCGGAGGCCTCTGCAACTGCTGTGACACAACTGCAGTGTGCTGGTGATTACACACTAAAGTGGGAGCACAAGGTAAGGTTCCATGGAATGCTGCATCTGCACTACTGTCAGGTGGGAGAAGCAAGCAGTCTGGAGACATGTTCACTTCGGCTGCCGAAGAAAATACAACCATTTCACAGCAGGATTTTGGAACAAGAAAACCCACACATGACTGACCCACGGTGGCTGGCATGAACAGCACCTTTTCACAGCAGCTGCCAGGTGACAATAAACCTCCATGTGAATGAGAGTAACTGTGCAAAGCCTCTGGGGTGAATGTCTGGTCTATGGCTGGACCAAACCCAACTGTTGCGTGGCACTCTGCAGCTAAGCATGCCTCTTCATGCCACTGTGAGTGCTCAGGCAACTGCTGACCACCAATGGCACATTCACTAGGCATGTACTCACTTTCTCTGTACTCCACTTTCTGTTCAAAGTATACATTATCTGATGAAAACTGATCAAATTCCTGGTCAATTGTTAGATCCTGCAGAGAGCTCGATAGATGTGGTAAAAATGTCTCGTCCTGTAGATTAAATGATGACTGTGAAGAGCATATCACTGCCAGGGAAAAATAAAGACTGTGATAATATTTTTTCATGCAATCAGCTGCATATCTTATACACAGCTGACTTGAATACAAAAAACATCAAAACCCCACTGCACTGGTTTATTTTAAAACACACACGCACACACAAAAGGACTAGCTGTTGTAACGGATGGAGGTAGAAGCTATAACAGGATCAAACACCTCTGTCAAGATGTTTCTCCAAAAACCTGAACACTGAGAAATATGTCTGGATTGTTGCTCATTTGTCAAGATATAATTGTGTACAGATATATGATTGGGCACGTGTCAATATATTTTCCAAATCTTCTCAGACCTATCTGATTACAGATATGTCAGGTTTCTGAAAAAGTCTTTTGAAAAATACAACTGGGTATCAAAAATTAAACTAATCAAATCATTTAACTGAAGATGAAAATTATATGAAAATTAATATGTTTGGTAAATGAATTCAGGTTAAGGGTGCCATTGTTTTAAGGGCGAGCAATAGAGAAAATTAGCAATTGATTGAGCATGCATTCCAGAAATATGCAATAATCCAAAGCCAAGTGAAAGAAACTACAGAACATGTTGGCAGAAAATGCTAGTAAGAAGCAATTTTTTTTCTTTACAACCCCCTCCCCGCCACCCTAAAAAAACAAAAACTTCAGTAGAAAAATTACAAAGTGGCAAGAAGCAAGCATGCTAAATAAATCAGCTCATACCTTGAGTAGGGAAAGTGTACTTCTGACCCGGAATAAATTCAGGTACATCTGCATGAAGATTGGAATGCAGAACAGTTGTGGTGAGCGAGGGATCTTCCCCATCTGCATCTAAAGGCCACTTGGTTGGATCATGGCAGCTGCGAACCATCAAGAAGTCTGGTGACAGATCCAGCTGTTTGCTTTCTTTTATAGCCTGCAAAAAGGTGCACAGCATTGCTGTACTGACAACAGTGTCACTGCAAGCCTACAGAAATCATATATACAGCTTCATGTCAAGCATACAGAAATCATATGTGTTCACATGACTTGGTACTCTCACAATAGCTACTGTGTTTACTTTGAGCGATCTCTGGAAAATAAAGACTGCATAATGTTGCTTAAATTTTAAACTACTGCAGCACATTCAATGGCAGGTGAGTTTAAAACAACATGGGTTGTTATAGGAGACAAAATCATATGTGACAACTAATATAATACAACTGGGTGCTTTTCAGCCATATTTACTTCACACCAAAATCAAACAGAACAGAAGCTATCAACATAGCATCCCAGCTCATTACAACAACTATAATGTACAGCTGACCTCAAGAATGACGCTGACATCCAATGTAAGTTGCTTCACTCGTTGAAAACCAGCAATCAATGAGATGGGAATCCAGCCTTCTTTATTCATCCTTTTTCTCAGATAGAAATCACGCTGAAGATTCTCCTCACTAAAGTAGTACTCACTGACATATAATAACAAACTTTGAAATAGAATAAATGTCTTAAAATGCAGGATGGTTTACAAGTATTTAGTTGTATATTACTGCTATCATATTGAGGTGTATTTGGTCAAACAGTTGTGAAAGGTAGGGCAATGGACAGCACATTACATCTATGGAGTGGTAGTATACTAACAATGCCAGATATCTATTCCTGATCCTAATTTATCAAACCAATGACAACAATAAGTATGTTTTTTTCTGCATCTATCAGAAATCTTAAAAACAATAACTTTATACAAAATGCAACTTACATTTGCTTCTGCACGAAATCCTGCCTGACATCCACAGGTGTGTTGAAATACACAGGTCCAAGACTTTGCATGAAGGGTGTTGGAGTTTCCATGTAAAATGCATCTTCAAATGATCCAAACTGTCTGTCCATTCCTATACAGCAATAACAATCACGAACGCATTAAACCAAAAACAAATAAGAAAAAAATCCCTGCCCCAGCTTAAAATTCACATTTATAAAGAAATTAGCAAAGATGTTCAAGGCTGTCAAAAATGTTTATCCATTTAACCTGCAGCCTGGGCTCCATGGTTTATGCTAAAACATCATTTTGTTCTTATGATGAATTTATCTTTAAAAACTAATATTTCAAAACGTGAAAAGGAAAACTATATTTGCAGCATGTTTTAGAATCCCATCAGCCTCATTAAATCAGTCAAACATTTTGCCCTCACAAATGTCAGGCAAAAGGCATTTCATCACATGGGACAAGACTGAAACTCAAAAAGTAATTATACCTTCTCCAACTAAAATATTTAAACACTTTAACCCAGGAAGCTGCTGGGATTAGGATTTGCTTTTATGGACAGTGCACATGCACAAAAATGTGTGCTTTGTATGGACACTAGCACATCTCACACTTACCCACAAACAAATCATTAGTATCTAATGATCTTCCTCTGCCATGTGTTCCTCCCCGTCCTCTTCCACGACCTCTTCGACCACCACGAGTGAAGCTGTTAAACCCACCACGGCCATGGCCATCACCTTGCTGATTACTTGATGCAACTGTGTCATCTCTCCAATTCTTAGAATCAGAAGCTGGACATGCATAAAGTATAAATAAGCCCTGCTCTAAACAAACACTGATGCAGGATAGAAATAAGAAAAAAAGAATAATAAAGGATCACATCATACAAAATCCTGCACATATCTTCAATATTTTAACTGACACTCAAAGGCACTTTCTGAATAAATTGATCTTAACTGGAGTGCAGCCTGTGCAATAAAACTTAGCTGCTGCAATTATGTTATCATCCTACACAATTTGTGAGGCTTAAACAAAAACAAAAAACAAACAAAAAACAAACAAACAAACAAACAAACAACCATGGACCTAAATGCATAAAAGTCAACAATCCCACTATAACTTGTAGCCAGTCCCATCAGCCTCATTAAATCAGTCAAAATTTTAGCCCTCACAAGTATCAAGCAAATGTTGATCATCATCTGGGACACGGCAATAAACTTCTTACTCATGATATCACAGAGAAATAGATTTCAAACCATGTAAATCTATAGGAAAAAACTATTCTGCTCATCAGTGATATTCACATTTCTTGTCACCGGCCTGAGAACGCTCTCCTGGGCGCCTCTGGTCTCGACGATTTGGTGGTGGTGATGCTCTTCGACCAGCACTTCTGCTTCGTCTGCCTCGATGGTGGCCTTTTGGTGGTTCAATGTCAAGAGGAACCCACTTCTGCCTTGATCCTTTTAAGTATAGATGTAACAGCAAAATAGGTAAGAAACTGAAAGCTTGTTCGCTTGTTCTCATGCTTTCTTTTAAAGTTAATCCAGACCTTTAAACAGGTGGCACATTCAACTCTGCCTGCAATCTTTGTGTGACAAACTTTTCACTAGTGACAACCTCAAAAACATGAAAGCAGAAATGACTCTAACTCAACCCAAAGCCTGCTATGGCTAGCCAGCATACCTTTCTTGGATTTGGGTGTCTGCTGCAATTCCTCGGCATTATTCTCTTTGTTTTCTTTAGATGAATCATCACCACCTGAGTCACTCTGTGACAAGGCTGATGTTGTCTGTGAGGTTGGCTGAGGTGATGAAGAAATCTCAGAGGCAGATTGCTGTGCTGATGGTAGGCTCTGAGGAGGTTGTGTACCATTCTCCTGTTGCATGATTGTGGACTTCCCCTGGTAGGTCGTCCTGACTGCTGACTTTTTTGAATTCTGTGATTGTTCAATAAGTGTTCAAGATAAAACACAGATTTTTGATAGTTTATTAAGAAAATACAAAATCAGAAATAAATACTAGTTTTATACTTTATTCTTTGCATTCTAAATCATTTCATTTAAATTGTCTGATGGGGTTCTTACTCACATCTGTCACTTCTGAAAGAGCTGGCCAGTTTTCATCCAATGGAGGGCTCTGTGGTAACGAACAAAGCAAAGAATGCTTGAGAACTTAACCTTATTGGCAACATTAAGCATCAAATAAAAAAAGAGAGAGCTGCTTGAGAAATGTGTGACTTTCAAGCAAAATGTGTACTTCACACCATGCAAAAAGGTTCACCCTTTCCTAAGTTTTTCAATGTTGATCTACCTCTGACATTTGCTTGTTGCATGACTATTGATTACTGTTTGTGGGTTGCTATACTGTTTAAGGAATATTAAAGAATTGCTTATGTCGGCACAAGACACTTAAAGGACTTGTCTTTTATCTGTGTGGAACCCTAGGCTAAAAGTGCTCAATTGAAATTCTACCTTTACAACTAAATACTAGTTTTGCAAGAATGGTCAGAATGCTCATCATAGCAGAACACATTAAAACTTTCACTTCTGAAATAAAAGCTTCACCAAGTTGTTGATATTTACTTATAAATGATGTTTGTCTACTCCATTCTGGCTATATAAGCCTGTGTTAGTACAAGCAAGTATAAAGATAAGGGGCAGATGGTGATGATTTATTCATACACCACTTTCCTTCTGACAGATGACGCCTTGTGAAGTGTATGTGACCCCTTGACCTACACCACCATGACATAACAATGCACATATCCACATCACCAGCTGCCCTCCTGTTAATTTTTCTGAATTTCAGATGCATAGGAATCTGCCAAATGTGTCATAAAATGCAAAGTAGTTATGACTGGTGGATACTGTTTACCTGCCAAGGGATGCTGCATCATCTCTACTGACAACTACTTGGTGGTTGCATGCTTTAAGACATATGCATACATAATTTTCTTAATAGATCTCGAGGTGTGTAGTATTACATATATAAAATAAAAGTTTTACATCCATTCCAACTGGCAGAGAATCATACCTTGTCATCATGTTTTTCTTTTGGTGCAGCTTTAGTTACCACAGGCTCACTGGCATTCTTGTCTGAAAAGCAAAAGAAAAATCATTTTACATTCAGAATTATTCTTCAAGGTAAGGCAAGATATTCTAGCTGTGAACTGCAAGCCTCAGTAAATGCCTGAGGAGGTCAGGTGTCAGACTTTTAACTAGGATGAAACAGCAATGACCTACACACTGCATATATTTTGATAATTCTTTCTTAGACCAAGTTTTTCTCTCTCTCTCCCTCACACACATAAACACACACACACAGAGTATCTTATAGCAGCTTGTTAATGATAAACAAAATACATTTCTATTGACATCACATATCAAACTGTCTGAAGCACATAACACAAATTACAGGCAGGCACAAACACGGTAAAGAGAATCTATCTATCTATCTATTCCTCTTTGTGCATCAGGTTGCACATAAGGCCTCAACCAGAGTCCGCCACCGATGTCGATCGGCTGAAACACGCTCTAGGTGACCCCATGTCCAGCCCTTTCCTTTCATCTCCCTTTCCACTGTTCTTCTCCAAGTTTCCTTTGGGCGGCCTCGTTTTCTTCGGCCGTCTGGAGTCCATCGTAGGGCGACTCTGGAAAGGTCTGCTGTCTGCTGGCGGAGCACATGTCCAATCCATCGCCAACGCCTTCGTTGAACCTGCGTGGTGATGGACTCGGTTTCAGTTCTTCGGTGGAGTTCTTCGTTGGTGATGGTGTTTGGCCAAAAGATGTTAAGTATGCGCCTGAGGCATCTGTTTTGGAAGACGTCAAGCTTGTTACTGATGGTTTTGGTCATCTTCCAGGATTCTGATCCGTAAAGGAGGGTGCTGATCACATTTGACTTGAAGATTCTCAGCTTGATCTTCTGGCTGATGTTTTTTTGCCTTCCATGTGCTCCTGAGTGAGGCAAAGGCCTGACTGGCTTTCGCCAGTCGGGCTCGAATCTCCACCTCCGCATCCCCAGTGTTTGACATTTTGGACCCAAGATAGGTGAAACTGTCAACTTCCTCAATCTCTTCTCCATTTAGTTTGATGCTGTCTTGGACTCTGGCGTTCACTCTCATACTGTTAGTCTTTTTTGTGCTGACCTTCAAGCCAAGGTTTCCAGCTGTTTCTGAGAAGGCCTTTGTTTTTCCTGCATGTCTTGGTGGCGGTGTGACAGCAGGGCAATGTCATCAGCAAAGTCCAAGTCTTCCAGTGCTGTTGTTGCTGTCATAGTCATGGTCCATCTGAGCCCTCTCCTCTCGCTGTCGGTGGAAGTCTTCATGATCCAGTCCATGGCCAGGATGAAGAGGAACGGCGACAGAATGCAGCCCTGCTTCACCCGGTACTGACGTTGAAGGGTCTGTGAGCTCCGTGTCACAGACAACCTGGGATTTGAAATCGCTGTACAGCATTGCAATGACCTGAACAAGTTTTGCAGGGACTCCATAATGCCTCAGGATCTTCCATAAGGACTCGCGGTGGATGCTGTCAAAAGCCTTCTCCAGGTCGATGAAATTGATGTACAGCGGTGTGTTCCATTCGTTGCTCTGCTCCAGAATCTGTCGCAGAATGAAGATGTGTTCGGAGCAGGATCGCCCAGGGCGAAATCCTGCTTGCTGTGGTCGGAGTCTTTCTCAAGAGTTGCCGTCAGTCTTGACAAAACAATCTTGCTGAAGACCTTGCTGGTGAGGGAAAGAAGTGTTATGCCCCTCCAATTATTGCAGTCTCCAAGATCTCCTTTCTTGGGTAACTTGAAGATGAGCCCTGTCTTCCACGCAACAGGGACCTGCCTGATTCCCAAATTTGCCTGAAGATTTCAGTCAGCTTGGGAGCTGTCACATTCACGTCTGCTTTCAACATCTCTGCTGTTATTCCATCTGCCCCTGGTGCTTTGCCGCTCTTCATTGTCTTGACTGCTGCTGTCACTTCTTCCAGGCTTGGTGGTCTGTGCAGATGTCAAGGTCTATAGCTGCTGGCTGGATGTCTGCAAGCTGAGGGGGATCTGGTCTGTTCAGAACTGACTCAAAATGCTCCCTCCAGCGCTGTAGCTTTCCTGCCTCTCCCTCGACGACATTACCGTTCACGTCTTTCACTGGCACATCACTGTTCTTAAACCCGTTGTTTAGCTGTTTGTTTATCTTGTACAGTGTCTTCAGGTCATTTTTACTTGCTGCATTTTCTGCTTCATCTGCCAGTTTCTCTATGTGGTATCTTTTGTCGGTTCTTGTCATCCTCTTTACCTCTTTGTTCAGTTTTGCATATCTTTGTCTGTGTTGTTCCTTCAGGCGTTCAGATCTGGTGCTGTTGATTCTTTGTTTGGCTGACTTTCTCTCTTCTATCTTCTTCCATGTCTCTTCTCTGATCCACTGTTCTTCTTTTTCCGTTGGAAGCCCAGTATTTTCTCTCCTGATTCCTGTAAGACTCGATTGAAGTCGTCTAAGGTCATCTCTTGTGGTCTCCTAGTGCCTGGAACCTGTTCTTGACTTCCATAGCAAAGGCCCTTTCGGTGGCTGGATTTTTAGTTTGCCGGAGTCACTCTCTGCTGACGTGCCTGTTTTCCTCGTGATCGACGCAGCTTCAGAGAAACTGTGGCTATCACAAGAGTGTGGTCACTGGCAATGTCTGCTCCTCTGTAGGCTCTAACATCTTGAAGTGAGCTCCTCCATTTTCGGTTGATGATGACATGTCTATCTGGTTCTTTGTGATCCCATCTGGTGATGTCCATGTTGCCTTGTGGATGTCTTTGTGGGAAGAGTGTGCCTCCAATCAGTAGGTTGTTTCTTCACAAAAAGTCTGCCAGTCTCTCTCCGTTGTCATTGATGCTTCCGATTCCATGTTTGCCCATGACATGCTCCCTGCAGGTGTTGTCACTTCCCACCTTGGCATTGAGATCGCCGATGATGAGCAACATGTCGTGGGCTGAACGCTTTCTGAGGCTGCCTGGAGCTGATCGTAAAAAGCATCCTTGTCTTCTGCCTCAGAGTCATTTGTTGGTGCATAGCAGGCTAGCACTGTCAGCTTGGTGTACTTTGAATGGAATCTTGCACTCAAAAGCCTGGTCCATAAGGCTTCCATTCCAGCAGTGCCTTTTCCGTTTTCTTGTTGAGGAGTAGAGCTACTCCTTCAGAGTGCTGAGCGTCTGATCTTCCTGAGAACAAGATGGTATGTCCTGACGCTAGTCTCCTCTTTCCCGTGCCGGTCCATCTGACCTCACTGACTCCCAGGATGTCCAAGTTGTAGTTGTCAAACTCCTTGACTAATTGGAGCATCCTGCCAGTCTGGTACAAGGTCTGGACGTTCCAGCACCCCACCCTCAACTTCTGCCTCGGCTTCAGTAAATCCGCTGTCGGGGCGCCAGCTCCCTTTCGGGTTTGGCTGTCGTCCGTCATTAGTCCAGTCTCCTGGTGTGCTTCATTACCTTCGCCATCTGTGACGAGTTCTCTGGTTTTAGTTTCTGTAACAGGATTTTTTTTACATGGTGGGGTTGTTAGCCCTACCACAACCTATTTTACCTCTAGGTGAGGTGTCCACCTTAGTCGCCTCTTACGACATGCCTGGCTGGATGGCAGGGACCCTATTCTTGCAATGCTTGCTAGGCAAGCATACCCCGGGGTCCCACAGGGGGGTAAAGAGAATGAAAGGGCAAAAAAAAGTTGGTATATAGAAAAAGACATCAACAAGTGTGGATTCAGGCCAATTCTAAGCTAAATGAAAACCCAAATGGCTGTGGTTTGTAGTTTGTGTATACTAGCACGACAAGGCAATATGACAACACAAGACATGAGGTATGATCTATTGTAAGATGACTAGACGTTTCGGGGGCAAAAGCGAGACACGTGCCGATGATGGTGTCGTCACCGTCAAAGAACGCTGAAAAAAGTGATTTTTAAAGACAATTGGGACATTTGATGGACTTTCCAGAAAGCCAGAAAGCGGGACATTGGGCGTCCCGCCCGATTAGCAGGTGGGACACGAGGTCAAAAGCGGGACTGTCCCGCCTAAAGCGGGACGTCTGGTCACCTTATCTATTGGTGGCCACCTATCTTAATTAACATGTCAAGTTCTGTCCTTACACCACCACTTTTTTTGATCATACACATCATGGTTACCCAGCCCACCCCTACCAACCTGCTATACCACAAAAGACATAATCCAGCAGGTTTTTTTTTTTTAAAAAGCAAGAAACACAATTAACTTGCACTGTTGTGGCCAGCTGTTCATCATCAGTTCTGTCAAATGCAGGAAACTAACACTTCACAACCTTAACCATACAATTACAACTAATACCAAAGCAGTAACTTTTGTATCTTGTCAGTTCTGGAAATGAACACTGTAAAAATTGTCCAGTGTTTTCACTATGATAGGCTTGTCTCTATGACCAGGATTGAATCTATTTGAACATCAACTCATCAACAGCAGTGTGTAACATAAGTTAACACAGCTTCCACAAAAGTGCCACAATGTCTTCTGCAGATATATATACATACTTACAAGTCAGTGACAGGACCATGGTCACAGAAAACTACCAAGCATAAAAGAAATTTTCAATGATGTTGAGTCTGACATCTAGATGACAGACACAGAACATTTCCAGCTCAGAAATGCCCTCAGAAGCCTGAAGAAATGCCACTGTTGGCTAAATCAATACTCCTTATGCTGCAGGTAGATCAGAAGCAGACCCACCCACCTTAGTCAATAAGTACATCCTTATGCACTGGGAAGTAAGAGATGGAGGGATAGAGCCAGATCAAAAAAGACTATGACTGCTTATACTTCTGGTCTTAGGAGCTCACCTGCTCTTTCTCCCCTCCCCACCCCACCAAATGCTTTTCTTTCTGTGATGTAAGAACTCTTAGCTTGTTCAGGCATTACTCATAGTCCCAAAGCAATTTGTAAATAAAATCAAAATACGATGTAAAACAGGAAAATGTGGTTTGATAAATATTCTTAAACAAGAGAGACAATGAGCAGATTGATGAAAATTATTCAGCATTTGTATATCATAACAGCAGAGTAGTTAAGAAAATGGTAGAATAGTCGGTTGGGTCTAGAACAAAAGGTAAGTTTAAGAATGAAGACTTGTTTGCTTTCTTAATCAACTGACAAAATAAGCCTTCCCTCCATAAACCATATACACTCGTTTCCTCCACCCTGTGTATGAATTTCTGAGAGTACATTTGATGTTTATCCTGAAAAGGTGTGTGCTTGTGTGCATATTAAAAGCACTTTAAGTTGGGCTGTGCTGGGAAAAGGTTATATACACATGCTATATTTATATTATTATATATTATGGTATGGTCATATGATGCAGTAAATGAACACCGTCTAAGCACAAATGCTGTACCCAGAGATGAGAAATGAAAATGCCTCACTTTCTCTTTCACAAATCTTCTAACTTACACTGTCGCCACCTGTCCCTGCCGCACCGCTACACAGTGACATTCTAACCAGGTAGCTCAGCGTGTTTACGTCATCACAAGCCACGTGTCCCCGCTGGGCGACACGCCCGAGTGCGCATACATCAAAACTGCATCCCCTGTCAGCCTGGAGGAGGAGGAGCCGCTGTTTTGGAGTCAAGAGATGTCAACGCAGACGGTGACTGGGATATCAAGAAACATCGGCGCGCGTTTTCTCGCAACTATTACGCTAACAATTGTGCCCCATCAAACGACAACCGCAAGCTGTGCACTTCCCAGCTGGTACGTGGACATCTAAGGCTGAAAGTGAGCTGAAGGGAAGAGGTGGTTGTAGCCTGCCCATCACCACCACGTTTCAGCACTAAGCGGTTCGCATTATTCGTTAATGCCTTGCGAGGGAACAAGGCAACTAAAGGACCAACTTGGTAATATAGTATAAAACGCCGTGGCACATTTATAGCTGTCCACATTCTCCACTTGTGATTACCATCTGGTAACGACCGCATCAACAACAACGTGCATAAAGGGACGGCGACATGTGACAATTTTTATAGGATTAGACGTATGGTGTGACAGAAAGTTCGGAAGTAGGGACACCCCTTGAATGACAAGAAAGAGTGAAGAATGAAGAATAAAAATTCTGCAGCAGCGAGAAAACGCAAGCATACACATACACACAATGGGACGTTCACATATGCCCGCTTGCGAGTACCTGCTGTGTCAGCACGAACCCTCGCGCCTCTGTACATTACGTTTCTGCGACAGCAGACGACACAGCGGCTCTCTCTCTTTGGTCGACGAGTCTGCTAACGAGAACGTGACGGTGTTGGCCGGCGATGATCAGGCAGCCATTAGTCAACGGCCTGCCGATGATGATATCGATACCTCGATAGTCTGAGCCTCAAGACAAGCAAAAGACCGCCTCGCGAGACCACACGGGATTGGGAGCTATGTACTCCGCCATGAGCTGCGCCCGCCACACGTCTTCCGTCTCCTAACCGTCAACGCTCAGTTAAAACTTCACTGGCCAGACCAGGGACTGGTCGCAATATGGTCGCGATGCCGTGCCTAGCGATGCAGCACTGCACCCTCCTGCACACGTGTACACACACCTCTCTCGTGCTCAGCTCCGCCCTTGTACAGCCGCAGACGACACCATAAACCACGACTGTCGTGCCGTTTGTGGGACCACCTGGCACGTCTCACAGATGTCTTTGCCTGGGGTGTGCGTACGTTCAACCCAACGCGTGGCCCGCACAGATAACATTACTGTACACAATCGTTGGGATGCGCTCCCGCATGCTCCTTGTAAAACGTTCACTAATAGAAAAGAGGATGCCTTTGCTAATAGACCTTCCTCACCCACGCGTCTAGGCTGCCGCTGTTAAACCTGACTATTTACACACAAGTTTCTTTCAGTTTTGTTATTTTGATTGCAGCATTTTCTTTAACCCTGTACACATTATATGGTGTAATCCACTTTACGGGATCAAATATTTCAACACTCGTGAACTGTAGTGTTCGAACACTCAACAAAAAAATGTGGCCTGAATTAGTCTCAAGCTACCCACACACTCTCCATTACATTGTTTTACAATTCTGCACCAGCAATTGAGATGATGATGATGATCAACTATACATGTTGAAATAACGCTGCTCATTCTCAATGGCCAGCCAGTGTGTGGAATGTTTTGCCCTTATCATTTAACACAGTGACTGCTATTGTGGCTTTCAAGGACATTAATCATTCAAGTCAAATAAGAAAATAAGTTAATAAGCATTTGAAGGTAGTAGCAAATAAACAGATCATACGGCTGTTGTCGGTCTTTTACAATAACGATTTTTTAAAAATTGGAAAGCACTTGTGGATTTTTGACCTAAATTCCTGCTCCTGATGTTACTGAAGGCTTGGACCAACAGGGCAGCTTCAAGTGTGCTAATGAGGCATTGTCAAATCACTGAGTCCACAGGAAATGAGGTATTGACTTCTTTCCAAAACCCATGAAGAACTGCAATGTTCAAAGGTTGTCTCTCTTGCAGTGATTAAACATTTTTGCTTGCATTTGGTGAATTTTTTTTATCTGAAAAAGCTAAACCAACTTTTAGAAAATAAGTTTGCATCAAGATTATCCCTTAATATTGATTCTCAATACCTTCACACACCTAGTGTAGTTTGCGAACTGATAGTGTATTTGTTTCTCATGCTACTGTTGAGCTCACTCTGTCTGTGGAAATCTACTACAACAATGGTATTAAAAATAAAGAGCTTTGTCTTATTTTATTTCTGCTTTATGTAATTAAAACCAAAAATAAATGAATGATGAAGTAGAAATAACTCTTCATTTATTACAGGTATATTTTATTGAAACTTGAACAGTAGAAACATGCTAGCCTATGGGTACCATTTAAGAAAAATTGCATATGCAATTAATAACAAGGATCTTTTGCACTTTTATCTCCATCACTTTCTCTCAAGGTAATATCATGAGCCACAGCTCACTCTACATTGGCAAGAACTAGTAAAGATGCCATCTGAAATGCTGGAAGTAAATCCATGCTTATCTTGCTGTTTAAGTCCCAGGTATACTTATGCACTTATTGAATATGTAACAAGATTCTCTTTGTCATCAAGAAAATTAAAGAGAGCCCTTACAAAATTTGTTTGCATACTTGTACAAGGCAAGGGTTTAATTACCATGCCATTTCCACCTACACTTGAGTTAAATAGTAATATATATAGCTCCTCCTTCAACAAGATTGCAGATTAGAAACATGGTGTACCTTGATGCATATGCAGAATGCCATGGTTGCCGATAGATGCCATTCAAATAAGCAGTCCTTATACAATAATTGATTTCTTCTTGGTAGAGACAAGATTCTGTACATGTAAACCGTTCTCTTAAGAATGATCTTTGGAACAGTTTGAAGGACAGGAAAAGGGTGTGGTTAAAATAACAAGAAATGGTATACAAGTAATAACTGTTGATCTCCTCACTATTAAAGAACTCTTTGTTTTAAAAAAATAAATAATGCAAACTGCAACATAGCTAGAATTTCTAAAAATTTAAGAAAAATCTGAATCACGTATAGAAATTTGCTAAGGGAATTAGAAAATACATATTCTGGTTAGAGGGATCTTCAGGTAAAAGTCAATATTTTGTCACTGTTATTAAACAGCAGCAACACAGCTATACATAAAAGAAACATGGCACTAATAATTAAGATTATGGATCAAGAACACCGGTTTGATATGGTGTGTGGCTTTTTTTATAATGGGTCAAAATTGCTCCCTAATAATTTTATCAGGGTGTCTGAAAATCTCTCTTATTTTATAGACAGGAAACAAAGATGTCTATGACAGTCTACTGGGACAAGCTATTTTCTGTCACAAGACTTCCGTTTAAGCATAGCCTAAATGGGAGTAGTATCTATTATAAATGGTCACATCTCGACATCTTGAGTGAAACTAGTTCTACACTAGTTATTCAAGCAAAAAATCTGTAATTAGGTAATGTCAAGGTAATGAAAGAATGCTGCTTAATCTTTTGATTTTGCTGTCCAATGGCAAACGGAAGGAACATGGTCAATATCACCACTATGTGAGTTAGGGACTGGCTTTAACTATTTGAGACTGAATACATGGGGTCTTTTTCACATCAGAAGCAGCCTACAACATTTATGATTAGCTTTACCTGTTGGGAAATGGGTAAAGGGAGCGGGGAACCCCACCAACCAATCATTTAAGCAGTGTTTAAGTTTTTGCATACACATATGGGCAGATGATTTACTAAACAGCCAAATGAACACAAGTTATTTGCAAACACACATCAAAAGACATTACTATTAATATATCCACTATTTTAAACATATCACTATATTTTTAATGTTGATTCTCTTACATAAGCAAGATGTAAGACCTAGTCTCTTTGACCCTGTTCCTTCAGCTATGGCAGATTAGTTAAGCTTCTTTTTTGAAGCTTTCTTAATCACCAATGACAAAATTTTAAGAGAATATGTTTACGTAATGATGCTTTTTGCTAATATCAGTGCAGTCCCAGTTGTTTGGGTGAGAGGTGAACATGGTGATATAGAGATGGTATAAGGATAATTTTGAGGAAAATTGTTCTGCCGCAAAGATTGGGGCGCCAAGGTAACAAGTCAAGACTATGTGAAAGTGTGTAATGTACAAAAGGCCTTCCAGTTTGATGTCTGTCACAGAAAGACATTTTAACAGATATTCAGTCACCACATGTAACCTTTTTATGTCATGTTTCTTCATGCCTTGAAACTGGAAGGTGAAGTAGACTACAGGAGACCAGGACCGCTGTTGCATTAAAGGGAAGCTACCCATGAAAGATCTTCAAACTAACTTCAAGAGTTTCATACCTTGACAATTTTTATATATATGTATTTATATATAAATCCAGTGCCCAGACATAGGCTGATGACCAAGCTTTAAAGATGAGTTTCCCATCTCGAAAATGTACGGTCATAAAACTGCTGGAAGTTTTCACACCCAGAGGTAAAACTGCTGCAGGTTTTTAGCCCCCTCTCCCTATTAAAAATATTGGCGGTCTTATCAAATAGTAGCAGAAAAAATACACAGAAATTTAATTTGTTGACATTGTTGTGACCTTAGTATGGCACTGATGCCAACAAGTAATGACAAAATGTCATTTTTCATGTTGAGCTTATTACAAACTGATGCCAAGTAAGGACCTTTCATGCATTTGTAACGACCTAAGTGACCGTCATTAATGCTTAAGTTTTTCTCAGGTACGGTCGGAAAGAGGTATTATTTATGAATCATTGGTGTTCTCCATGTTCTGAAATACATGTATTACTATTCTAGTAATAAATAATCGAAGAGCTAATTTTGATGCCTATCTGCCATATTAGATAACTTCAAAAGTCTCTTTAGCACACTGCTTACACCATTAATGTTAATGTTCCAAGTTTTCTAGAAATCTAAGTAATAATAATTGCAAGACCTGAAAGCCATTCTTTGGTGTAATACAAAAGTCAGTTTATGTCTCTCTCACACACACACTCACAAGGGTCACAAGTCGCATCATGAAACCTTTTCACACCTATGCCATACAATAAAACCTTTTAAATTTTTTTGTATTGATTTGTCTTTTTCCCCCATGGTCTTTGGGTTTAAGAAAGCCATGTTTCTCACTAGGGTGTACTTCAATGGAGATTCATCCTGCAGTTTCAGAACTGCTTTCAAAAAATCAACCCTAAAGTCAAGCTCTATCATACTCAGATTGACATAGAACTGTGCATATATCAACATGCACGTTGGAGGGCAGTTTCACATTTATTAAGTGCATCTGACTTGACAAACTTGCACATAAGATTTTTCATGTAAGTCTAAACAAAGAAAAGGAAGATGCTGTAACACAAATTGTGTATCTTCCAGAAATACTTTTATGCGCTTCTTGTGTCTATCAGTAAGCATGTGCTTCTTCAAAACACTTTCGCACATGGACGAAAGATTCAACGATGTTCTGCAGGCAGCACATCGTGCACAATGTTTATCTTTAGAGTCTTTTATCAACCAGTCCTTATATTTTTCTTCCTTTAGCCAGTTCTCTTGAAAAGAACACTTCCCCATCATTTTTTGAATTGTCAACAAGGCAAAGAAATGTGGTCATCTGTCAAGACTAGAATCTCGTGAAACATAAGTAAAGTTCTCGTTGCGAAACAAGACCTGGCAGTCATGTGATTAAAATAGGGACGAGGCAAAGAATTGTCTGTATTTTGCACGAAGTCGACTCAGAAAATAAATCTGTGGATTTATAAGAGGCATAAAAAATAAATCTGTAGCAATATTTTATTGATATAAGGACTTTTTTGTCAAAGTTAACTCATAGCACTTTTAGCTAAGTTGCTAGCACCAGTTAGCCCACTTACTATAACTTACATCTAACATGATTATGGTAAATAAAATGATAAAATTACAGCCAGTACACAGCAGCAAAGTCTAAGATAATAGCACATTTGTAGAATAACTGGGAAAAAATACTGAATTTCATAATCCTCTTTGAAGAAAAGCTTAAACTAAGATTGCAATGGTTAACTTTATGCCAGCAATTTTCACTTTTCAGCACTAATGAATTTTTAAGTTACATAAAATCTATTATCTCTTTTTTTGCAGAATAAAGACTGTTCAAGATCTGATACAAGAGAAGGGACTTATTATATATATCGTTCTCATCTTACAACACCTTAATTATGTGGAAAAATAATTTGGTCTTGACACAGAATTTTCCAGTTAATTTGGCAACTAATACAACTGAAGCAACTTTCTTGATAGTGTCACACATGATCTTAGGCCACACACACACAAAACCATGATGGTCTTCCACCTTGATTTAAGTTCGGAGGAAAAAACTCCACATGATGCTCATACAGGGTTCCCAGGGATCAGGGATGGTGCCAAGTAAGGACCTTATAATGACTCTGTAAGGACCTTTCACACATTTGTAAGGACCTAAGTGACAGTAATCAATGCTTAAGTTTTTCTCATATACAGTCAGAAAGAGGTATTATTTAAGAATCTTTGGTCTTCTCCATGTTCTGAAATACATGTTTTACTATTCTAGTAATAAATAATCTAAGATGACTGTTTTTTAGCTACAGCCAGTAGTCTATCAACCCTGAAGCCAAGTTCTATCATGCTCAGATTGACATGGTTATAACTGTTGCATATATCAGCCTGCACGTTGGAGGGCAGTTTCACATTTATTAAGTGCATCTGACTTGACAAATTACAAAAGTTATCTGTAACACAAACACATGTATCTTCCAGAAATACTGGAATTCATGCGCTTCTTGTGTCTATCAGTAAACATGTGCTTCTTCAAAACACTTTCACGCATGGACAAAAGATTCAAGGATATTCTGCAGGCAGCACATCGTGCACAACAGTTATCTTTAGAGTCTTGTATCAACCAGTCTTTAGATTTTTCTTCCTTTAGCCAGTTCTCCTTAAAAGAACAACTTCCCCATCATTTTTTGAATTGTCAACAAGGCAAAAATGTGGTCATCTGTCAGAAGTAAAATCTCACAAAAAGTAAGTAATGTTCTCATCGCGAACGAGACCTGGAAGTCGTGTGATTAAAATAGCAGTGAGGCAAAGAATCGTCTGTATTTTGCGCCAAAGTCAACTCCAAAAATAAATTTGTGGATTTATAAGAGGCACGAAAAATATCGATATAAGGACTTGCAAGGATCACAGAGAAAATGTAAGGACATGTGTGAGGAATTGTAAGGACCGCATTGCAAATATAAGGACTTATAAGGCCTTACGGCAAAAATTCTCTATGTAAGGACACTGCGAGCCCCGTCATAGCAGTGACAAAAAAGCTTTTAAATTAATTATAACATGTACATATATTTCAGAATGTCTTTTATGCACAAACATTATCTGGTGCAACTTTTGGTTGGGAGGGCTCAGGATGCTGCGACTTTTTCAACCAAGATTAGGAGCCTAAGATTTTTTTTCCAGTTCAAGAGTGTATGTCATGATGCCCATAACAACCTATGTCAATGCCTTCTTAAGAATGTTCCCATCATTTATGTGAAATTTAAACACCAAATAGATAATGACCCATTTAAAAAAGAAACTTATTAGAACACAACTGAAATCAGTGATTACAAATCAAATCACAGTATATTGGTTTATGATGCTACTGTATAAAAGGAAATAAAAATATCTGTGACAACTGACAATTTCCAGAACATATTTTAACAGCTTAAATCAACTGTTTTGATATTTTCAAATACACTGTAAACATAAACTCCCTGTGCTTTAATTCCTGTCATGAATCTGGCTGTAGTCTTACGGTTAATGTTTAAGAACCTTTCAGTTTCACACTGCTTAAAAACTTCTGGCATATATTGAATTGCAAACACCATATGCCTTTTATAAAGTGATGACTAATGATGCATGCAATGTGTCAGAGGTCAATATAACATATGGCTTATAATTTAGGGTACGTAAACTTAAATTTTGCACGCTAGCAGTAAAGTGTAGACTTTGCTTTAATTTCAACTGTCACCTAACTTTCATATTCATCAGCACTCACTTGATCTATTATGGGATAAGCTTCTGCAGTGAAAATGACAACACTTCGGTGTTCTATAAGTGCAAGAACTACAAATTACACACTGAATTCTATTAAACTCGTGTTTTGATTTTAAAAAAATAACTTTCTGATATATTGAAGCAGAAAATGCCATTACCTTTCTTATCTTTTGGGGCAGTAACCTTCTGCGGCGGCACTGGATCTTGAGGCGCAGTCTCAGTGCTTTTCTTCCAAGGATTAACTTTTGGTGGAGGAGCTTCAACATAAAGCTTACTGTCAAACAATTTTACAGGTCCTTTTTCTTGCTGTTCATTTTTCTCTTGACCATTTTTAGAAGTATTTCTGGTCTTGGCTGATTCTGGTTCTTGCTGTTTCTGTTTGATTTCTTTAACTGTTTCTTGTTTCGGAGAGGTTTCATTGTCGTTAGAGGCACCCACCACTTCTTTGTAAGACTTGACATTGGTGTCCATCTTTTCTGTTGGGAGCACTGTCGAAGTACCCGCCGTCGCTGCCATTTTGATTTTCACCTGAAATCGACGATGGATTGCATGTAAATAACCACACCTTGATCCACAAATCTACGAACACTTTCTGATCCCTTCTGGGAATCTGCTAAAGCGTGCGAACGTTTCCAGATGTGGAGCTACAAAGGAGGCGTGTTAGATGGTGTTGACGCCTTAATCACAATATTAGTTTACAGTATATCACTTATTTTGCTGGAGGCAATAAGGATGAGCAGCTGACGACTTGAGGCAACTTCGTCTTCTGCGCACAGATGGTTTGTTGAGAAGTTGAACATTAAGGACGACACAACCTGTGCCGTGTGCGGGCCACGTTGTGATCTCAAGTCTTGTGTACACGATAAGTAGCAACTTGTATCAAATTAAAGGCCTAAATAAAGTCAGAAATTTAGGCATGCACTTGCTGCAGTTCATTATTATTTAAAAATCCGGCTCTAGGGAAGCCAGATGTGCAAAATTTGAAACAAGTCTGCAGAAACATCTTACGATTCTCCCAAAGCACATGTCGCCATTGGTACGAAGGGCCCCCACGCATGCGTAGTCAGACTAGGGTAAAAAGGGAAGAGGCATAACCCGCGAGCAAACGACCCCCCCCCCCCTCGAAAACCTCTTTCTTATATTTACTTTAAAAAAAATTAGTAGAAGTTTCAGAATCGCTATTTAAGATTATGTAATTTCAAAACGCATCTTCTGCTGTAAATTAGCATAGGTATTGTGCATCGTATGCTGATAAGATCACATGGTCGTCGGGTGTAACTGTGCTGCCGGACATGTAGACCATCTATCATCTTATTTGATGATCAGTCCCAGGACTTGGACATAACAAGAAATATATTAATAAAGTAAACCTAATTTTTGGACACAATTTTTCATATTAATGATTCTATATGTTGTTGATATACTTATTTTATACATTATTATTGACCTTACTTTCTAAACATGAAGTAAAACAATTTTAACCATCAAATCATATCGTCCCCTATAGATGCAACCATCTCACATGTGATGTCGAATTACTGAATATATGGTTATGTTTAGTAAAAGCGTTTTTGTTATCAAATCCTTAATTTTTTCCAGGCAGTCACTGTCGATACATCTGAGTTTGCTTTTGTTTTACCTGTGCAATTGTGAAAGATCGTTTGCTATTTAACGAAATGGGGATGGAGAAAACGTCACAACTTATCCTAGTACATGTATTCACTAGCAGCTAAAAAATAAAAATCTTCATTAGCGTGGGGTTATGTCGGACGATTCATTCACAAAATAAAAAAACGCCGAAAGGCCACTTGTTTTTTTTTTAATTTTGCAAATCTAATGAGCCTTCACAAATATTTTTGGCTCTTATAAATCACGTGACTCTATATTTAGCTGCTACATCACGAGCCAGATTCCATGCTCCACGGATAAGTTCGTGCATCCCCATCCCACTTGCTTTACCACCAGCACAGCCGATCTTTCGCTCACCAGAGTTTGATCTCATTTCCCCGCCACGATGCTCAAAAGTCGAATTGAAGGGGAAAGTAATACATGCGCACGTTTGATCATTTATTTCTGCTAAGTATTAAAATCGCGTCACAACTATAAGATTGAAGTATTTTGGATCCATCTTTGTTATGTAACTATGTGAAAAATTCTGAGTTCGGTCATTCCTTATCATAAATCTTGGCTAGTGTGGTTCAGAAGTAGTTATATTAACAATTGATGAAAAAAGTAAACCAAACAGAAAATATATGAATTTCTGAAGTACCGTATTTAAACTAGCACAAAATATTTTTAAAAATCATGCCAAAATATCAATATTCTGCAATTCGATTCGATTCTGTAGATGACAGATTTTTCTCAGAGCAAAAGTATGTGTTAATAATCCTGTTTACATAGTAAACAAACTTGGGATAAATAAACGTTTTGCATATTTTTTTTGGTGGTGGTGGTGGTTACATCTATAGTGCTTCGTTTGCAGCTTTTACTAAACGTTTTAGGTTTTAGAATTTGTTAACAGCCTACTAAAAAGATTCCGTATTGCTGACTCGATGATTATACATGTGTATGTTTTTGTAAAAACAGAGGCTTTCGTACAAATGTGCTATCACCAATCTCACCAAATGTTTGTATGTACTACAGATGTTATGGTAACAATGTAATAAAATGCATAACAGAGCAGCAGAAACACACCTAGATTAAAAAATGTCAAATGGTTGTTTCATGTTGTAAAGCAGTGGAAACATCCATCTAACATTTTTTAGAAGGTTAAAATTTTATTTTTTAAGAACAAACTTCTGGTGAGAGGAGAGATTAATGGATGGAGGTATAATAATAATATTATGATTTATATAGTGCATTTACCCACATACAAACTAAATACTGTGTACCCCTAGCGGTATGCGTACCACCGGTTGAGAACATCGGCTTCACAGGATGTAAAAGGCAGTAGGTAGACACAAAAAGGCCTTGAAGAGAAGGTGGAGAAAATAAACAGGGTTAACCAATTAAAACTAGATATTTCTAGACCGGAAAGCATGTGACTTCTCCACTTTATGGATTTGTGTGTGTCGGGGGGCGGGGGGGAATTGGTGATTTACACCGAGTAAGCAATTAAGGCTTTATCACGGCAAGGCAGCCAGCCCTGTAAACAATAAGGAGAGAGAAGCAGAGCAATCTAAACACTAGGGCCAGTGAAAGACAATAGGAAATGGCTGAACCTCTACAGTCCGATACATGGGACAGCAAGAAATCGGTGTAGGCAGAGCAAACTGAGTTGCCAGGTTTGTATACCATGAAACATCCATCTACTGCTATCAATCATGCAAATCTTAGGTGTTTCTACTGAGTCAGAAACTGAGATATCATGATAAGCAGGAGACACATCACATGAGAGATGTGTACAGCAAATGAGATCTGAACCCACAAAATCCAATCTTGGTGACAAGTGTTTTACTTCTGTAGTCTGTACCATCAGAAAAGCATGCACATACCTCATACCTATGCAAAACATTAGGCAAGTGAAGACAATCCATCATGTCTCTCATAGGTGGTGTCTTATTCCTGATATACTGGGTCATTTGGTATGATTACAAATATAAAGGATACAATCACTGCAGACTCAACACAGATGAGAGTGAAAAATACAAGGGTCTGCAATTACCAAGCTTTATTTCCTTTAGTGTATTCTTAATTCAGACATCTTGATATAACAATGCCTGTGGACACATGAATTGGTACAATCAACCATTGTAAAGCGTGCATCTTACAGAACCCATTATTAGTTTTGTAAACATCCAGTTTCATTATGTGCTGTATTGCATATTTTCATCACTATGACAAATCCACACACTTCTTCCCACTCTTATGCAGACACGTCACCAACTAAACTATGCATACCCATCTACTTTTATCACAAGTCATACTCATTCACATAGTCATAGTCAAAAAGCACAAACACTCATATATTCAAACCTCATAAGGTTTGAGCTTCCATGCTTGCTAATTGCTTTAAGACATTACTAAATCACCAATGTAACCTCTTAGCTTTGGATTTGCCGAAGATGCTAAAGAAAGGGATGAGCTGGTTAACAAATGTTTACCTTGATATTTATTTACCATTAGTGGATGATAAATCTGTCCCTCTGCAAGGTGTGATCTAAGTCATCATCTGTTGATCATTAGCTGTGTTGTTTACAGACTGCTAGGCATGCTGGGGTGTGAAGCCACCACAAAAAGAATTTACCCACGGCATAACTGATAGAGTGTAATGCTTATGGTTTAAGACTTGCTAAATGCTCAGCATCCCAACTTTGGAACAGAAAGTCATGGGTACAAGCCCAGCTTAGACCAGAAAACATCACTTGCCAACCCAGCTGAAATGCTAGTGATTTATCAGAATTAAAGGAAGTAGAAAGTTGGGTTCTGTCTTCCACATGCTATACCTCTGATATGGTGAATTATAAATGTTCACTGCGCAAACAGCACTACCATTACTTCATTATATCTTTAAGCATTGCAGTCAAACCTGTGATAAATGATTTAATACTTTATGTCTGTAAACAGAGAATGTGTCCTCACTAAGTCTAATGTTACCTAATGGAAACTGTCAATATAATAAACAGACTACAGATGATGGTGTAAGCCAGATGCACCACTCAACTCATATTAAAACTGCCATCATTTTCATTAAAAAGAAAATAAGAAATGTCCATATTCACGATTTATCTCAACTTTTATGTTATTTACATTTTTTGGACATGTTATTCCTTAGAATATTTACAAATAATGTATGGTATTCAATAAGTGTTTGTGTCTTAAGTTTACATTATTAGTCATTTTTGCAAAACTTAAGAGCTGGCCGGATGGTGACAAGCTAATGAAGTCTGATATGTAGAAAAATGTTTTCTTGAATATTTAGTGTACCAAATATTTTATGTTCTGCCACTAAAATTGATTAAAATATCAAACTAATTATAATTACATCATTTCTTCTCTGTGGACATGCAAGTTAAACATAATATCAGTGTTCTAGATACAGGAATCGTTTGCACTGCCTGCTGGAAACTGTATGCATCCCTGCATCTATGATAATGTATGCAGGATTAAAGTGCTTTAAAAGTGGACATCAACTGAGCAGCTGATCATCATTGTGTTCAGCCAAGGCTTGCACAAAAAGAAACTTGTGGCAAGTGGAAAGTGACAGTTTCTATCTTTTAAATATGTCTTCTTTGCATCACTTCATTACAAAAGAGAGAAACTTCATGCAAGCAATATTCAGGCAAACACTAGATTAACAACCTGTTCAGATTCCCTGCACTTTTGTTTGAAAAAATAAATTGAGCTTTTACTGCTTTGCAAGATACAGCAGTCTTTTATTGCATTGGCATGGTCCATTGTGTGTCATCCTTTACCACTAAAAGTATTATTTATATATCATCGTTGGTGGTACAGATTCATTTGCTTGTTAAAGGAATCCGTGATGGCTTTCCTGAAACAAAATGAAAACATTAAAAATATGCAGTACTAAATTGCATTTCAGCCTCATTAAAAAAAACCACCTGATACACTTATATCTATGTGGCACATGTTCACATTTCAGCAAATGTTTTAGAAGAACAATGAATATTTTATAATGGGTCACAGGGCAGGAAGTTTTTTCCACCAGGATATTAACGCATATTTTAACAAAATTTATAAAAGCTTCCTTACAATAACTACCCATCAATATGATTTTGACTCCCCTTTACATATACATTCATACATATATATACTTATAAACACAGTCAAAATAAAAAGCTGAATTTATGATCTCCCCTCCAATGGCCATTATGCTTTGCAGCAAGTAAAGCAAAGTGCTGTTTAATTTCTCACCAAATTTCTACACTTCATCCCAAGGACAGAAATGGAAATAAGAAAAGTGAAGGTGACATCTAAAAAGAGATTTTTCTCCTCATTTCTATTCTGGACCTTGGTGCACATGAAGAAATTAAGAGAATTTTTGCAGGGCAAGGGTATGGAATGATGTTTTCTGGTCAGTGATTAAACTTTACTTTAAAAAAAGGTCATATCACATACAAAGATTTCAAAAGTGAAATTCTTCTTTGTGTTTTTAATGTACAATGAGGAAAACACCTAAAACATGATCAGCGTTAAAATAATAACAATGGTAAAGTTATGGAACTAGTGATAATCTTTAAAAACTTCTTTTTTACGTACCGAAAGACATTATTATGCAAAAGAAAGGCTGCAATGTGCCCCTGGTCAATGTAGCGTACTTCAGATCCTGGCCATAGCTGATCGAGAGGTATGACCCCTTGTCTTGGAACATAAGCGTCCCGTGTTGCAGCCACAATGATAACAAGATTAGGATCAATAGGAATGGAGAAATTTCCAAGGTGTGTGCATTCATCCATTACTCCAATCATGAAGTTGGTTGCTTCTTGCTCTAGACTATGGGCCTGCTCATCTAAAACAGCATCACGAGATGCAGAACTACTCTGAGAGCCATGAGACAGTTTTGATTTGGACACTGCATGCTGAAGCAGCTGTTGTCCTGATGCAGAACTGGGATTCATTCTAGTAAAGATACTTTGTCTTGACTCCCTGGATCGAAAGTTGCTGACTGCTGAGCATGAGGTGTGCTGCTAACTTTTGATTCAGGAGCCGGTGCCACATGCTGAGGAATGCCTGAGCCAGCACTCCCGAGAGGTGCAACAGAGGCTTGCAGAAGTGAAAGAGTATTGGAGGATCCATTTTATCCAGAGCTCTCCCAGTCAGCCCCAAAGTTTCCTTCACAGAGAGTTGCACAGATGAAGGCAAAGACTCTCGCACATTTTTTTGGTTATCTGCCTTTAATGTTTCATCTTTTGAATTTGTTTCAACAAAAGAATTTCTGAGAAATTCCATGTAAGTTTGTTCAAGTTTTTCATTGTTGCTTGTTAAACCTTTGACAAACTCTTGTCCCATATTGTATGCCTGTTGCTGCAATGCCATGTCACAGAAAGAACTTTTTAAGAATAATTAAAGCAAATAGCAGGAAAACAGAAGAAACAAAATTAAACATCTGACATAAAATTACCTCCTTTACGATAAGAAAGTTATAATGATTTGAAATATCTACCTCAAAAGAAAACAAATCTATGCCAGTAGTGCGCTACAAAACTATTATGGAAAATCACTAGGAGGAGAAAAACAAAATGATAATGACATGGACTACCAACACAAATTTATTACAAGACAAACATACAATGCCTCTCCTAAAATTAAACATTCCACCTGCCACTAAAAAGTAATCAGTGATATCAAAATAAAACCATGCAAAAAATACAACCATCAAGACAAAGATAATGGCACCTCATATTCTGGTGAAATAAGAAGTTTGCTTATCTCTTCTTGGTATACACTGTTCTCAAAAAACTGGTTCTTTAAGGTCTTCCATGAAATAGCTTTTCTCATTACTCCCTGCAAAACATGCACACACACACACACAATTAGATGTATTTTACATACTTTTTTTCCCGGTGTGCTTAGAGTAGATCAGTAATGATTTTTTAAGCCTAAGTTGGATTTACTAGGTTTTAACAAATGATTATGAGTATCTCAGTGACCTTAAAAAGAAACTCAAGCAAAACTGGATCTAACTGACAAATTTAATCGTCTGGAGCTGTGAACACCAAATCTGAAACATCTCTCTCTCTGGCACTAACAAGTACTCTTGCTAGCTGAAATGCTAGAGATATAAATCTTTATGTTTCTAGTTTCTCTGTCTGCATGAGTTATCTTTATACTGTAAAAAATCTTGGTCACTTTCTGCAAGACTAAAGTCTATTTGTCAGGGCTTCTGCTTACGCAAAAAATTGCGTACAGTACGCATTCAAAGTTCGGAGGACCCCTTCAGTTTTCGTCAATGGGGTCCCCTTCAAATTTGGACAAAGAACAGGGACCCCTTAAAAATCTGAAGAAGGGGTCCCTGGGACCCCAAAGAATTTAGCCTTAGCAGATGACCTGATTTGTGATATTCTGACAGTATATAAATATTTGAATACCACGGTAAAGGATTATTTTCCACTGCATATTTATTGTTGTTAGCACTTTCATTGAAGACACGCATAAAGACATCCCCTTCCTGACCTGTGTAAAAACTGCAGAGGCTGTACTCCAGGACAAGCAGGGAATCAATGATATTGGTTCATGCCAATTTGTTGCTGCTAACGATGCCATCTAGTTAGGAAAAAGACTAAAGCAGATTAATTTAAAACCTTTTCAGTGAATTTACACCAAAGTAAGATTGTATTAAATAGGAATATTCAGTTAAAAGTCATGTCAATATATTCAGTCAAGAGACCATTTCACAGCTACAGAGAAGCGTGTACATATACAAAACGCCAAAAAATGAATTTGATGACAAGTATACATGAGAATTCCATGAATATGCACACTAAAATCATTTATGTAAAACACACTCTCTCTTGGGTGTCTCCCATCTCTTACAACAGAACAAAGTGAGACTCCAAAACAGGCTTCTGACTCACATGTCCACCCATGGAGATGCCTGTTAAACCAAGAGGACCAAACCCTTGACGCTGGCACCAGTGAAGAAGGGCCAGGGATTCAAGAATAAGAGCTCCACCCATCACAAAAAGATCACTCACATTATGAAGACTTGATCGGCTATGAAAAGAAACAAATGAACTAACAATTCTTAGTGCTTCTGCGAAATGGTAGATCTTCAATTTATGATAATCATGATCCACATTATCAACCTGAACTTCTAATGATCAACACTTTTTAACTCAAAAGTTCTCCATGCTTCTGTAGTCATGAAAATAAAAACAACTGTGGACAACTACTTATATACTCTAACAAATAAGAACCAGAGGTTTACACATCCAACTATCCGAGGATAACACTTGGCCAATATAAGCTGTCATTGTTCTAGAACAGTGGTTCTCAAAGTATTTCGGACCGTGGACCACTTTACTTAAGTAAAAAATATGGCGGACCACCAAGTCCTAAAAATCACTCTGAACTATGAACTTCAAATTTAAATTGCCGCATTTATTTCATTACAATTCAAAATTAAATGTCCTTTTGTGACAGTAGTATAGTAATAAGTTGACAGAAAACTACGTACCTCGTTATTTGTAATTAAAATGTTAATGCGAGGAATGCATCACTTTAAACATCACTTTGCTGACATATGATGACTGTCAGCCGCGGACCACCTGACTTATGCCCGCGGACCACACTTTGAGAACCACTGTTCTAGAAGATCACTTAATATACTCATTGCTGTGATAATGACTCATGAAACTTACCAGATGTTTTTATGCTTTTTTTTAAACTGGCTTTGCACAATGTTTAATAAAAGTACAAGTACAAACTGGCAGAAATATGATGCAACATTAATGCGGCCATCAGCATAAATTTTTAGTCAGGTTGGGTCAGTTTTTTCATTTAAACCAAAAGTGTACTGTGATTAAAAAGTACACAGAATAAAATGTGACAGAAGGGGAGGAAAAAGCTTCTTAGCAGAACGAGCAGAAATTTTAAGACATAACATCACAGTACCGTCATTACTGATTTTTTTTAAGGAAGTTCTATTTTGCATTTTAATTAACATCACTGCAAAAAAGTTATAAAAAGAACTTAATGCAACAATTTTTAAATTAGAAAATAGAAAATGTTATCAAATGAACAAAAATTACTGTAGAATACATTCTGGTGCCAATCATACTTTGAGTCCCAAAAGTTTTTTTCTTGAAAGCATCCCTTAATGATGTTAAAAATACCATTCAGGAATGGTAATATTAAATCAGAAGTTTTAATTAAATAAACTGCAATTATTTCGACATTAAAAATGTAGTTTCCATCAGAGTTCAGTGTAATGATATAAAAAATCAGGAATGATGACCAACACTGCTTTCACATACTTTTGAGAAAAAAAAAGTAAAAATATTTTTGTTGCACCTGGTTCTAGCTAAAACCTATACACCATGCACAACACACACATGGGAATCAATCTATTTTTGAAAAGATGTGCTTTAAGGTCGTTTTTTTTTTAATGTGTCTGTGTATGGTGTATAATGCTACCAATGGCGGTGTGTGGTATTGTATGACTTCTGTTAAATTTCCTGCTGTTGGACGAGATGAACGAAAAAGACCATACAAGAACAATTTTTTTCATGCTTACAGCTGATCTTTTGGTTTCCTTGTTCCATCTGTTATTTAGTGTCAAGGTAAAGTGGTTGACAAAAGCTTAATGTTAACCCACCTCTAATCTCCAGCATAAAAAAAAAAGGTTGCCTACTTTTTAACAGTCATACTAGTTTACATCCAAAAGATATACTCACCTTTATTAACCAACATTAAGATCTTCTGCACTTCCCTGAAAAATCTAGCAAACCACTGCTAATGTATATGTAAATTTCTTTTAATGAATACCCATATGTGTGCACTCATCTGCATGCAGATATGGGTGTTGTAATATCTCTTGACCATTCGAAGGATACAATAAGGATTTTCAAGCAGAATGGATGCAATTCCTGATTCTTTAAGCAGCGGTTTTGCCATAAGGAGTCGCCTTCTCCAAAAGAACTGCATTCAAACAAGGTTATAATTAAGTTACTTGACTAGTTTCTAGACACAATTTCTAATTATGCTGATCTAAAATCACTTGCTCCTGTTTTAAGGTAAAGAGAGAATGATGACCTTAATATTCCACATAAACACCACTGTATAAGTTGCTAGAGAAGGGGTTATATATAAGCTTCTTTCTCTTTAGCCATACAAGAAGGCTTGGAAACAAGGATGAATGATACTATCTCCCTTTAGCTGTTGCTCTTATCAGTGCTTATAAGCACCACCAGCTACAATGAGGCTGCTTCCCTTCAGCTGCAGGTCAAAGAATGAGGTAGATGGTGTGACCTGGGATGAGGGACAGGGTACCATTTATTCACCACAAGAACTGTTTATTTCTTTCTCTTTCTTTCTCACATTCTCTCTAAATGTTTGAAAGCAGTGTATAATGTGTGTGTGTGTGCACTTTGCTATAGACCCAGTATCTAAAAATACATAACCTTTACAATGATCTTTTCTTTTTATATACTTATGAATATAACAATATTGAATAAGCTTATCATACTCAACCTAAATATTTTGCTCCATAATGGCGGTTGCTATAACAACAAGTTAGTGAGTAAAGATCTCTGTCCACTGTAGTAGACCAGAGATGCTACAGAGAGATAATCAATGAACTGCCAACAAATATGTAAAAACAAAAAGTGACAAAAATAGATTTAGATAATCACACAAAGTCTGCTAATGCTGCTCACATGATCTCCAGTTCCTGCTAGATGAAGACAGACTGGCTTAAGTGTATGCTTCCATTGCATAGGCAGTATAACTTGAAATCTAGAACACAGAATTGCCATATTTGTTATTCTGTATTGCAAACATACATATGCCCACATTTACATCAAATGTAGTACTAATCTCTGTGAATGTCTGGAATAGTGAAAGTCTGTATTTAGAAGGCAAGAAAGAGGGAATAGACTGATTGATTTATCAATTTATTTAAAGGTGCCTAGAGTGGAAGAACAATAATAGATTAGAGCATTAACACAAAAGAGGACACAGATGCAGATACTGGATACATAAGGTCTACGCAAAACTTGGAAGGAATATGAGAGTGAGTGAGTGAGAGAGAGAGAGAGAGAGAGTCATATTCAGTAAATATCTCCTAAAGTCTCTGGAAGAATTAAAGTACCTGGCAGTTTCAACCTCTTTTGGCATAATCCCTGGCATGTGATGGGTAAAGGGTGACAAAAAATGCCCTACAAGAATACGGCAGTCTCCATCATAAACCTCCTGGAAGAAAGTCAATACAGATTGATGGTCACAGGCACTGTCAGCCAGCAGTCATATTAAAAAACGGTGTCTAACAGCATTTTTACATAATATTTGCACTTAAATGCAACTGCCACTGCTTAATGCTCCCATATAACTACTTCTAACAAATATGTTGGTAGCAACATAGTTTCTAGGGTTCAAAATAGTAAAATGGTAGCATGTAGTGTTCAAGCTAAAAGGAAGCAAACCCTGCCAATTTCTCCCACAAAAAAATAAAGGGGGGGGGGAAGAAACCTCCATAAAGACAAAAATGTAAATAAATCTTTTTGTAGTTTTCAACATTTAGCCAGTTTGTGAATCCTATGTACTCATAAAGCGAATGACAATAAACAGCAGCATTAAGGAAAGGAGCAAAAGAAATACATCACCTTATCAATATGTATAGGGTAGTCTTGAGGCACAAGATGTCTGCATAACTCACGGTTGGATATCACTTTTCTGAAGTCAAACAGCCTGGACAAATAAAGAAGTTAAAGAGAAAAAAAAACCATAACCCAAAAGATCAAATACAACTGGCGTAAAGCAATTATAAAGACCATTTTCAACAAAGAGTTTAAGTGTTAAGAAGGTGGGGTGTGGGGAATTGGTGTTTTACACCGAGCCAGCAACTAAGGCTATATCACACCAAGGCAGCCAGTCTTGTAAACAGATGCCATATGCAGAGAAAGAACAGTGTGTCTGAGACAAGACCTGACCCCAGGGCAACCAACCTTCACTGTATTAGTGACAGGCACTAACCGCTGAACCACCAGGTCGCCCTGTTGTTAAGGTGTAAAGTTTTGTAATTTGTGAAAAAGTGAAATATACCATTTCTGAAAATTCAATTAAACTTTAACCTTATGTGATGGATTGAGACGATAGGAAAAATAATTTAGGATTTTATGCATCATTTTATATATGTTATTTTCTTGAAAAAGATAGTAGCTTTCACTGAAAACAGTAAATTTGAAAATATCAAAATATAAATGAATTCTGCTATAAAATACTAGCCTTTTTAGGTTTTCGGGCTTTCCCCATCCTTTAGTAAAAAATTTTGTCAGTAGCAGACGTCTGTACAGATGGTCTAAGCGGCTCATGACTTTCCAGATATTTTAAAAGAAAGCCAGAGGCTAGCCTGTGAAATAAGAAACATATGGCACTGAAGAGTAAATCAAGCTGTAGACATCATGAAAGGAAATGTGCTTTTTTTGAGAATTTAAAAAATATCATTGCCTTAATTTGAAGGTTGGACCTACGGAAAAAATTTTATTTCTGAGGGTAAGGCATAATCATGCTGCTGCTGTAGAGTATCTTTTTATTATTATTTTAAGACTCAATGTTAGCAAGAAATCCTGGGATGGGTTTCATGAGAAGTATCTTCATTGCACTTGTATATATCAGAGGGTGAACAAGTGTGAACATTTCATGAACAAAACTTCATTACAAGCAGCTCTAGAACAAAGCTGGTTATGAATTTGTTGATTTCAATTAAATGACCATATCTTGAATTCTGCTGATATCGTTGTGTAATATAAATCTGTGTAAGCAGTTATTTCAAGGGTTGTTCTAATGTTGATGACAGAACAGTTTGGATTTTTTAATAATCAATGGAACAAGAACCTTTCATTGTCTGCCCTGAGAGAAAAACAGGCTGAGAAAATCCATGTGTTTGTGAGAAATGACAATTGATAAATCTGTATTTAAAAGGGTGATAGACTAAGCAAAAGTTATACTTTTTTTTTTTTACACCTTGCCCTCGGATTAAGTAGCAGAAATAAAAACATTACATTAATTCAAAACAAGGGAATAAAAACATAAAAAGAGATTATATGTACAAACATGGGGTTTGATATCTGAATTTACCTAGGGTTTTTTTTCCACTGACTAGAGTACTAGCAACAGGCGGTACACGTTTGCTTTGTCGGAGCGAGTATAGATGAATTAGCTTCTATAGGTAATCAAAGGGTTTGGAAAAATTGTAGAGAGAGCAAGGGATATTTTGTAACCGAACAGGTGTATTTAGTATTCTAAAAAATCGATTGCACATAAACATTTCTTACAGAACAAATTTGCTGACAGCAGAGTTTTAAACAAATTATCTTTGTGGGTTATTTTTTCTTTTAGTAGGATCACTTTGATGACATGAGCGATGGCAAGGTCAGGGATCTTTTTTAGAAAGTTTACAAATGTTTTACCCAGATATCACCTTGAATTGATTTATTATTTATAAAGTATAATACTTGCGTTAAAGAACAAAAATTGCTTTTAATTTCTTGTTTCGCATACCTCAATGCGGTGTGATAAACGTGCATTCACGACACGCGCGAACGCAGTCTGGGGAAAGCTGTCTGCTTTATTCCCAGGGTTTCATTTAAGAAGGATAACTCTCGAAGAAAAGTTATCTTTCCGTTGGAGCAAACGGTTGTCTTGAAGCTTCGTCGAAGCACGGACGAAGCTTTTGTGCTGCATTAACTAAAACAAGAAAAGAACTAGGTCTTAGACAAGTTGACTCCTTAGAAAACTCTGAAATAAAATATTTTATTAGATACCTGTCATCTTACTTTGAAAATGCTGCAGCCTATAATGCATATTCTCAACTCTCAAAGAATAGTTTTAGCCAGCGGTTCTCCACGCAGAAAACAAATTTTGGAGAATGTGGTAAGATGTACTTCGATTGTTTGTGCTCTTTCATTTAGATCGAATTCCAGTAAAAGCATCATGCTATTAAAATAATGTGGCCCGAAAAGCTGCGCAGACGTTTTAATTTGTGATAAGATGATTAAGAAAATAAGCTGTGGTTATGGGAAATGGTGAAGAAATTCCAAAAATTCTTATTTGATAATTAGTGCTTTATTTTTCAGGGCATTACGGTTGAGGTCATTCCTTCAACATTTGAGGAAAAACTAGAGAAAGGTAATTTTCAAGGGCCTGCTCAATACGTCATGGAAACAGCTTTGCAGAAAACCTTGCAAGTGGTGCAGGCAACTGACAAAGACAAAGTGAGCAGAATGTTTAAGACACACCAGTGAAATATGAAGCCATTTGTGCAGAATGTGTAGTGCCATAGTTTCAGGCACTGCTCTCCCTTCCCCTCTGGATTTGCTGCAAGGATAACCTCACCCATATATAGTTTCAGACTCACATATGACCCATTATATAGCAGCATAGATGAGATTGACATTGACCAATTCCAGCGGGCAACTATACTCAAAAAGTGTGCTCTGTTACAAAAATAAAGACAGAGCAAGTGCTAGTTACAAGCATAAGGCAAGTGGTCCATCATAGAAAAATTTAAAACATGCAAATCTTACATTTAAGGGTGGAGAACAAATAGCATCATTTTCTGGGCCATACAAAATTAGCAACTTAAAAATTAGCTTGCTATATGTGGGTAAGCTGTAATTTCCCACACTTTTACAACATGTACACTCCCAGCCTGCCTGGCACCAACTGCCCTCTATCATTCATTGAGTTCAGGCAAATGCTTCTCTGCTCCTGTACGTAAAATTAATTGGCAGTTGAAATTGTTTGAATCCCCTGAAATTCAGCTGCTCAACAATAGATGAACTGTCAGTTGTGTGTGTGAATGGGTGTGGAATGTTGCAGGTGTGTCATGAAGGTACTTAATTTCTTTAAATGGTGCTTTTGTTTCTGTCTCAGCATCCACCGGATTTGACAATAGGTGCAGACACAGTTGTAACAATGGACAATAAAATTTTTGAAAAACCAAGAGATAAAGAGGATGCCTTCCAAATGCTTAGCAGGTTGGTATCTGGTCTGGTTTGTATCTCCATCTAATTGTTAAAAAAAAAAAATTATGACACACAAGGACAAGGAGTTAACTCAACAACACGATCTTGTCAGCGAGACTTTCAAAACTTAAACTTTGTTTATATACAAATAACACTTCAGGTAATGCTGCAAAAAATTAAGAATTTGACTGAGAGGACATAGCTTGTGATATCAGACTCCTATCAGCACTTCAAGCTCTACATAATCAATAGTCTAAAACAATAGGCTTGATAGAATTATAAAAAAAAAATATTGCTTCATAAAATAAGATTAACAAATCAAACAGTGAAATTAAGTTACTGTAGATTCCCCCCATAAAGGAACACAAGGAAATGAAGACATGTATAAATCAGAGAACTTAAAATATAAACCAAATATACAAATCCTAATGTTACCAACCTTAATGTTCCTATTTGACAAGCACAAAGCAGAAAAGCTATCAAACTACCAATAAAGCTACTGTGAGAAAAGAAACACACAATTGAAGGGCAAAGAACTAGAAAGCAAATAAACAAGCATCTTAGTTATTCTCTGCTTTTTATATATCTTTTTATATAATCCGGAGTAGCAAGGTTAAAACTAAATCAAAAATATCATACAATCTACAAAGATACTTCTACTTAGTAATGTGTCCTATTAGAGTGCAATGTAAACAGCTAAGAAAAAGAACACTTAAAGGTTGTAAACAGATAAAACTTATGTTAATCATAAATACCTCTCTCAACCCACAGAACTATTATACACTACATTGTCATCTGTTGTAAAAATGGTGGCTAACCATTCAAGTTCCAAATTTATATAGATAATATCAAAAAGTGAAAAAAGGAACAAGATAGAGGACCAGTGAAAGAACATAAAGCATGTTATTAATGCCTGGCTATAAATATAGCATAAGACTGTTAAAAACATCGGGCATAAATTTAAGAAAGATAATAAGGGGATGATTCTCTAAAGAACTATTAAGACCTTATAAAAATTAATCATGAAATTAGTGTAAAATAAATAAAAAAGTGTACTCATACACACTATAGATAATAAATATATTATTATTAACAAACAAAAGCTAAATGGCAGGGTAGAATATAGAAACGATGTAACACTGGGATCTATAAGCCAGTATAGTACACTTCCAGAGTAACTTTTGCAGGCCTCCAGGACTAAAAATCTAGGAATGCCAATCCACGTAAGGGGCACCAGCACCAGTAAACAACTACTGTCTTGCTGTGATCCTTTATTCCCCCCACCCCACTTTTTACCCCTTCCATATTGTGACCTGGTCCGTTGAAACTTACTTCTGTGACTCTTCAGTTTGTCTTTGTGGAGAACATTGTATACAGAATGTTTTTCATATTCTTGATGAATAAGGCCATTGTGACTCTTAAGCCTTTAAACTCATACCTTTGCATCTTTACACAAAGAAGTCAACTCCATTAAGGACATGTGCTTTGAGCTCTCCTTTGTGGTCTGCATGACATTAGATGTTCATACCTTATAATATACTTAAACCGGTCATTTGGAGGCGTGAAACTCTGCATTTCATCTTTGAGCTTTTGAAGCTAAGACTTTCTCTTGAGATACATGTTTTGTGTTGCTCATGCCATGAGTGGAATTGTAACATTTTATAATTCACATTAAGCATAATTTATGCTCCTTTTGTTTACAGCTTCAGTGGCAGAAGTCACACTGTCTACACTGGTGTGGTTCTTGTTACCAATTCCAGGAATGGTAAGTAAAAATTAGTGATCCACTAGATTTGTTGTTCCAGTCTACTTTCACTCTCTTCTTTTGTGTATTTAGTAAAAGTATGTTGAATTCATTCACATCAGTACTAATGGTATATATATCCCACATCTGTTACATGTAAATAATAATAATGCTGCTATAGTGATGTATACCAAGCACCTAGCCACTTTTCTATATTCTATCTTGTGTTCGGCATAATAGTCTGAAAGCAACTAGTGAACAAATCAGTCTTTGATAGCTGCATAGCACTGATCTATCAAATAGCTGCATAAGCCAAATGCCTAAAGTGAGTAATGTGGTGGTCCTGGGACGTGTTGTCAAAGATTAAGTCCAAATTTCAAGTAGATCATGTGAAGTGGGGTTATGGGTTTCCTGATTCATCACAGCATAGGGGAGATGAAACATACATTTCCTTTTGATAACAGTATTTATTGTTTTATTTACATTTATGTTCCAGTCATTTGGGGCTCATTGTGCATCATAACATGCCCATTAAAATTTTTTTTATGCAAGCTGGATTTTAATTTTATGCTTCTAGCCTCCCACTGCGTAACTAAGATATTGTGGGGATTTCTTTCCATGTGACTTCAGCTTTGGTATTTGTGCAGTGTGGTCTGGTGATGGGATCAATCATCATAAAATACACCAATTTTATGAGTCCACGGAGGTTTTCATGGCACCTGTGACTTCAGAAATTATTAAGGCATACATTGAGACTGGAGAACCCATGTAAGTTAGGGATGGGTAGATGGGAGATATTTGACAATGCAGCATACTTTTCCAATAGCTTTATCACAGAATCAGTTATTCAGTCCAGAAAAACTGGGTCCTTTCAGATCAGTTGTAAAATTAGTGTTGGTAAACACATACCAGTCACACAGTGGGAGAATTATTAAAATAGCTTGGTTTTGTTGCAGGGACAAGGCTGGAGGCTATGGAATCCAAGCTCTTGGGGGAACACTTGTTGAAAAAGTTCATGGAGACTTTTTCAATGTCATGGGCTTTCCCCTGTCGAGGTTTGCACAAGAACTGTTAAGACTGTACCAAATTAATTTATCCTGATATCACGCCAAGATTTTGTGGTTGGTGAAATAAGGCACAAATCATGGAGAAATTCAAAAAGGCACAGAAATCAGAAGCAAACAAAATGCTTTATTGAATACCATTCAGTTACAGAACCAATGAAGGGGAGGAAAAAGACATTAAAAATGATTTTTGACAATCCAAGGATCATTCAAAGCATACATTTAACATGGAAACCTCAATCAAATCAATATATTTTAACCGAAAAAAAGAGATCAAATTCACTCTAAAGGGCAACCTAATTTCTCAGTATATTTTGTATTGCAATTGTTTTGGTTTCATATATAGTTAGCAATACAGGAATGGGAGGTAACAAAGTAGGACGTGGGCCAGACACGAAATAATCATGTAACTACAGAAAATACAAAGATATGAAAATAGTGTTGTGCAGATAAAACTCTTTCTAGATCTCTTAGTCAAAGCATCTTTGTCAGATCATTCAGGAAAACATCACAAAGTTGCGGTACTGTGTAGCAGAAGTACATGTGCATACATACTACTGGGACATAGTGGCAGCAATGAGAAAAAAGATGAGATCTTGCATGATATCGCAAACCCCCTTTTTTAGGGTTGGGGGAAGGGGAGAATAAATAATGGTTAGGAATTTTAAAGGGAGGAAATCTGACAGCAGTTACATGGTGTTTATTTAAAAAGACTGAATGTGACAGCAAGTGAAGCATAAAATACCTAGTACCTTAAAGAGCTGAAGTAGTGTATAAAGTTTTACACTTGAGATTTGTGAAAATAAAAATGTTGGCAACTGCAACAATAAGACAAAGGGTAACTGTCTAATAAAGGTGCTAATTTAAAAAAAAAGAGGTGTGGAATGTGTACAGATACAGTTTTCCTGATACGATAGACAGCTGGCATCCAGTACTGGTCCAAAATGTGGAATTGGATGAATTTGATGACATGATAAATAACAGTATTACAGGAGAGAACTATTATGCGCATATCAAAACACTGTTCCTTGCACAACAATACTCGCTCCTTTTACTCCAAATAGGCAGAAAAAAGCTCATACTTGCAACTGAAGACGCGCGCATGCACCCATGCATGTACGCGTGCACCAACACTCGTACACATGCTCGTGTTCAGAGCTATGTGAAAAAAGATCTTATAGAAGTTTGTGCAAGACACATACAGTCCTGGGAAGCTCTCAGTCACATGCAGAAAGAAATGGGGTGCAAAAATAAAAATAAATAAAAAATAAAAACATGTCAGCACCATATAATCAGCAAACATTTCTTTGATGGCTCCATAATCTGGATGAGCAGGTTAAGGAAGCATGATTAATCAGAAGCATGGTGGATACACTTGCAAGACTTCACAGCTTTCAACACCAACCCAGACAGCAAGTTTACACTGTTGTAGAGACATGGACCACTGTTTGTGGTTACTACAAAAACAGCAAGGTATTGTCACCGTTAGAGCAGCACCAAGTCAGGTCAAGGAAGGCACACATGGGAAAACATTGTGAAAAATAAATTACAGGGAAAAGGGGGGGGCCAAAGGCATTATGCACATTTTTTAAATTTTTAAAAAGAAAAACAAGTGCTCTTGCTGTCCTGAATGCTTGCTTTTTTTTCTGCAAGTCCTCTGTACTGTATGGAAAAGAAAGGCTGATATGACATGAGTTTCATGTAACTGCTAATTACCCTGTTTTTGTGCATCAGCGGTTACTGTAGCCAACAGTGAACTGCTTAAAAGGGTATGATTAACAGTAATCTGCCGTTCATAAAGTACAGACTGAGTAATGTTAGAGATGAACATACAAACCCAGCTTAAATCCATCTAAAATGATATAATGGCTATCAATGGGGTGGGGTTGCAAAGGTGAGAAGGAATGTGTGGGCTGAAACTGTGCTGCGATGGATGCCTGTATGTCAGTTTACAAAAAAAAAAGTTTGGTACAATGTCTCTCTTCAAAGTTACACACAAAAAGTGATGGAATGCAAGCCAAGCAAGTCAACAAAGCATGTAAGCACAAATCAAGCTCAAGACAAAGTGTATGTGCAAGGAACAGTGTTTTCCTCCCCCCACCCCCTACTCCACCAGCAAAACATTGGGTTTAAAAAAAAAAATGCATAAGCACCCACTAAACATTACCTTAAAATACAGTATCACCAATGTTGTACTTGCACCTTTTTTGTCCACTTTATATGCAACATTCCAGGACCAAACAAATGTGAAACTTTGGCTCAGCATAGTCAGGAATAGGCTTACATGTATTTAAATGGGCCAAATTAAAAAAATTCTTTTACTGTTGATTTTAATGAAGATACAAAAAGCTGGTTCCATAACAATACCGTCTGGCTTGGAATACAGCTGCACGAGTGATGGTGGTAGCAAGTGTCAAGGAAACAAAGGCTTTATGTGAACAGTCCAATGTTAGAAAGTATTTGAACAAGCTGAGAAACCAGTGGTTTTTTTTTTAATTCTGGTTTTAATGAAAATGAGGTCATTAATTCTGAGATCAGTTTAACATATGCATGTTGGTTTTCTTATGTCCTCTTCAAACCACTACCATAGAAAAGCCCCCACACACACACCAAAAACAACAAACAAAAAAAAACAAAAAAACCTGGGGATAAGGTTTGTAACATTTGTTAAATTTAACCTTGATTTTTGTCACCATTTCACGCACACTTTAAGTAAACCCTTAAGTGCTTTCAGTTAAATAAAGCTCGAACTGTCATTCATTGCTTTATGCTGAGATGAAGAAAATTAAATTAGATCAACAAAAGCTTTCCTGAACAGCTTAAAAAAACTCGATGGGAAAATATATCTTCAAAGTTACATAGTTTCTTGGTAGATGCTTCACTGTAATTGTTAGAAAAAGAATCTTTTTTTCCTACACTGCACCTTTTTATGAAAGAAAACCACCCTCCTTATGAAATTAAGCTGCACCAGAATAAGTGTTTTATTTGCCAAGCCAAAGGCATAATTCTATTTCACTCTAAAACACTTTTAAGCCTTCGCTTGTTTCCTATCCTTCCTCATTTGAAATAATGTACCCCCAGAGACTTGAGTCTTTAAAAGCAAATATTAACCAATGTCATTGTAATTAAGTCTCTAAATAAAAGCTTATTCTGAGCTAACAACAAATGACTGGAACCACTTTTGTACCCAGTGTTCTCAAATAATCTTTTACGACTTTGGAAATAGACAACTGAATACTGGGAAAAAAGTACCCAAGAGGACATGATTAACATGTATGTGAATGGTCCTGGAATGTTTCCATGAAACAAGTTTTAATTTTAATTGAAGAGAGAATTCACCCTTACACTGAGAACAAGAAGGCGCTTTAAAAAAAACTAAGCAATAAATTTTAAAACAACAAAAACAATAGAGTAACAGACATAGAGAAAATATCAACAAATCCATTTAAAAGTAATTTTATACACACCCACACACACGAAAAAACCAGAAAAACTCCCCTTTTTAAAACCCACACAACATGCTAGTCTAATATAACAAGGCAAAGCATTACATATCATTAATAACATGAAGAACATAGTAATATCAAAGTCAACTGGTTGGGAAAAAAAAAATCAATTCTATTAGCATTGGTGTTTTATGCACTTAATGGGTAGGGGAAGGAACGGGCTTAGGCCCCTTCCCCCAAAAATTAATTCAGATCAAATCTCAAACTGGAAGTAAATTGTGAAAAGTCAAAATTGTCAAAAAGTTGTCATAACATTTAAAATAAACGGTGGGTAGGGTGCAGCCTGGGGTGAGCATATTTATGAAAATTGCATACTCTGACATCTTATTTGGTAGAAGCTAAACAATGTTACCAAAAAAAAAAAAAAAAAAAGGAGGGAACCAAAAGTATTGAAGCATTTTTCAAGTTGATAAGAAAAGGAGGTTCTGAGGTATGCCAAGAAAATAAAAAATGCAGTGATATGAAAGCTTGTTTGTGATGTGTCACAAACTCTGTAACATTAAATAACCAGAAAACAAGAATGTTGCATATGCAATGGTCTTACATGCATCACATGTGCTACACAGCAGGCTAGATCCTTTCATTACTTTCTACTTAACTTGGGTGTCAGGGGTGGGGTTTAGGGGAGAAACAAGGATAAGAAATGACAGTATCATTGTCCTAGCACGGTCCCCTTCAATTACACCCTACCTCTTCAACTGTGAGCAGATTTTTTTAAATTTTTTTCCTTTGCTTTTTTAAAAAGAGAATACCTGATATAAAATGTCTCTGAGTTCCCCTCCAAACAAATATTGCATGATCTTGAGTGCACACATCTTGCTACTGTCAACAAAGCACACAATGCAAGAATGGCACAACAAACATCTAGACACTATTCAAAAAATGGACAAAAATCTCATGCAAATTTTTTTCCAGATCTCTAATTCACTGACCACACATTTAACAATCATAACATTATTATACACCAATTGAACTTCATAGCAAAGTTTCCAGTTACAAGTAGAAGTGTATCAAATGTCAAAAGGAGAGCAGGAAAACATATTAATACAGTATTATCAAAGGTGTGTTGTGTCCAAAGATGATAAAGAGTTTATAAAACAATACTACAAAAAGAGAGGGACCAGAAGAAAAGTGACAGTCACCATTTTTCATGAATAAGAAGTGAAATATTTCAACGGTTTATGTACACACACCTTCGAAGATGGCTTTACAAAGTGTGTGGTGATAACAGGTCAAACAACATGCAATGGTGGCTGTGCGACTTGATCTAACTTGCATGACAGCATAAATGGCTCTAAAAATGTAAACACTTTTAAGTAACATTCTAAAGGTGGGCACAACACAACAGAAAAAGCATTGTATTAAGCATTCATATCTCAAGATACAAAAGAAATGTGCCTCTCTTGTAACTGTTGATATAATAGGCACTTTCCTTGGAATGAAGCTAAGAAAAAATAACAAATGCAACATTTAACATCATAATTATATGAAAACTTCAACATTTAACAGTAACATACATATAACTAGATAGCTACTTGTTCACACTCTACAAAGAAAGCACAAATACACTAAAAAATACATTTTGGCAGGTTCGAGTTTTGATTCAAGAAAAAACAAAGGCCCCGTGGTTATGTTTTACTCTGGACCAATTGGCTTACAACCATGAGAAGATATAAGCAAACAAAAACAAGATACTTGTTCGTTGTATCTGCACAAGCTTACAGAAAGATGTGTGCAGATGTTCACATTGGAATCTCTGCATTGCTATTTCTTGCGACCAACACATTTCCTTAAAGAATAAAAAAGTATATCAACAGCAGACAGAAATTGTGCTGTCAAAGACAAGCCTCTGCAAAAAAAAGAATATAAACAACTTTTGAAGTCACTAATATTTCACATTCTTTTTTCACTTTTGACCCTTTATTTTCATTAACTCTGAATGACTTTTTTTAAGTTCTCAAGCCCTACGCAGATTAAATAACAGTTGAGACTAGTAACAGTGTGGAAGCATAAACCTTTATATTAAAAAAAAAACCAAAAAAACCACACCGTAGACTAGCACTCAAAACAATTCGATATGCACACTGACATTGTGAAATAATCCTTTACTTCATAGCACATTAAGTACTGTTTTAATATCAATTGTAATTGTATAAAACTTTTTTCCACAACCACTGGCAAAAGATCTTGTACATTTTTTTTTAAAAAGGTTGGCTATGTGCAATTGCAACAGTTTAAGAAGATATGGGCTGCACTTCATCTACCCCTTCCAAGCTGACCAACATTTGGTCCCACTCTTAGGATCCTTCCTTAAGGGGAAACAAGTTGTCCAATGGCTTTTTTAAAAAAAAACAACTTAAAAACATAGTAAAAAATGTGCTGGTATGTGATCAAAGTACACCAATGCATAGTGTGGGAGTTATTTATTTTTAGAATTTTTTTGCTTTTATTTTAAAGGGCTTAAAAATTTAGCAGTATAAACATCTCTGAGGCATTTACAAGACATTTAGTCACACAATTCAGTCAAAGTGGGGCTATTAAGTAGCTCCTGCAGTCTGGGTTCATTTCAGTCTATGTTTCAGACTCATTTATCCTTTGGTGAGCAAGCATGTAATTTTATCATCTGCTTGAATAATTTAGATTATGTGGATATTAACTGTATAACAAATGTTTGTCTTCAACAATTATGCTAACAACTCTGTAGCAGTAACAGTCAACGTAATATATGGGTGGGGGACTTTCATTGAGCGATATTACATAAGTCATAACAAACTGTAAGAAAAGAGGGAAAGGAGTGAAATGACACAGTGGGTCAATGGAATTAACAATCTGCTTATTGCCAATTATAAAATGTTATAATTATGACTGTAACACTTTCACTGGTAAAATGGCACACTTCGACTCTGCACACTGTAGGATAAATGAGATGATTTTAATTCATGTGTAAATTTTGTGATATGTCATGAAAACAACATCTACTTTATGGTGAAATGGTAACAAAGAGTGGCGAGAGTGACAGAGGCTTTAAAGACAGAAATTAAGAGAACCAAAAGTAAAGGAACAGATGAAACCTACTAACAAAAATTGTTTTCATCATAAAGCCACACATTATATGACATACAGTTTTTGACTGGGTGGCTCAGTTTGGTGATTTCCTCCTTCCCCACTTTATAATCCAATAAAATCCATTTTCATTTTGTAGAAACAAGACCAATTAGCTGCACTAAGACCTCAAAAGAAAACAATTTTGACATTGCAGGAGCTGGCTCAGATGATGCTCACCCTATCAACACTAAGGAATGTAACTTTTTGTTTAAGCAACAGTGATAGCATAAGTATCTTTGGTAAAAGATTGAACATTTAGACTGTTCTTTTGCCTTCTGTGTCAGCTTGTCTTTTATTGCCTCGCTGGGCTGATTATCGCTTAAAAAGTGGATTCTTCCTCTAAGGTTAAGAACCATACCTTTTTTTTCACTACTTTCAGATTCTGCAACATGACATTCTTCAAAAAATTTGCTTGCATCATTAATCTGACAGTGACAGATTAAGTGTATATCATAATTATAAGCAAGGATTTTTTTCTTTCCCAGCAGTAGTAAAGTTAAAAATGCATTTTGCAAACAATGCTGGCTGCAGAAGCTATATTTTCTCCTGTTAATTACAAATTGCACAAAAGCCTCTGTACCAAGTTCTAATCATACAAGCGACTAGTTGAAATCATCTCAACAGCCACACACTGAGATGCCATAACTTGGAACAATGTCAAAATAAACTTATCAGGCAAACTTGGCAGTTATGATTAAAGCAATGGCCTTCAATAATCTACTTTCATATGGAATAAGTGCATCAACACAAACCCAAAGCATACACATGCCTAACATTACAACCATTCATGAAAACCCACATTTCAACAACACTGATTATAACTGCATACAGCAATCTTTGCATAATGATTGGAAACGTTACAAGTGAAACGCGTGGAACAAGTCAAGCACCTTCCTTGTAAATGCTGAGTTTTAAAACTTTGTAACTACAAAATGACTGAAAAATCATTGTCATTAACAACTGAAATGGTATTAGGACATTATGTTTTCGTTTCCAAAAATATTTGTAAAATATAAAAAAATTTGAACATTTTATAAGTATCATCATATCATTGAAAGCAACCACACTCCAATATGAACTGACCTATAAAGAAATGCATTTAACCAGCCAAAGAACAACTAACTGTTACACAGAGACAGATGCAAGTGTAGGTTAGGAAGACCAAAAAACATTTCTGTCATGGGACATGAAACACAACCATTTTTTTGTTTTGACAAATGTCTTCACATAACTTAGAAAAATAGATTTGCATTTTTAATAGTACTTAAAAAATGACTGAGCATATTCTTTATAGAAGGGAAAAAAAGGGGGATAAGGAATCAGTTCAATGGGGGGGAAGGGAAAAAAAAATAACATCAGAGTATACAAAATACAAGACCCTTGATCCTGCCAGCCAGATTCCAATGAAGGGCAAGTAGAGGCTTTTCTTGTTAACTATGAACCACCCAGAAGTGGGTGTTTGCAAAGCTGTTATTTTGTCATGACTTGGACTGAAAACCATGGTAAATCTGATTAGCTGTTTGATAACTCAAAGACCATGAATAACTATAAAACCTTTACTCAAACTTACGCAAATCTGGTATTAGATTTTGCTGAAATTATAATGAAGTCCTAAAAAAAACTTGTTATTTCATTCAGCATCACTTTATGTGCTATTAATTTGCAAAAACATGACCAGTGAGAAGAATCCCACCTATCTTATAATGCCATCTCCAGTGCATTTTATAGTGAATCAAAATGCCCTAGTTTTGTATCATTTGTTAAGTCATTAAGGAACAAAGCTTTGTAAATACATCATCTCAGCAGTAAACTTTTCTGAAGCAAACACCAGAACACACAGCACAGTGTGACAAATTTACATGCAACACTGACAGAATACTGACATTATAATCAAGAATATTAGAAAATTATACCAGGCAACTGTGACAGAGGTATCACACTCCTCCAGACAAGGGAAGGGGAAAACTTTAGAAATAGCAGAATGCATAATCTCAAAATGGAAAAGAAATTTTGGTATTCTTTGTGCTCCAGGCATATTGCCAAAACTTAATAAACACTTGATACAAAAACTAACACAAAACATTTAATGTGTACCCAGCTATGACATAGTGCAGTAGACGTGTCTTATAACAGAGATTTGTAGTTCAAAGCACCAGTGGGGTGCAATTTTTTTCCTTCTAATGATTGGGTAAATAACCCCCTTCCATTAGAGATACATGAGTACAAGTTGCATCAGATAACGTAATAGTGGCCTAATTTTTTTTTTAAAAGATTGTTGGGAGTTAAGGTGTTAAAGATGGCACTTTCTGTGGGCCTATTACTGCCCATCTCTCTCGTTGTTTTATCCTCCCCCAAGTCTGCATGGAGTACCCATTCCCAACAGCTGATCAACTGGGAGATTTGGGACAGTTCATGTCACACTTATGCTGTATTCCCTCAGATTTGGGGTACTGAACTTTACCCAATCAACAGGAAAAAAATCTGCGCTTGACTAGTCATTTAAGGTCTTTACTAGTAAGACACTCAGAAAAAGAGAGTTGCTCTCTTACCCCCCCCCCTCCAAAAAAAAAAAAGATTTAACCTGAAAAAAGTTTTTGAGTGAATCAAAAGTACTTATGCTCTCTGCTTTTCATGTTTCTCCTCAAAATGATTATACTGACACTTAGTATTAAACAGGTCTTGTGCTGCCTTAGTGATCCCATTAATTTTCTTCTTGATCTGCTGAATATACTATTTTTGATAAACCCTTGTTATGTTACAATAAATCAGTACTTGCATTTTGCATGCCCATATAATTTACACCTAAAGCTGAAAATATTGGACTCCTGTTACTTCCTCACCCCCACCCTAAAATCTAGCTATTTAACAATGGAATCACAAGAGATGGCACAAAACAAAATGTGCCAATTACACAAATCGCTCACATATGATGGTAATATGTGATTCTGGTGAATGCTGTAGTAGGTAACATCGACAGAATACAGTTGGCCCGATTGTTGTTTATTCTTACAAAACACCAATAGACCTGGAAAAAGCATGTCAATGAAAAGCATGACCAGAATGACATGGCTAATCCTGCCCAAGTAACTTAACCTAAGACAAATAAGCTGAATTTTTATTTTATTTCTTAATTATCATTACTTTTTTAATGACCGGCATATCTGGGAAAGAACTATTGCAACAAAGTGAGGTAGGCATAATTGCTTGATGTTTCCTAACCCATCACAAAGCATACGACCCAAATCTTCATGGCTGAGAGAATTGCTGTGTGGTAGCAGTCTAATTTTTTAAATCCTCTTTTCTCACATCTGATAAAGGGCACCGAGTTAATTAAAATAAGGAAAAATCTTTTTCTCTATTTTCTGTACCTGGGTTTTCTGAGAAGTGATGGGTCAAAAGACATCAGAAGGATCTGATGAATATCATTGTATCGAGGACCACAATCAGGCTTTAGATATTTGTAGTGGATAACAAAGCATAAATAAAGTTCACATTCAGTAGGAAACAACAAAGTCAACCTAAAAGCCTCTTGTGGTTATGCAATTCCCCAAACACTCATAACTTAATGGTGTGAAAACACAGTCAAACATAAATAATGCAATAATATGCTTCAACCTCACAACATTTCACTACACTATCACAATGGCAGGAAAGGCGAAAAACTGGGCCAAGGGAGCTAGTACTGAACCAGTTGCTTCACAGCTGCAGGACTGTACACATCAGAGCACAGAACACACAACAGCTTTGTACAATAAAAGCATAAGAATTAAATTCTGTTGATACAAATACTGACCAAAACTGATTTTAGTCTTTACATGGATGTAACAGTCTGTGCACCTTGAGGCATCAAATTGTAAAGAAAATGTGATGAGAAGGCATGCACTGTCTGTAAACAGAAAATTAGCTATTCATTCCTATTTATGACTAGTAGATTATGATGATGCATTTGGGCATTTATTGGAACAGAGGAGCTCTAAAAGGTCCTCTCCAGATCACTTCATTGACAAATTAGGTTTGCAAATGAGGCAAGTTTCAGCACCGCTTTGTGCATCTACTGGCTACTGGCAAAGGGAAATGGGGAAGAGACAGTGAACATACATGGTCGATCCAAGTGTTCACAAAAATCAACAACTAAAAAACACAAGCACAACAATGATACTACTGTTAGGTATCACACTTCAAAATATAACAAATAACATAAATGGCAGGCTGATTGTGTTATGCATTTGAGAGTCCCGTACAAACATCCCCTCATGGCTTTTTGACTGCTATTTGTCAAAGTACAGTGCAGAAATGGCTCAAACAGTACAGGTCACTGTCATGCACCAATTATCCATGTAACAATTGGAATGGTGTGATTATATGTTATTTCACAAAATATAGTAGAATCTGTTAGAGGGCAGAGCAAAAACATACTGAGACAAAAACTAGCATGCTTCTGTGTCACTGCACATATAACCAATGAAATATACCAGTATATAAAAAGACTGGTCTCAATAAATACATCGTAATGCTTAAGAAGGATTTCTCTTGCTTGCTGGAAATACAGTATCAGTTCAGCAATCAAAAATGTCTTTGCTTCATGAGACCAAAACTTTTGATGGTCATGGTGCACTTCAGCTGAAACTTACATTTTTTCAAAAAGATTTTTCCTTTAATAGGCTTTAGGTGGGAAAGAAAGAGGTTAAAATGATCTAATAATACAGATCATAATGCATACAGCTATACTTAAGATGCTTCATTATTAACCCTGTTTGCTTTCACAAAGAGCAATCTACTATAACCAAGAGTAATAAACTGGAAACATTGCACAAATTTTGTTCACTTACATGAGCTGTTTGATGGCATGAACACACTGCCATTAATTAAAGGTAAGTAATATCAAGAAATTAACCATGAAGCACAAACAACAGCTTCAAAAACAAAAGGAGGGTGAAAATGTTAAGGAAACACATATGCGCATGCACACATGTGAACAAGAGATGAAATGGGTTAACGACGGGGATAAGGCGACATGAAATTTAATTAGAAAAGCTGAACACCACCATCAACATCAGCTAACAACAATGAAGAACTGCCGACAATTGTTTTTTAAAAAATAGTGCAACCAAAGTGCATGCATGCGCACATTCACAAAAAAAGCAAACCCAACCATAAATTACAATGAAAAACAGTATGTTGTGCTGTCCTTAACATGCACATATACTGGTGAGACATTTAGCAATAACATTTATAATACCTGGGTGAAAAGTCATAAAGATTCAAAAACATGATAGCACTCAAAATGACTGTTGTTTTACTTCAAGACTGTGGTTCACGTAATATTGTAAACAAGAGGTCAGCAGACCTTTTCTTTCACTCTTTTACACTGATACTATGTAACAGTACCTTCTGCATGCCTTGGCTACACCATTTTTTCCTTGATATATAAATTGATATTCTTGAAATATTCTTAATTCTATAAAAATTAATCTTAAGAAATTTAAAATCTCAAAATGGTGCTACAGAACTGTACAACTTACTTAATATCTAACCATTCTATATATGCCACATAAAAAAAGAGTAAGGTAGAAATCATAGAAAATAGATCATTGAATAACCTTACCATATTAAGACAAAAAACAGTAACATAGCTGGAGTGACACCATTCCATTTTTGGCTTCATCATGAAAAGGCAATAGGGGAAAAAAATTAAAAAAAATAAAAATTTAACATTGTAAATAAACTGCACGTGAGCATTGACCATCGAAACTTCTAAGAACACCGATCTCCATCAGTAATACAAAAACTGGAGTAAGAAATCTTGCACTTAAGTTTTATCCCATTCCATTTCCCTTCACAGTATTTTACCCTTTAATAAATTTTATCTGCTACTCACAACACAAATAATAGAATTAAGGGGTGCTGGTAAAACTGGCCAATTATGTCTGTACAATTATTTGCCAAAGGACTTTACATCCTTTTTCTTCATTTGATAATTAAAGCAGACAACAACACACTGAGCGCCACACAATTTCACCCCCTAATCTTATGCAATTAGTACAAAATCCATCACATAACTAGTACCAAAAAAAAATCACATGACAAAAACATCACAAGGTTAGAAAACCCTATACCAAGGGGAAAAAAGCATGTCTCCCAAACCCATCACACAAAGATTATAAGGGGATAAACACCATTCCCTTTTAACACATGCTCAGATCATGCTGATAAAGGCAGTCGATGCTCTTTAAGAAGTTGTGAGCAGTATATGTGGATGAAAATAACAAGAATGTCATAAAACATCTTGTACAACACTGCAAACTCTAACACTATAGGATTCTATGATGTAAAAAGCTTGCTTTTTATTTTTTTAAGGTGTGATAAGTTGGTAATGGTGGGAAAAAATGAAATAAGCAGAGCAAGCAAATTTGCACTCAGTCTGCCAAAATGGTATTTTCGAAAAGATCTTGAACAAGATCTGACTCATCAAGGAGACAAAGTGTGTGTTCTTAACATGTGATATGTGACTGAAAATACATGACCTGCTAGAATGTGCCACTCAAAGACTCAAAGTGAAAATGTACTGCCCATACAGCAACTCATCCATTATAGCAATGAGGCCAAATGCACAAAATTAAACTGGATGCTGCATACAAGCTAAATGATCTTATGCATAACATTAAGTCCATTTCCCTATGACTGTTGTTGCTTGTACCTGTACAGGTAAAGCTTGAAATCTTTGCTGGCCAGCACCACCCAGCCATCTCCTGTGAGAGAAATGTCAAAGCATTGTGCATGTTTGACTTTGCTCTCCAAAGTGCTCAAGATGCGCCCATTCTGGTCAAAAACAGTGATGTTGAAGTTGTTGTGATTATCTGCCACAACCACATGCCCATCTTCATTGATGCCCACACCAATAGGATAGTTGGTGATGCCTTCACCACCAATTTGCCTCAAGTAACAACCAGTATAGTCAAAGACCTTGACACAGTGTGCACGATTATCGCTAATAAAGATATGCTCTTTCTTGTTTACTGCAACACTGTTTGGAAATTGCAGATGCTTTGAGCATCCAAACTTGTTCAGAACATTCCCTTCCATGTCAAAAATGACAACGCGCATGACTTTACATTCTACAATGATGATGCGCCCCTTTTCATCGACAGCAACACCACGAGGATGCTGAAGAATGTTGGCACCAAACTTTCGCACAAACTGGCCATACTGATTGTAAATTTGCACCTGGTGAGTTGGGCTGCGTTCGGTCACAATGATGTCACCTGAAGATTTTACCACTGCCACGCGGTTGGGGTAAAGCATCTGCCCATCACGCTTGCCACTTTCACCAAATTGAAATTTGAAGCGACCCTCCTTATCGAAGATTTGTATACGGTGGTTGTTGGTATCCGCAACAATAATGTCGTCTTGGGCATTGCAGGCGACTCCACTGGGCTCCGTGAACTGGCCCTCTCTCATGCCAAACTCTCCAAAACGTTGGTTGTAGATCATTTTCTGGCGCCTGATTTGACATTTAAGTGGGAAGGCACTCGTGGAAGTTCCAACAGCACCAGTGATTGACGACAGGGCCTTGCTGTTTATTTCAACGCATGGTTCTGCTGTTGTGGAAAATATATCTGGAGTGGGGCTACCAGCCTGAACATCAAACCCATTTGACCACTTCTGATACTGGTTGTCATCTGTCGCCTGATAAAATGGAGGTGTGGAAACATTCATGACCTGCTCTCTGGTGTGGATGGGTGGAACATTATATGTGAAATTGTTGTTATTGTTCACTATTGTTGGTGATATTCTGTTGTAGCCGTTAGGACGTGCAATAGGTTGCGGTTTAGGCGCCTCACTGAAAGTGCTTACTTGTCGAACATAGCCAAATGTGTTGCCCACTGCCGTTTCAATAGCTTGGTAATTAGAGACAAATTCGATTTCAAACTGGTATGCCTGAGATGGCAGGTCAGGTAAGAAATTGAAGATGTTCTGGAGACGTGACTCAATGAATCCTTTTAAAACAAGGTTTTCCCCAGGGGCTGCATTCTTTAGAAGCATGTCAATAAAAATGCTTGCATTGGCAAGTTTTTCCATGCTTTCATGCATTCGTAAAGTTGAGTCAGAAATAGCTATTTGCTTTGAGTTGTAAGTTTCATCTAAATGCCTCAATGCATCCTTCTTCTTCTCTTCAAGTATAGATAAGAAATACCTGTATGTTTGTTCAATCTCAATCTGTGCTTTGTGATAGGCTGCTTTCAAAACAGTAGAAGCATTTGCCATTGCTTTGGCTGTTGTAGAAAGCTCCAACACTTTGCGGCGTGTTTCTTCTTCCATCATCCTCAGCTGGCCCATCTCGGACTCTGCCACCTCACTCAGAAAGACAAAATTGTGATTTTTATGTTCAGCTGTTGCTGAACACTCATGACAGATTGGGACACGACAAGTGCGACAGTAATACTTCATTATGCCAGAGGTGTGAGCAGGGCACATCACCTCTTTCTCTACCAAATTCTCTTCCTTGCCATTGAGCTCTGAGAGGTCAAGGACTCTGTGACCACTAAAGCAGTGCATGAACTGATGTGCCATGGTGCAGGAGTTGCACAGAAAGGTGGCACAATCCATGCATCGGCTTAAAGCCACAGATGCTGGACCGCTTTTGCAAGAGCGACAATGAAGTGTGTCAGGTTCAAAGCAAGTTGATTCAATCATATTGAGCACAGCATAATTCGTCTTGAGAGACTCAAGGCCACCTTCACCAACAAATGTTTCAAACTTGCATGTGTGGCACTGGACACTGGTGGCTTTCATGGTAGCATCTACCTGCACCATTTTCTCAAGACAAGGCTGGCAGAAGGTATGGAAACAGCTCAGCACCTTGGGCATGGAGAATGGCTCATGACAAAATGAGCAGCGAATATTTGGATTAGTGTTAGGTTCCATCTCGCTATCTGAAGATGTCGAAATAGTAGTGACTGTGTCACTTTGAGAGGGTGTTGGTGATGCCATTGTGTTCAACTGGAAAAAAAAACAAACAGAACAAAACAATTAATGTAGTCAGCATTATAATTAGTGAAAACATTTATTAACAGAACATTACAAACTATAGATGGGATGATAGAAATGAAATTTGGCTTTATCTCCAATACCTTGTAACAGTCTTTCTGCTTCCCACACAAACACACAAAAACCTAAAACATTTTTGATGATATAACAGGCTAGGTTAAGTGTGACAGACGTGGCTAAGGACACTTGGGCTCAACAAAGATGCCATTCCCAATTAAAATACAAAACAATGAGCCAATGACAACTATATTAGCTGATGCTGTATAGATTTACAAAAATGGTGAATGACTAATGAAACACTAATTAAACATACATAATTTAAGAAAGAACTAGATCATTATCACTTTTGGTGACACTGGCATTCTATTTCTTGGAAAAGCACTTGTACTGCTTTTAAATGATGTTAAAAGGTAGGGAGATTCATTTTTTTCCCTTTGCATTATAAAGTATTAAGTATTATAAAGTATTTTGCATTGGCATGCATTCTTAACCTGTAAATGTTTTTAAACAATAAAAATGAAGAGACCACAAAGATCTAAACAACTTACAGTTTCAAATGCTTTAAAATATACATTTTGTTTGATTCTTAATTTTCCTAGCAGCCTTAGTTTATTACTGGAATTAAAGCATATACACTTTTAAATGCTTTACCAAGAAAACCAGATACACTAAAAAAATTTCCTACCAGGCTGGGTTTACTGCAGGAATCAAAGCAAACAAGTCATTTTATGCTGTTTTAATAAAGTCAACTGACAAGTTCATAGCACTGCCTTCTTTTTTGTTTCTAATGGCGTTGCCTTCTAACCATCTCCTAGTGTCTTTGTGCACAGAAAGGAGGTATGCCAGTCTGTTTGTTGTCTGCTTCCCACATGTGTGTGTTGCATGTGCGCACACAAGAGGATGGAGGGAGGCTAGGCAGGAAAGGAGGCAGTCTTAGCTGCAGGCAGGATGGTGCAGCTACATACATGGCCATATGATTTTGTCTGTGTGCACCATCTCCATGCACAACCCTTTACATTCTCATAATTCCCAACCTGTGGACCTACCTGGGTCAGTGCGAACACAAATGCACATAAGAGATATTTAAAGTAAAAACAGGGGGAAAGCAGTGAATATCTGCTTCTGGCTATTTAAACCAGTTTAAAAGAGGCAATAAGTGAGCAGTAATCAAGTGCAGGGGCATTTTATTTTCAATTGTTTTAAAATGCTCAACAGAATAAATTCTGTTCACACAATGATCAACCGACTGCTGTGAATTCACAACAAGCAAATGACATTTTTATGCATGAAAACAATCTGCATGAATTTATTCTCAGATTATGCAAAATACATGCGCACACATTTACAGTTGATGTCAATGTCACAATTCAGTCTGTAAAATGTAAGCAACAAAGGTTTCCCTGCGTTTAAAAAAAATTAACAGGCCCTATGACACTTTTTTCAATGGCCGACTCTGATAAATGCCATCTCAAACAGAAGTGACTGACAACTTTTATTATGGTTTTGAGCCTATCTGCGGGAAGAACATTCAGCACAAAAATAGGACCAGCACCATAGAGAGTTATGGGCAGCTACTACACTACTACACCAATGACACTGAATGCTGTATCAACTGGATAGGCTGCAGGGGCCTTGGATGAGTCACCCTGCAGCACCTTCCACAAGCACCCTAATCGTCTGACTCAGAAAGAACCTGGCTGATGCCTGTGCAATATGCAGTAAATGCACACGCACCCCACAAACTGCTTTATAAATAACATTATCTTTTCCTTTCGCCTGAAATACTGCTTGGAAAAAACTTAAATGTTTATTTAAACCTAAATGTCTTTTAAATGTTTTCTTCACAAGTGTCATTGGTCTACGATGTATTTCTAGTTTAATCTGACAGCAGAACTTGTGAAAAAGCTATATGTTATAACTTACATATAACTTACATATGTTATAAACATTTCATTATCACAACTGCTCTCATTAATAACTTGTGCAAAATGTCTGTAACAAGCAAAACACAAAGAAACATATAAAGCAAGTTAATTACAATATTGATCGTTTTTAACACTTATGCCATACTGCATAAAACAGGAAATATTCTGCTCAAATAAATCTTTTAAAAGTGTGAAACAGTTCTGTTCAATGGCTGAAACTTAATATTTCAATATACTTCAGAGTCGTCTTTCTCAAGGTGAAATGGCGATCTTGAGTTTTTGCCTATAATGTTCCCAAGATGTATCCCTTTTTCTCATAGTCTTTAAGTCGCAAATGCTGTTACCTAACATTGAAACCCATTTCATTAAAACAAAGAAACCCAGCAGAATCTTGACTTGTATCTTAAGAACACAAAATATTTGCTCTTGAAATAAGTCAAATACAATAATCTGAATAGCTTTTTTAAATATTAAAGAATTAATTTACCTGTTTTTCTGCAAACCAAAGAGTCATAGCAGATCCTAAGAAAATAAAAGTTTAGGCCCAAACTATACAGCGGCGCTATGGCTAGAGATTACTTTCCACTGGGCTACTGATTGTTTCAATCTACATGCCCGCCCACTGCCTTTCGTTGGTCCCCATCACCTGTTAAGATTACATCACAAAGAGAGTGACCTCTGGCTAAACCCTGACCTTGCCTTGAGATTACCACCCCACTCTTTCCTTGGTGGACACTGCCACCTTGGTAGCCCAGCTTGTTGTTTGGAAAACCTTTGAGATAAGCTTTACTGAGTAGTAAAATCAGCAACTATTTGAAGATAATCCGTTGGTAAAATAACACAGCTATGAAGCAAAAATCAAAGATACTCTTGATCCACTCAAAATCTAAGTTCATGAATGTCACTGGTTGATGCAAAGAAGAAAAGACCCTGGAGAGAGATGCATAGCTGACTGAATGTTTACTTGAGAAAGGGAATACAATTTTAGTTAATTTCATTATTTTCATACAACCACGAAAAGATGTTACTGGAAAACATGTGCACGAAGGAATCTAAAGGCTGCCCCAGTATAACAGCATCCATTTTCAGTTTACATCATCTGCTGACTAGATCCTGAAACAGCAACATGCATCCACGCGTCTAGACATGCCTGTCTGTCTGAACCTTTCAACAGTTTAAAGCGGCCTGTAGATAAAAGCATTGTCGACTTGTTTCGAATATTCCGCCCCACGTGGTCTCAGGACGTGTATGCATTTGCGCAGGCACTTTTTCCTACATTTATGTCGCTGCTTTTGTGATTTTTGCATGTAACTTATACATTTGTTCATGATGCTGAGTCTTTAGATTATCGCACCCCACTCTCTCTCTCACACTATGCCTCGAGCCAATGCCTTTCAAGGCCGTCAGCTTATCAAGGACGTAAGGCGTGAGTCACAGAGAAGCGGGTTGCCATGGCTCTGCTGCCCCTTACTGAGTTATCGCTGGGTCATTTCACTGTTCCATCCAGCGCAACGAGCTGTGCGACTATTCCATTGTGAACTGCTCAACCCCAAGCCCTATCTCTGGTGGCTGGGGGGAGCACTGATCCACTAGCGTTTGTTAGTACCGAGGACGTAAACAAAGTCAACCACCTTCTATACCCCTTAAAAACCCTTGTCGACAATTTTTGACCTCATACTTTGCGACAAAAATAAATCCCGTTGGCAACTATTATCAGAACATTAAGCTGAATACTAATAAACCAACATGAAAGGAAAGAAACCGCTTGTATAGGTTTGCTTTACCAAATAATAAAAGACTGCAGATTAAGTTCAAAGTTACAAAGTTGAAGTTCACATCCATTATGCCTACCCATCATAAAATCCATTCACATCTGTTACAACACAGAATGGCTCTCAGTTACAAAGTACCTTTACTAAAACCAATGCTCATTAAAACAAATATATTAGAAAGCGCGATAAATACGCAATAAGCTAAACAAAACAGCTTCCTTTCTTGCCAGAAATAGCCATCACAGCACCCAGAGTAATAAACTATACAGAAAATTCCAACCAGAAGACTTCTGAATTATTGTCAATAGCAGCAATAAATAAAAATGCTGATATTCTCAGTGAAATGCCAGGGAACATTTACAAAGCGCAATTATGCAGGTGACTTTACTTTAAGGACCTCCCAGAAAAACATTTGACAAAACTGGCGGCACTAAATCAGAGTTTGGGGAAGAAGTCTGAATTTACTCATCTAGGCAAGATGTTAGATTAAAGGAGTGGAATTTTTGACCCCATTCTCAATCAAGAGTTCTTGTGAAACCTGTGTTGACACTGACAGTACAAATATCAGGCAGGGGTGTTCTATCTCAGCAGGCAGGGGTGTTCTATCTCAGCAGGCAAGGCTGACCTCCTGCTGCTTTATGGTCAAAAGTTGAGGTGAAAAAGACCAAATAACAGCTCTGGCTTAGATCGGTTCATTAACTGCATTTAACCCAAGTAACAAGGTCCAGTTCTTGTCACAATATTCATGCATATTCTTATAGGCAGGCTGAGTCTTGACCCACTTTGCCACTTACTTCTTTCCATGAATTTTGCTTTTCTTACCACCTAAAGTTTGATGAAATTTTACAAGATATTAAAATGTACCACCTAATGCATACATGCAGATATACTTGAAAACTTTTTGAAGTTTATTTTTATATTTTTAGTAACAGGAAATTTAAATAGGTAAAAATTAATTTTAAATTTTATTTTTAAAATGTCATATTTAAATACATATGAACAGGAATTTTTTATGATGATTCATAAAAATATTTCTTTCAACAACTTTTGTTGCCTATTACAACTCATAAGTCTTGAATATCATCTAGTAATATTTAGCATCATCTGTGCAACCTGATGCACGAAGAGGATTAGACAGATAGATGAATAAGCATCCTAAGCCATCAAAATTGTTTTTAAACTTGGGAATTCTTACTTGCTGTGAAAGATTAGTGTAAAAATATTACCATAGGGATGGTTTAAAATTGCTGAAATTAACAGTGAGCATATATATATATACACGATTTAATACTAACTTGATTTGCAAGTTATGATTGCATATGGTACTGGCAAGAACAGTGGGTAACAATTAATCATGATCAATCCTCTATATGGTGTTAAATCTATGCAACTTTAGTTTGTAGCCATAAAAACTGTAGGACAATTTAAGTTTTGTAAAAAGTATATTATACTATAAAGGCATTAAACTCCCTTTAATGACAATAGTTGGAATTTAATTCTATGTTCTGAAGGATTCACTAAACAATCAGAGCACCGGAAACATGATAGGTCAGTGCTTTTATTTTTAAAGCAGAGGGAGATGTCCTCTGACAGGTGACTTTGTTAATAATAGGACTTGGTTCTGCCATGCTGCTTCCCAAAAATAAAATAAGCCACACGCAAAATCAATGATATGAAGTCATGAAGCAAGGTAAAATAAGAAAGAAAAAAGGGGAAGCGTCTACCTGTTACAGTCAGCTTTTGCTTCAATAGCTTTTAGTCAATGGAGCATGAGAAAGAACCACCTCTCTAACCTTTAACATATAACAGGCTAACCCAAATCAAAATATAAAAAAAATTAAGCTAAAGTTATTGACAGATTAACTAAACATTTTCACAATGATTTTGTAATAAACAGCACAGGTAGGTATCTCCCTTAAGTAGGCATCAATGAAGGCTACAGCCAATGCAAGAGCTCTTAGCTCATGACACCAGTGCTTTGCCATAACAAATTTATTTTTGGGATGTCATGGAAAATGTGCCCTTAATCTCTTCCCAAATGCAAGTAAGAAAAGCCAAGCCCATTGTACAAATTTGCATTATTTGGGAGTAATGTATGCATTACCATTCTAAACATGTTCTCTTTACAATTAAATCATGTTTACTCCTTCTGAGGAAAAAAAAAGATGTTAGGTTGCTATTTGATTGGTGTAAGTAAACGATTTTTCAACATTTTTTGGGGAAAAAAGTTTGGAACTAAATTTTAGGGACAAAGTGTTGTACAAACTGAATTGAATTTAGGGTTAAAACAGAAAAAAAAATGCATGCAAGTTGTGTTTCAACACTTAATCAATTAGCCAGCATTCTTTATGGTATGATGCTTAAAACTACAATAAACAATCTATCCTGAAAAAAGAAAAATGGCTTGTCTGTTTTCACACAAATATCCTGGTTCTTTTGAATGATCAAAGGTGCTTTAAAATGGCAGCCTGTATATCAAACAATAATTCAATAATCCCACTAACCACGGTTACAAGCAGAGACCTCCAGTAAATGAAAGTCTATGGTTACAAGGCCTAACCTGGAATAAAATCTTTCAGGCTTTTAAGATGGCACAACTGCACAAAATAGGTAACAGACCAAAATTTAACAACGGTTTTAAGCATGAAAATTACGTATAGCCTTATCAAAATTTTCAAGATGTTATTAGTAGTGCACATCAAGGGAGTCTGTTCTCTGGTACTTTAAGTCTACACTGTGTCAGACCACTGCTGCATTTACTGTAAATTGCACTAATATTTTTCACAAGCTTTTTTTTAAAACAGACCTTACAATTTACACTGTCTTCCTACTTACAATTAAAGTCTAGGCAAACTTTTGCTCAAAATGGACTTTAAGACTGTTTAAAATAAAGGATGGTTACATAGCAACAGTTGATAAGTTTATTACCAATGTGATAAAAGTGCTACTAATAGAACATATGTATAGCAGTTTTACCATCAAAAATTCTCAGACAAAATAACATATATCATATTACAGACTAGCAGTGATTTGGTGGCAATGATTTATATATATATTCTTGCCACTATCATCTGTCTTGTTCTGTCTGTCGTTCTATTATCAAATTCTCACTTGTGTTAATTCATGTACGCAGTATATTATCATCCCTTTTTAAGTAGTCTCAAGTAAACATTAAGTCAGCGCTAAAAGTGATACAAGAATAAAAATACTTACGACTTCTAAACAATTCTAAAGCAATAATTTATAATGTAAATTTTTTTATATATACTGTGACAATCCTGTTGCGCTAATTAGTACCTACTCATACATCAATATCTCTGATGTACAACATGACGATGAATAAGCAGCGACAAAACTTGAAAACACACTGTTAACTCTAGCTTTTATGAAACGATCAGCTGGCGCGATACACCAGCTGGGCGATCCCGAACGACTTTTCTTTGTTCGCGATTAGGAAACATACATGAACGGTCGTAAGCTGAGTACCAGATACGTAGATAAGCAGCAAATGTACACTCTTGCAATACGTAGAAAAGTAGTTAGAAACTTACTTTGTTGTTATTTTGGTGTTCTGGCCGATCTTGACAGAAAAAAATGATTGTCGGAGACAAAGTATTTGTTAAGTCATGCCGACAGTCTGGTATCGTGCCTATTTTTAGTGCGTAGCGAAACCCACTTCCATTCTAGGCTATGAACACCATCTCATAAATGCAGACATGACTAGGCTTGACAGATATTGTGCGATCGTTGACAACAAATCAGGGATCAACTTCGTTCACGATCGAGACAACTAGGAGAGAGTCGTGAAAATACACGGCCTGATAAAGGCAACTGACAAAAGCAGACGGCCCGACTGAAACAGACATGACCTTCGTACCAGCCAATCGGATCAGTGACTGTGCGATGTTCCGAGCGCACTGTCTGGATGCCTTGAAAACAAAGTAAATATGGTGCAACAAAGACAACCGACACTAAATCTGAGCACATTTGAATATCGGAGTGCCTCCTTACATCAACCGTAACCGTTATGATATGTTTCATTCAAGATCGAGAAAATTTTCTTTGTTGAGTCACGCTGTCTGGGGGGAAAACAAACGCTTTTTCAGCACAATAAGTAAAAAAAAAAATCAAACAAAAGCGATTAGAGTGCGAAGAAACGAAATAGTCGATCAACAAATCCCTGACAGACCTATTTGACAGGAAGCAACTCTCAGATTTAATTGCACGGTACTTACTCTTTGTTAGCTTCGTGCACAAAATGGGTAGACATGTGCTTCAGTATCCCGCCATGACAAAAGATTCGGGCCTCGCTATGGTTGTGAATATCTGGTAGAGGTAATTAGGATCGCAGCGCCGCCTAGTGGAAATCGCCGCGCTATGATGTCAGCTTCTGGTTTGGCGGCCGAGCAGACGGTTGACGAGCTTTAGCGGCCTCGTTGACGCGGAAGTGTAGGGCAGGTAGTGTGAGTCGGCGAGATGTTTCACCGCATGTGACTCATCAATACTCATCTGTCGAATGCATTAAGATGCATAAAAAATTCCAGCTCCTTAGTGTAAAATCCATTCTCGCTCCACTGCGGTTTTTGTTTTTGGTTCCATCCTTAACAGGCTGTAACCATCGTGCTGTAAGTGATCAAATGATTCGACGATTTAAGAGTATATATACATATACTACAGGACATCTATATAAGTGACTAACATGCCTAGACACCTTTTTACAAGCAGGCGATAGAATATTTCATACGAGGGTTGGAAGTGTCGACAAAGCGTAGAATACGTCAGAAAAAATATCACTTTATATCATTCCAGACAGCTGTAGCATAAAGGATCAAAGTATAGTTCGATTAAGTATGATATCGATTTGGTGAAATTACGAGGTATTTTGAATCTCATCCCATTACTCACTTTATTAATGTTTAGACTGCAAGATTTAACCCATTTTCCTGTCTGGCTGAATGTACTCATACTAAATCAAAGTTTATGTATCTAACTTTTCAATCATAAGATAATTTTAAAAGTTAATAATACCTGTCCATCAAAATGATCGATCTGCTGTCTTTGCTATTTTTAATCGTTCATTTAAAAAAAATTGTCTTCATAAAGAAAGAATGCAAGTTTTACTGAATTACGCGTATACTTGCAGCGCAGTTTTTGAAGATACAGTTCCTCTGCCAGCATCAGCAGCAAAAGCTAGAGCAGCGCGCACCAAATGCAGTACGTGTCGCTGTCGTCGCTCTTTGTACCCGACCTTCCGCTGAAGCGGCATGCAAAGCAAAGAAACTCCTGGCATGGGTCATATAGATTAGTATGCTAGACAGTTTTTCGCAGCACTTTGGGCCAGCTGTTTGGTGCGTCATCTGCTCTTGCGGATCGGTGTGAGCAAATGTAAACGGTCATGTAGTTCAGTATTCTTACGTGCAGTTTTCTTCAGACGAATCTTTCACCAGACAGAAAAAAATGTCAGTGAAATATCACAGATTTTAAAAACTACTTAACCACGGAAGTGTGCACGTACTAGAACACAGTATGCTCACGCGCGCGCACACACACAGATGCATACATCCGCTAGACTGACAGATTGTAAGGGGTAAAGCGCCTACAATCTATATAAAAATCCACATTTAATATTAGTCAACACAATTATGCCAGAAATTTAAACCAGCTCGAGAAAGTGTACTTTCTAAAACTAAAAAATAAATTGTATGTGTTGTGTCACATCTATGTTAGTAACCAGTTTCCGGAGCTGTTCCTGATATTTAGAAATTTCGCACATTGTACCTGTCCCTAAAGTCACTAGGCCCAGTCAACCCAACGACTTTAGACCAGTCAATCTTACCTCAATCATCATGAAAAAAATTGTAAGGAGAGAGGTTATGACTGCTGTTGATTCACCTCTTGACCCGCTGCAGTTTGCATACAGAGCTGGAAGAGGTGTCGATAATACTACATTGTTTATAATAAATACTCTGAACAAACATCTGGAGAAACCCAGAGTTCATGCCAGGCTTCTCTTCGCTGATTTTTCTTCTGCTTTTAACTCTGTGAAACCTCACTTTTTGGCGGATAGTCTAGTTTCAGACTTCCATCTGTCTCACCAACTCTCTGGGTCCTTGACTTTTTAACAAACAGGCAGCAGAGAGTTTCTGTTAACGATCTTCTCTCAGATCCTGTTGTCACCTGTACAGGTTCCCATCAAGGCTGCTGCTTGTCTCGACTACTGTTCATATTGTATACTAACAGTTGTAGAAGCACTATGGATAGAAGATTTCTTGTAAAATCTGTTGATGGGACTGCCTTGCTGTGTCTCTTTTGTATAATAGTCAACAAGATCATAGTGGCGCTCTTCCTGACTTTGGTCGCTCGTGTGACGAACACTTTCTTGTCTTGAATGCCTAAGGACTTTCGGACGAACAGGCCTGAGGTAGTCATCAGTATTATTCATGATGATGTTATCGAGGTAGTCGTCTCTTACAAATATCTATAGGTACTATCCTTGATAGCAAGCTTAAATGGGACATCAACACTGACATGAGCCTCCGTAAAAGCCAATAGCTTCTGTACCTCCTGTGGAAACTCAGATCTTTCTCTGTCACCTCTGTCATCCTCACTCAGTTCTATCAGTCCTTCATTGAAAGTCACATCACTTTTACATCTCTTGGTTCCACAGCCTCTCCTAAGGGTACAGGAACAGTCTGTCTCCCTTGTTAATATCTGTTCCAAGATCACCGGAACCAGGTAGGGGACTTGGCAGCCTTTTGTCATCAGCAAATCCTCTGTATTTCTGACCATGTGTTGGCATGTTAGTTTTCACTCTTACTATTTCTGACCATGTGTTGGCATGTGAGTTTTCACTCTTGCGGTCTGGCTGTAAGCACGCGATGCCTGTCTGCAGACCCAATCGTCACCGCAACTCATTCACTCCACGTGCATTTGATAAACTCTACTGGCCTTCATCTTGTATCAGGCTGAGGTGGCCTGCTGTTGTTGGGAATGTGTGTGTGTGGGGGAAGAGAATGTGTGTCAGAGAGACACTATTTCAAATGCAGATTTATCTCTTTTATATAATGTATATATTATTGCTAGTACGAGCACTATCTTGAATTACCCATGGGATCAATTAAGTTGCATTGTTCCTCGCAGAGAGTCAGGGAATTTTCCACGAAACAATCATTGTGCATTCGCAGAATGATCTTCTAAAGACAGTAATAGATAAACGGAAATTCGATTCTCTCTCTGTGTGTTGGAGCGATAGAGAGATCGATCCAGGTGTCCATAATAATCGATTGAATAATCGTTAGTCTAATATCATTACTGTGGTAGCATGCTGCTATAATTTCATGTAAAAACCAAACCTACTTCTGTCACAAATCTGCCAACACAACATCGTTACATTCACACTGCCACGTACTCTTCCGGTTTCAAGTTCACGTTGTCTAACACATTTAAAGCTTGGCAGTATGGTACATACACCAGCAGTCGTTTTTAAACACCCTGTTTCCATCAGTTTTACAGTGCTGCTTTTTTCTGTCTCTCTCCATACGCAATAACAAAGAATCGATAGCGAGGCGAGGTCTTTTATCAGGCGGTTCTTTAGACACACAGCTGTTGTCCTTTACACGCTCTTTGCCGGTGGCCCCTCGATCTCCTCCCCCAGTCCCCCCATCACCTTTCCTCAGTTCACTACTCCATGACTACTCAACACACGCCAAACACTCTAATCAATTACTCAAAAAACTCAACAGGGCTCGTCTTGCATGTCATACTACTTTTATCTCTCTGTTCGCAAGATGACACCGTAATAGATCATGCGGAATGGGAAAGGGGCTCACGTGACTGCACAGTAGGCGGGGCAGTGACTAATTACTTCAGAAAAGACATAGTCTTTAATCTTGTACGTATGATCAAAATCCAAGTTGTTCAAGCTGCTGAAATATATGTTCGGAAACCGATTAAAATAATTTCATTTGGCCTAGCGCATTGTTTTCTAGGATTCAGACTTTAATTCGCATTGAATGACGTGACTAGCTTTGTTTATTAGTTCGGATGCCCACACCGCACGCCAATGAGCAAGAGGCCAAAAGAAAAGGCATTAATCATAGAAGAAATTACCGAGGAAGTTCAAGCAGAATACGGAAAATACTCAAAAAGATGACGAGCAGTTGAACGTTAGAAAGATCATGAACTGGAAAGATCGAGTGGTCCGCAAGAAAAACTCATGTAACGTGCGACAGCAGTCACAGTTACTCGAAGTCGCTCTCGATTCACACACTTCGGTACCAGAACAAAGAAACTGCCAGCTCACACGTCTGCCAACCTTCCTTTCACTGTGTTCACGCACCCAATGTGTTTCCCCTCCCTCCCCCGGCTATGCTGGTATTAGGTGCCGCCATGCCAAACGTCTTGGCGAGCCGAATCACGTGACTTTGGGTTTTCCCAGCCGAAATTCGTCTGCTCGTCTGCCCCGCGATGCGGCCTGCACTTGACTGCACTTATTTCAGACACACAAAGGACCAGCAGTCAGCAGCTGAGACTGGCACTACAAGACCTCGTTAAAAGAATATTTCCGGAACACATGAGAGCAGTATAGGCTGTTAAGTATGGATCGCTGGTTCTGTTAATTTGACCATTTGCTGCTGTCCGCAACTACGCAGGAGGCTCATTTATGTCTTTCCTGGCCTACCACGAAATCACTCCAGCTGGCAAATAAGCTGAGGACTTACTGAATAATAATAATAAAAAAAAAACTGCAGGGGTCAGCAACTGCGTTGGGGGTATGTTTCAAACTGGCTAAGCTGGCAACATAAACAGAAAAAAAAAAAATACACCAAAACTGAAAATCAGAGGGCACACATTCCTCAGTTATCTCATGTCACCACAGCACTTTGGCCCGCGCTTTTCTGCACGAGGAGCCAGAGCACAAAAAACAGTGAAATGGATCTGCAAAATGAACTGCAGTGAATAAACCGCACATTCCTAGCACTCGCTGAAACCAGCAAAAAGATTGACTACCTTTTCTGGAAATTGTGCCACGTACAAAACAGCAACTGATAAGCAAGCGTACATGGTGACACACGCACATGTATTACTTCCCGATCACATGGTGAGTGGCATCAGTTACACATCAGTATTTCATATTTAATGGTCGGTAACAGCTTTGCATGTGTTCCTAACACAGCAAGAATATCGACTGGGTAATAAAAACATCTAGAACACGTTTACTACATCTATCTGTGTGTGTGTTGCATGCACACAATCACGCATACCATCAACATCCATACGCTGTAGTTTCACAGGTCCTTTACCCCAGTAATTAAAAAAAAATCATTTGCAGTCGTAGCGGTCTTTAACTCTATCCCTTCCCACCACGATCACTACCCACCTCCCAACTTCTCCTTGTCCGACCCTTTTCCTTGCTGAAAGCGGGGAGAGGAGTGGGGAAGTCTTCTTCCATTTGATCGTTTCGGATTGCCAGCTTAGTAACTGTTCACCTCTTTAGCGGAGAAATTCCAAATTTATCACCTTGCGTCCCTGGCCAAACCCAGTTTATAAGTGTGACTAGCGAACGCGGGAGTGGGTTGAGGGTGGAGGGGAGCGTGGTGCAGTTATGGGTCATCTCTGAGGCATTGGGTTTCCCTCGTTGGTCATTGAGCAAGGGCGAGGCGCTACAGGACAAAAACATCTACTGACAAAGACATTAGTCACTGTGATGTACTACATCTATCGGTGGCAGAGTGACGGCTTCAGCACTAGAAAAGGTGTAAGTATAAGTGGTTAATTAAAAAAATATATAAGAAGAATGATGTTGGAATGTGTTCACGTGTACGTGTAGGGTGTGTGTGTTGGGGAGGGGAGGGGAGAATTAGTTGCTGTTTGGCTTAATTGTTGTGTGTGTGACTTGACAGTCGCAATTTGCAAGTTAGGAAAGTCAACCTTCTTTAGAAAAGGCAGATTACTGAGTTTCATCCGAGGTTTTTCACTCCTCGCCCGCTAACACGGGGATCACCTCGAGACGGTTTTGACAGCATCTGCTGTGTCGAGTGTGTAAGTAGATGAGTCCAAGCATTAGGAAGGATAAAAGCCATTCCCACCGTTGTTTTAATTCTTTTAAACACGATGGATATACGCGCACTCGGATTATGAGCTTTTGATGTTTCATTTCAGAATTCAGACGAGAATTTGTATTCCGACCAGGTGTAGCACACATGGAAGAAGAGTGAAAGGAAGGGAGAAAAAGCAAGCGATCGAGAAAGAGACAGAAGAAATAAAACAAGAAAATCCTCCATCTGTCAGTCATAAAGAAGGGATTCACACAAACAGAAAAACATCCATCAGATTTAAAAGAAGCGATTTACGCATTTCCCTTACACATGTGTGTGTACATGTAGTGCATTCGGGACGCATTCAAGCTTCGTGCGCAAGGCACAGATGAAGGGATCTACACACATATACTTGTGGTATGAGGGCAGAGGGTGAGGAGGAGGAGATTTTGTTTCATCGCGGTTGCATTTTAACGTCAGCATAATTAGCACCAGCTCCTCCGTTCACTTGTCTCAAGTTCAGGATGAGAGGAGGGATGTGCTTAGGGCTGCTGGGTTAGCCTCCTACCACGTAGAAAGAGGACGGGGACGCCAATGGTTTGAAAGAAGAGTAACGATGAAATCTCGTCGAAGTCCGTAGTCCGACGAAGTCCTGGGCAAAACCCAAACAAGTAAAAATGGCAGCTTGGAATGTTCAGGCAATGTGTGAAACTGCAAGTTTGTGAAGGTAATGACCAGATCCAGTGTAAAGACATAGCTATTCCTTGAATCAGTAAAATGAGATAACTCAAGAATCCTGAGCATCAGTTCTGGAGACATAGTGTGTTAGTCGGGGCGTAAAGATGTTCAACCTCAAGAAGGAGGAGGGATCGTTATGGACAAAAAGGCGAAGAAGAATTTGTTAGGATGGAAGAGGTGAGAACTAGCCATAGAAGACACAGGCACATAGTAAACATGGGCACATCAGGTAAAAAAGAAAAAGAAGAGACACTGGACGTGTTTCGGGCTTAGGATTTCTAGGTAGGGGCAATCAGACAGACATAAAAAAAAGAGGGAGCACGCTGAGAATCACAATGGATGCAATAAAAGAAGGCCCCACCACAAAAAGATGATATGTTCGTAAAGGGAAATACATGCAATAAGTGGGGTACTTTTTTGACACACTTAAAGTATACATACATACCGGAAGGGAAGGTGCACCTTGAGCACATACATGAAAAGAAATGACTTGTCCTCTGCTGCCAAGAGTTGCTGCACAGCAGCACAGGAAGGCAACACGTCATACCTTTCAAGCTAATGGCACTTGTGGCTCAAAGATGCTGCTGCCTCATTAGAGAGCGAGATTTATTTTTCCTTTTCTTTGCGACGAACTGACACCATGGCTGGAGAAAGCTAAATGAACAACGAGGTTCAACATGAGCAAATCGACATATCCATACAAAGAGTACACACTCGCAATCACATTTACCAAATAATTTACGAAAGCCAAGATCGCGCACGGGCATGTCTGTGTGTTTAGACAGACAGAATGACAGACACGACGACAATGGCTGTCATCTGATGGCAAACAACACTTGCTATTTTTTTTTAAAAAGTCCATGACCAGATGTAAACTTTATAGTTCAAAAGACACTGAGCAGTCTATAAATGTACAGCTGTTCTCATGGGAAAAGCCGATAACTGCTGTTTTAAATTACGAGTATTGTTTCCTTTTCCTGGAAAAAACCTCCCTGAAGCTAAAGTGAAAACGTAAAACCTAAGCAGTCTGTGAATGTTAGAACATGAAATTTAAGTGATTTGAGGTTATTTTGTAATCTTTATGTTATCCTGCCTAAGTGGAGAGATTTGTCAGCCGTTCCCACAATCAGTAGTACACACAGACCACCAAACCACTCTCCAGTTGGTAGTAGTCAAGGGGTTTATGTATATGTATCTATTTTTTTCCATGATGTGCAGTACCAGGCAATATGAAGATACTTACCCCATACATAGTCCCACTGTTTATCCCATACATCAGGGGTGTGCAACGTACGACCCGCGGACGCCTTTGGAATGGTGTTAGGTGTACCTGTTTTCATAGTTGATTTTTTGTTTGTTTAATCTATGTTAATGTGACTGAAATTTATTTTATCAAATACTACTTAGTGTTAGAAACTGGCATGCAATAATTTTATGAGACATACAAAACACAAAAGTAGCAAACAATGCTGCTGACATGTCTGACGGAGTCGCAAGAAACATTGGCGGCAATCGGTTTAACAACATCTTAAGACCATTGTTTACCGGTGTTGTGATAGCGCAGGGACAGGAATGCGTCATCGGTAGATAACAGATGGGTTTCGGGCTTAGAGTGTTTAGGTAGCCCCCTACCACCCAAAGAAAACTCCGATCCTAGTCATATTATCATGGGGTTAGACTTCCACTGACCACTTGACCTTTGGCTCTGCTTGGACTGATTAGTCAGCGGGAGGAAGACTAAAGATGCACATGTCAAAAGCTCTTTCTGGAACTTGTTTATAAAAAAAAAAAAAAAACCCACCTGGCTCTCGTTCTTTTTAACTTTTTACTCCGACATAGCCAGACAAGCAACAATTACGGTCTCACATGATGGGGAAGGTCGAGAGGCGAACTAAAGGGAGGATGTTAGCTTGTATTTAGATTGTAGAAATATAGGTGAAGGTTAACGAGCGATCGTTTATGTTCAATTGTTTGTATTGTAATTAATAAAGCATTGTTGTAGAAAGAACAGTTTAGGGATTATGAATTACAAGGTATTGTCTTGTGTCATTTATCCACTGCAGTCTTGTCTCCCTTCGTTTCCATTCCTTATTCTTTACTTTATCCTTCCGCTGTCTTATGTAACAAAGGCACACTGTTCCTAATTATCGGAAAAAGGGGACAATCACTTCTGTAACTTTTCCCTCATGCTGGACATAAAGCTGTGTGAACTAATTTCCGGCGAAGTATCGAGTTTTCAAAGAACACAATATGAAACCGGCATTTTAGTATACAACCCATTATTGCGGTGAACTTTCCTAAGAAGTTAGGGCGAAAAAGTCACGACAATAGGTGGAACAGCTGAAAGAGCAACAAAACATTTTTGCCAAACAAAGCAAACCCCAACAGGCGGCAGCAAAAGCAAGTTTTATTGTGGCATATAATATTGCAAAAGAGAATAGGACGTTCTCCGACAGCGAGTTTCTTAAAAAGAAATGTATGCTTCATGAAATCCATATTGAGGGTCCTGAGAATAAAATGGAGTTTGAGAATATCAGATTATCCAGAAAAACAGGGACACGCCGAATAGAGGATATAGAACACGATTTGTTGAAACAGTTGATGCTAAAGTCTGAGCAGTTTAACTGGTATTCTCTTGCTCTGGATGAAACTGCTACTGCACAGCTGCTTGATGTTTTGTTGTTGTTTTTTTTTTTTAATCCGTGGTGTTGACGATGACTTCTGTTTAATACAAAAACTACTTTGGATGAAATCAATGAAAGACGCTACGACAGGTGACGATTTGATTATGAAAGTAAAAGTTGCATCGAGAAACGTAAGATTCCACGATGAGAACTGAAAAGTGTTACTTATGATGGCTCTCATTTCTGAGATTTCAGAAAATTGAAAAGCAAGTTGAAAATATTGTCAAATTCTTTTACCGTGGTAGTCTGCCACTTAAGCTTTTTAATTTACAGTGCAGCACAGTCTTAAAAGTTGCTCTTAATTCCGCAAATGTTGTCTAGTTCTTCAAATCGCAAAGAGAACTTGAAGAATTTGCCACAGGAATAGTACTGATTGGATCGATGTATATGTGGAAACCGACTTTTGATCATGAAGTAAAGTAACAAACACCATTACAAACGCATCTTTAAATCCCATTTCCCTCTGATTCGTTGTGCAGTCACTTGGCACTGTTTTTTTTTTTTTTTTTTTGGTATGTTACCAGCCCGCCGCACAGTTTAGGAGGGTAAGACCGGCCCCCAAAAGAAAACTTGCCCTCTCCGGCCATCACGCAAAACATAAATTCCTCAACAAAAGGGGACAAAATCCCAGGATAAAAGCGGAAATAAACCCCAATCGGGTAAAACATCGCTATAACACGAATTAATGTGACAGTCTGGAAAATAAAATAAACCAGAAGGCATTAAAAGCATGATAAAATTACCTTCATGAATAATGTATAATTAATTACAAACCTTAACATCCTGTCGCCAATAGCAACAGATGAATCAAATGTCATGGGAAAAAATGACTTAATAGCACTCTATGGTGTAGAGTGTAGACTGTAGACGATGAAGCTGTAACACGCATCATACTTTTTTCGTTTGTTTGAGATCTCGGAAGAGAATAAATGATCGGAAGGAAAATATAAAGTCCAAGGTGTCAAGTTAACCTGAGTTCCAGTGTTAAAAAACAGTGATTGTGCGAACAACTCTGAAGTACAACACCTAATTAATATTCAATGTCTGAAACGAGGCACAAGGGTCTTTGTTCTTAGCAATCTTTCGAAAATATATTTCGGCAGCTCAGATTCAATAATAATAAAGTGAAAGGCATGTATGTGTGTGAGAGAGACCCTTGGAGGTACGAGTTTTTTCGAGACCTGGAGGCGCAAAGCGCACGGGTCGTTTTTTCTGTTATCTAGTGTCTGGGTTCACTAAGAGTCGTGCAAGGAAGCTCATTTATCTCCTTCTTTCATTCGCCTGGTCGCTGTCCAGGCGCATTAAGAAAGGAAAAAAAAAAAAACCAACAAAACAATTTGTTGTCTAGGTCAAAGCGTGCTTATAGAAGGATGACATTAGGTTGGAGTGCCAGGGAGGAGGTGGCCGGAGTCCACAGTGCAGTTGTTACTGTAGACACGGGATAGCTGGAAATATTGCTGTCCAACCCTTTTGTCTGAACGCCATTAACCGACAGTAAACACGACCACCACCCTAAAAAAAATATATAATGCTGGGTCAGAGAAACTAGGTTACTGTACATTTACTGTCGAGAGTTGAGGGTTTTGTGACTGCGAGCTAGACAGCCCAGTTGCACGCGTTCGTTTGAGGGAGAGAGAGAGAACGTGCTGTTTTCGTGTTCACTCAAGAACGCTGCAGGTAGAAAACGTTTTGTTCCAACTGAGAACGTTGACCTCGAAATCATTGTTTCATCCCTCCCTCACAACCAACAGCAACACGCACATGCACTCTCGCACGCTCACACTCCACATTACCAGTTCACGTGCAAACAAACTAGCACAGCATTTAATAAGTCATGTTTAAACTGAAACATTTTTTTTTATCTTCTTCATCCGTGATCGTGAGATCAGGCAACAGGTTGTAGGTCTGTCTTTGCAAAAAAAAAAAAAAAAAAAAGGAAAAAGAAGTGTCTAAAGACAACTCCAGCAAAGGCAGACGGATCGAACATGAATGGTCCTCAGGCGGCAGACAGATGAACTTTAATGCCATGGAGACTACAGGTCGAACTGTAAATGCGCATGTGTGAGATTGTACTCTGTCAGGCTGGCTGTGGGTTTGCGGAAAGCTCACATCTACAACAAGACCATAATATCCATGACAAAACCGAACCGCTCGTTTTGGAGTGACAACCTTAACTATCGACACATATTTTTATTTTTTTGTCTCCTCCCCAACACCCTTCACTAACATTATCGTCGCAAAATGGATGCCAGTGCATCTACTTATCATCCTCAAGCATCTTTTAAGGCCACCTTGTAAAAAAAAAAAAAGAAGGAAAAAAAGAAGGAAAATATTTTCCGATATAAATATTAAAGGTATCTAAACAAGTGTAAAGTCTCCGAGAAGTCAGTGATCTTTCGAAAGCTCAACATGCGCTTATCAGTGGCTTGCCTGCGATCTACAACACACATTCTCAGACGACAGTCACCAACTTTCTTCAATTTCAGAACTTTTATCGATTTAAAAAAATGTGATGACGTCATATATAGAAAGAATAAATGTCATGAAGCATCCACCCCGCAACAAGAATGCATCTACACAAAAATCAATTTTATTTTCTTCGCAGGGGGATGGGGGACCGGGGGAGTAGAACACAGCCGAAGAGTAAGATCAATTAAATTATCATAATTTATTAAATTAATTTAACTGAGGTGGTCTCAGGTTTCCACCACCCGTGAACGCACGTTTGTGTTAAAATAAACTTTAAAAAATGGAATCTCTTTGTGTTGTAAGTTTTATGTGAAAGTAAAGAAACCCTCTCTCACCCATCCACTCCCCCAAAATAACTTCATAGATTCCATCACACCCGAATTCCAACTTTTAAAAAAGGGGGAAGGAAGAGAGACTCTGTTATTGGTAGCATTCTCTCGTACATCATTGTCCACACACCCCCATTCCAACTTTTAAAGAAGAGGGAGGGGAGAGAGACTCATACCTCGTGGTCCATTCCTGCATGAACACGTTTCGTCTCAGTGTTCTTTGCCTTCTTATGCCATCGGGTCAGAGGGCGTGATTTTAAGCCCGGGTTATCTACAGAATACGCCCCCTCCTCCCTTGCCGAGAAAAGTGGGAGAAAAGACTTGAACGCTGGTCACAGGGTCAGAATTCGAATGCTGGTCAGCCAAGAAGACTCCCGCCGAAATGATGTCAGAGTGAAGTCACCCTCTGGACTTCCCTGTGCTGACCTCAGCGGCACCACCCTACCCTTCCAAAGCCTATTTTTATCTCCCATTACCCCCACTCTCCATTCCCACCAAAGAGGGCGAATCACGACTGTGACGGGCGGTGCTTAGCTTGTGGAGATCGATTATTATTATTTTTTTTTTAAGTTTGCTGTTTTTCGAGTTTACACAACGCTCAGCACCGAGGTTTGAGTTTATGAGACTTATAAAGCTCAACGATTCGATGAAAACAGTTCAAGGCGTTGGTTGACGCTGTGGTGCCCGTTATTCTTGGTTTCAACGGAATGCGTTTGTTCCGTTATCTACGTACGTCAATGGCAGTTTTGACCTCGTGGTACCAGTGCGTTTGGGGGTGCCTGCTTACAGTGGAGGACCTTTACCAGAAAGACATCCAGACCTACTGTCGTGCTGAGCCATTTCCCAAAATGGCAAGTGTGCTCGATGGGGAGGGGAAAAAAAGCAAAAAGCAGCTCTTTCTGGAACAGTCTAAATAAAGGCGAGTTACGCCCTCCCACAAGAACACTTAAATTTACTATTCTCCCCCTACTTTTTTTTTTCCTGTATAACTCTAGATGTCTGCTATGCCGGGTTTTCTACCTTACGTCCCCTTGCAGAAAACCAATTTATTGCACGCTGCTGCGACATGCAGACGTGCGCGACAATCAATATGTCTGCTCGTGCTGCATCATAGCCCCGATCCCCCCTTCCATCCTTCCCCCACCCACCCCGCGGCCCCGCCACAACCCGCCTGGCTGTTCAGTCATCCTTGGTTCCTCCCCTTCCCTCTTTCTTTACCCCTGTCCACCCCCTTCCCCAACAATTCCTCCCGTTCCTGAACCGGTGTTACGAACTCCGGAAAGGCCAAGGTCGGGTCAAAGTCTCTGGTTCACGTTTCATATAGAATACACAGGTCGCACCGGCTATAGGCATGCGCTTGTCAGCGACTACAGGAATGTGATGTAGGATTAAACTATCAAATCATGTAGGCTCATCGAAAACATTTAAAAAGAGATGTCTTGGAACATTCAAGAATGCTCAGCATTTCCACCGTTTCAAGATATGTCGCTGTAATGTAACACATCTAATGTAACACATCTACACACGCACATTAAAGTTAAACATAGGCATGCAACATTTTCATTAATGTCATCAGAAAAAAGTTGCTGTTAAAAATCAGATTAAGGTTAAACCAGAGATGAGCGACTTGTTTGTTTAATAGGTTAAAAGATGTTGAAGAAGATCACGCCAAGCAACATATTGTAATGCGGCCCAAACCAACAACAATATTTCATTACATGTATTACAATTGCGCAAACACCTATAGGTGCTAAGTTACACTCACCGACACCTGTCAAGAAGTGCGACACCTGCAGACTAGGTGACCTTGCCCCTGTTGTCTTGACGTCATTGCTCGCACGGTTGTAAGTTCGTTCCATAATCGCCAAGATATATGTTTGTAAACCCTATCACGTTTGTGAAAGAGATAGCTTTTAAATTCGATCATGCTTAGCAAAGCTTCAGTCATGCCTGCTGATTGTACGGATATGAATTCAATCATGCATTGTGACCGAGGCTTGTGGGGAAGTCAATCGTTCTTCTCAATCGAATCACGTGAGCGTTGGTTTGATCTTTAGTGATCTCTGAAATCCGGCCAGTTGTCGTGAAGCCGAAGGCGTTTCCTGTTCTTTGAATAAATGGTGTAAGCATTCATTCATTCCATACATTCATCTTTGTACCGGGTTTTCTTAGTCTCCTGCTTCTTTCACATGTCTATCACTGAGTTTGCCTGTTTTCGTATGTCTACCCTAGTTCCTTATTTTCTCGTTTTCTTTTAATTTCTTTTTTACTTTAGGGTAGAAAAAATAAAATGGAGAAACGTACCTTTGACAGTAGTCATAGCTCTGATACAGCATTTTCATTGAAATTTCAGTCTTGATTTATTATTATTGTTGTTGTTGGTAGTAATGGGTGTGACAAATATATCGGTATACCGTTACCAGCTTCTTCGCTTTAATAGAGATCAGCTAGCTTCCGTTTAAAAAAAGCAATTCATAGAGAGGGGACATCGAGAGTGAAGAGTGAAGACAGAATACCATACATTCCTCTGCGGCCACTCCCTTCTTTACTTTCAATATGCAGGCGAGGTTGTCAGGCAATGGCTTATAGCACTGCGTGGAGTTGTCAAAGCTCAAAAGATTTTCAACTGTTTTCTTTCGAAAGACATTGTGAACGCTGATTTAAAAAAAAGAACAATATCTCTTAAAAACATGAAGAAGATATTTTTGACAAGAGCTGCATCAGAATGATCCCAAACTCGCACAAAAGCACATTAAGTTGCCATGTTTTTCAGCCATACAAAAACAACTTGGGAAAGACCTCCTAAATATATGAAATGAAATTCTTTGACACTAGCAGACGGAATCAAGGATGCATAGAAAACCATTTTTCTGTAATATGAGATCAAGGAAGGTAGGGAGATGACCCACGACCTCGGTGTTTTTTCCTGCTTCACTTGATGGTAGATATTTTCATTACACAAAGTCTAAAAAGTACCTACATCGAAGACGGAGATAAGGTTCTTTTAATCGGTTCTTTTTCGCCGTGTCCGCAAGAAAAAAAAACCAACAAAAAAAACAAAACGAAAAATGTTTAATCTGCATCATTTAAAAAAGTATCTTAATTATGATTACAATTCCCTCTATTAATATTCTTTGGCGCTGTCATTCCTTTGTTTTCCTGAGTTTTGTTTTCTTTCTTACCTTCTTTTAACGGTGTTTACTTTTTTCTTTTACTTTCAACATCCTTCTGTCTCTCTCTCTCTTACACACACACACATATGAAGCCAATAGAGGCAGAAAATAATTGATGGAGAACGAACATGCAGCTGAAAGAAGCCCGTACTGTCATCAACGTATCTTTCTTGTCGTCCATTCGGCGATTTTTATTTCTTTGATGAACAAAGCATCACGCCCGACAGGGGGCTAAGGGACACAATCGAATGATTGCTAGGTATCTGAAGCCGTGCAGGGCCAGCCAGCAAGGACACGCCTTAAAATCGAGCTAGCTTGTGTTATAATTGTGTAAAAATTCACCTATTAAGAATGAGCGAGATTTGCATTCAGTTTCTGTTCTGTCGATGTGCTGTTCTTTGGGCGTGGTAGATAAACTTTCGCTCGATCTTTTTCTTTTCCTTTTGAAACCTGGAAACTGCAGATGTGTGCATGAATGATCGACCTCTTCGGCAAAGTCGCTAAAGGTTGACTTGAGTAGACAAAGAAAGAAAGACACCGATACCAGGACATTACGGTTTGGATAGGGTCCAACAAGTGTATTTTTCAACTATTCAGCACATTCCAAAAAGTGATTATTTCTAGAGTCGATCGTCCTCTGTAACCTGTTCAGCTATATGTCACGCTTGTCCACACATGCGCGCGCGCACACACCCAACCTACCATTGTATTTGTGAGATACTGTAACAAAGGATTAATTTCAGATTGACGACGACGACCATGATGATATATCTGCATTCAATTACATTACCACCTGTTCCCCAAAGGAAAATATTTACTTACTTTAATTTTATATATGGATCCATAACGGGAGGATACCGACACAGGCATTAGTTCCCCCAGTGTCCATCACACAAAATATCAGGGGACCAATCGACCTGACGAACCGGGACATGCGTCTCCATTACAGAATTAGGGAGGGAGAGATAATTATGAAAAGAGTTTAGCTGGGCACCTCGCTACCAGATACGTGGATGTCCCATCTACCCGATATACTGGCCTTTATTACATAGAAGGACATGGGGTGGATAAATAAGAAAAGGTCATAGAATAGAAAGGAAGGGAGAGAAGGTAACAATGGGTAAATTCCAAAAGATAATCTGTATCTCGCAAACAGTTCTTCCTTACAACAATACTTTGTGTATTCTACTGCAAATTGATAACATTAACCGAAGCTAAACTTAACCTAAATATCTACTTCTGTTTAGAAGTTATCATGGATTAAGATCGGCATTGTACATTCTCTCCTCTTCCCTACCGCTCACCTGTCGGCCCTCCTCACAATGTGTGATTGTTGTCACTACATCTCTGCTTCTGTCATTTACTGATATGTTTAGGCGTGCACCTAACAATCTTTTCGTAAACACTTCACTTCGGATAACAGAATCTTGTTTTTGGATAGCCTTATATACTATCTCTCTCTCGATCTCTCTTTGCTTGACTTGTCAGCCTGCTCTTGATTTTCTTCCCTTTTTGACATTTATTTCTATTATCGTCTTAGTTGCTGGCACGGCGTTAAAAACAAACAAACAAACAAACAAACAAATCAATTTCTATTATCGTAATTTGTATTTCCTCGTTGTTGTTTGATCTGATCATCTGCACTGCAACATGTGAGACGCGTGTAATGACTTCAATTGTATTGTTTGCTGCACTAAACAAATCATCATGGTCATCATCATCATCACTGTTGTTGTTTGAAAAGTACAGAAGCAGAAACTTATCAAGTGACTCAGACCGTATGCGTCAGTTTGTGTCGGTATGATGTCAGCCTCTAGCTGACCTTTGTGGTCGAAAGCGTTAATGAGATCCGTCTTGAAGAGCTGCAGCCGTTATTCCTCTAGAGAAAGGAAGAGCAATGAGTGGTGTGGAACAGCTGGCTGCGTCATCCAAACACTCACGACAGCCTGGACACAATCCCCTTTCACTGAGATGGGGCTGAGACTGAGACCAGTCAGTCGCCGCACTCTTAGTTTCATTTCTGGGGTTTAAATTCTCCACCGTTTGGTTGACTCAGATTGTAGAGATGGTAGCCTATAATAAATAATTATTTTGTGGTGGCCAAATGACTGTGAACACTTAAATTTTTTTATGTCCTGTCTCAATTTTTTTTAAATGCTACTGAAAGAAGTGGATATTACATGAGAGACAGCATTCATTAGAGCTAGATCTCTTAAAACACGGGTTCTTAAAAAAAAAAAAATAATAATTCCAATATATATACGGTATTTAATAAAATGAAAGAAATTAAATTCGACACCTTGCAAGGGAAAAGTGGTTGATTCATTTTTTTCCCTCCAATTTTCTGGAATACCAACATTATTCCAATGTCGTCAGTTTGAGATCGTCCGTCAGACAAAGGGTCAACATCCGACGATACGATTGGTCGACACCTACGAGACAATCAGCTGTTCCAAACGGCCTTCGCCTGTCTCTGGGAATACGTCAGCACCGCTAGCGACAGCCAGACAAAGGCTTTGCCTCGCGCGCTGCGATTGGCTGCAAGCTCGCGCGTGCTCGCGATGACTTCACCCCGGTCGTCTGCTGTTGGTTTTTGTCTCAGCGTAAAAGTTCCCCCCACTACGGCGATCGATCAGCGCAAGACTTCAAGGTAGAGGCACGTCTCCTAACAAGTTTGATTCCGCGACATCGTTCACTAAATGAGCCGGACGAAAAAAACAAAACAAAAAAAAAAAAAAAAGGGAGAGAAAAACGTACCGGTGGTTGCGGTGTTGGGAAGATGGTGGTGGTGGCAGGGGGGAACTCATTGTTGGGAGGAAGGTTTCAAAGGGCACAACAATCAACGGCCGTGACAAAGGGCGTTGTTTCTCTAACGCGTGACGAAACGGAGAAAAAAAATGATTAACTACAGAAATAGGCTCACAGTTAATCTCTCCTTTTCAATTAAAAAAGAAATAATATGGGAACATCTGGAAATTGCTTGGCTACCTCAGTCGCTTTGTGTATGTGTTTTACAATTGTATATATATTCTTTGCTGTTTATCTCCCTTTCTTTTGTTCTTTACCTCCCTATGTCTCCTTCTTTCCCAGTCCGTTGGTCTTTTTGTCCGTCAGCCAGCCAATCTCACATGCATGCTCACAACCACAAAGAAATTAAAATAAAGGACAACGACTGAAAGGGAGAGAGAGAGAAAAAAAGAGAGTACTGATAATCATACTAACGACTAGTGGGGACAGAATAAGGGGAATAGACATTCCGACATACACTCTCCTCTTCTCAAGAAAATATCCTATTGTTTGATTCCGTGCGAGATGAGGTTCTTTTGATCACCTTGTACAGCGCACTCTTTTTTGGACTGACGTCAGAGAACTCTTGAGTAGAAGGTAGTATTGGCCTAAAAATAACCTTAAAATGCTATCTCCCATAATTACGGTGCACGTCGAGGGCGGTTACAACGGGCTTTTGAGGCGGAGACGGCCAAGCACCAGGCGGCCTTGTCGGCTCGAGAGGTTGTCGTCGGCGCCAAGTGGCATTGTTTTGTGCTCTCGTGCACTCGGTGCACTGTGGCGGTTCTGTGCCAAAGCACATGATGCTGTGCACTGAGCCACCGGCAATCCTTACCCCCCTTGGTGTGCTGCCAACATTCGTAACCGAATAAAGAAAGAGACCAGAAACAACGAGTAACAACGCAAGAAATAAATAAAGAACGCAAGAAAAAAGAAATTAAAGATAGGAGCAAAGGAAACATGGAGACAAGACCCCTGCGAAACGTTGCACATCCCAACGAGGCACACACACACAGATTTTGAACCCGTGGCTATGGATCGACCGTCGGCTGTAGTTTGTCTGCCGACCCCGACCTCTGAAGTATGTGCCTGTGAGTTTAAGACATTGCTCCTTGCAACGGTTCATAAATAAGACCCCAGAAAACTAAACAGGGAGGTGAAAACTAAACAGAAAGGGCCTGTCAAACAGCAACAACAACATTATTTTTATTCCATTTTTTATTGTGGGATTCGAAAGTATTGTTCTTGGGGTTCACCGACCCTCGAGGCCTAAAAATGTTTGCAACCACATATTTCCACTGCTCCCGATCTTTAATTTATGCCAGCTGGCTGCTCTGCACGCGCATACACACAAACAAGAATAATGAATAAATAATATTCATATCAGACACGTACATCAAAACTCACACGCACAAAGATGTGAGTTGGAGCACACACTCGCACAACCACATGAACTCAGATGTTGCTGGGTGAAATGACCTGACGCTCAGATGACGTTTTTGCACTGCAGAGGGTGGGATGAACGCGCTGCGCTGTCGCGAGATCGATGACCAGAATCTTCTGTAAGCCAGGAGAATGAAGAAGTCGCTTTGCCTTTTAAAAGAATCACAGTTGCTTAACGACACCCATCTATACACCTTCTTCTGCCTCCCTTACAGCACAGGCGTCAGATTTCACGTTGTCGGCGTCGATATTTCCTGCAGGAACGTCAGCATGCAGAGATATATTACATTACCTGCTGGAGTCAATACAACTTTCACAGACTACTTCTCTGTCTCGCAATATGTGTATGTGTGAGAGTGCATTTTAGGGGGAAAATAAAGGAACTGAAGTAATGCAATGCTGTCATATGTTTGTGTTTGTGTTGACGACTCTTTATGGAATTATAACACTGCTGATATCAAAAGCTCCATGAAACCTTGCATGAACATTAACATACAATTTCATAATTTTAGCCGTCTCCGAGCTTTTAGTAAACATCCTATTTTTCCTCAACTACTTAACTGTTTCATCCGACTCCAACCCGTCTAATGCTCCTTTTCAGCCAAAAATTATTTCTGAAGTAAAAGTTGATGTGTAGTGATCTTCACGAATTTGTTTCTTTCCACCGTGTGTTTGTTTTCTCTTGTTAGTTCCTCCTTCTTTCCTTTGCTTTTTCCCTTCCAAAACACTTTAATTCCATGTAGGGGGGGGGGAAAGGGGGGATAAGTCACTTACGATTCTCAGTCGTTTTGGTTGTATTCATTATCGTCCTATAAAAGCATTGATTCTCTGCTTTTGTTTGTCTAACGTTCTTCTTCTGCGTGGGGTCAAGGGTATCACACTGCAATTTTTTTGCACTCAAGAATCTGGGTGGTTCTTCCTGGTTCATGTTGCTCCAATACAGTTAGTCTCTCAGATTTGTTGGGGAAAAAAAAATCAGAAAAAAAGAAGAAAAAAAAATGACTCCGGTCTTTTTTCAAGAGGTGGTGTGGGTTTTGGATGTCTATGCCACAAGGAAACTTACCTTTTATTATAGTGTGTCATCACATTTTTCAAGGGCCTTAATTCGTACTCGCTTACAGTCATCGTAACCTGCCATGTGACCTAACCAGCAGCGCCACCACCTCAGTCTTTGCTTGCATTCATTCCACACCACGGCCCAATGCAAGAACAAAAAACCCTAATCAAATGCCCGAACACCGTTCATAAGAAATATAATACTGCATGAAAAGGATATTTATTTGTTATGATTAAGGCAGGGAATACGGTTTAGTTTCTTTTTAAGGAAATTAAGCTTTCCATCGAAAAGCATAGTCCGTAACGTCATGTATAAATACATGTATGTACATGTTGATACAACCGTTCACGTGGCATTATCTCGGTTTAAATATGTTGTAAATAACTACCACTGTTAAGAGTTGTGTGCTCTCTGCGGGGCAATTCCTCCCTGGGCCATCAACATCAGTTTAGATTACAGTGGATCTGAAGCTTTCAGCCATAACAATTTTCATCAAGCGCTGCTGTCCACAGCTATCAGCTACACCTTCTGGAAAGGTCCCCGTTCCCTCCGCCCTCCGGGTCATGACGATGTCGATGAGAAAAGGTAAAAGTGGATATTAACTTGCCAGTGGCAGTCCTTGGATGTCAACATTCATCTCGGCTCAATCGTGACGAGAAAAAAATTCCACAAAAAACAGCAAAAACAACCCACCAAAATGAAAAGCAAACCATTAAGGCATAAAACCCCTTCAAAACAAAACTGTTTTCTCTTCCAGAAAAACAAAACAAAAGAAAAACAACCCTTTAAAAAGCTTGATTTTTTAAGAAAGCATGAGAAGTACTATATCTGCAATTTAGGATTCTTCCCTTTTATTTTGGACGTAGATGCCAGAAAATAAAAGATTTGATTGTAATAATAATACAAACAAAATGAAGAAGATAAATAAATAACAGGTAAATCTGTTGACATCCAATGACTTCCCCTGCTCAATTATTCTCAGCTGGCCTTGACCCGTCTTCAGGACTGCCGACAGACGGAAGCTGTGTTGCAGAGTCATCCACCTTGACGGCAAGCGTGACGGGATCGACGTGCGCTTGTTTGAAAGATCGAGAGTATCTGGTAAAATTCTCTCCCCTTTGCTTGCGTTCAGCCTTTGAGTTTTTTGCGTGGTTTCGTGAGAGCCGTTTCATTTTCTTGTCACCTGTCATGAACTCCCTGGTGAAAGTAGTCAGATAGTTTTTAAAAAAAAAATTTAGCTACCTTCAAAAAAACCTAACATAATGCATTTACTGATGTTCAACGTCGCCTACATTCTAACATATCAATAATATTAGTTAAAATCGTATGCTCTTATTTTTGGTTGGACTTTTCATCCTTTCCCCTTCCCCGCTGATTCCTGTCTTCTCATACATTTTCATTAATGTATGGATTGTCAAAAATGTATTTTTTATTATTTGATCTTTTGCTTTGCATCATAAATGTAGAACAGACAACGAGCTCGGAATGACTACAAGACGGAAAATTACAAGGTAAACATGGCTGTGGTTAGTAACTGTTTCTTTTTATTCTTTAGCCACTTTTATCTTTTTTCCCTTCGATGCCAAGTATATTTTATAATCTGAGAAAGTGTCAAAGTCTGAGTACTCACGAAATGTCGATGGTGCCATCCCCGTTCGTATCCATGAAGCTTATAATTTTGTCTATCACGCTCCCTGTAACCGGAATGCCAGCTTCCTGGAAACATCAGTAGGGGCAAGAAAGATGCAGAATTTGAGAGGTACCCTCTGAGATGTAACATGTGCGTGAGTGTCCTCATACACACGCGCGTGCATGGTGGTAGCATCACAACATATGCTGCTAACTCGTGGAGAAATTTCTCACCCAGTTATCACAATCATAAAAAATTATATAATATTCAGAATAAGATAAACTTTATACTCGTATTAATCACATTCAAGATTTGCAACCCAAAGGTGTGACAAAAATCCCAGTGTCTTCTTTGATTAATGTCTTTGTTTTGTAGTGAACTAGTGTTAATTTTTCCTTTCTTTAGTTCGAGGTCTAGAAGTTAAAAACAACATAACTTTTACTTATTCTGTTAGCCTTGTAAATAAAGATTTGTCATCTCTCTCTCGGCTCCTCTACCTTTTTGTACTTTGTTAAGAACCATATCTCAAGCATTGGGCATAAGATATTGTTGCCGCCTCTGTATTTTTTTTTAGATGGCTGCTGACACCCTTACCCCCCTGGTTCCTACACCACTGAGGTACCTGGAAGAGAAGGTTGAGCTCTTCGCGACAAACACCTTCGTTGTTATCTTTGTTGATTTTGTGGAAGAAGTCCGACGCTCGCATCTTCTCCTTGAGAAGATAAAACATGTGCAGGGGGTCCAGATTGTAGGCTCCTGGCGCCTGAATCCTCCTCAGCATCTCTTCACGACTGAGGGACTTCACGGGGAGGATGATGTCATAGTTTACCTGCAGATGTCGAGTCTTTCGCACGTCGTCCAAGATGGCTTGAAAATCGCGATCGACAACAACTCCCTACAAAATAAATAAATCGGAACATAATGGAAAAGGTAAGGGAAAGAGGGAAGAGAGAGAGATGTTGGAATTCTTCTGCAGGCGAGGATGGTTACCATGGGTCAGGAGGTGTCTGCGCGCGTGTGTGCTATCTGTCTGCAAGATTGGTTTATCATGAACGTTACCCTCCTCTCTCTCTCTCACACACAGAGCAGTACATTAGTATAATCACCGATAATTAAGATATGAATCGGGATACATAAAACTGTAACAGGATACCACGAAAGACTCGCGAAAAAATAAAAGACTCACGAGTTTATAATGTATAAATAAGATATTAATTATTATATATTTTATACAATTATATTATAATAAAAGACATAATACTTGAGAAATTACAGAGAAGGGTTCAGGAGTCAGATGAGAAAGAGATCATAATGAGATTACGACATCACAAAACAGAGAGAAAAAAAATCAAGGGGCATTGCAACGAGAGCCAAATCAGAGCCAGACAAGCATTAGACGGATTATTAAAAACGAGACACTAAAAGACAGAACAAGCAAACTAAACTTAAAAAAAAAACCAGTTCAAAGCACAGGAAGATCACAAAAAGGTAGAGCCACAGAAAAAAAGAGAATTGGTTGAATGAGACATCACAAAGGACGCCTGATCGAAATACCAACACTGTAAAAGAGGTGCACAAAAAAAAAGAAAAAACAAAGCAAAAGAAAAAAAAAAACAACCAAATATACAAAACCACACGAGACAAGATAATAGGGACCACCAGAAAATAGAACATGGCGTCTTGTTTTCGCTGTAATCATGTTGAGAGGATAAGAGGGTGCAACATCCTGCAGCTACTCCGTCATATTAGTTGTTCTTTTGATAGAAAAAAAAAATCCCTGAAAGTTGAGGCTAACGGCAGACACATGATACGCAAGAGTACCGGGGAGAAATAGCTGTTTGCTACTCAAGCCTTGATTTGCTGCTGGTCGCCATTTCTTATGAAGTCCAACTTTTGTGCCCGCGAATGTCTGGCATGTTGTGTCTTAAAAATATAATGTCGCAAAAGGTTAATTTTTTAAATTTTTTTTTCCCATTACGAACATCGGAACTCCTCCATCATAAGAAAACTGAAGCAGACCCTTTATTTCTTGTAAGCCACAAGATTTCCATCCGCTGTTTCTATGTGTGTCACTACTGTTTGTTTGCATGGAAGGAGGGTGCATGTATGTATTTATGCACATATGCATCTACGGATAGATGGAAGTAAATGGGGTTGTATCACCTGTAAGTAACCACAGCGTAAATATATACTGACTAGAAGCTACAAGTTACTGAGATTTTACTAAAGCTTTATTATAAAATAAGGTGTCAGAACAAAACCTTACAAATACCATCTCTTATAATGCCAGATGATCAAAGAGACAGGTCAAGCCGCTGGACATCACGCGCTTAGTCGTGACCTGTTTGCGCGACCGGCATGCGTATCCTAGTGACATCGTATCGAGGGCTGGACAGGCCAAGACATGCAATCAGTCACAGGTTCTAGCAAAACTGTGTCAAAGGGTAGCAGCTGCTTTGTATAATGTGCGCGACCGGAGTCTTCTGTGTGTGGAATATCGGGACAATAATGCTTGCCCACTTTTATCAGCTTCTAGTACGTGTTGAAACCTGCGTTGACACATGAGATAAGGATTTCAGAAGAGAAAACTTCTTAGGTGGTGAAAGTAACGACGGCGCACGCACATTCACATATAAATATAGATGTGCATGAGCAATGACTTGAAAACTGAGAACAAGACACGTGTACATGCACCATGAGCACAAACGCGTGCATGTGTGTGTATGTGTGTGTCCCGCGTGAGTGTAAGAGAGAGAGAATGTGCACGGACATTTGAAAGAGCGTTTGGGGTAGGTTTTTTTGTTTTGCTAAGGGAGGTAATCCAACAGCCTTACCTCCATGTCGAGAAGTTCAAGGGCGACAGTCGGGTGGGCATGTATCGAATTCATCAAGACACTCGTGAACGAGGCGGTGATCGGATTGTTTCCAATCTGGACATTCCTGACGCAAATAAAGCTACTTAATTCAATCTTGTAAGGACTAATAAGATCCACCAACAACAAATGAAGCTACTTAATGCCGTATTCTTGTAAGGACTAACAAGATCCACCACCACCACCACCATCACTAGAGATTCATGTATGAACATCTGTTTTACTAAATCATGTCATGCTGAAAGTTACATATACAGAACTTTGTTAAACATTCATCAATATATAATGATGGGATTTTTGGAAGTGCACAGCACGAATATATGCTGTGGATAAAGATTCCATGAGATGAATGGATGCTGTGGATAAAGATGCTTCGAGATGATTGACTGCTGTGGATACAAAAGCCATGGGATTAACGGTTGCTGTGGGTAAAGATACCGTGCGATCGGAGATTCAGATGAATAGATGCTGTAGATAAAGGATGAACAAGTGCAGATAGAGATACCAACTAAGACGCAAGGCATGAGTGGATACTGTAGACACAGATGTCTAGATGAGTAGAGATGCTGGGTGACATGAGTGAATGTTGTAGATATATATGCCACTGCAAGAAGAGACGAGGAACTGGACTACTTTCCGCTGACCTTTAGCACACGGAGGGTCTTGTTGAGTACGAGGCCTCTGACGAGCTCTAGAAGGGCAGGTGGATGAATCCTATTGCACGTGAGATCCAGTTCCCGCATCACATGGTTCCGTGCCAGAGCGTCGCCCAGAGCCACACAACCCTCAAACCCAAAGCCGTTCCATGCCAGGTCCACTCTCTGGAGTGACTGGTTGACCTAAAAAACGAAATCAGTATTACTAGTTCGCTATCGTGCAACGAAATGCGTGAACTAAAGGCAGCAACCTTTGGATGGATGTAGTTTAGTGGTAGTAATTTCGTGACCTTCGTACGCCTCTTCCAATATTTTGGTGCACACCCACCTCCAGACCTTTGGCCACGCAAATAGCGCCAATGCGTCTGATATGGTTCCATCGCAGTTCCAGCTCTTGCAAACTTCGATTCTTCCCTGAAAAATAATGCAGATGTATCTATGAATAGTCGTGTACTGGGTAGTACTCATGTAAGGTGTGAATCAAGATAGAATGAGACAATAAATAAGCTTGAACCAACAAAGGGAATTAAATCAATTTTTATATCACTAATTAGTCGACATTTATTTCCCCTGCTAAGTCGAAGGCAACATGATATAAGAATTAGGTAAGGGCCTTTCTTAGCCGAGCAGATCGTCTCACCAAGACCGAATACCTGAAGGTGCAGGCGATAGAAACAAGACCTATACCCAGCCTGCAAGAGTTCATCGGCCCCGAACGGGCCCGTTTCGGGCTGAGAAATGGGGCCGTTAAGGGAAGTTACACTCCCAGCCCGCCGTATTATGGGAGCCTAAAGTGCATCGGCCCCTTGCGGGCTTGGGAGAAATAACTCCCTCAGCCCTTCAAAGCCCCACCCTAAAAACACCTCGCAGCCCTTCCATAGTCCCTCAGCCCTCCAAAGCCCCACCCTAAAAACACCTCGCAGCCCTTCCATAGTCCCTCAGCCCTCCAAAGCCCCAGCCTAAAAACACCTCGCAGCCCTTCCATAGTCCCTCAGCCCTCCAAAGTCCCAACCTAAAAAACACCTCGCAGCCCTTCCATAGTCCCTCAGCCCTCCATAGCCCCACCCTAAAAACACCTCGCAGCCCTTCCATAGTCCCTCAGCCCTCCATAGCCCCACCCTAAAAACACCTCGCAGCCCTTCCATAGTCCCTCAGCCCTCCATAGCCCCACCCTAAAAACACCTCATAGCCCTTCAAAGCCCCTCTCAGCCCTCCAAAGCCCCATCCTAAAAAACACCTTTCAGCCCTTCAAAGCACTTGGTAAATACCAGCAGAACAAAAATAGACATGATTCAACAATTTATTAAATACAAGCAGATACACAAGGTTTTCATATTAATTTACAACAAAGAAATTTTCACAAATGCCTGACCAAAAAATATTCATTGCAATTTATCATATACATATACAAGCAAAAAAAATAAAGGGTTTTAATATTTATTACAACAAAGAATTTGAGTCTTCAAAAACTTCAGGCTAATTGTTGCGAATACCTGACCCCCCAAAAAAGAAAAAAAAAATCATTACAATCTTCAAAACAATTTATCATATACAAGCAAAAGATAAACAAGGATTGAATATTTATTTACAACAAAGAATTTGTCACAAATGCCTGACCCCCACCTCCAAAAAAAGAAAAAAGTCATTACAATCTTCAAAAACAACTTATCATATACATATACAAGCAAAAAATATACATGGTTTTAACATTATTTACAACCAAGAATTTGAGTCTTTACAGTCTTCAGGCTAGTTGTCGCGAATACCTGACCAAAAGAAAAAAAAAAAAAGAAAAAAATCATTACAATCTTCAAAACATAACATATACAAGCAAGCAAAAAATATACATGGTTTTAACATTTATTTACAACAAAGAATTTGAGTCTTTAAAGTCTTCAGGCTAGTTGTCGGGAATACCTGACTAAAAAAAAAAAAAATCCTTACAATCTTCAAAACAATGTACTATATACAACACAAAAAGGAGAGAAGAAAATTTATTATATACAAAGAAATTTATTTATATACAAGCCAAAACTAAACATGGTTTTAACATTTATTTACAACAAGAATTTGAGTCTTCAAAGTCTTCAGGCTAGTTGTTGCGAAAGAAGCTTTAATTAGATTTCACAACAGCCACTTTCCCCCCTAAATTCTCTACACACAGATTCCTCTTCCAGCCTATCAAATTTCTCACCTGAAACATGGGATTGCTGCTGGAGTCATTACTTGTTCACCTACATTTCGTAACTTGATTCATATGTGGAGCAAGCTTCGAAACATTTCTCTGTGCTCCTCAACAGCATGACCCATCTGCAATCAAAATATTAGTCCTTTAATGATAAGCAAAACAAGGCATTTCAATTTATTCACTTCTTACCGATGTGCCATTCAGTTGAAGTAAAACGTATTTCTGTTTCTTACTATTTATGAGCTTTAAAGCAGCTAGGAGGCAACAGGAAGTTGATGGCCAACACCACTTATGTAAATAGATTCATGTAGGCTTGCTTCTAGTGTTGATTACTATTTGTGGATTAGAAAGGAAAACTAATAAGAGGTAGAATCACTAGAAACCATATCACATCAAAGCAGTTGCACTTGTAAACAGGTGTACAACATGCAGAGATTACAGAACAGGGTAATAGGCAGGGTTAACTTTCTTCATAAACAAATCATGAATGATAAAGCCATGCTTACATTGATAAATTAAACACATGCATAGTTATTTTCTTTGATTTCTTATTGCACTGACCATCAGATGGCTTTGTCCTTGGACTTGTTCCTCCATTCTTGCCAGTTACTTCCAAACTATTTGTAAGCAGTGGCAGATATAATATCCCCAGGCTGCTGCTGTGCACAAGGGAAATTGTGATGGTTAAAAGTCAAATACAAAATGTTTCATTGTAATGCATTTGTACATGAAACTACAGTCTACTTCAGGGTCATATGCAACCCAAACAGGAAACATATTGACTTGCAAAAAACAAAACAAAAACAATCAAGTATGCTCTCAGTATCCCAACCTTTGCCCTACATAACTAGCACCACAATTTCTACCTGCCTGCCCCACTATTTCTTCAAAGAAGCATTTTGACTAAAAGAGCCAGCTCTGTAGTAACAATTATCTCGTTATGAGTAGCAACATCTTTCATGTATTGATGAAATGTCAGTAGTTTTCAGTGTATGGTTAGATATGCTATCTCTCTCTCTCTTACATATCTATATGTAAAGTTTTCAATCTACTTGAACAGGAACATTAAAAATGGAAAAATTAAAATTTTGACAAGCTATCAAGTGACAGGACACTTAAATGAAAGTGGAGCATTTATCTTGTGAGACTGACTTATAGCTAAACCCAGTCAGACTCACTGCAAGAATCTCTCTCCTTGCAAAATAAAGTACTTAAGCTCACATAATAAAAAGTAGCAATTTAAGAAGCCACTTCAAAACACTTACTGGTACAGCAATAATCCTGTTCATATGCAGAGTGATGAAATATTTTAGTTCTTTTATAATTCCACTCATTCCAGATTGGGAATAACCAGTCTCGTCATATACCATGTCAGTTGATTTTCTTACAACCCTTCCAGGATCTTGAATATCCTACACAAATAAAGTTAAAGCATCCTACACAACATGTTAATTTATGGCATTGTCACAACTCTTCATGAAAAACTCTAATTACTGTTATCTTATCACGTGTGTGCACATTTATGCAGAAACAATCTGCAGCCTGTGTTGTCTCTTTTTCTAATATATATCCTACAGTGCCCAAAGATTACTTGAAGTTATCACTAAAGTTTCAAATAGATGAAATTTTAAGCTAATGAGGTAATTGGTTTGGTTGTGTTTACATTGTGTTTAACTAAACTGTAACTGTGGTCAGTCTTCATGTTTGCAATAATGTACAACAGCTTACAACAATGTTATTTTATATATTATAATTGCAGAATGCAAACACAATAGAACACACTTTAAGCATTCATTGTAAAAGTATGCAAATATTATAAAACTGACTACTTTATATGAAAGAAAAAAGTATATATAACACATTTTACCAAACTGAAACACTAATGTATTTCACTCTGTCAGGAATACTGTTTGCTGTTCTCAATGATTAAGAAATGTGTAGTCTTATTTTACAACATGGAACGGTTTATACGCACACTATACATTCAGCTTGGCTCATCTTCAGCCACGCTGTGGAGTTATCTGTTGACTGTTTTGTAGTCGGCATTATTACAATGCTTTGACTAAGCACGATCCCCGATCTTCAGCATTTCCTAGAAAGTGAAATAACCAAAGTCAGCATTAAAAAAAAACAAACAAACAAACAAACAAAAAAACGATTACAATAATCTTTCAATACACGATCGAGTGTTCAAATTTCAATAGAAGGTAAATTGCTAAGAACTATTATAGGGTCAATTAATTATAAGGATTGTTTGAAACACTAATATTTTGCTTCGAGAATTTATACATAAAATACCTTGTGTTAGCCATGCGGCATCTTCCTACAGCGAGCACATGGCACAAAGCGGAAGTAGCACGCAACAAATCGACGATTCGGGCTGAACTATACAAATTAAATTAAACTAATACCAGAAATCCTGATACTGTACAGACAGTTTCAACTGGTATGAATAATTCGTGTTATAATATTTTACAGAATTTTAGGGTACACTTTACACTTAATTCACAAACTCACCGAGAGTGCGATGACCAAAGCGGTTGTTGCAGGTAGAAGCCCATCGGGCGGCGAGTGTGGAGTCTGACAGCCGGTCAGCAAATGCGGGCGCGAGGTCAGAGGGCGGAGTGAAAAGTCCGACATACGGGTCACTGTCAGCGCGTAACGGCTACGCCCTATGGGCGTTCGGTCAGTTAGGAGCGGGATAGCCCGTAGCCCTTACTTTCACCCGTCCCCCCGATCGGGGCCCTTCAAAATCTGAAAGCTTATGCAGGCTGGGTAGGCGGTACGTGACAATGGGAGATCGAGTTCTGTACGAATGGCTGGAGGGGGATGGAGGAAGGAGGAGCGAACGCTTTTGCAAACTAAGGTACATGTACTAGTTTGGTTAGCAAGTATACCTTATACGCATTAGCCCAAGGACCTTCTAGAAAGCTTTCCTGATCGGATGACATATAAGTAGAGGTATCTCAAGTTGAAGAGAGAGAAAGTTTAGAGAGATGGAGAGAAGGCTGAGAAGCCCTATGCAACGGGAACTATCATTCCACCCTTGGATCATGACTCGCAATCGAGAGAGCGCAGGGGAAAGGTGCACGCGAGTCACCGGCCTTGCAGCAGCTCGAAGTACATAAAAAAATAGTAGTCCCTCATAATGACAATTAGATACAAACGACGACACAAGGAATAATAATAATAATAAAAGCGAGAATTTATAGGGGTAGATGTCATACAGTGCGCATTTATTTCTGTACTGGATCTCTTGAACAGTCCTATCCCTTTCATACCCTTCTCAATATATATAAGCATATCACTTCTTCATATATAAGTAATCACTTGCAAAAATGCACGAACGCGCGAGCACACATCACACGTGGAAAAAAAAGAAAGATAGTTTTTAAATATTTGACACGTGTTACTAACTGACGAGGTGGCCGAGAGGTTAAGGCGATGGACTGCTAATCCATTGGGGTCTCCCCGCGTGGGTTCGAATCCCATCCTCGTCGAGGTTACTTTTTTTTCCCAATTAGTTGGAAAAGGCTCAAAAAACAAAAAGTCGAACAGTCAAGTGCACAGAACTAGCGATTATGAGTCATATAAACTACTCATAAACTAAACTTTTAGCTGATCCCTTGATCTAAATATGACATATCAAACTGAGATCGAGTCCCCCGAGGGCCGCATGGGTCACATTTGTGTTGTCATGAGGGACGCACTCGTGTACAGTGTCTTTTGTGCGAGACACAGGTGTACTTGCAAAGGGTGTGCCTGATTCAAATCACGCCGTTTTGCTGGCTAAACGTAGCAACCTCATACCGATTGCAGCGCCAACTGTCCGTCCACCCGACTCTCTGAGTTCGTTGTGATTCAAGACGAGGACGCGAAGACTGTTGTTTTTCTATAAAGCGAAAGAGAGAGAGAGAGAGATTCAAGTTGTAACATGATACAGGGTAAATGCCTATAGCAACTGTCATGGACTTCATAGTTCGCGTCATCAAAGATGAAAACACACACACACAACGGATATTTCATACATGCACTTTCCACTGCAGCACTGAGCAGAAATTTCTTTAAATATTTTGTAGCGTGTATCTTTATCTCTCTCTCACACACACATTTTGTAGGTTTATTCTGAATCACGATATATGTTTAATTTATCTTCCTTGGGGAGAAGAAACATTTAAAGCACTGACTTGAGAGGCTTAAAAACAAACAAACAAACAAAAACAAACACCCTTCCCCCACAACATACCAACAAGAAATCCGCTATTGCACGAGCATCTCCATCCGTCAACTTGTTATCTGCAACAAAAATTATGAACCTGTGATAATGATGAACGGTAATAAAAAAAGGATGGCACTGTATACTGATCTTTCTTTTGTCTGGAGGAGAAGAAGAAAGTATAAGAAACAAGTGCTTACAAAATCTTTGAGAACAATGGGACATCCCCTAGCAAGTTAACTAAAATATAGACACCAAGAAGCAGGTATAGGTACTTGACAGATTCAGCCATGTTAGGTTGCTGTCGTTGCTGACAAAGTCTGAAAGGCGGCGCAAGCCTGTTCCAGTGAGACAGTTGTTACCCGCGTCCTGGAAGAAAGAGTAAATAATAATGTGTGTGGAGAGAGAGCGAGAGCATGATGCTCTTGAAACGAAAGAAGAAAAGAATTACAGATAGGGAGCCAATTACACCAACAAACAGGAAGGTGGGCAAACCTACGAACAGACAGACTTACGAGGGTCTGGATGCTGATGCGGGTTAACACAGCAATGACGTATTCACTTTCGTGCGCTCCGATGGTATTGCCGGACACATCGAGTCCGCGCGCCTGTCGCTCGTGCTACAAGCGAAAGAAAATAAATAAACAAACAGTGGAAGGAAAATAATTCTCGCGAGGAAGTGAATACCTGATGACACGTGACCATTGAAGCGAATGTTTCATACAATTTCCACTAAAGCACTAAGCAGAAATTTCTTTAAATATTTTATATCATGTATCTTCATCAAGATCCCACCTGGAACAATGTATGCCTGTCTCTTCCTTTCTGCCCTTCTGTGTGTGAGAGAGAGAAGGTCAAAGATGAGAGAAAAGGGAAAAATTAGGAGGACAGTGGGAAAGAGAGAGCGATTGGCACTACCATGAGGGCTAGGCAGGTGGCTTTCAGCTCACGCAGAGTCAAACCGAGATCTCGGAAAGTCAGGAAGTCTCGACCAAACTGCCCGATGACCGCGCGCTGGGGCACCACGCCCAACTTGACCGCAGCACGTCGGTACGTCCGATGACTTGCTGTCACGTCCGGCATGTCCCCAGCACGGCTGTACGTCACGTATTTTCCCGTGACCGCCGGGGCCTTGTGTTGCAGCGTCGTTACAGCTTTGGAAATAAAAAACCCACTACCCTTAAATTACAGGTACCTTTACAGTCTGTCATCACAATCATGTCTCATCACATTTCTTTTTATTATACAGGCTAACGGATTGCGTGGCGATCGAGTCATACTGTACGATTCATGATCTTGTAATATATAGCATGCAATAAAATACAGCAAAATTTTTTTAAACCGTAGGGAAAAAAAAGGACTCAGAGGAACAAGGAGATACAGTAGCCTAATTCACTCTGTCTTGGGATCGGGTCTCGTCTCTGTCATCCCGTTCTGGCAACTGTTCTGCCTTGGCAGACATTGTTGCTAGTTTAACATAAAGCACCAGTTCTCATCTACCCACCATCAACACAGCGAACCACTTACAATTCGCTGCTCCTACGACCATCTTTCATTATTTCAACACGATCTAGCGTTCTTTCGCTTTGTTTTGATGATTTGGAAAAGTAATTTTAAAAAAATCGCAAGATAACATGTTTTGTGTAATTATACTCACCTGAAGTAGGTTCTTCAACATTTCCTGATACCATTTCGCTCATGACGAGGGTTCCATGTAGGTGCCGATCCACTAGTGCTAACTTTGCCTCCGATTCCGTGCACGAGCTCAAATTTGAGGGCAGACATGAGACGTCCAGAGGTACCTCGCGTTCATCTTCTGACATTGCTGTTTATTTTCTTCAGACACGAAAGTCTTCAAAAGATATTTTCTTTTTCTCTTAAAGTTCTGCTTTTTAAGGCAAAAATGACAGTGAGGGATAGATGGGTTACTAAAAGAATAATCCAGATCGTAGCATCAGTAGCGAGTTACATAGTTTTCGATATTGCCATGTCTCAGATTGTCCTTTATAGATTGCAGCTGTTGATAACTTGCTCTTGGCCTTAATGTGTGTGTAATGTGGCTGGCTGACCTGAATGCAGTACGAACACGCAGGGTTTTAACATCTGTGTTTAATTGTTTTTCATCCGTCTTAACTTTTTTCTTTTAAACTTTAATTTCCCAATGGAAATTCAAGACAATTGAAAACTGCAAGCGGCAGCACATCTCGACTCTGAGAACCCAAAGGACGACGAAGGCCTTTTTGAAGTAAACTCGCTTTGTATACTGCTATTAGCATGCAAAAATGCCAGGAGCAAACAGCGACGCATTGAACACACAACTCAAGAACACAACCTGCTGCTCCCGCTGGATGTTTTTGTGTCTTGTAGGGTGGGGTGGGGTTTATCACCATGGCACTGCGTCTAATTTTGTGAAGCTTCTTCTGATCGCTCTGACAGCAGCGATGCCTGAGAGGCTTAAGTAGCTGTCACCTCAGCTTGACATCGACGTCTGGATCTGTACCAAGCCAGAATACCATGTAAATGTCTCATCTTGAGGATCCATCTCTAGCTGGATGTTCATTGAATAGGAAATGTTAGCATTCTTTTTTTAAAAAAGAAAATGAACTAAACATGACTGTATCTAATATTTGCTTCCTGAAGAAAAGGTAACAGCTTTCATAGGTATAACATTAAAGCACCATCTCATCATTTTCTACTGAAAATTGCACATGCTAAGAGATCAGGAGTAAGTTACTGATAAATTTTTCAACCTTGTCATAAAAAATTAATGGTCAGTCTAACCCCCTCTCCGATCACCTACTCCTTTCATAATACTTTAATGCACATCTGTTGTCCTGTTTTTTATAAGCAGATATAAACTTCTTGCCTTAGTGCTGGGAAAGAACCATTGTAGTCTCTCTGGAGATTGCATTGGTTCTTGGTCTTATTAATCATTGGTAAATTTAGGTGTCTTCTGCATGGAACATGAAAGTCTGGTCTATTCAATTTTGCAAGGCTGAGATAAGGAGTAGCTGCATTCGCAAGTTTTTACTTAGTTACTTACTCACACTTTTAAGTTTTGTTTGCATTATATCTGACTGCAATATTCAGAGAAAGATGCATAAGAAGCTAATGAAATTTTTTTTATAAAGAAGGACATGGTAATTAAATGTGGCATGGTTTGCATTAGCTAGTTTAATGGCACTTTGCAGTCTGCAAACTTAACACTAAAGCCAAAGACAAGCAAACATATTTATTCTGTAAGTCTAATCCAGACCTGTACCCAGCCAACAAACTACACAAGTTCAAATATGTTCATTCATATGCATGCACTTGTGTGTCCTCTTATAACACAAATAACAGCCACCTTTCACATACAAAACAGTGCTGCCGTTAAACCCAGTGTAAAAATTGTAGCTTCCTTTTGATTCTACATTAAAAAAACAGCCAAAAGCCAATCTTAGTAAAAATTATTTTCAGATAACTGAATTTAGTCTATTACAAGAGATTCATTCCCCAAAGCTGAGTGAATAACTTATGCACCATTCATAGGATCTATGCCTATAAACATCAGAATTGTCACGTGCATTTTAAAAAAAGGTCAAATCTTCATATCCTGCTACATCACAAAAGTAGGCTTCCAATGCCGAGTCAGCTGCTACTCAGAATTCAGGTGTCTTGCCAGTCTCGGACAATGTACATGAAGAGGTTCTTGCATTAACTACAGATTTCAATCAGCATTTAGATCAAGCCATATGTGCTTGCATTATCTTCCCCCTTCCTCGACCGATTAAAATAATCACAATGCACCACCATGAAGAAACCTTACCCTAAGTAGTCGATTGAATTTTTTTACATGGAGATAACCAGTAAAGGACTAATCTGCAACTCTATTTTAAGCTCTTTATTCAAGATATTAATCTTACAATTTAGTGTTCTTATGTTGCATTTACTGCACACAATAATTCCAGATAATTCCCCCCTTTTCTCCTCCCCTACCCATACAAACAGGTACCCAACCTAACATTATTGGCATGATGCTCTTATAAATGAATAATTATCATACTGAAATAAGCATAACTATTCTGTTGACTACATTCTACATTTCCTCTCACTCACTCTCTTAATCTCATGTACACTCCCCCCAGACAGGTATCAGCAGACAAGAACACATAATAACAACACATGTATTTCTAAACACTTTATTTCTAATCCTAGTAATTACTTATATTAACTATTCTGTGGTTGTGGTTGATGTCACTGAATCCTGCTTTAGCATCTTGTCTGCAACAGATGTCAAGTCTGAGGCACTTGAAAGCTGAGCAGCAGCTGACTCTGCTGGTATAGGTGTTGTTCCCCCTTGCACATCAGCTACCGCTGCTGCTGCTGCTGCTGCAATTTTCTGTTTTTTGTTTTGATAGTCCATAAAGATAAGCATATGCCTTTGATTGAAACCAATATACTTGTCAGAGCAACAGTTCACACACTGCACCTGGAGAAATAAAACAAATTTAGGCATGACTGCTCATTTTTAAGTGGGAGAAAAGTCTCTGTAGGCACTACAAGCACAGAGTTCAGAGCTATAAACAAATAAAATTTTATTCTGTAATTAAACTCCACAGCAATTATTTTAACAACTTATATATTTTTCAGCTTGGAACTTCTTGCTGATATGCAAAATATGCAATTTGACTTTGTATTATTTTAACAATAAAAGTTAAAAAGAAATACAAGTTGGATAACAAGGTTATTTCAATTTTATTTATAGTTAAAAAAATAAGATAGTAAAATAAGAATGTACCTCCTCTGTAGTCAAATCTCGGTAGTTGAAATTTTTGACACATGCGTCAAAGCAATGATGTGTGAGCTTGTTGTAGAGTTCCAAGAAATCCCTCATCTGTAGGCAGTACAGAAACTAATGAGCACTAAAATTATGGCAGAACTGATTTACCTCTAAATTACCTCTGTTAAATATACCTTTATACCCTCTTACGTTGTCAACCTCGCCTCTTGCTCAATGTCTGTTTTATTTTGTATGTGCTCAGTTTACCTAGTTGAAGAAGTAAAAACCTGACATCCACCCTTTCTTTAGATTTTTTTTCACAAAATAGTGTCAATTACAATCTAAAATGTAGTTTACAACTTTGTCGAGATCCATTTGATTATCATTAACACAGTGAACAAACTGTTATCAGAATGCATTAATGAAGGTTCAAAAATTTACCAAGTATTTCGACATTCAGACTGGTGTCAATGACACGCACTAACACCGATATGTTCCTCTGTGTGTGTGTATTTGTTTGGTTTTTTTTTTTTTAAAGGGGTGACCTGTATCACAAGCACGATGCAGACATTTATATATATCTTAGTCTTAAAGAACGAAATACTAATGTGCTGCGTTATTTTCAATGCAACTGTTACTGCTAAAAGTCAATAGTAACATGAAAAAAGATGCAATCCTCGGCTTAAGTTCCATCAAGCAACTCATCATTTAGTTAAAGATCTAATATATTTGACTGCTAAAAGTTAACGTAATATATTATATTTATGGGATGGATTCAGGTGTAAACTTACAGTCCGGTTGTGAACTTCGTCTGGAAATTGATTCATCTTGGTTGTCTTTACTTAGCCTCGGGAAGTAGAAAACTCTTCTGTTTCGGAACTATGAAGAGTGCGTTCTTATTTGGCTTTAATTCCCAAATTCATCTTTTTAGTGGCTTAGTTCCGGTTAAACTGATGCGCGGACCGCCGGCAACGCGCAGTCAGATAAATAACTAACCATTGTTGAGATTTAAGTAAACATTAAGTTATCTGAAACAAATAACAATGGATCAGATTCACCAAAAAGGGGTGGCACATGGTATTCTTTTTCAACTAAGGGTGTGGCATTTTGGGCTGATGACTGTGTCATTACCTGCAGTCTCTTTAGCATTCTGTTTCATTACTGGTTTTATTTTTAGTTTCGACGATGTCAACGAAACGATGTGCGAGGTAAATATAACTAGCTTGGTTTGATCGATTGATGAACTGGGAAGATTCAGGCAGTTATGTTTATTTAGCTTGAAGGGATAATTTTTATTGATAATATGAGAGTTGCCCATGCATTATTATAATGATATTTCCTCCTGGGGGTTTTTTCTTTTCTGTTTGTAAAGTATTTATTGCTTTGGTAACGCAAATATAAATATGTAATAAAACAGCCTTACCTTTCTGGCAGTTTCTTTAGTGGGTTTTATATGTCAAATTCATTCCATGGTGATGATCTTTGGTGATGTTAAAACAACCCCTGACAAATATAGTTGCTTTTGATTTTGCCGTTTGCCCTTAATTAAACTTGGAGGCCAGCTCTCCATGCTGAAACGTAATCATCTTCAGAGCATCCACAGGACATTACAGCTTGATGTCTAGGGGCATTGGCGATGGCCTGATCTCTACCTTCAGTCAGTTGTCCCTTTACCGGTACTTGTCGTATGGGAAAGCACATAGACAGACCACGGACGTGTATAGGTTGACTGTATGCCCAGACCAACATTTGGTCTTTTGCGAAGTTCTCTGCTGCTAGTCTCGGCGAGCAATTGACAGTCAGACTTCCACTTCAAACAAATCTTGGTTTTCAATAGATTTAGACTTTTGTCAGAACAGCCTATAGCATGAATGAGAGTGGCTCGCCACTCATCTTGCTCTTTTGATATACAGTACCTGCCCGCAGAAGCGAAAAAAAACTTACACCGAATTATTTGACACTTGCACAGTGGCATCCTTCCACGCAATAATATAAACCACCTCCTGACTGTTTATTTATTGTTGTTACTATCGGAGACTCTGCTGACATAGCCATTGTCGTCGTTTGCTGAACCAGAAACTGTTTTGTCGATAGCCTCATTCTAGAAGTTAATTGAAAAAAGAAATCCAGGGGATAGATTCATGGATAGACATGGCAGCAGAAAGGGCTTGCCACTCTTGCCTATTTTGGGTGATAGTGAGCAGCTCCTTTACAGAATGACCAGTCCAGTCTTTGATGTTCGTAAGCCATTTCCTCCTCTGGCTACTGCAGCATCCACTACCCTCTAAGGTGCCTTGAAGGATCGTCTTTGACAAGGTGTCATTCTGCCCAAAGAAGACCTGCGTGTGTCGCTTGACTGTTGCTAGTAGAGGTTCCTGGTGTCCAACAACTATGGCAGCCTTGTTTGGTATAAAGTTGTTGGTTCTGTGCTCTCTATGAGATCCGGAGTAGCCTCCTCAGGAAATTGTTTTCAAAAGCCTGGATTCTTCTGTTCATTTTGGGGATGCTCATGCGTCACATCTGTTGAGCACGATCAGTACTACAAGGGATTTGTACAGATTGTACTTGATGCTATGGCTATGCCAGATCCCATCCAGCTTAGCCATCACCGCCATTGCTGTTATGATCCTGATCTGGATATCTAGTGTGGAGCTGCCATTCTTGGTGGTTCCCAAGTACTTCAAGCTGCTTACCTCTTCGAAGTGTATCCTATTTATGTAGATCTCCTCTGCTTTGCCATTGATGATAACTTTGCTCTTTTCAGAAGTGGTCTCCATTGCAGATGCGAAACTTTCTTACTTACTAATAAACATGGCATTTAACACAGAATTCCTTTTGTAATCTGCTGCAAAATAGTTATTTTGCTTGGTCACATAATACAATTTTAGATTAAAAATATAAAACAGGTGATGTTTATCAATCTTTTGATCATATGAATATATATATATTCTCAAGTGTAGCGCAAGCTTGCTACTTTCAACATTTAATTTTTGTTTGATTATTTGCACAGGTAAAAAATTTTATCCCATCGATCAGTGCTGTGACAGGCATCACACCACAGACATATGTCTGGCGAATATGCATTGCTCTTCACTGTGCACCCCGCTTTACGATTGCTTTCTTCTACTACAATTATTATCTACAACGTCTGCAGAATGTGCATGAAAAATATCAGGGTTTTTTCAAAATTCTGATCAAATTGAATTTCTGGCTTAACACTGTGGAGAATGCCTCATTGGTTGGTGTTACTTATGTGACAAATAGAGAAAACTATCGTAAGTAGTTACTATTTTTTCTTTACATGCGTGTGCATGACAAATACACCCATTCTTGTGTGCATTTACTTTTGTTTAAAGACTTGTGGGGGTACAAAATGTTTTTATGGTGACAGTGTCAAAGTCAATGCAAGATACTATTTTCCCCTTCCATTATCGAGATATGCTCCTAGAAACATTACCATAAACCTCAGAAAGAGCTCAAAATTGTGAGGTTATATTTGTGCATAGAAATGCCTAATTAACTGTGGTCCCAGCTCTCAAAGTGGCTAAGACCTGACTGGGGAGGATTGTCTAACCAGATTTGGGAAATAGTGTTTTGCATTGAGCTTCGTCTAATCACTAGAAAAAATGTCCACCTCATTTGCCTTATAATGATGTATTATCACCTGCATAGTGCATGCACACAGAAGCAGTTGCAGGTATCATTTATTCCTCTAAATTATTATATTCCTTTAAGATTTTTCATGCTGTTATAAGTAGTGCAAGTTTATCTGCATTTAAGTGTTTTTCATACTGTAAAAAATTTTGTAGAAGAATGCAGATTGATTTTCTGAACTGCTTCCCTTCTATCATAACAATGTTTAATAAGTTTCATTTACTGCAATAGAAAGTCACCTGAATTATTGTTAACAGTTTGTATAAAGTGAACAAAGCTTGACAATTACCTTGTCTTCCTTTGTACATTAAAGATGTCCAACAAGCAGATGGCTAGATGTTAGAGACCTGTGTAGAACAATTTGAGGAAAGGTAGAAAAGCTTCTGGCCTATAACAAACATTTTCACTTGCTTTTTCTTTATTTTTTTTCAGCCATTCATGAAAAGATTTTTGTTGTTTTCATGGTGACATCACTGTGCTACATGCTGAGCAACCTTATCTGCTTCAGGATGTCTCGTGGACAGACCATGACCCAAGATGTAAAATCTTTGTCCAGTCAAAAATTTTTAAGAGTTTTATTGACCACATTCTGTAAACATCAGTATACATGTTAATATTATTGTCTTCTTGATTATCAACTTCAAGAAACTGCTTTAATTAATGTGAATCAAAATCTGTTTCACTGACATGTGAAAATGAGTACTTACCAGATATCAGTTTTTATATAGAAAGTTTATTTTAAAATGTCTTGCCTGATAAGACCTTCCACCTAAACTTTTATACATTCTCATTCCCCCATGGGCCTAGCTTGTGTCAGGGGTGAACACCCAGCCTCTCTCTGCCTGGGTGACTGTGCAGGCCCACCCCTTTCTCTTCTGTTATTCTTTTTTCTCTCTCACCAGCCCTTTCACCTATACTTTTTTTTTAACAAGCCCTCTTCCTGTCAAGCTACAGTTTTATCTTTCCCATCTTCTGCTACACTAATCTTTCTCCTGTCCTCTTTTTCCACAATGCCTTTCTTTTGATGTATCTCTTTTCTCTGTGGCCTTCTTGAGGTTCCCTGCATTTGCCATTCAGGGCGACCCATGTCAGGGGAGGATGGGATAATGGAGGTTGAGGTCCCTGATAGGTTGTAGCCCTTTATACCAACACACCTCTTTGGCCCAGACTTCTCATAGATGGCAGGTTTGTGTGGGCTACACCAATCAATCCACTGGTTGTGCATTGCCCTAGCTTTGCTAGAAGGCCGTGGCCAGAGTCAATCTGGTGTTCCTTTCTGAAGGCCAGAGTATACTCCTTCTGTATTCCTGATGCAACCCTGCTAGAAATGCCCTAAGTGGTACCATTCGGTCGCATCTCCTTGTTGGACTCCTTAGAAGAGCAAATGGAACAAAGTAAACTTTTGATTATGGCCAAAAAAATCAAACTTGGGCAAAAGAATAAGATTCAAGATTCAAGATTCTTTTATTCTGTCGCCCTCCAGGGGGTATTGAGAAATTAGGAAGTATCAATGCATATACATTCACATTCTTATCATTAAATATATGGGTCTCTCATTTACATATATTCAAAATCATCCACTCATTCTTTCCTTTTTCAATCATTTCGTGTAAACTTGGATATTTGTAAATCGGGGGTGTAGGTTAAAGCATCTGGACATATCAGAACATAGGATAACACTCTCTTTTCTCCCTCACTCTCTTTCACAGGTTTCTGTATTCTTTACTATTTCTTTATCACAGGGTAATGCACTCCCATCCATCCCTGTGTACAATTATATCCACACACACACACGTTTTATCAATTTAACTAATTTACTGTCTTATATATCTTACAAATTGAGATAGTCTACTAAGGTCTTTTTATTTTTTGAGGCTAATAAAGATTGAATTTGTAAGCATTTGGGTACGAGTATAGTAGCTGTAAGTATTTTTTTCGCTGGTATCAAATTTTGTACAATTAAAAAGATAGTGGAATTCATCCCCTATGTCCTTGGTGTTGCAGAGTCTACAGAACCTTTCATTTCTATGATATCTGTTTGCCTACCTTTATTCACTGGAAAGTGGTTATTCAATGACCTAAATTTTATTAAGGGAGGTATCATGTGGGTAGGATTTTTAAGTAGGGTTCTAGTAAGAAGCTGCTTTTTAAACATTCTATAATTTGAGTATATTTGTTGGAGTCTAGTTCCCCTAACCAATTCTGGTTATACTGGTCCTGTAGGACCTATCTACTTTCTTCTTGAACCAATCACTGTTATGTTTATGCTTTTCTGGTTTTCCATATATTCCACTTAGGCCAAGGTCTTGCAGCGTTTGTCTGGATATACTATATATATAGCTAGACTTAAGAATGTTGTTTCGTGTAGATTTAAGAGCATTCTATATGTAGTGCTTGATAGTTTATTACTGTTGCTAATCAATTTAAACCAAACTAAGCATCCTACTTTTAAATAGAAGACTAACAGGGAAGCGATCCACATTCTCCAAGCACTATACAAGATGGGTGGACTTTCTTATTTGAGGAGACCATTTTAATAAATCTTAGCTGTTAGTTTACCACAAATGTCACTAATTTCCTGATGCCCATATTTCACAACCATAGGTAATACTGAAGGAACAATTCTGTCAAACATGTCGAGTTGAAATATCTAGTGGTAGCTGTGACTTTTACATTTTTTCAGTAAAGCAAACATGGCTCTTGAGCTCTGTCATATAGGTCTTTTTGTGCGACTAGAAATTTTATTGTAGTTAGTTTCAGGCCAAGATAGGAAGTAATAGTCTACATTTCAAGTTTCTCACCGTTATAAACAAATGTTGGTTTCTTTCTTATTTTACCTCTAGAGAAATAACTATTTTTGTTTTGTCTGAGTTAATTGTCAGGTTCCACTTGTCACAGTAATTTTTCATGCTGTCTAAGGCATTCTGTAGATTTTCTGTGTTTCGGATAAAATAACAGTATCATCTGCATATAGGAGTATGATAAATTTAAGAAGCACATCAGTTTCTTGGGGTGAGGTATTTGGTGTCAGTTTGGCTAGTTCTGGGACACTAACAGAGTCTGCTAAGAGGATCGTTTTCAGATCATTAAGATAAATTGCAAAAATAGAGGAGATATGTTCTCCCCTTGTCTGACACCATGACTACTTTTAAAAAACTCTGACTGGTTTCCATAATCTTAACACAGGATTTTGCCTTTTTGTATATATCTTGATTATATTCATTGAATCTTCCCTTCGCTCCAAGATCTAGCAATTTTCCCACAAAGTAAGTTCTATCTAGCTGTCGAATGCTTTCTGGTAATCTATAAACGCGCAGAAAACTCGTTTTTTTCTACTTAGTAAAATTTCGAGGATGCTTTGCATGTGAATAGGTGGTCAAGGGTGGATAACCCCTGCCGAAAGCCTGCTTGTTTCCTGTCCTATGAGATCATTTTCCTCTAGGTAATGTTTTAAGCGTACATTAAGGACACTTGTGAATAGCTTACCAAAACAGCTAAGGATTTAATGCCACGTAGGTTATTTGGATCACTTTGTTCTCCTTTGTTTTAAAAACTGGTGTTATAATACCTGTTGCCCATTCTGTGGGGCATGACCTGTTGCTAATATGAGGTTAAAGATGGCTGTGAATAGGGTCAGAGTCTTTTGGTTGAGAAAATTTGAAAAAATCTTTATTATATTGTCATTTCCACAAGCTTTATTTCCTTTTAGCTTTTTTAGGCTTAGCAACCTCACTCTCTGTTATCACTGTTGAGATATTATTGCTAGTTTCAGTGGTATCACAAGTAGGTCAGTTTCAGGTGATTGTAATGCCAGGATTTGTTTATCTCATGAAGTGCTGTAAAAATTCATTACAGGTTGGGGTTTCCTTCTTTATTTATCACTGTATTCTTGTTCAGAATGTTCCAGAAACCTTTGGGTCCTTACTTCTTAAGTGTCTAATTTTCCTAAACCATTTTGCTGGTAGAGTTTAAAACTGCTTTCTTATTTCTCTCTTGTAATTCCTGTCCAGCTCATTCATTGCGTGATTGGGATTTCTGGTTGTTACACGTTTCGTTATCTTGGCGCCGTGCTTTAAAGAAAAACAAAAAAATGTTTGTGCGTCTTTCCTGCGACAGTTGGGGTTAAACCATGGTTTGTTTTAGGTTTTTGATAGGACTTGCTGTTTCTTTGGGTGCTGCATAAGGGCAGTACGGCACATCTACTAGCACTATCCAGCATAATATTACATACCTCTTGGGTTAGTGCATCAATCTTGTGTAAGTCTACTTCATGATTTCTTTGTAACAGCTCGTTGACTTCATTTTAAGTGGCTAATCTTTGTTGAATCTAGGGAACTAATAAAGTCATCTTTCATTCTGTTTTCCATTTGCTTCTTTAGTGTTGTTCCTTCTTACTTTATCATCATTTAGTAAGGATACTTGGTTGAAGGTTTTGTTTGGAAGGTAGTTTGAGGTGGAGTTCTAGTGGACAGTGAATATCAGATATAACTTCATTAAATTCTAGGACATTAAATCTTTCAATTATATTAAGAGTTCTCTAGACAGTATGAAGTATCTACTATGCTTGAGTTTTTACAGGTAGCTTTCCTGTGTTTTTGTCGGACCTGCTCTCCATTGACAATTGGCAAGGTTTGTTTCTGCATAATTCAATTAGTTTTTTACCATTGTATTATACTTTTGTCTTGGGAGACACGTTTGGTAGATCATAATAATTATTGACTACAATCAGGGTTCAGTGGTTCATCACTCAGGTTTCTGAGATTTGCCCAGTTCTAGCATTTAGGTCTCCCATTATACATATATGTTCTGTTTTAAGAGCAAGAAGGGTCTCCTCGAGTTCACTAAATGCATCTAAATTTACATAGTGTGACCCTTCAGGTGGTATGCCTACATGCCCACAACATAATATTCCTGTCCTATGCTTCCTTTTTTACTTTAGAAATAGCATCCTGGTTTAGCTTGATCAACAAAAGAAATAACTGCACACTATCGTATCTATATTATTTTTCCAGATTGCTCTTCAAAAATATTACATATTGAGCGAGCGATTCCTTACTAGCATAAGAACACCTCCGATCTTCTTACGCATTTGCTACGTTCTTGTAGAAAGACACATAGCCATCAATGTGGATCGAATCAGTGTTGGTCTAACTTGCTTTCACACAGGCAACAAATATCGTATTGACTTAATCAAGTCTTCTAGCGTCTGGGAAAGTTAACTTCGAGGTAACGCCACATTACATCAGGGTAAGGCAGGACAAAAGATTTACTGAGTCCACAGGTTTCTTGGGTAGGTACTACTACCGTAGGCCACGACGGCATGGAATGTCATAACGTGCATATGCCAGTCGCAATGTTCAGTACATTGTTGGCTCGCTAGTTGCAAGACACAGAGTTATCCCCCCTTGGGCTGGCTAGGCCTGATGATCGGTCGTAAGGGTTTTCATCTTCAGGTTCAAGGGGAGATGCTCGCTGCCCGGGACTCGGACAGTACTCCAATCCAAGAGAGGCGTAGTCGAATAGCCTTCACCCCAAGCTTGAAGAGGTCATCTGTCTCGTCGCTATTGTTTTGGATGATCTGTCTCCAGAAAGTCCAGGTCGGAGGAGATTTCTTGTGCACATATTTGCGGACGTCTATAGTTTCACACCCCAATTTTGTAGCCAGTCTCGTTTGACATAACCGAAGCAGCCTGGCGCGAAGAGGAGTTGATGTCATGTTATGAAGGTGCGCTCGTAAACCGGGGTTTACTTTTTTAAATTCTTTTTCTTTACCAATCACTTCATTCCTTTTGCGCCTAGAGACAAACTTGACCAGCACAGGTCGGGTCCCCCTGGTTGCCTTTCCTGCGCGTGGACCACAGCAATGTCAGTAGCAGAGACGTCTACTCCAGTATCTTTGAGTACTTTGATTGCTTTCTGCTCCACTTGTTCTGCGTTCTCCCCATTCAGCGGAATACCAAACACTCTAACTGATTCACGACGACTGTACTGCTGCAACCTATCGTTTCGTAGGTCAGTTTACGTACAGCAGCTAGTAGTCTTTCACTCCCTGGTTGTTGTTGTGCCTGTAACGAGGTGGCTCTGTGTAAGCGATTGTCGAGCTCGCCGTCACGCCTTTTATTACCTCCCCTACCATAACGGATAGAGCTGTCGCGAGGATGGGAATCATTTCCCAATATGATCACTTTCATCACCACTCGCAGGTTTGATAGATTGACAATGCCCTCATTTACTTTCGAAAGGATCTCATCCTGGAATGACGAAGACCGCCGTCCATTAGTTTCCTGCAGCTTTTACCGTTGAATGCAGAGGTAGAGGCATACTGCAACAAGCACAGAGCTGGTGAAAATGACGAGGATGAGGAGGGAGCGGCGTCGCGGTATTTTAGTTTTTCAGTTTCTGTGGGTTCTCCTTGCTAGCAGAAAAGGGTGATGAGAACAAACTTTTCTTTGCTTTCCCCGGAAAGACATAGCAACCTGCTAATACTGGGTCAAAGGGAGGTTAGCGCACACTTACCAGCGCAGGGGCCGGTATGACGACGTGAGAATCAGGTAGACTAGGTCAATTTCGCACAAGGCACATAAAACTTATATCCGGTGGATCAGCACTTCAAATCCTTCCAAGAGGGAAAAAAACCATGGCACTATTACACCACAACAATAGTAATTATCCAAAAGTTCAGCAAGAAATCATAGAGCTCGAAAACACAGGTGCTACCTCCACTGAGCACAGCTCACCTCTAAGAGAAAATGAGTCTTTGGATAGTGAGGATGAGATGTGAGTGGATGTTGAGGAGGCCTAGCCCCGTTTTCTTGTAGTGGATAGTGCATAGCTAGCCCAGCTGCTCTCGTCCCTTTCCCATTTTGCAATTGCTAGGGGTTTAAAAATATTTCTTCCACTGGTTTTACTTCTATCAAGAGCTTGCGCTCTGAACAATTCCTCATTCAGTGTGCAACCCAGAAAGCCTCAGAGGCCCTGCATTGATGGGATGGAAAACAGTTTATAGATAGACCTATTAAAGTAACACCACACTGATCCCTCAACTCTTCCAAGGGGGTTGTCTGTTGCCCTGCGCTTGCTGGGATATTGGAGGTGAACATCAAATCATAAATGGCATCCCAGAGTTTTTTTGGCTATGCAGAGGGTCCACCTCAGTAAGGATGGAAAATCTGTACCAGCTATCTTTCTGACCTTCTGCTTCCCCCAAATACCTGACTTCATTGAGGTTGGGTTTCTGCATATTAAAATCTCTGTTCATTCCTTCACTATTTTACTACTTCAACTGTTAGCGTTATGGTCAAGGAGCCATCTTCTGTAAGTCGCAAGTCTGCTGATTTTGCTGCAGCATGCAACAAAGCTGATTGTTCCTTAAGCGTCCACTGAGAGGGTGTCCATGTTGCTTCATCTAAAGACTGAAATGGCAAGAAGAGGCAGCCATTTGTCTAGTGTTTCTTATTCTAATGCTTGCCGCCTTGTGGGTGGCAACCAGAGAGCAACTTTTACTCCAGGCTCCACTTCCTACTCTTCAGCTGTTGCAAAAACATTTGTCAGTTACTGTTTCTATCCAGACTCATAATATGAGTCTTTTCTGAGGGCCCTGTCCCAGTCCATCATGCTATGCCTCCTCCTCCTCCTTTTACAAGCAGTGGTGGCACCTGGTCATCACAAACAACACAACATCACAGTCCACGCAACCTACACCGGTCAGAAACACTACACGCCAACAAGCATGCAACACAAAATCTCCCAAAAGTTAAAATACTGTGGCAACACCACTGGGACACTTGGGCCAAAATAAGTTACATGCCATTCTTTCCTGTCTTTCTGGCTTCCCACCTTTGGCCATTCTGTGCAGGGGGAGGAGACGATATTGGCCAGACTTCGGGTCGCACATCTGTGCCTTGCATACCCCTGTCAGTCTGCCCATGGTGTCTGGGACATTTTACTGTGTTTGTAGATACTAGGTGAAAAGCATTCCACGCTCGCTTTGCATCACCCTGCTGCAAGTTATTGAACTGATCATCTTTGAAGAGCTCTCAAATCAGAGGAGCCACAAAAACTCCCTCATTAATCTTTACCTTGGTGAGTCAAGGAAATTTTTCATACAGATATCGGAAAGCTGCCGGAGTCTGTCCATGGCCTTCATGAAGTTCTTCATCAAACCTAGTTTGATGTGAAAGGGTGGTATCAAGATTTTGTGAGCCTCGACCAGAGCTGGGTGCTAGATATATTTTTCTCTCTATCTGCTACATTTTGTCTTTGAGTCCATTCCTTCCGCAAGTAGTGCATTCCCTTGTTCGGCTATCTCACTCACATAAGAAATATGTATTTTATATGTTTCTGCGGTCCCGTTAAAGGGCAATGATCTTCAAATTACTACAGAGGTGCCAGCTGTACTTGCTATCTTCTTCATTCCTATTCGCCCCCAGTGGAGCATAGGGCCGCAACCACACCCCACCATCGGACCCGGTCCTGGGCATCCCTTTCCAGTTGGGACCATGTCATGCCAGCTGTCTCTGCCTCTCTGTGGACTGATCGTCTCCACGTCTGTCTGGGTCTCCCAACCTTGCGCCTCCCATGTGGGTTTCAGCCCAGAGCTTGTCGTGTTATATCGTCGGCTGGCTTTCGTAGAATGTGGCCAATCCAGCCCCACTTCCGCTTCTTGATGTCTTGGCTGGCAGGGTTTTGGTTGGCTGTCTCCCACAGGTCTGCATTGGAGATCTTCTCAGGCCATCGGATGTTAAGGATGCGGTGCAGACATTTGTTGATGAATGTCTGTATCTTGTTGGTGATGGCATTTGTCACCCGCCATGTTTCAGATCCATACAGAAGGACTGACTTTACATTGGTATTGTAGATGCGGATCTTGGTGTGTAGAGACAAAGCCTTGGAGAATTCAGTAGCTGCTTTAAGTTATCATATGTCTCTTTCATGTGAACAGCTGCACTAATGGAATAGATGAAAGACGGTTTCCATTGTGCAAAAGCACAGTATTAAGACTCAGTTTGAAGAGTCTACCAATAGTCTCCATTCTTGTGGGTCATGAGTGATTTCTAAAGCTTTCATGATGTCCTCAGTATTGGAACAGAATACCAGATTACCATCCTTTCTGAAGAAAGGCTCCAACTGCTGGTGGCACTTTCGATATGAAGTAGTTGTAACGTCTCCTAGAGGATTCCCTTGTTGGAGTCTTGAACCTAGCAATACTGCTTTGTTCTTGGATAAGTCCAAATCATGAATCAGGTCATGTGTTATTTTATGTGGGGTTTATGATGCACCACAGTGAAAATCTGGATCACTGCATTCTGACTGACAAGGAGAAGAATAAGTCAGCTCACCCACTAACTCATCAGCTGAACCAAAGAATATTCTGGTGAAAGTTCTGGAATAGGAAGTCCCTCACCATGTGGAACTGGTCTCAATGCAGACAGAATGTTGGGGTAGACTTTCAATCTTCTTTTGCTTCGTTATCCCGCCGAAAAGTGAAGGAACCAAGCAGAAGTCAGGGGTATGTCATCACAGTCATTTGTGTGGCTGCTTGGCTCTCTCCACACCATGGGGACAGCAAATGGCATTGATGATCTTTTGCCATTCATATCAACCATCATCAAAACGGGACAAAATTTTTCATGCTCATATTTGTGTTCAGCACACCAAGATACCAGAGATTAGGACTTTTTTAAGTCAGCAATAATTTCATTGTTGACCAATGTTATCGATTCCTTTTTACTGAAGGCTCTTTTTGGTTTTCTTGTTTAGGTCCATTGTCAGCTATTTTTTCATTTTTAAAGATGATAGGGCTTTACCGTAAGATTTTTATGTCCTGTTAGATTTTGGTTTCAGATTCTGGTTTGTTGGTGGCTTTTTTAGGCCACGACACTCTATGCTTTATAATTTTGTTCCTTGTGTTGGCTTTTGCTGTTAAGGATGTTATCACATCACCTGGGATTTTTGGTCTTAACCTTTTTATGTAACATTATGTTTTCTCGCCGTAATATAGCCTTAGTTGCTGGCTTTGTTAAAAAAAACAAGTAAATTGTCGCATATCTTGCAACAAATTGTTTACATGTTCAGACCATCAATTTTGTTTTGAGATTTGGAGATCTCTTTTATAATTAAAACACATTTCTTTGCAATGAGAAACACTGTTCCAAAATTGGATTATGATTAACAAGACTCAGTTGCATAGAAAGATGTATTATCTGAAAAAAATGATTATGATCTCAGTATATCACAAGTGATTTTGTGAGATGATATGGGATTACCACATTATTTGCATTGGGAATCTGCAGTGTATATATATATCACATAATCAGTACCACTTTCAGTAATTTCACTTACATATACACTATTGATTTTACAGGAACATAGATCTTATTTCTGGAAGAAAGTAATGTTTGCATCCATCATGAGTGCCACTGCTGGACTTTTATACTTCTTTGCACGACACCGTTTGCTTTGTGAACCAGGAGGTAGGTTATGTGTCTGAGAAAGAGTACTGTTACGCACTGCTTAACAATGTCGATACTATCTGAGAAATATCACTAGATGATTTGTCACTGTGCATAGAGGGTACATACAAATACAGCTGTTTATTATTGTTATTAAGTATTATGTGCAGGATATGATTGGGCTTTTTACACTACTGGGAGTCTAGTAGGTTTGTTTACACCAGTGTTATAATGTTATAAGGCTACCATCATATATGCAAGCCATCATTGAGCAAAACTTAATGCCTCACATGACTACATGCATCAACTTGAGCAAGTCTGTATATTATGCAGTTGCCTAGATTGGTTTTATCACTAAAATATCTTGTGAAAGGATAAATACAAAATGTAGCTTAAAAACTTTATTTTTTAGGGTTTGTTATCATACACACACATACATATTACCAATGTGACAAGTTTGTAACATTTTGTATTTTTTTTTGTTCTTGTTTCAGCATTTAGCTACTTTTCAGTCTGCGAGTATATTATTGCATACACCAATATGGGCTACCACATGACAGCTGTCTTAGACTTTAAGGACAAGGTGTTACTTTTTGGAACATACACACCTCAAGCTGGCAATGGTTCCATAACCAACAATAACAACATTATCAGGGACAAATGTAAAGTTCCTATGGTACTACCACACAATACAATAAGTGGAAACAAGAAGAAGAGGAACTGATGCTGATAAAATGTAGCACATTTGTTTCGATTGTGTCAGGCTAGTTTCTTTTTTCTGACACATCTGACCTTCATCAGTTTTATGAACAACTGTCACTTTTAATCATTGATTTTGTGGGTGACTGATGCATATTTTTTGAGCTTATGATGGTATAAATAAAAGAAAAAAAATTTGTGGTGTATATCAGATCAGGTTTTGGTTATGTAAGAAAGAGCATGCTATTGAGACATTTTTCATTTTTATAATTTTTACACTTGTAAACATCAGTTTTGGACAGAGATACACAAAAAGTAAGCAGCATAAGCATGACCTCTGTGCTTCTGACAAAACTGTTTAATGGGTACATTATATGTTCATTACAGCCATTTGTTTTAGTCTTTAATTTTTAATTAGTTTGCTGAGTTTGTGACAAAATTCTTTCAATATAGTTGTTTTATTTTCAACCATTATTTTGTCACACTTATGCACTTAACCCATGTTTGGAATTTGAAGAACTTTATCTTAGATTAGAAGTAGATATTGTACTAAATTTGCAATTCAGAGAATGTCTACGAGTTTGTAAAAATCTGCCATTGTTTAGTGAATATTATGTCAATAGGAAATATGTACTGTTAGTCTCTTAGGGTGCATTTATTCAGTCACGATGGGCTTGAATGATTTGCTTTCATACTTCCAAAACCTTTCTCAGTGTCTGTTACAGTAAATATGCATGTCTTGTGGATTGAAAACAGTCTAAAGGCTTAGCTCAAACCAAAGAGATTTCTTTTATTTGCACAGGGAATAAGGGGTTTAGTCTCAAGTCAACATCAGTCTGATCATTTTACAATTATATGACATATGCCAACAGCATGACTATATTTTTTTTTCAGGGATATGAAACCTTTATATAACACAAACATTTTACTTCTCATTTGTATGTAGTGCTCAGGTCGAGTTGTGAGTCTATGTTATAATTCATTAAGATTTTTTCCTGTCATCTTTAACTATGTCAGTTCTTTTGTGAAAATGCATTTTTTTCTTAACTTGAGATGTTGTATCATTATGGTTGGTCCTGATCATTTTTGTCTTCTTATGATCATTATGTATTCTCCTTTTTTTGTCCATAAATCCTAAGAAACAATGGCTTATTAAAAAGTTTAATGAAGAATGTTTTTATAATAGATACAGGTTAGCATTTTTTGAATTGCAAAAATCATAATTAATTATTTGGATGAGAAATTTACAAAGATTTTTGAGGTGTATTAAACATGAACATTTAAACAATGGCTTATTAAAAAGTTTGATGAAGAATGTTTTTATAATAGATACAGGTTAGCATATTTTGAATTGCAAAAATCATAATTATTTGGATGAGAAATTTACAAAGATTTTTGAGGTGTATTAAACACGAACATTTATTTTAGGTCATTCTGAAGCTGTGCATGTTTTCTAACTATGTAGTACTCATTTTCACGTTTTTATTGAGTCCTGTGTAAGTTTTAACATATGTGTACTTTCAGCTAAATTTTGTTTATGTTGAAATTGGGAAGAATTTTTAATCTGATAAGTTTATGATGATTCTTTGTGCCTTCGAACCTTCTGCCTGATGTTATAGTTGTTTACTTTTATTTTTGTCGGAATCAAAAATTAGAAAGGAGATATGATTTCTGAAGAAGCTATACAGTGCAATCATGTTTATAATTTATGTTGTAAGTGTGTGGACATATGTTGGAGAGCTTGTGTAGATGAATGTTGTGAAGAATTATGCACACAGCTCTATGGGTGTGTGTGTGCTATCCTTTTCCTTCATCAGTTGTTCTTTAAAACTATTCATATGATTCCTGCATACTGAACGTGTAATTCATTGTGAAAGGACCCCTTTTAAACTGTGCAGTGATGTGATTATTTGACATGATGCAGTTTTTTATTATTTATTTCCAGATGTGTCATATTTATGCAGTTTTCTGGAATTTGAAGAGCCATTATCTTACAAATAGACAAACTAACAATTACAATTTGGAATTGCCCAAGAAGTTCTTGTGACAAAATCCCTTTGTTTTGTGAAAGTAATGATGATATTTGCAGGCAGTATGTGCATTCTCTCACAGTTTGTTCATTCAGTTATTATGGATTTGAAAGACTGCAGCATCAACAATTCTTTTTGATGTCTTGTTATGAGTGATATGTTTGTGACTGGACTTTAAACTTTGCCAGTTGCTGATGGGGAAGGAGATATAAGCAGATTTCTTGCAGTTTTCTGCTTTTTGGCCGAGTCACTTCTAGATGTAGATATTCAGTACCCAGCATTCTTTTGAAAAAGTGATGTGTATGGGCGCATGTTTGTGTAACAGATTTGCTCTACAGTGATTTATGAAATTTCATTTACATAGCCGTTTTTAAAAACTGTTACAAGAACGTAGCCGACTTCGTGTCATTTTCATTGATCTTAAAAGTGAAACACTTTCATGACTTCTACTGGTTTATGAGCTATAATTGTTTCACATTTTATAAACAATATGAAGACCAAGCAGGGATAAATCAAGATTTGAAAGCTGTTTGTAGAAAGTTACTGAACTGCAAAACATTTTAGGTTATTTTGAATTTAATTACTTCTTAACTGAATGTTGATCACCTCAGTCTTTGTGATCCTGGGTTCTGACTGATCCAAAACTGGTGGAAGTAATGAACAATAGCTGATGCTCTCTGGCACATGATCTGTTGAAGCTACTTCATTTTTTCAATCTCGATTTTAGCTTTGTATTATTTGCAATTTTATTATAATATGTTACTCTTTTTAATATCTTTGAACTTAAAGTTCTCTCTATAAAGTCTGCAGGCATTTGAATCTACTGCTACCGCAAACAGTGAATTTTCAGGGTATTTTTTGTGATACCACTAAAGGAATTGTGTCACACTTGTGCTCTCCTCTTGTCCCCTGTTTGCCTTAGTTTCTGGCACAGCATAAATCTCAACCATCCATGCTCTCTGTGCATGCATGCTAAAACACACTTGTCTATGTGTGTGTTCTTTCTAGGCTTGATTACTGCAACTCCTTGCTCGCAGAATGCTTCTCATACCTCATTCATAAACTCCAGAAAGTACAGAACTTTGCTGCACATCTGGTGCTTAGAGCTAGGAAACAGAACTATGCCACTCCTTTCCTTTGTTTTCTGCACTCTCTACCCATCTGCTCTTGCATCCAGTACAAACTGTCCTTGCTGTGTTTTAATTTCTTTGCAGGCTTCTGCTCTATTTTTCAGAAGTTCTCCTCCCTACATTCCAGCCAGAAAACTCCGCTCTTTGTCTGATGACCGTATCCTAACTGTTCTTGTGACCAGAGCAATATGTGGTCACTTGATTTTTAGTTACTGTGCAGCAAAACAATCAAACAATCAAACTCTCTCTCCTTCCATATCTGCCACCTACCCACTAAAAACGCAGCTCTTCTATGAGCATTACTCCTAACAACAGTGCACACAATGCTGGTCCTATCTTCTACCCCTTCCCCCTCCTTTCTTCTATTGTCTGCTTCCCCTACTGATCTTTCTCTTCAGAATCATGATATCCCCAGTTTTTGTTACTTGATTGCTCATTTCATTTTTTTATATTTGTCTTTTATTAGTCATCAGTAATGTTGTTTATCCTTCCGTCCTTCGTATGTTGTCCATGTCTCGTTCTTCGTCTCAAATGCTTAGAGCATGCTCCTTACAAGCATGAGTGCGCACTATATAAATCATACAATTATTATTATATTGTCTCTCGTGAAAGAGCTATTGTAATTTCAGGCAGTCAGCTGAAGCTAGAGATTCCCACAACTGTGTATTCCTTAAGGTCTAATGGATGCTGTTTTTTCTAATGACTTGGGGCAAGATACTGTTTGCCAAATCTGGGCAGATACTCCCCTTGCGTTCTTGATAGATGCCTACAAATGTCACCATGCACAGAAAGAAGTCAAGCTCATGATGTCATATTTGTAAACAGAGGTATATTCTCCCCGATTTCCTGTTGGCTGAAGCCTTTACAGTTTAAACACATCTATGTTCAATCCTAATGTCTGTGGTGTTTACTTCTTTATGTATGTGGTGTGCTTAAATGCACACTTATCACCCAGATTTGCATAAATAGTATCTTAAGCATCTTGCACAAATTTTAATCCACTCGCAAGAAAAAGAACTGCACCCTTCTAGACGTTAAAACACCATGAACTACATTTTGATGGCCTTCTGAAGCCAGTTTGAAAACATAGTTGATAACTAACTGCTTATTATCATCAATCATCACTTATAGGTTCATTGGAAAGGTCAGCCTTAAAGTATTTATTGTTCTAAAGAACAAGATTCTAAAGATACCTGGTAACCTGGGCTATTTAGTTTCAAAACATTCAGTCAGTGAATTGCTCATTCTTGTGATGATGTATTATTTCCTCTGTATATACGTGTATGCTTATTTAATCTTTTTTTCGATTTTGTGAGAATATCTTGAGAGGAAGCATCCTACAAGTTGTCTCTTGATAAGAGTGTTGAGTGCTTTTTTTACTTTTTTTCTTTTTTTTTTTTAAAAAAGTGGCATTCAGTTTATTTGTATGCAATACAAAATAGTGATGCTAATCTATTCCAATGTACAAAAAATAAATAAATAAAACCCCTAGAATTTCTGGCTCTTGTTAGAGATAAAATTCATTTAAATATTTGGAAGTTTTTTTTTTTTAAAACAAGGATTCCAAAAGATCTATTTCTGTCTTTGCTTAAAATTTTGTTGGATAGCAGCACTTATTCTTGCAGGAAGCAGTCTATGGAAAGCTGTCTCTTTTATTTTTGCTTTCAGCATGCTGCACAAAACCCATTCTCTCTGTTTTTGATTCTTGGAATTACAGTGCTCCTCTTTTTTTGTACAGAAAGTCTCACAAGATAACATGTGCAAAGACGTCATAAATAAAAGACAGTTCAAAGAATGAACTGTAGTAAACTGAATAGTCTGTACTTTTTACATTTTTCTATTTCAGTCATATTTTAGGTTTATCTATTAATGGAACACTTCCTATTCTGGTGCTAATTTCCTCAGGTACATTAATTCTGTGTGCACCTCTCAGGATGTTGCACAAACATCATTAAACATTTTGATACTGAAGTTGCAACTCAGTAACACAAATAAAATAACAGTTAAATAGGCAATTAGAGATTTTGAACATCTGCAAGCGTGCACTGAACTAAATAAATGTAACATTTTTGTTGGAAAAAAGCATAAGTAAAATTACTTCACTGCACTGAAATTTGTAATCATATCCTTTAGCCTAACCAATTCAGGTTCAACTCCTTCCATTATGTTTGGTTGTTCTGTGGCTTTATCTACTGTTTAGATTTTGAGATCTGATTATATCATCTGCTTGGTCTGATGTACCTTCTTATTTGTATGTCATTCTTAACTAATGTGGTTACTTAAAATGAAATACTAACACTCCTATCATCACCATGTGACTATTTACCCTAGATGACTGTTTTTCTGGTTGCAGCGAGCCTGCACTTCGGTCTCATTGGTAATCAGTTTTTTCACTTAGTATCGATTATTTTTCTTGGACAGTGTTCTGTTGGGGAGGAAAGGGGTTGGAACACAGGACAGTTTTTATTGTTAAACATGTATGTTTGATAGAGCAATGTGAGCCTCGCTTCCATTGGCTTACAGCACCATATTATTTATTATTATTAGTGCATTGGTAGGCAGTGGAATATTAAAAGAAATCATAAGTTTTAAAAGTATAGGTTTATTTTTATTTATGATTCTGATACTTTCATGAGGAGAACTAGAATTAATTGTTTCAATTACAGGCAGTTTCAGCTGATGCATTTTCTTAATATTTATTATGTTTGCAACATGCCAAGCTTTGTCATTTTCTGCCTTGGAAAGTTTGTACAATATTTTAATATATAATAACAAAAGTTAATAAGTTTAAAAGTTGACGGGAATTAATATGTAACACACACAGATGTCCAATTTGTTTAAATTTGATTTAGAGCTGCTGCAGCTAATGAATTAAAATACGATATACATTCATTTCCCCAGCATTATTAGTCCATATTATGCAATCTTTTAACACATTTTTATTTGGGTTATCTTGTTTTAATTATGACAATGGGTTAATGGAGCAAGATCCAGAATTAAAGTGAAAGACATTGACGTAGCCACAGCGGGCAATGTGATTTTTTGATGAATATGGAGGAGTTCCACCCCCTGATCCAGTGCAGGAGTTTGAAGAAATGTCTCCCTCCCAGCTTCCAACAATTGCTTTTAATTCGAAATAGCTGTTTTCAGTTTTTGAACAGTCCATGTCCACATCAATCAACCAGTAATGCTGACCATATCTGAAAAGAAAACATTTGTCAATTTTATTCACATACAAGCTCATACATTTCTCAAGCAGATTATTTTTACGGCAGCCTTACAGTTTTGCTTTGTTTCTGTGTTTCATATTGTTTCTGGTTCTTTAACAAAAAAATTTTTTTTTGCAGTTTTTTCACCAGATATACCTCATGTCTTTGTCTCCAACAAGTTGTCCAGTTAAACAAAAACCAAGAAACATGAAAGCCTGACAGGACAATAGAATAGCAGGACAACTGACGTGTTGAACTGGCTGTAGCCAGCGTTGGAGCGGTCATTTGTTGTCCAGACGGCAGGAGTGCCATCAGCCGGCTTTCCCTGGTAACTCCCTTGACCACTCTCGGCGCCATACCAGTCTAGATAGTTATCACCCTGGCTCCAAGCGTTGATGTTGTTGAAGTGCGGGTTGTTGTCGTACTTGCGGTGCTTGATCGGGATGGCGCACGCGCTGCTGCCTGCGTCGCTGGTGCAGCCTGCGGCAGAAAAGAGACATCTCTTGAGAATCTATGGTAAATCTATTTGTCTGTTTGCTTTTGGTTTCTTATAATTATAGTTGCTTATTGCGCCGACTTTTTTGCACGAGGATCTGCACGATTGATTCTACCAGAACGGTGCGTGTGGTCGATGCCGCCCCTGATGAAGAGGTCCTGGCCTGGAGAAGTCTGTTTCTCGATCAGTATAACGGTCCGTCGCCAGCTATCAGAGCCGTAGTTCACCGTAGTCTGTGGCACATTCTGAGGAGCGGAAGTGACAGAACCTCCAGAGCCTGTAGACGTTGAAGGACCTCCTGAAAAGGATCTTCAAATTTGAGCAAAACTAGATTTTCTTTAAAAACAAATTAAACTAGACAGAACAAAAGAAGAGAATTATCACCTCCCCCCAAAAAAACAAACAAACAACAAAACAATACAAACCCAACAACAACAAACTAACCAGAATAATAATAAAGACAACAGGAACATTAATAATCAAAAAGGGTTAAATAATATTACTTCATTCATTTTTGGAATGTCAAACCATCCGGTGTTCTGCGGACCACATTAAACGGTGTTGCAGTTTCTTTGTTTCTAAAATTCCAGTCAAAAGTAAGCAAACACACTGTATGTATGCCCCATTCAGATATCTTTGACAGATACATTGCAGCTGCTTTTGAGTTTCACTCTCAACATTTACAACAGGTTTTAGCCATGCACACTCAACACTGGAGATTTGACACTAGCAATGACAGTGCGTTATCTCTAAGAAACAACGAACATTCGGGGAAAGCAGCTTAAAAAAAGGGGGAGGGGTTAAATTTTAAATTCGAACAGCAGAAGTTCCTAACATGGAACGATGCACACAGTACACCACGACACTCATCCAAATGAGCAGTCAAAGGTCATGCACGCCTCGCCAAGAAAGATTATTATTTTTCGTACCGACGACAAAAGCAACCACAGGATCTTTGTCGCTCTCAGGCTGAAGATGGGCGTTGCCGCCTCCATCGACAGTAACCTTCACCCTGCAGTCACTTATAAGATCGCAATACTGGCCAGCGGGTAATCCAGTTTTGAATGTATGGGAGAATCTCTGCTTGCCCATAGCAAAGAAACCCTGCAGGAAACATTTTGAGCATCTGTTAAAAGTTTTGCCACGAAAACGCAAAGCTTTCTTGATGAACGAAGGAAATCGCATTTGAGGCTGTCTGATTCTCTTGCACTGTATTAGTTTCTGCGCATCATACATCAGTAAGTATATACGTATTTGCGTATTTGCATAGATGATGGACTGCGTGCTTGATATGTTTGCAAGCATCTGTGCATTTCATATGTATGAGCTATTCATGAAAAGTTTCTTTTTGTGCCCCTCTTTCTGAACCTCAGATTCTCTGCATATTTGGAAAAAAAATTGCATTGTGATTGTATCGCTTCTCTTTGCATCTGCACCATGTACATTTTTTTTCTTACCTTATTCCCACGCGCGAAGCCTACAACATCGCCTTGCTGTTGGTAATTTGTGACGCTAGTTCCGGCGACCGCGTTTCTGAAGGCCGCCATGTTGCCGATGGATGGCCATCGGTGTTCGCACACCCATCCACCCCCGCAGCTGCCGTCGGAGTTGATGGGGACATCGGCCGTGGTGTAGTCGCTGTTGTGTGGTGGGCCCTGATCCGAGTTGTCCCGAAGAAATACGAGCTCATTACTCTGGGTTGAAAAACAAAACGTTTCTTTTCAGTGGACATTCTTATTTCTTCCCATATATATTTTTTAAATTTCGGCCTGTTGAGCGCACCCGTATATAAGCCGCACCCACTAATTTTTTTTTTTAGAGTCTCTGCTTTATTCATAAATGAGCCGCACTGGTTTATAAGCATCGTAGGCATTTCGTCTCGCTTTTGGCATGATGAGGGGTGAGATCTGAAAGGTTTAATTGTACGGGGCTTTAATTTAAAAAATGAACAGTTAAGACTAACAAAGTGAACAGTTAACACTTTAACACCGAGCTCCTTGAAAAATTAATGAATGGTAAACACGATATTTTGAGTTACAGAGAAGCTAAGAATAGACGAGGATGCGGTGATCCTGGAATCGCAAAAATTCACAAACAGGCTGCATCGCTGTTGAAGCCGAAAGGTTTAAAACTGAGGAAAAAAGTCGCGGTTTATAACCCGAAATTTACGGTATTTGAAAGTCGATCAGGTAAAAATCATTATGTTTGAAACAGGAAATACATTCTGACTGCGTTTAAAAAATCTATTAAGTAGACCAGAGAGCTGAATAGTATACACCAGTACAAACGTTTGTCAGCAGAATTAGAGCTGTAGCAATTCTTGTCAACTAATTAAGGACCAGGACGCGAAATGGCGATTGGACGCAGGCTCAATTTTTGTAAAGGTTCTAACTTTACTCTGGAGGATTTGAATGTCTTTTTTTAAAAAACAATTTTCGTTTTGCTGAAGCATTGTGTGTGTGCTCGTCCGCATGTACGTCATGAAGCCGTAATTGTCACGTATCTGATAAAGCAGTAGTCGTCACGTACCTGGTAAAGCCATAGTTCCAGGCAAGGGTGAAGGCCACGGCCAGTCTGTACTCGAGGGGCTTCTCGTGGGTCAGGATCTGTCCACCACCGCCGTGCCCACGCTGGTTATCGTGGTTGTCGACAAAGACGAAAGCGTGTGCGTCGTCTGCCATTCCCCAGCCGGGGTCATACACACCGCCCAGTTCCCCAAAGTTGGAGACTCCCTGTCTGATCTTCTGACAGTAACGAAACTCCGTCACTCGGCCCACACTGTAATACTCGTTGACCTGAACAGTAGGCAATGGCAATAAGGGAGACTGAGTGCTTACTGCAGACGCAAGGTCAAAATGAGATCATTAGTCATCTTCCTAGCATAACTCAAAACATTACTGCTTAAACACGGAACATATAAAGTAGTATTTGCGGTCCCCTTCCTCCAAAAGACTCGTTGCTGATGCCAGGCGTTGACAAACAAAGAACTGCACGAGGCACTTATAACAAAAGACATTTTTTTATGATTTATTCATGATTGATGGATATGTGTGTGTGTGTGTCCACAATAAACTATCTCGATATTCATACAAATTGGGAATATTTAAACTTTTTATAATTAATATTTAGATTTATAGTTTAACATACATTGAATTCCCTTATTTGGTTCCACTTCTTACAGAAATACTAACATATCTTCACGTCTGAATATAGAATTTCATTTTAACTGTTCCATGCTTATCGTTGTAATAATTAAAAAAACCTGCAGTTAATCAGCGAAACTTCTGAGATCGTAAGCGTTTTTAGCTTCACCCTTTTACGATTATTTTACCTTAATTGCTCCGTCGTTCTGGTCGATGACCTCGTGGTAGTAGAAAGGTTTGCCGCCAAACTGAGTGTCTTTGGTTCCAGCCTGAATGGCAGCGATGTCCTGTGGCCACATGTGTTTAGAAGCGTCCACTCGGAAACCAGCCACACCCAGATCTATCAGGTGATTGTAGTACTCGATAATCTTTTTCCTAACGTAGTCCTGACTCTGTGAAGATAAAAGAGGTGTTTATAAAGTAAGACACGTGACAAAGAAAACGCGCTCTGGTACACAGGCAAAGTGGTTAATAAATAATGTAAAATGTATTTGTCCCTCCCTCGTCGCTACTCAGAGCCAGAAAGCAGGCCACACCTGGTCCAGGTCGCTGAGACTGAGCAGGTAGCAGTTGCGGACGTTGTTGGGGTCGCCGTAGTTGTTGACATGACCGTCACCAGACGGACACTTGCTGCGTGGGTTGAAGTTCTGAGCGCTGTAGGGTACCCCCGGGTAACTGAGCGAAGGTCCGTCAAAGGATGTACCGCCAGATCCTTGACCTTTATTCTCGGTTCCGCTCATGTGATTGACGACAGAGTCGACGAAAATCCTTTCAGAACATCACGAGACGGAGGGTCAGAAGTTCGGAGATAATTAAATTCAAGTAGTATATAGAAAAACAATGCTATACTCATGAAATAAATTTTTAGTCTTTGTCATCTTTATGTTTAGTGACTGAAACGCTGCCCTTGCTTGGAGACAATAGTTTAACTTTCAGCAAGAGCACGATTGAGCATGATCGAGACTTTCAGTAAAATTGGAACTGTACAATTTTTGGACAGTCGCATTTAAAAAAATCATTTAAAAATTTACTATTCATTCTATGATTTAAGTGTGGAATCTCCTGTAAAAGAAATGCACGCCAAGTCGCCATAAAGCTGTGCTTTTGTCTTCAAACATACCGGAACATCTACACATACCTAACGCCTACAGCATTACAGCGTTTGGCCATGTCCGCAAACTGTTCTTCGTTACCAGACCTGGACACCAGCTTGTAGCTGACTGGCTGATACCGCTGCCACCAGGGGTAGGGAGGGCTTTTGATTACCACGTGCTCCATTGGTGGTGATACCTACCCGAGATATGATGAAAAAAAAAAACCGTGCATAGCCTTTATCATCTTGTCCGTCCTGCATGTTATCCATACAGAACACAGTCTCGAAATCTAAGGGAATGCGTTTTTATTCCAAACGTAGTCTTGAGAAAGGAGGATAATAACTTTTCTAAGTTTAAAATTAAGAAACTAGTGGAGGTTACTTCCTCTCCGATACTTGAAAGCTTTTAAGTTCTTTCCACGAACTTGTATTACTGGACTGCTGACAGACGAACTACTAAAACGAGGCAGGTGTGTACATATCTTCCGGTTTAGTTACATTTATTGTTAAGGCTCGCCAGGACTAACAGCGGAGAACTTCGCAAGAGGCTAAGCGTTGGTCTCGGCAGACAGACAGTCCACCTATACACGTCCGTGGTTCTTTCCGAAGCTAAAGTAAAGATAATCTGAAATTGGTGTTCGATTTTTTTTTTTTTTTTGTGGTATAATTGAAAATAGACGGTGACATAGCCGTGTATCAGGTGATAGAAGCAAGCAGCCTTACCTGCACACCACAATACCCCTTGGGCCCTAAGTAACGCTCGCATTCCGCCGCAATGTCAGTCCATTTCCATTCAAAAAGATGCACTATCACCTGCTTGCCGTTACAGTGGGGATCCAGGTACTCTGCTTTACTCAGCTCTTAACACAGAAGAAGCTAACAGTAAAATTCCTGAACACAAAATGTCGCTGCAGAATAGAACTCTCTCTCTCTCTCTTTCACATACAACTTTCACAAAGGTAAAAATGAAAAAAAATGAACGACATTTACAATACTTTCTGTGTAAGAATTTATCCAAATACACAAAGATTTGAAAAAAATGAACCGCGAAAACCATCACCGCGTGTAGATATTTATTGTGTCATATCGCCGCATTTTATATCTGATTTGTTTGGAAACAGCTGTTTGATGTGAACAACAAACAGTTTCTTCGTAGGTCAGGTGGTATTTAAAGAGTTAACAGTCTGGGTTTCTACTTAGAATACCATTAGATTACAAGGCTAAACAACAGATAAAAGAGCTCTCTTTAAATACATATCTGTGTCAATGTGCAGGAAAAGTAGATTTTGCACAGAACAGCGATTGAGATTAATTTAGTGAACGAAATATGCAGGACCATGTGGGGGAAAAAACCGTGGCCGTGCCCTTATGCATTGATGTGTAAACTCTGAAAACTATAAAGTATAAAATACTATAAATCATCTAGTGCGATGTCTTCAGATTTTTAGTTTTTATTCTTCTCAAACTTCTACAATCGAAGGGCAGAGCACACCTGACAGCCAGTCCAAGTATTGATCTCCTTTCACCGGATAAATTTTGTTTTTTAACGTGCTCATTTTTACTGTGATTCCTGACACCTGTTGTGTACAGTAGCACTGTAGCAGACTAGAGTCACAAACACTATGACAGCTTGATTCTGCCATAACAATGATTTTCCTTGTCTAGATTTTGTTAAACTTTGACACAATTCGGATTTTATACCAGGCCCGTAAACTGGTTTTGCTTCATATTTTCGATAAAATCAAAGGACTTAAAAGTTTCTGAGCCTGACACATTTCTCAATCACACAAGTACAGGCTTTATTTTTATATTTCAACCCTAGCCCTTTAACAGTTAAAGATTAAGTGCTTGATTAATGAAACCATACCATTTAAATATTAACATTCGTCCCAAATACACGGCAGGGAGCGTGGGGGAGGCTAACACAGACGGTGTAATACTAGTCGCACTCTTGAGATGCACAAAGTACAATAGCTTACCTAGCCAAGAAGCAAGCAGAAACACATAGACTATGACAGCCGACATGCTGATAAGACTTCTACTCAGCAAGCCTGCATGTGGACGGTCTACATTCTTATACCATCTCTAATATCATCAAATTAAAAAATACTTTTACCTACAGATAAGAACACACTTCATTTCATTGTGTCCTTCAGTGGCCACGTTTGTACCTTTACACGTAAGCTTTGCTCCATTGTTTTGTCAAATCATTATTTACATTTTCTGTTAGTACAAAAGGTCTCAGCAAGTGGGACGACCAAAAAGTTTACAAATATGTAAACAAATAAGAGCGGCGAACGCATGCACACACACACACACGCACGCATATAGCTATGAAGGGAAGGAAAGGTTACGTTCTAAAAATTAAGAGGAACTCCGTGTTTAAAATATTAAAGTATTGAGCAGAAAACGCAAGGATTGCCCAGCTACCAGTTGGTATGAAAGGTTGGATGAGCTAGGAACAGGTGGACAAAATCTAGTGCCTCCGTTATCTCGACAAACAGGCGCCACACCTTTCAAGACTTGAAAGAGCACAGATTATTGAGAGAGGGTGCACTATGTTACACGGTGCTTGGCAAATGCGTTTTTCTTGAAACTGTTACTGAAACAGTATTGCATAACTGTGTGCTATACACCACAACGTGTTTCACAGACTTGTTTGACAGACTATTTCTCTCGTGTTTTGGCTTTACAGTATGCTATCAGGCATGGAAAATAACTGAGGGCACGTCTTATTTTGAGAAAATAGCAGGAAGAACGAATGTTAGTTAAAAAAAGTGGATAAGAAATGACAAATCAAGGATTTCCCCAAGACCTGATGAAGAAAGGACGAAACAAAAGGTGGAAATACAACGAAGAGCTTTATACTAACACGTTAACATTGAGAACAAAGAAAGAAAATGGAAACATGGAACCGTGGTAATCTTTTCCTATAGCAATCTTTAGCCTGATTAAGACGTGAAGGTCGCCGAGCTATTTTTGATCGCTCACTCAGTGGCAGGGGGCAAGGGGGCAGCCGCCTCCCTAAAAAAGATACTGAGGAGACAAGAATATCTCCCCCGGCCCAGTACTTATTGTTGATAAAGTACAAAAGAAGGGTAGATGAGCCGAGAGAGAGAGATGAAAATCATTTTCTTTTATAAGGGTAACAAGACGCAAACGTTATGCTTTTTAAAATATCTAGCTATGATTTAATAAAAGGAAAAAGACTATAAAACGACGACATTAAAGAAGACGCTGGGTTTTCGTCACACTGACTTACAAACCTTGAATGTGATCAGTGTGATTATACAGTTGATCTAACTCTAAGTATTACATGATTTCTTGTGATTGCGATAACCGATTGCCGGGTGAGTCCTTTTTCAGCGAGTTTTGTTTCTTGTTGAGTGTTGCTATGCGCTTAAAACTGAAAGCAGCGTCCGTTGTGATGCTACCAGCGTGTGTATGGCTGCACCCACGCACCTCCTGTTTTTGTAATGTTCGAGTGCGACACTGTCAGCATAGAGTTTGCCCCTCCCCCTCCCGACAAAACTGACCATCTTCTTACGTCACTGTCACTGTCTCACACACACTATTGTTGGTCCAAAAACGATTAACAATAATATAGAAAATACGAAGGCACCGTTTCCATTGTCTTGAGCAGTATATGTGAACGTGAATTTTAAGGACGTCGAGTCCTCTGGACGGCGTGTCAGTGGTTCATGTGCCCAGCAACTGTCGTCTAAATTGTGAGTAACGCTTCGTGCTTGGTCAGTCGACCCTGTGAGTTCGTGTCACAAAACAGTTCTTTTGCCTTTCAGGTCCTGATTATTTCAGAAAGAAAACCTCTACTGATATATTTAGTACGGTGTCAGTCATACTTTGAGAGACTTTCCGTGTTTCACGGTTTTACAGAAAATATTTGGTTGGATTTTGCGGTTTGCACCAACCAGTCAATGTCACGATATATTTTTTTTTGGTTTTGTTTTCAGCGACGAAGAAAGCCCGTTTCATGGACATAATGGGAGTGTAGGTCTGCGATTAGATACGCCGTTACAAAAGTTCACATAGTGTCACAGTAGACAAAGAACTAAGATATTGCACTTTATTTGTGCCCCCTCTTTTTTGCCCCAGTCACTGAACTAGCAAATTCTCTAAAACGTATGTTCAATCTTCCAGATAACGGTTTGGGCAGTCTGAACTTTACCAGGCACCAGATATAAGAGCCGCCAGTCGTATATCTCTACCTACCACAATGCCGAGTTTCACAGAAAGGATTCTGTTTCTAATCTTTATAGGCATTGGTAAGTATTGGCCTATTTGCTCTGACTCAAGCGAACGGTAAACAACATTTTTGAGAGAACGCCTTCTTTGAAAGGTCTCATTCGTTATCTTGGTGTAAATTTCAAATCACACATAGAGTTGATCCGATTTAAATATTTTTCAGCCATGTTACTGACCAGTTTAAGAGAAAATGTCAGATAAAGGAGATGTAACTTTTTTTTCCTGAGAATAAATTAGTAAGGGTGTCATTATGTGATGATGATTACAAAAAAATTAAGAAAGACTAAACATGTTATGACTCATTAAATCTTGGGGTTCTGTGTGATGTCAGTGCTCTGTAAGGGTGAGTACCTGGATCCCCACTGTAATGGCAAACAGGTGATTGTGCATCTCTTTGAATGGAAATGGTCGGAAATCGCGAAGGAATGCGAGCGATTTCTGGGGCCATGGGGATTTTGTGGTGTGCAGGTGAGGACAAACATTCTTAACTTTGGCGTTGAGTGCTCGCGAATAGTGAGAGCTACTCGTTAGACCACTTTCTGACTCTCAAGAATAACGTAAGCTTTGTCGAGTTCTAGAACTTTCACCTGGAAATCCTTCAGTAAATCGTTTTTTTCTCAACATCTCAAGTTCCTGACCAAGCCACTAATGAGACCTGAACATAAACATAACTCACATTATAATACTCAGAACGGAAGTACGATTCCTAAAGGATTTTATACGACAGTGACTGTTCCCAGCAAATGCATCTTTATTAGGCTTGCTCGTAAGTCACGTGACAGCATTTGCAAGGGACATCTTTTGAAGAACATTCAGTAGCTCAGTCATATATGAAACATCTAATCTTTCAATGTATTTCCAGAAAAATGCACGCGCTATAGCAGCGTTTTGATTTCATTGGTCATAACGTGCATGGCGTTCGCTTTCTATCTGTTAGCTATCCCCTCCCATGGAGCACGTGGTAATCACAAGCCCTCCCTACCCCTGGTGGCAGCGGTATCAGCCAGTCAGCTACAAGCTGGTGTCCAGGTCTGGTAACGAAGAACAGTTTGCGGACATGGCCAAACGCTGTAATGCTGTGGGCGTTAGGTATGTGTAGATGTTCCGAGTTTCAGTCACTAAACATAACGATGACAAACACTAAAACTTATTTCATGATCATAGCATTGTTTTTCTATATACGACTTGTATTTAATTATCTCCCAACTTCTGACTACGCCTTGTAATGTTCTAAAAGGATTTTCGTCGACTCTGTCGTCAATCACATGAGCGGAACCGAGAATAAAGGTCAAGGATCTGGCGGTACATCCTTTGACGGACCTTCGCTCAGTTACCCGGGGGTACCCTACAGTGCTCAGAACTTCAACCCACGCAGCAAGTGTCCGTCTGGTGACGGTCATGTCAACAACTACGGCGACCCCAACAACGTCCGCAACTGCTACCTGCTCAGTCTCAGCGACCTGGATCAGGTGTGGCCTGCTTTTTGGCTCTGAGTAGTGACGAGGGAGGGACAAGTACATAATTACATTTGTAATTAGAATTACTTTGTTTATGTACCAGAGTCGCGTTTCTGAGTGCGGTTTCATTGTCACGTGACCTAGTTTATAAGCACCCCTTTTATCTTCACAGAGTCAGGACTACGTTAGGAAAAAGATTATCGAGTACTACAACCACTTGATAGATCTGGGTGTGGCTGGTTTCCGAGTTGACGCTTCTAAGCACATGTGGCCACAGGACATCGCTGCCATTCAGGCTGGAACCAAAGACACCCAGTTTGGCGGCAAACCTTTCTACTACCACGAGGTCATCGACCAGAACGACGGAGCAATTAAGGTAAAGGTCCCAGCGGTAATCAAAAATCTAGTGTTTCTTCAAAGTGCCTTTCCAACAAATGAAAATTACCTCGGCTGTTGGAATTAATAATTAAATTACTGGAGAAAAGATTGCTTGCTTCTTGTCTCATTTTAGCGTTATGCATAAATTGCCTTTTCCTCCCTTGGTGTTGAAGGTCAACGAGTATTACAGTCTGGGCCGAGTGACGGAGTTTCGTTACTGTCAGAAGATCAAGATGGGTATCGAGAACTTTGGGGAGCTAGGAGGTGTCTATGACCCCGGCTGGGGAATGGCAGACGACGACCACGCTTTCGTCTTTGTCGACAACCACGACAACCAGCGTGGGCACGGCGGTGGCGGACAGATCCTGACCCACGAGAAGCCCCTGGAGTACAGACTGGCCGTGGCCTTCACCCTTGCTTGGAAATACGGCTTTACCAGGTACGTGATGGCTACGGCTTTGCAATGAACGTGATAAGTACGATTTTACGAGGTACGTGATGACTGCTGAGGTTCTTAAGCTAAATTACTCATGGGCAACAACAACGACGACGACGACGACTAGGCACGTGTAGGTATGGAAAAAGTCGCCTTTGTAGGCCAGCTGCTGATCAAAGATTCAACTGTTTGTGTGTTTGTTTATCAGAGTGATGAGCTCCTATAGCTTTGGCGACAATTCTGATCAAGGCCCGCCACACAACAGCGACTACAGCACTGCTGACGTGCCCATCAACTCCGACGGCAGCTGCGGGGGAGGGTGGGTGTGCGAACACCGATGGCCCTCCATCAGGGGGATGGCACTCTTCCGAAACGCCGTTGCGGGAACGGAAGTGCGAAACTACTACAACCAGGGAGACGTCGTGGCCTTTACTCGAGGGAATAAGGTATGTTGTTTTACTGAATCTAAATATTTTAAATAAAGAAGAATCTTGTTCCGCACTTATAAAATAAGTATTTTGATATATTTTAACAGCAGCAACAATAAAATTTACATTCTTATAAAATTATAAAAACTGAAATCGCATCTGAAATGCAATAAAAAAATGTTGGTTATGGCATTTTGCAATGGTCATCTACAAACTCTGCCTTTTATTTCAGGGATTTTTCATCATGGGCAAGAGAGGCTTTGACCAGCAGGTTCAGACGGGTCTGTCGGCCGGTCAGTACTGCGATCTCATCAGCAACTGTCAGCAGAAGATCACAGTTGACGGGAGCGGCAACGCACGTGTACGGCCGTACAGTAATTCCGACCCCGTCGTCGCCATCATACAAGGTAATTGGTGACTGTTGCTAGACCGGCACTTCGAAAGTTTCAGTGAATCTCATTCATGGGAAAATAGACTGTATTTCCGTGCCAAAGGGGAGATTTTAACCCAACGCACTTACCGTGAAAGATGTAAATATGCTGGGTAACTTTGTACGTGACGGGGGCACAAAAATTCAAACCCCCTTTTCACTGGGTTAGGGTTCGGAAGCAAGATGGGTAAAACTGAAAGCAGTGAGCTTAGATCTACACATATCGCTATTTTGGAGGTCATGCGGAAATAAATAAACAAGAGAAAAAAAGGATACGACATATAAGGTAAAACAATGACCATAGGTGCAAGATCCAGTTACTGTCTCAGTCTTGAAAGCATTAACACTATTTTCAGTATTTGTGCTAACGAATAATTCAAACAGAAACAAAGTTAATGTTCACATTCACTGCTTTGCAGGGGGTCCGACTGGTCCCATTCAAGAAGGAAGCGTTGGAACAAGTTCCGGAGGGAACCAGGGGTCATCTGGAACTGCTACAACCGCCAGCCCCGCTGTAGTTACGACTCCGAAGGCAACGTCCACACCAGGTATCACATTTCACGAAAATTTTGTCCGTTTCTATAAAATTCACTTCATTCGAACTTCACTGGACTATTTCAGCGCTTGCATAAATCAAAATGGAAACCATTGTTCTTTCTTCGTGTTTCTTCCTAAAAATTTAGGTTGAAGGCTAAGCCCATCCAGATAATACTAAGGACCTCTTATCGTTATCCACTAGAGCCTTGTGAAGACAAATATACAGACGACTGCAGCGAGTTCGAGGGTCAGTGTGACAATGAGTTTGTTGGCCGAATTTGTCCTAAATACTGTGGCAAATGTCAACTGCGTAAGTACCAGAAAGACGTAGGTCTCTTACAGTATTTGTTTGCATACCATTCCCAGTAAATGTAGTTTGGAAACTACGTTTAATCCTGCCTTTAATATCCAAGGTCAGTGAGTACTCAAAGGCAGTACTTTTTTTTCAAAAAGAAAGCTGGCTGAATGTTAGAATCGAGCTTATTTTGGCTTTCCTTTTGTATAAGCCATGTTTAAATAAACTATTTACATATCTATCTGAACCAATCAGCAGTTAATATAACAACTCTGACATGCTTTTACCCCCCAAGGCAATTATTTCCCTTTCCCACTATCAGACGAACTCATTAAAATAAAAGTAAGAAAGAAAATTTACCTTGGTCAACCAGCTTACAGACACCACTCAGCAGTCATCATTGTCTTCAAGATTTTACAGAAACGCCTTGCTGTTTTGTCTAAGAGTTGGGAAAGAAATGTAATGAGCAATCTACTAAATTAATTTCAGCCTTCTTTCTGACGGTAGTTTGGTTTTCGAGCGCATAAAAAATTCCTGCTAGCAGTTGTAGAATTCAAGAGGTTTTGCCACCTATGACATGGAAATCTTAAATAACCTAAATATTGTTTCAAATGTTTATGGAGAGTCTGTATCGATGAAAGGACGCAAAAACTCGATAAACTGTCTATTAAAGAAGAAGCGAGAGAGCGCGAGCGAGAGAAGGTAGGATGGCTAAAATTTAACGTATAAATTGTCAGTTATTTATCATCAATCAGAACTTATAAATCGATCGGCAAGAAGAATGCATTAAAACAGCATTAATTTAATATCAGAACACTCAAATTCGCAAGCATGGGAAGGGATTAAGACTTTTTTTAGTCTATAAATTACTAAAATACGCATCATACTGATAAATATTCGAAATGCCAGCTAAGGATTTAAGTTCAGTAAGTTGGTCCGGGGATAATTAATTTTTAAACTGAAAACCACAATAGCTTATCAGTGATAAATAATATAAGATTCGTACTGTGTGGAATGACCAAGGCATCTGCAATGTCGTGTTTTCCAGCTCCCCCATGCGAAGACAAGTACACTGGCGACTGTAAAGAGTTCGATGGCCACTGCACGGATCTTATTGTCCAGCACGTCTGCCCCAAGTTCTGCGGCATCTGCACACCCGGTAGGTTAATGTGAACTTAGATAAATAGGTCTTCCTTTTGATTTGTCCATTAAGTTCGCTTTTAACTGGACACAGACTGTCGACTAAGTCAGACATGTTTCTGTGTCTGCCTTTCTCTCTGAAAGGCGCGTTACAGCAGACGACGTTTGACGTCATATTCCAGGCTATTTTTATCCAGTTCACGGGGGTAAAGGTCGAGGCCTTTCCGCTCATTGTAACAACGCCTGACGTCATGCCCATGCCACGTCACGCGTCGTCTGCTTAATTTCAGGCAATTGGTGATTATGATGGTCACCATAAAAACTAATATTACAGTCTTCCAATTCGTTTGCCAGTTTAGCTCCAAATTCTGGTAAGTATCGGGAAAATCATTAATAGTCGCTCTCCGATAGAAAGTTTGCAGGGGACAGGTAACTCGAGAAAAAGCTACGCTAGACATGTCTGCTTCCTCATCTCGTGGCCTCTTGCGAAGATCTGTTAGTCTCGGCCGAGCCGTAACAAGAATGTGAATAAACCGGAAGCTATCTTTTTGTAGTTAATCTGAAATGTGAAAAAACCGGAAGTTTGTGGTCCGAGCTCTAGCTCAGGGGTACGTTCGTGATTCTAGGATATTTTCACTTTCTTTGGTTTCAGCCGCCACCAACGCTCCCGCCACCAGCGCTTCCGCCACTAATACCGTCAGCACCTCTGGATCTGCTTGTGAAAGCGGCTGGTCAACTGCCGGAGCAGATGCCAAAGCAAGTGAGAAACTACAGCAGTTAGACCGACTGGGGCTTAGTCAGCCTTGATATATGCAGCATGTCAGTGATGTAGCATTTTCCTTTGGATAGATTTAAGCAAAACATCCTTCTACACCTGCAGCAAATCCACATGCAGCTTTGAAAAAGACGGTTTGTTTTTCCGTCAGAAACGTTCATGACAAATGCATGATTGTGTTTTACTGTCGACAGTGACATACTGATATTGCGTTTTACTAAATTCCACTGAGGACTTGTGAAATGGTTTTTTACAGCTAATGCCTTAGTGCGTGTGACATTCTGATCCACAGCATCACACCTGGGGACTACACTGATCCCCATTGTGACGGCAAGCAGGTGATTGTTCATCTGTTTTCCTGGAAATGGACTGACATCGCGGCGGAGTGCGAGCGCTTCTTGGGACCGAAGGGATTCTGTGGCGTACAGGTGAGCAAAGCCCTGTTGGCGTGGAAGATATAGTGAAGCTGTGTGATGTGATGTAGTTTGGTACAGTGTGGTGTGGCGAGGTGACAAGTGAGGTCCTGATGTGGTGTGATATGATATGTGTGTGTGTGTCAAGTGGTGGTCTGACGTTTTCTTGAGCAAGATACATCATAACAAAAACAAAACAAAACAAAACAAAATCGTCATCTGTCTTTTACTTGAAGGTTTTTGTTTTACATCACAACTCTACCAGTGCTTTTATCTACCCCGCTAGATATCGCCACCCCAGGAGCATCCCATCGTGACGACACCACGGGATCCTTGGTGGCAGCGGTACCAGCCGGTCAGCTACAAGCTGGTGTCCCGCTCTGGCACTGAGGAGGAGTTTGCTGACATGGTCAGCCGCTGTAACGCAGCTGGTGTCCGGTCAGTTACACATATGTCCATGACGTCAGGTTCTTGGATCTATAAATAGACAACACTATGAGGCAGCTGTTTTAGTTGTTCGCATAGATGTATCATTAAAGTATCCGACAAACGTTATGGTAAAAAGAAAAAGCTCCACTCACTTTAAACAGTTACACAAAAAATTTAGCTTATTTATTTAAAAGCCTCATTTCATTGTCATTTTAACAGAACTTGGCAGCTTCATCGTCTTACGTGATTTAAAGTGTCACAACACATTCACTGTTTATACGTGACTTGAAGACAACACATTTCACTGTTTCTGTGTTTGTTTGTTTTTTCGTGACGTCGTGTACAGCATTTACGCCGACATCGTGATGAACCAAATGACTGGCACAGAGCGCTCAGGCGTGGGGACCGCGGGATCCAAGTTTGACGGCGGCACTCTGGATTTTCCGGAAGTGCCCTACACGTCTACACACTTCAACCCCCGTTCTAAGTGTCCGAGTGGTTCTGGTTCCATTCAGAACTATGGAAACGCAATGGAGGTGCGCAACTGCAACTTACTGACCCTGGCAGACCTCGATCAGGTACGCCATAATGTGACAGTCTTTTCCAAGATCTTTCTCTTTCGTCTCTTTGCAAAATGATTAAACCCGTTTAAGTACCATCTTACTGTAAAGAAATCCGTATTAACGGTGCTTTTGTTAGTTTGTCCTCACTAGGTGAGGAAGGTTTGATTTTTTCCTGTGAATGCATCGTGAACGTGTCCTCACAGAGCCAGGACTACGTGAGAGAAAAGATCGCCGGGTACCTGAACCACATGATAGAACTTGGTGTGGCGGGATTTAGGGTGGACGCTTCCAAGCACATGTGGCCCAAGGATCTCACGGCCATTCAGGGTATGTTGAAGGAAACCAAGTTTGGAGGGAAACCTTTCTTCGCTCACGAGGTCATCGACATGGGAGACGGCGCCATTAGAGTGAGTTGCATTAATTAGATTGAAACACTAGAAAACATGATTAACTCTTTATTAATTGAAAACATTGCAGTGTTTGTGTGTGCGTTTGTTTGTTTGTAAACTATCCTTGACATTTTTGAACACTTTGGAATATTTTAAAGAAAATAACCGAACACAAATACATAGGCACTTATCTATAGCTTGTACTAGTGGGATGTAGAGTTGTTGCACAAGTTTTGGGTACGAAAACAGGGAGACAGGAATGGAGAGAGGAAGAGGGTGAGATTAAATGCCGTTCTTTTCACGTGCAGGCGACGGAGTACACCGACCTGGGCTACGTGACGGAGTTCCGTTACGGTCCCGCTATGACGCGTGCCGTGCAAGACTTTGGGTCCTTCAAGAACGTCGGTGTTGGCGGCGGGATGCTGGACTCAGGCCACGCCCTGGTCTTTGTGGACAACCATGACAACCAGCGGGGTCACGGGGCAGGCGGCAACATGGTGACCTTCCACAGACCGGATGACTATAAGTTAGTTCAGGTAAGTAATTCATGCCACCAGTTGCAATATGATCAGGCTTCCATTTCTGCAGGCTTTGTGGTTGCTCACTTTTATTCTAGTATCAATCGCTGCATAAAAATCGCCATTTTCAAAAAATTAAAAAAGCAGGTAAAATGCATTTTTATGAATGGAATATTCATATTTTTTACACTTAATTATTCCTTACATACAAACATGAACCGTTTTATTTATCCGCAGCAGAGCAAATTAAAATACTTTTGATAGCTCTATCCATGAAAGAGTACCCGCAAGATCTTTCAGTGGACATGCATTGCCAGGAGGCGACCCCTATGACAGTAAGCTGAAGACTTTCTGGACTTTTTCTTTCACTTAGGCCTTCACCATAGCTTGGAACTTTGGCTTTGTTCGCGTCATGAGCTCCTTCGAGTTCTCCGATCCTGACAGCAGCCCACCCCACAACAGCGACTACTCAACAGCCGATGTCACCATCAACGCCGATGGCAGTTGCGGTGGGGGATGGGTGTGTGAGCACCGGTGGCCGGCCATCGGCAACATGGTGGCTTTTAGAAACGCTGTTGCCGGAAACTGACGTCAGCCATTACTTTCAGGAAGGCAGCGTTTTGGGCTTCGCGAGGGGCACAAAGGTGAGTCGAATCAATTACAGAAGAATTTAGTAGATATTTTCACACATTATGACTGATTCCCTTACACCAGACATAGATTCATGGCTTTTGTAATCAATATCTTAGCAAAGAGATTATGGGAAAATAAATGAGATTCATTGTCATAAAACACATGAGGTGAGGTTTCACACAGAAGACTCGTTTCTTCTTTTTCAGGGTTTCTTTGCCATGGGTAAGGGTGGGTTTGATAAAACCTTTGACACAGGGCTACCAGCTGGGGAATACTGTGATCTCGTCAGCAACTGTGCCCAGAAGATCACTGTGGATGCCAGTGGAAGTGCCCATTTGACTCCATACGACTCCAGTAATCCTGTTGTAGCATTTGTTGTTGGTGAGTTATGTGGTGTTTACTTGTGGAGTGATTTTCTCCATGTCTAGAGTCTGAAAAGGGTTATTCATGCTCATTTTAATAAATGTGGAACAGAAAATGTTTTAACAGTTTTAACTTTGTTCCTCATTTAATTTTCTGCAAACAGATTTCTTAACTTAAATTCAGTTGAGAATTTTTGTGACATTTGTGGCATTCTGTCTCCCTTTTCTCTCTTTGATGGCCGAAATTTTTAAAAAACCCCAGATTAATTGATGTGTTATATTCCGTCTCTCTGATCTCAGCATCTATTAAACAACAACAGACCATTTCCCTATATCACTTTTCAGATACATGAGAGCCCTGGATACGGGGCCTTAATTTAGGCAAATAGAGCTGTGGGGCCTTTCCAAACCGGCATAGCATCGCGCGGTAATAAATGACATAGTGTTATCATAGTGTAAAGAGTCTAAACACTCTTTCATGCCTTCTGTCTTCAAAAGATTACCTAGTTAAATGCGATAGCTTTCTGATATGAGGGAAGTCTAATGGGGGAAAGAACCGGCTAAAAGTAATGTGCAAACGGTGTTTACTTTTACTCCGCTGAAAGGGAAGGCGATTTGAGTTCTTGGACTTTCAAAGATTGTGAAAATTACTGATTATCTCCATCTCCCAAGATACCATCCCACCAGGCGCTATGCTCGGCACCTTGGGCGGTCGTCCCTGCTCGCCATCCCTTGACGCCGGCGTTGTATATCACTTAGTTGTTGGTCAACAGATGGTCCGAAGACCGGATGTAATGTAGGGATGGGAAGTGGCACTGGCACCGGGACTGGCACTGGTACCGGCACTGGCACCGGCACTGGCACTGGCACCGGCACTGGCACCGGCACCGGCACTGGAACTGAAGCTCCAAGGGCCACAATCGACTATGGAGACAACCCATGGCGAAGAACAGTCATCTTGATAGAGAGACAAACCAGTGTAGGCCAGGACCTCTTTATTCGGGGAGGTATTGACCACAAGCATCGGTCAGGTGAGGCACCATTAACAATCGAATACAGCTCACGCGTGTATGCATGCATCCCTGTGTGTATGCCTAAGTGGTCGGGTGGGCGAGATTTGAACTAATCAATAGCAAGGATGTTCTCATTTTTAAATTCTACAAGTCCCTGGTGTTATTACCTGATCAACGTTAGCAGACAGTGGTCCGTGGAGGTATGAGCAGGGGTCAGTTAATGTAGACGATGTCAGTATTATATTCTTTGGAATATCAATGGCTGCATGACACTTTCTGATACCTGTGACGCAAGGCTGCACCAGCGTTGCATCCAGCAGCGCATGCGCCATTCCCATCAAGCACCGCGACTTGGGCACGGGGAGCCACTTTGCTAAGGTGAGCGCTTGGAGCGTGGGCGATGATTACCTGGACTGGTACGGGGCTGAGTCGGGTCAGGGTAGCTTCCAAGGACTTCCACCCACCGGCACCCCTGCTGTCTGGACAACAAACGACCGCAGCAATTCGGGCGTACAGCGAGTTCAACAAGTAAGCAACAACGCAAATAAATATTTATCTATACTCAGGGCAGTAAGTGATTTGGTAGATTAATATTACACGTGTTTTATGCATTTAAAGAATTTTTGGACATTTTCTAGTCTTTTGCAATTTTCCGCAGTAGGCCACAAAACTAAAAAAATTAAAACAAATTAAAAAATCCATTTACCTATTATTATTAATTGATGGCAAACTTGTGACTTATCAAAACTCACGAAAGTGACGGCTGTGGATAATCTAAATCTGAGAATGCTGATAAGGACGACTGTAGATATTTTTGACGGTTAAATGAATGTCACATTCTAGTCTAGATGGAATATTTGATGGCGATGTTTGTGCTATTAAAATTTGCGTGAAGCACCTCATTTATTTCTTATGGTAAGATGATAATGAGTTCTTACTCTTTTAACTCTTTATTTACTTTATTTAACTTTATTTTAACTCTCTCACACACAATGACGTTTGATGCTTCTGTCCCTTGCAGGTATGGACAACATTACTGGCTCATAGACGTGGACATGGATTGCTCCAAGACTGAAGACAGTTACTTTGAGTTCAAAGCGATTGTGGGAAGCTGGGAAGGTGACATAGGCGCCAGCACGTGCACAGGAGCAGGAGGCGGAGCCGCGCCCTACACGTCCGTCAACCACATTGCTCGCTGCGGTTTTCTCAACGTCTTTCATTTCGGAAGCAGCGCGTGCACCATAGACACACTGTCCTAACTTTCAGGAAGACTCCTGCCGAACTTGACTCGCTTGTTTGACGATAAAACACTGAGGATTGTAACTCTTGTTATCTCTTATTGACTGCTCTGCTTTGGTTTCTCAGCGAGCATACGTGCACATTTACCCAGCCACCCAGCCACCGACCCTCCCCTACCACCCGTACGCTCGCACGTACACGCATGAATATGAAAACACACACACATACTCTCTCACACTCACAGAATGACAATATTTGATTTATGAAGTTGGCAGTATAAGCTAATCAGTGTGGTGTTTTTATATTTAATCCTCATTTTGAGAGTGGAAAGCATCTTGACTTAGAAGATTGCAAAAATAACAAGAAGTATATAATGAAACAGTAAATGGAGGGGAATGGGGAAAAAGAAAGGAGAGCACAGAATACATTCACTAGCATGCAGTCCCGAATGCACATCTCATGTCTTCGCACGCATGCAACCAACACTAAACACCAAATGCCTTCAGAAAATTTATTTTCATCTCCTTGCAACTTAGTATTCATTTTACTTTCGTACTGACATTGATAGCACAGAGACGGAGAATCAGCAGACGACAATCAGAATCAAGGCCTGTGTGGGAATCTCACATATCATTAACTCACGATGATGGACGGCATGAAGCGCGCAATGGCATACAAAATGCAAATACACCAACGACGGAAAGCAGTCTTTCTGAGCAACGCCATAACCCATACACATAGCATAACAATTTCATTTTAACCATCTAAGCCATCCATTCTTCTCTCAATGCTCCAGACAAGGCACTCTCCAAACTGTTAAATATTTTCTGGAAAAAAGAAAAGCATAGCGATGTTTGGCGACAGATAAATTTCTGACTTCTTCCACCTCTACTCCTGGAATAAATTTCGGAATTCCAAAGTTTACAGGGTCAAGAAATTAAAGGCCAATTTCTGGTGAGTCTATTTAATGGCTTTTCTTATGTTCGTGTACAACTCTCAAGACACTCGCTTGCAGGTAAATATAACAAAATCACATTTTGTTACAGTCAAAGCCAAAGACTCGGTGACAGAGATAACAACACAGGACAAGGAGTTGATGAGATTAGTTCCTACTTGGCCGCCATCTTCAATGTGAAGAACAGAAATCGCTGTTATTATCAAGCCCCTCCCCTTCCTTCCTGCATCACAACACAATCACAGACCATTCAGATGCCCCGAACAAGCAGACCACATCACAGCTCCTCTTTGGGCACTTGATAGTTGAGCCCGTAATGTTTTTTCAAGCCCTGTAGCAACATAAGTGGCTTGCTGGTGAAGTGAGTCTCCATGGTGCGGATGATCTCCTTCCGGGGGCCGACCATGTACGGGTCCGTCATCGTCCGCTCGTAGAAGTCCACTGTCTCCACGATGGCTGTCTCCAGGGGCGTGGGGGACCAGTGCAGACTCTCCTGCGCCTTGGTGATGTCAATAGGGCCGCTCCGCACGGACGGGAACATGTGGACGGCGTTGACGGAGTTGTCGGTTATGATGCTGAGGTCTGTGATGTTGAGGGCCAGCTGTAAGAAGGCAGACGACTACATGTCTATTCTCTGATAAACGCACATCCACTAATTTTATGTCTAAGCCCCTGCCTTCGACCAAACAAGCAAGCGAAGAAACAAAAATGGAAAAAAGTCTGTAAGCTCCTTAGTTTCCACGTTGTTTTTTTATTCAGATAAGGCTTACTTTACCCTGAAAGATAAATATTTGTTGACTATCATTGTTGGCACCCCACTGGTAGACAAAACTAGAAATCGAGCCAATGAACGGACACGAGTTGCAGTACAAGAACAGAGGTTGGCAGCTTCACTGACCTAACAAGTTACAAGCTCGATGGAAGTCAAAAGTACATACCTTCATGTCCCCTAGTAACTGTAGCAAGGTGGGAGTCTCCTTAAACGCCAGGTTAAAGGCCTGGTCAAAAACTTCCGGTTTTGGATCCATGAGCCGGACTATGACGTCAGCAACGTCGTTCACGTAGACAAGGCTCATAGGCTTGTTCACGAGGAATGATGGGATAGCTAAGGGCTGATTGTGACGAAGGTAAGGTAAGATTATTTTTAATTTTTTCTCTATCGTTTCTTAATAAAAAAATGGCAATCAACAACGTTGTAAGACATGCTCCTTCTCTTACTGCACTCCTAAAACTACTCCCATTCTCCTCCTTTTCCTACTACTCGACTACTTTCATTTACACACACTACTCTATTTCTCCTCTTATTCCTATAGCGGCTCCTACTCCCTGTACTACAACTTTTCATCATTATACTCCTAACTAACTACTGCTGCTTGTAGTACTCATACAATTACTCCTACTAGATTATGATTACACACACTCTTCTTCCTCCTACCTAAAACTACTCATCCTTGTACTGCCATCCTTTCTTCTGCTATTACCGCTGCTAATTATAGGATGACCAAAAAAAAAAAAAGTAAAAATAATAAGAGAAACAAAATACAAGCAAATCCCATAGCATATAAACCTTAAAGAAACAAAATGATTGCAAAATGACAAACATGTCTGCATTGTTTCCATACTTTTTCCAGGTGGTCCGCAAGGCGTATCCACAGTTGGTAGATCCACCACCTGTATGTGTTGTCTTTGGGCCCTATGACATCCGGCAGGCGTAGCGAGACAAAGGGGATGCCACCAGCCTCCCGTTGCAGGACCAGCTCTTCCTCGATCATCAGCTTGCGGTGGCCGTAGCTCTCGACAGCCTGCAGCTCCTGACGCCGCTGCTCGGACGCTGGTCTGACGGCGTCGCTCTCTCGCGTGGGGTCCGCGTGAGATTTGTCGCACACGTCGTAGACAGAGTCTGTGCTGATGTAGATGTAAAACCTGGCTTTGTCTTTCAACACCTGTCACCGGCGCCCCCACAGGAAAAAAAACGAAAAACAGATGGTGAAGGAGAATTTGAATGTAAGAAGATATGAAGGTTCTTTACTATTCTATTTGTATTCCTTCTATTTATGTTTGTGACTAGCTCACCAATTTTTGTGATAAGCTGAAAAAGGTCTGGATACCACCTGTTGCAAGTTGCACTGTAAATTAGTGTGTCACATTTGATTTCCCACGCAAGCCCTTCTCCAAATAATAACTGTCTTGTAAAACGATTGTAATGATGCGCAACATCGCAATCCTCATAAGGCGCAATAGTAATCACTGTAATGATTACTGCGATGTTTACACGAAAACATGGTAGCAGTTACGAAAACCCGCGCATAAACACTCTCACACATGCTAACCAATGAACATGCTCTCCATCTCTCAAGCACACACACACATATGCGAGTGCATCTTCTTTAGCTCTTTCCCACGTTCACACACAAGCACAACGAATGTGCATGCTCTCTCATACACAACACGTTTGACACACAGGACATACATAATACATGAACACACCGCGGACTACTGCACACGGACCGTACACGCGGCTTAAAACAAACAAGCAAAACAAACTCGACAACAGGGCAAGTGTTTACACTAACCTTGAGCGCTTCCTTGATGGAAAACGGATGATAGGCGCTGAAGTCCACCACGGCGTCAAAGCTACCATTGTTGTTGACGAGGTCAAGGAGTTGAGGGCACTTGTCCAGCGATAACATCCGGTCACACTTGATGTGCGTCACGTAAGGTTTGACGACGAAGGCCGAGTCCCAGTACCAGTTTCCCCGGTGGACCGTCACCACCCTGTGCCCCGCTGCCAACAGTCTCTCCACCGTGGCCCCTCCCAGAAACCCGTTGCCTCCGAACACGAGGACGTACCTTGGCGAATGCACGGCTTGCCCCACGGCCATGCTGTCTGCTGACGTCGGCCCCCGCAGCCACACGGACGCCGCCAGCGTGACGATGGCTAATCGCGAAAGGGTTAACACAGAGACCAGGCTGGGACTTCTGGAGAGGCACACCCCGACACCCATGCTTCCAGACGAGGGAGGAAAACCCTCCTCAGATCGAATCTGCGATGTTCTCTGACGCAGCAAGGAGAGGACCAGTTGCTTCGAGATGACTAGAACTGCGGGTTGCTGGAGTTTTGAAATTTCGTCTGCTGGCAGTTCTTAGCTCGCGCTGCTCACTCGGCCGCCATGTTGCAGGAGGCAACGTGTACATGAGCCCAGCGAAGAGAAAGAAATCTGATGCCGCAGCAAGCAGCGGCCGGAAACCGGTTCCGTGACTAGAGGAAGGGGTGGAGGGTCAGGAATGTAAAGGGAAAGGCATGTAGAATTGTACCCTAGCTGCTGCGCCGACTCGGAGGCTGCTAGACGCACTGACAGGAACATCTTTGGCTTAGTTAAGCTGGACTTTATAAAACCTGATAAAGTATTTACAGACAAATTAAAACAACCGACTACAACGCCTCTGTGTTACTGCTGACGGTTACAGTAGCGAGCTAAGGTCCATTACCTTCAGACGAGCGAAAGTCATGATGTTCTCCTTGTTAGTTACCGTACATGCTCACTTGCTCACTTTGTAATAAAAAAGGCGACTAACATAAAGTTATAATTATACTGCAAGTAGTACACATGTAGCTAAGCTGCAATTGTCTAACAAAAAATTATAGCTATACTGCAATTATTATACATCTAAGGAGAAGGCTCAGAGACTGGGATCAGCTAAGTGCATGAGCCCACAACTAAGGGCACCTACTCTGCAAAGCAAATTTTAATGTACCCTTAGTTTTGCCTCCCTTTAACAATTTTGTTTAAAAATAAGGACAGCCGGGAATTAGGGGGGGGGGGCAAGCTGTTTTAAAAATCTCACATAGTAAGAAATTCCTTTGACACTTTTGAATAGAGAGGAAACAGGCGAAAGCCACAAAGAGCTGAAAGTTACGCAACACAGGAGTAGAAGTTATTACTGGTGCTACTGTCTTAATACATCTTGGTACAATAAACTTACCGCCCTGAATGAAGGGGGTCCGACAAAATTACAGCGGATTTATAAGTTGCTAATGCCACACGTCACACTGGAACCCTTATAATTACAAATACATTCTTCAAGGAAAATATTAATCGCGCCATGAAAGTTTTATGAAAATAACAAAATGCCAAACCGATAAATTCAAAATAATTTAGTCTTATTACATCTTTTACTGGTATAATTGAGGCGGAAGGTGTGTGCACATCACTTTAAACAAAGACGCTTTTTAAACGAACTGTAATTATAATTATAATTAGATTTTGCAGCATTGCTCTTGTAAAATTTTCTACCACAAATACTGTGTACACACTTCTCAGAACGATATTTGCGATGTTTGCCACAAGCAAAGAAAACAGCAGCAATGAAAGTGGGCTAATTGCTTTCTTCTAAACAGCAGCAGGTTACTTTGATAGTTTTGGGCCATGAATAAACACATTATTTTCAACAAAGATGGGAGTACATTCGAGTACACATACGTCTAATTATTTTGTATTTTCTGTATGTGAAATTCTGTTGGAATAGTATGTCACCATTGCAATTTAATCGATTTTGTAAACAGTCCTCCTCTCTTTTTCTAACTAATGTAGTTTACGGCCTATAAAGCCTAATTGCCGAATCCCCACCTAGTTCCGATTGCTGAACACATTAACCACGTCTTATGCGAAAAAAATAAATAAAAGGACATGTTTGTTTGTCCTAAACAGTTTTCCCACAGCCATGTCGGCCTCTAGCTCAAACAGTTGCTTGCTGGCTTGCAACACTTGAAAGGGTTCGTGACGTTGCTACGAGTCGACACGAGAGTCCCGAGGATCAGACAGTGTTTGTTTATCGTGGAGGAAAATAACAGTTTCATGATGTCCATTACCGTTAGTGAGACTCCAGGTAGTGCTTAGTCTTCGATGCAATGCGTGTTTGTGGATCATCGGTTCTGTGGAAAATTCCCGTAACGCTTAACTTTAATAAGTGTGTGTGTGTGCGCGTGCGTGAGTGCGAGCGCGAGTGAGAGATGGAGAAGGGAAAGAACGAGACAGCATCACAAGCATTCTCTCTACACTTCCAACGGCCATTTAAAATATACATTACTTTGAAAAACATTTAAAACTATTCATCTAACTTGAATGGTTGATTTCTCTTTTGCAGACATATTGAGCTCTACACGAGCTGAAGCTGAAAACTACTCACGCTATTTGAAGAATGCGTCTTCGCTCGAGAAAGATCTCGATGACGTCCTCGACATGAAGACGTACAAAATAATCGCGGCGGTGTGTGACTACTGTGTGTACCCATTGCTCTTCGTCGTGGGAGCTCCGACTAACGTGGTCAACCTTCTCGTCTTTTGGCGCAGGGCCTTACGACCGCATAAACCTTTGTCTATTCGCCTTGGCACTCACTGACCTGGGCTACGTCCTGGTCGTCAGCACCCTAGCCGTCCTCAAAATATTCGAGTTTTTTGATCCCGACAGAGGTTCCGAGTACTACACGAAAAGTCTGGCTTGTCTGCTCGGCCTCATGTACACGTTGAAGACGATATCCGGGTGCGTGACGATGGTGATCGCGGTGGAACGGTGTATCTGTGTCGTGTATCCGCTGCAGGCGAGTTCCGTCATCAGCACCCGCGCCATGGCCACGCTACTGGGTGCTTTAGCGGTGTCATCGTCGCTTCTCCATGTTCCGGTGAGCTTGAAGTACTCGGCGGCTGGGGTTTACAGTCAGGAAACCGGTCGCATCCAGTGGAGACTGATTCCTTCTCCAATGTTTGCTCAAAACAAAGCTGTTTTCGAAGCGATCCACGACCTCCTCTTGTCGTCAGCTGTACCGCTCCTCACCTTTCTCGTCGTGTGGTTTGCCACAGCCAAGACCGTGACGCAGCTCCGCTTTTCGGCCGAATGGCGCAAAGCAGCGGCTAACCTTTCCACAGGAAGTGACGCAGCCGGTCAGCTGCAGCTGGCCGCCACACGCATGCTCGTGTTGATCTGTTGTGTCTACATCATCTGCTCTTTCCCCATCCTGGCCTTGTCGCTGACTAGGGCCATCATCCCTGGGTTTACGTCCGGAGGACGTTACTACAACGTTTTCCTCGCCGCGCACCTCTACGCCATGGCCCTCACGGTCGTCAACAGTTCCGTCAGTTTTTTCGTTTACTTTTCGCGCTCCTCCCGCTACCGTAAGACCCTCAGCGCCATCTGTGGACGCAGTCAGCGGACCACAAATGCACTTCGCCTTCGACTACAGAGTATAATATTTAATCGCGGCAGCACGCGAACTAAATTCTTCCAGCATTCGTAAAACAAAGTTTATCTAGCACATAGAATTCTTTAAATATAGAAAGTGCTGAGAATTGTTTTAGGGAATAAAAGGTTATTGTCTCTTGAAATGCCAGCGAGTCTTACCCTCGGGGTATTGATGCGTAATTCTGACCCCGAGGACGTGAACCAAAAGAATACCCAAAGAATGACGGGTTGGTTTGGTTGTGTCCCTCTTTAATCGCACATTTAAACTTTTTATAGACCAACTTAAATGATCAGCGTTTTTCGAAGATATCGGTAGATATAGGCGATAACCTAACCTGTAATTTTCAACTTCCAAAACCCATTCGTTAATTAATTATCCGCTAGCAAAGTACGCAATTCACACCTTCGTTCAACGACGACACCATTCACAACACTGCCAGCCGTCAACACCAATCAGAGCGAGGTTGGGTTTTTTCGGATGTTGAAAGTCTGCATTTCTCGTGCTAAAGTAGCAGTTGTTTTTTTTTTTCAGAAGCACGAGAAATGAAGACTGTCAGCGTCCGAATAATCCGAACCGTCGGTCATTATCTCTCTCTGATTGGTGTTGACAGCAGGAAATGTTGTGAATGGTGCACCAATGTGACGTAGTACACTGTTATCAGCGCTCGTTGACCGCAGGTGGGAATCGCGTGGATAATTGATTAACAGGTGGGTTTTGGAGACTTAAATTTAAATTTAAATCGCATATATCTACTGATATCTGAAAAAAAAACCGCAAACCGATCAGGTTGGTCTTTAAGATAGTCTAGTGAAAACGAGCTACGGCTTCCGAACTCAGATTTCACCGCCTGCATGAAGCATGCTTCCTCCGGTTGACCAAAGTAGGGAATGGATCCCTGGGTCCATTCCATGGCGAGGAAATGGGCGCTTGCCTTCATGAACTTGTTGGCCCCGAATTCAATGCAGTCTTTAATACCTAACCGACGGGATCATTTTGCTTTTTGCCGGTGCACAGGAGCCGTCCATAAGCAACTGTAAGAATTTATCTGTACGTATTAATTATGTTTGATGAGATATGGATACATAAGCATATCCTAGTTACTATACTAAAACCAGCATTTGTAGATTAGACACCAGCTGCAACATGAGAGTTTATTGTTTATAGTGCGCTTTAAAGAGAGTATTTCAAATAAAGATTTCTCAGTTATAATATAAAAGTCATGTAGATTGTATACTTTCGGAGAGAAATACAGAAGAAGTTGAAGAATTTATGTAAATTGAGGCGTTCGGTGTATAATCTCCTCATTTCAAATGCACACCCTGAAGGGGTTAATGACCTCGATCTCGAGCTTGCCAGTTATTCTTTTGTTTTCTTTGTAGCGAAGAAATGGACCGATATTTTGCTCGTGACTCTTTAGACAATAAAGTGTAACATCTTATGTCAAACCTTTTTTTCGATCTGAGACTACTTTTTTATAGACACGTGTGCGGTTTTAAGATAAAACTAATTTTTAACTTGTTTTTCTGATCAATCAGATGTTTATTTTAGCCGTCGAGGGGAGGTGCCAATCACGCACCGAGTGTCGATGAACAGTAGCTGTGTTATAGTTCCTTTGCTGCTTTTCTGATTTGTGGCTTTGATAATTAGAGAGAAAAACTCAAAGGTGTATCTCAGGTGTTTTGTTTGGCTTGCGCGTGCGTGCGGGTGGACGTGTGTCTGAAGCTGAGTGTGTGCGTGAGAGAGAGAGGGCGAGAGCGATAAAAAAAGAGAGAGAGATAAAGAGAAGTATTGTATTGTACAACTCTAGTACAGTAAGTTAGGCTCTTGTCACGTGATCAATTACCGTCTGACATATTATAAATCTTATCTTTTCTCATGCCTGATCTCACAAACCAGCTGACTGTGTGTGTGATTGCGCTGGGAAGAACAAGTCGTAGTACGAGTGATATGGTTTAATTTCTGTTTGCTTATTTACATATGTAGGTATAATTTGTCGTATAGTTAATTCACATTTTCGAGTCGTTTTGCACAATCCTCAGCTCAACGAATATCAGGTGATCCAGGTGAGTGTGATGTAGGACTGTGACACAGTGAGCTGGGCAAACATGCATTCCGATGGGTGTGTGTGTTTTGAATGTAAGTAACCTTGTGAAATTATATTTCCATAGCAGCCATGATGAAGTCTGCAACATGTTTTCTCTCTCTCTCACACACACACAGGAAGTAATTTATAGAAATGGCGGAAACACTTTTCGACTTTTCACTCTCCTAAAAAAATATTAGTTTTCGGCTCCCGAGGACTCTTGTTGTTCATCTTCTACTCGCATGAAACAAAGCTTCCATTTTAAAGATTCAGTGAACCCACATGCCATTCAGAGCTGACAGCTGCAACTGTTTAGCCGGGATAGACAGATAAGACAAAGGTATAGTCAGACACTTTTGCTAGGGTGTATCCGTTGGAAATCTTCTCTCTGACATAACTGGTGATGAAGCTCTTGTAGCACGGAGTTATATAGGTTACATCTTATCTCTTACTCCCAATATTCTCTCCACTCATGATTGGTTTGTAAATGCCTTCACATTTTGAGAGAATAAATCAGTCTGCTGATTTGGATATTCGTACACAGAAGAATTAGGATTACAGGGAAACATGTTCAACTCGACCAGGCAGATGGCCTTTGGAGTCATCGTGGTCATTCTGGTTGTCTTTACTGGCGTTCTGAGAGCTCAAGGAGGTAGGTATTTAAGTCTTTTATTAGGTGACATTGTTTAAAAGTTTTTCTTAAAACCAAAGATACTTCTTAATATTCGAAAAGTGTCATACTTTGGATAAATCATATTTCTGAATACGTGTACCGTCTGTCTTTTTTTTTTCTTTTTCATTTTTTTTCTACTGAAAGCTCAGGAGAAATCATTGCTTAAGATGGTATAATTAAATAAGACATGATAAGCTGAAAATGCCTAAAATTGTTTGTTTCAGTAACCTCTGAGGATTCCATGACATCATGGCTGAAAACGGTTTCATCCTCTCCGTCAAATGTGCTATTCCTGATTGCTGACGACCTTCGACCTAAACTTGGGTGCTATGGAGAAAACAACATGGTGACCCCTAACATCGATCACCTAGCGAGCAAAAGTGTGCTGTTTAAGCGAGCTTACAGTCAGGTAATGCTTGCTAACTCTTTGTTTAGTCCTTGGATTTCTCTACTGGAGTCTGCAGGTTTTTTTTCCTTCGTCGTATCCAACCTTCATATTTAGCTAGCTTGTCTGCTGAAGTCTTTGTCTACGTTGTTTGTCTTTGTCTTACTCATCTATCTCTGATTGTTATGTAAAACAAAGAGAGAGATAAAGAGAGAGAGAGTGAATGAGAAAAAGTGTATCTGTTATCTATTTCTTTTTAATATCTTACATTGCTCGCCATGAGAGATAGTGTTGACCACATGGTATTTTCCTGACACGATGACAGCCTTGAGGTGCTTTTTTGATGTCACACTGACATATATTTATATATTTAAATTTTTAAAAATGTAATGGCGACATCGTAGGTCCGCTTTTTTTTCTGTTACACACGTCTACTTGCAGCAAGCACTTTGTGGGCCGAGTCGGACCTCCTTCCTGACTGGGCGACGACCCGACACGACTCGGGTGTTGGACCTACATGCCTACTGGAGGGACGTTGCCGGCGACTTTACCACACTGCCCCAGTTTTTCAAAAATCATGGCTATGTTACACAGGGTGTTGGCAAAATATTTCACCCAGGTGAAACATACCTTTTCATTTTCTTCTACTTCTGCTTTCTTGTATCTAGAATTTTTCTTCCATCGTTTAGTCTGAAAGCTATCTTGATATTTAAGTGACTGGAAGATTCAGAGAATGAAAAAAGTAAAGAAAAAAAAAAGAAGAAATAATTAAAAAAGAGGGAAGACGGAATGGAGGAGAAGGACAGACAAACGGACCAGGCCAGCCCAGACCAGACCAGGACAGACCAAGACCGACCGACCTACCTTCTGATCGACCAAGACAGACAGACAATGCAAAAATGAAAAATTACTAGCGGGATTGATTATATGTTGTCTTTTGTTTGTTTTATATAATTTTCAGGCACAAGCTCGGGAGGACACAATGAATTTCCAGAGAGCTGGTCAAAAAGAGTTCATTTAGGCGAAGAACAGCCGCCACTCCCTAATGTATGAATCACATTCCATTATATAATTAAGATTAAATCCGATTACAGAACAAGGACCGAATCAGCTACATACTCGATCAGAATTGAATCAGATTTAATACTCTTTCTGAATTAATTCAGATTTAATATAGAATTGAATCAGATTCCACAGGTAAGAAAGGTTTACTTTACATACCTATTAAATTCTACTCCACAAGTATTACTCACCACCGAGTCATAATCCACACTAATCGAATGTAATCAGGACTGAATCCAAATCCTTATTTAACCAGGATTTGGTCAGTTTAATTAGCAGGGCAGATACACCAAGCTATGTATACACAAAGCTTAAAAAGATGATTAGAATTCTGACCTCTGATCTGAAAGGTGTCAGTGATGGTACAATAGCTTAATATATTATAATATATAATTTAATATTTTTGTATAATGCACAATGTGTGGCAGGTCGGGCCACAAAACAATCCCGCCTGCGACCCAGTCAACGTGACCAGAACAGGTTTTCTTCAAGACAGCGACATTGCTTCCTTCGCCATCGAGTGGCTCGGCAACTACTCCGCTAACCACCGCCATCAACCCTTCTTTCTAGCCGTTGGATTTCACAAGCCTCATCTGCCCTTTAGATACCCTGCTGAATTTGAAAGTAGGTGTAACATGTGTGTAAAGTCATAATACTTACATCTTAGTTCTCCACCATTTCAAATGTTTCTTTCTTTCGTCTCTTGTCGTTTCATAGGAAGAGCTTTGCATAATAAACTAGAATTTCTGAATGTTCTTTTTATGTGAGTCTGTGCAGGGGATAAAGTTTTAAAAAATGTCCAACGTAGTTAATTTTAATTAATAGAATGGACACAATTTTCTTCTATTAAAATGTTCTTTCTCGAGTGCGCGCTTACAAGCATCACCATTCACATAAACACAGACGTCAGCATTCTACATGAATGTGCTTACTTTGTGAAGGACTCAGCCAATGGGAGAGCTGGTACCACACATTAACTGATCTATTTTCCAGGTCTCTATCCCATGTCAAACATTCACCTGGCTGAACACAGAACACGGCCAGAGAACCTGACAGAGCTTGCTTGGAGCGATTTCGAGGAGATTCGAAACTATCACGATGTGTCTTCACTTTCTCTAATTGGACCTGATCATCTCATTCCAGACGACTTCCAGGTAGACATTGACTAGTATCTGATGCTGTTAGGTAGAAACTGAGAGAACTGTATAATAATCTAGTATGTAAAGACATTAAATATGCAACAAAAAATTCTACTCGAAGTATTTTCCACAAAAGCTACTTCATATCTTATAACAAACGGTGTCAACTTATTTTTTTTTTTGAGAAAAAAAATTTAAAAGTGCGAGTCACGCACGCAGAGGTATGTAAAAAATGTTTTGGGGTGTCGCTGATTTGCCGACAATGTTATTTGTAATAATACGAAACTGGGTTGTATCTTCAGTTCATCAGACTTGTTTGTTATCTCATCAACGTGTAGAAAGTTCTCCGCCAGAGCTACTCAGCTGCTGTCAGCTACACTGATGATCTCATCGGCAGAGTTCTCGAGGCCTCGAAAAGAACGGTCTGTCCTCAAATACAATCGTCTCCTTCCTCGGCGATCATGGTGCGTAGATCGTTGGGCTATATCATCGTCTCGGTGATGATACACACTAGCTATCGTCTTCACACCTTCATGCTCATATTTTATTATTCGAGCGACTAGATAGACAGAGACAGAACTAGAGAGAGAAAAACACATTTATAAAATAGTAAATGTTTGAGAAAATGGATTCTTCAATTTTTAGAAATATTTTTTGATATTTTGTAAGTGAAGATAAATGACACTTTAAGCTTGTCATACAATGCCCATGATTATTGTTAGTATGGCTTCTCTGATATAATTTTTCAAGCCATCCTTCGGCAGTTTTTTTTTGTTTTTTTGTTTTTGTTTTTTTTAAAGTGGAGATCGGCTGAAGTTCTTCGGCGTTGTTGACATTTGTGGTCTGCCGACAAACTGAATTCTATGCTTGACATGACAATTGGTTTCCAGGCTGGCAGCTAGGAGAAAATGGCGAATGGTGCAAGCACACCAACTTCGATATCGCCCTGAAGATTCCCTACATGCTGCACGTACCGGGAGTAACATCACCTTTGGACACCTCTGGTCAGTCCTTCCGGCACATCAACGCCCTGGCCGGTGAGCGGTTCAACGGTCAAATCCCGTATTCCACGAACGAGCTGGTGGAAGCCGTGGACCTGTTTCCAACGATCACCGAACTCGCTGGACTTGAAAAGCCTCAGACGTGCCCCGAAAACTCGCAAAACATCGAGGTATCGAAACTTAACCCTCCTCATTGAAGCCCCTTCTTGCGCCCAAGTGATCCTTCATGATTCCTAGATTTGCAATTTTTTTTCGTATTTTAAACATTATTATACATTCTTAATCTCAACTTTTCTGCACAATTTTTTTTCTTCTGAAACTGCATTATATACACTTTCGTTTGAAGGTTTTTTTTTTTTTTTCGCTTGATTAAAGGTTTGCACTGAAGGCACGAGCCTCGTGCCGCTTCTTCGTCACGTGATCGAGCCGTCGACCAATGAAAACGTTAAATGGAAGGATGCCGTGTATAGTCAGTACCCAAGGGAAAACAAGAAGGTGATGGGGTACACGATGAAAACGGATAAGTACCGGCTACACGGAGTGGGTGGGATACGACAAGGTCAGCTACACGCCCAACTGGAGTCACGTCCTGGGGTCCGAACTTTACGTCCACGACACGGACCCCTTCGAGTTCCACAACGTAGTGGAGGAGGAGCAGCACAAGACCACCGTGCAGCAGCTGTCACAGAAACTGAGGGACGGCTGGAGACACACGCTGCAGCAGTACCTAAGGTCCCTGCCGGACCCTATTGTTGGCTAGCTGTGTTAGTGACTTTGTGGCAGAATTAAATGACAACTCAAGACGAATTTTGGTCTTCTTCCTGAATGGGTGGCAGTATTTCCTGAATGCGTGCGTGAGAGAGAGAAAGAAAGAGAAAGAGAAGAAAGGAGAGAGAGAGAGAGAGAGAGTGGTATGTGTGTGAGTTTATACCCGTGTGCGTCAGTGCATACCTGAATATATATATATGTTTAGTAGATGTGAGAGTAGGTACCTGTAGATATATCTTCATGTGTGTGTGTGTGTCAGAGAGAAAGAGAGAAAGATAAGAGAGAAAACACTCACTTTTTATTTATTCTCTAAGAGATTTTTATGTTACTGACTCAAGTGATATCCAAAGCTAACTAAAGTATCAAATTTTGGTAGAATAAAGGAAAAGTTTTCTCTGCGGAATGAACCAAAATTTCTTTCTCATTTAACACTTCTTTAATTTTAATTTAATTTCCAACAATAATTCACGGCAAAATTACATTTCTCTGACACCGCGCCAGCCAATTCAGTATTTCAACCCAAAGTTTTAGTTTTTAATGTGTTTTCTAGAGCCACAGAAAGGAGGGCGTATCTAGGGGAGAGATAAAAATGCCAGACTTATCAAGTCTGAGGCGTTCCAGAGTCTGTTGAAAGTCTTTATCTACAAAACCACATGCGATAGTCACGAACCAGCTGTCAGGGATCTCACTCATTTGTTGACAACATTGCGAAATCATGACTATTTGATGGAGCACAGAAGTGGGGTGACACAGCAGTGAAAAGCAATTTATTTATTTATTTTTTTGTTTTTTCTTTTTTTTGAAACAAAGGGTCTAACCTCTCCGTACTCTACTGGTATGTTGACTAAAAGCTAGAAACATCATATGATATATCACCTGTGGGTACAGCAGTATCACCATTTGTTCAATGAAGAAAAGAGCGATCATTCCTTTGTTTACCTCTCACTTCGACCACATTTTATTTGCTAGTTGTCTCCTTTCCCGTCAGTAGCAAGCAGTCGTCATTTGAACAAAATAAACTCCAAAGCTTGAAAACCACTTTTCATCTTCACACTGCTAAGTACACGCATGCATGAATGAACAAAAAAAAAATGAGATATATATTTCAAATAAAAAACTTTTTATTTCTATGGTCAACCAAGCTTCTGCTAAGATCTTCGAACTAACAAAACTGACAGTATGCGCATGCCTGTTATCAGCTTCCGGTCATGACGTCATGACTCAGCAATGACTGGCAGCGCCGCCCTCCAGCCTCGCCTCAGCTGTTGCGAGAGCTGCGTCAGCAGCTGGCTGTACAGCGGCGCATCCGCCACGTTGTAGTTCTCCTCGGGGTCCGAGCTGTGCACGTACAGCTCGCGCGCGTACACCTGCGTCCAGTTGGCCGTAAAGGTCACGGGGTCATAGGCCACCCACTCCGTGTAGCGGTGCTCGTCGGTGCGCATCGTGTACCCCATGATGCGGATGTCTTCCAAGTTCGGCAGGTCGCTGTTTTGCTGGATGGTGGCCGACGGACGCGGGTACTGACTGAAGGCGGCCGACTTCCACTGGAAGCTGGAGTTGGACGGTGATGTCGTTAGATTTTTGATGAGGGGAACGAGGCTGTACCCCTCGGTGCAGAGTTCGACTTGGGAGGAGTCTGGAGGGCAGAGGGGTGGAACCGGCAACCCGGCCAACTCCGACAGCGTCGCGAAGAGGTCCACGGCTTCCACCAAGGCATCCGTGGAAAGTCTACCCGAGGGCATGGCCGGCGCTTTGTAATCCGATCGAAGAGCCTCGAAGGGATCGAAGAAGGGAAACAACTGCCCTGGAGGGGCTTTTGGCGCCGTCGTGCCAGGGATGTAGACGAACATTGGGACACGCGTGGTGATTTCGAAGTTGTCGTGTTTGCACCATTCTTGATGCTCGCCGAGCTGCCAGCCTGTTCGACAAGCAGAGAACTGTCACGTGACAAAAATTTTCTGCGAATATTTGACGGGGAAAGGAAAAGCGTTTCCTAAAGTACGAGAGAGAACATTTTGGTGCGCGAGGAAAGAATTACTAATTAAGGCAAACATTTCACTTTGTCTGCAACAAAGAAATAAAATCAGTTCCTCCCTCTCCGCCCTCCAGTAAAAGAGCATAAAATTACGGAAACATCAAAAAAAAAATTTTGTGTAAACAACTCTAAACCAAAATACCCCGTTATCTGTTTTTACAACACAGATAAAAACATGAAAGAAAAGAAAGAAAGAAAAAAAAGAAAGGATGATAGTAAAAAGTACACGCATTAAACGACATCAGTTCTTTTTTAAACTAAAAACGAGTATTGTGCAGAGATTTATTTCCCCTCAGTCGTGACATCTACTCTAGTCTCTCACCATGGTCTCCGTGGAAAGTCACGATCGTGTTGCTGGCCAGCCCGAGGGTGTCCAGCGCCTCCATGATCCTGCCCACTTGCGCGTCAATATACGTCACAGCTGCCGAGTAGGCCTGACGTAGCAGCAGCTGCAAAGGTTTGTCAACGCATGCGCAGATGTAGACGTGTCAGCTATCACCTCAGCCCCCTCCTAGCCCTGTGATAGTCCCACCGATAATGATTAGGTATACAAGCACCAAACGATGATGGACGACTTGCCTTAAAGAGTGAATATACTTGTGGAGAATATTCCTGGATTAAATAAGATTAAATAAGACTAATTTTATACACTTTTTAGCACTTCTTTATTGAACACTTTGACAACTCAACAAACCGCGTATTCAGGAGGCACCGGACCGTAAGGGAAGCTGACATTGAGCGCCACGATGTCATCATAGACACGCAGCTCTGGCCATGGCGACCACGCCACCTCGGGTAGGAGCAGCGGGTAGTTGGGATTCGGGGCTGGAGCCACTTTGGACAGCGGGTATAGGTCTGTGACAAATGGGGCTTGCATGTCTTACAGAGTGGGAGCTAGTGTATGAATAAATGTGAATATTTTTGTCACACACAAGGATACAGCCTGGACCTTGCCATCTTTTTCTTTAGCCCAATTTTTAGTGTCCATTGCAGGACGAGAAAAGTGTAACAGATGATCAAAGTGCTTCAAAGATTTCTATGAAATCGCTATAAATTTAATTTAGTGATATAGGATTGGTAAGTGTTGTGAGTGACAGGACATTGTGTTTGTATGTGCTTATTTATTGGTTAGTATTCAGATGCTTGTCTGTGTCCCATTAAAAAATCTTCCCTTCTTTCTTCCTCCCACCCCCCTCAGGCACGCACAAACATTTTCAACTTTGTCAGTCTCTTTTATACGTGAATGTAAGAACCGATAGACCTAACTCAAAGGGAGCAGGTGTCCATGAAAAGACAAAGGTACTCACCCAAGTATTCTACAGGAAACCTGAATGGCAGGTGAGGCTTCTTAAACCCCATACCTAAGAAAAACGGTTTCTGGTCCTCGGACCTGTTGTGTAGGAATTGTATGGCGAAGTCTGCGTTCTGGATGTCTGGAAGTGATCCTCCGGGCTGCTCGGTGACATTGACTGGACACCGTGCGGTGCGATACAGAGTCCCTCCAGACCCAGGACATACCTGGAGAACAGGAGAATAGCAAAACAAATATCATCCAACGGCCCGTTCGTTTATATTCCTTTCAATTCTTTCTTGGGACATGTTTTTGAATGTTTCGGATATCACACATGAATTTGGTTGCGAATTTCTGACTAGTAGATGTGACTTAATTCTTTAGGCTTCTTCCTCTTTAAAATGAACCCTAAACCTTAACGTGCTTTACACAATCTTACAAATTTTATTATTCTATAAGACCTTTTGAACCCAGAAAATACACCATATACTGAGATAAGCAAAAGTTTTTTTTCTAGTAAGTTCATCAATGATCAAGTCATGTTGAAGGTAATTATGTGGACCGTGACTAGTGCATGTGACATAACCAGGAGACTGAACCTTCTGGATTGCATATTTTTCTGTAGGGGCATGGTAAGCAGGAAAGGACCAGCTGGCTGGGTAATCATCCGTCTTACCAGATGCTATTCCTGGAAAATGGACATGACAAAGAAATGACACATCAAAGTCAAACATTTCAAAGACTATTTTCAAATGGAAGCTGTCAATTGTCGACCTCACCAAACATGATAAAAATATATTTTAACCCTATCGTTCGTTCCATCGACAAAACATTTTATCCTCTAGGAAGTTAACTTGTAAAAAAACCTGCCTGCAATGAAATGTAATCAAATACCTGTTTTAGCAAAACATTAGAAACCAGACCAGTTGGTCTCACCTATGTGAAAAATTTTGCCTGACGACTGGGTAATGTAGCCATTGTTCTTGAAGTGCTGAGGAATAGTGGAGAAGTTGCCGGTGAAGTTTCTAAAGTAGGTCTTGAGGTCAAAGACGTGGGTGGTATCCGGCCGCCGCCCGGTCAAAAACGAAGTCCGACTTGGAGAACACACACCTTGCTGTCAAATAATGAGAACATGGTTGTTGTTGACAATTACTGAAAACATACGTGGTATTGGCCATTGCTGAGAACATTATATTTTCACATTAATAACAACGTACCATAATATTGAGTCTCACGATAACAGTAAAGAAAAACCTTGTCTTTATGAGAAGGATAAACTCAAAATAGACGAACAAATTTTGTGTGTAAACAATTTTTTTTTATTCTTTGTTTGAATTATAGTAAAAAGTAGGAATCAGACAAATAGTAAAATGAGTTTGTTTACTCATAATCCCAAATGAAGGAAAAGTCAGATTGTCGATTTAGGAACAAAAAACTGACCAAGAGAATTATTTGTTGAAAAATAGAATAAATGCAAAGAATAAGTTAGCTTGCCTGGACATAGGCTCGTTCAAATGTAACACTTTTCGTTGCAAAGTTGTCGATGTTCGGTGTCACCATGTTGGGGTATCCATAACAAGAGAGTTGCGGTCGCAGGTCATCCACAACGATGAAAAGAACATTAAGTCTCGCTGTTAGTCCAGTAGAAAAAGGAATATTTTAGTCAGAGCAAGATGGCAACAGTGCAGCGATCTTCGTTATATTAACTTCCCAACAATAACAATAAATCACTATTTTCTTTGGTATAGTTGGTGGTTCTCATGGACGAAGCGATGGACGAAAGTAGTGTTCTTGAGAGTAGCATGCAATGAGGAGGTCCAGTTACTAATTTTTAATATAAAATGTAATCTTTTTCCAAGTCGAAGGACATGGTCTTGAGTGAGTGTTCGTGAAATGTGATTGTACTATCATCCTCAAAGTGAACAAATGTGTGGGAGCATGCGCAAGAGGACTGACATACACCTGATGAATGTGTGTTTCCTGAAATCATTTCACCTCCATACTAAACACTACATTATACTGAACAAATCTGAAGTGAAAGCACATTTTACGCACGTTTTCTATCTTTATGTATAAAATAATAATTAGATCGTCATAACTTACCGTAAACATTTACCACCAGGTAGGCTGAACACAAGGTTACCAACGCAACACGCGCAGTCACACCCATGGGTGAAGAACGAGTGGTGAGCCAGGAGCACAAACAGACAATGACCTCGCTGATAGGTAACCACCTGGGTGAGCGATGGTCATATCGGAGGTAGGACGTGTGCGTGACTTCCTCAGCCCCTCTCCTAGCCCCTGTGATAGTCCCACCGATAAAAATTAGGTATACAAGCACCAAACGATGATGGACGACTTGCCTTAAAGAGTGAATATACTTGTGGAGAATATTCCTGGATTAAATAAGACTAAAGATTAAATAAGATGAAATAAGATGAAACTACTTTTGCCTGTACAGTTTCACAAGTAAAGTATAACTGAACAATTTGAGTGATATTTCATTGTTTAAAAAATTGCTGTTTTATAAAAAATATTTTGGTTCTTCATTGTTAGCTGCTGTGAATAAAAATGGGTCTTGCTATTATTGCTCTGAATCGCAGTTTGTTGGCTGTTACCTCGAGGTTAAATAAATTTGTGAATTTCTATTATGCATTCCTACATAGTGAGGAGAAATAAGTTTTTTGTGAGAACAATATGGCTGCAGTTTTTGTGTCATTCAAATTTTAATTTATGCTGGAAAAAACTGCACATTTCTGGAAATTGTTTTGCAGTCTGTGGTATGCAACCAATGAAGATGAAGGTTCTTTGTTAAAAAAGTTTGCAATCACAACAGCATGAGTCTCCAAGCTTTTATTGTAATCTAAATACTTGTTTTGCTAGCCCTTCAGCCAGTAAATCAATCATTCAATGATTCATTCATCATCATCCTCGTAATCATCATCACTATGTGTAACTTGTACTAATGGACTGCCTGCAGGCAATTTCTTTTCAATTTCTGGAACGAATGACTGTTACCTTATGTGTATATGCTTGTATTATATTGCAAGGTACTGTATTTTTTTCTATTTCATGTATTTGTGAGACAAAATAAATGTTTAAAAAAAAAAAAAGAAAGGAGCGCTAATTCCTTTGTTTACCTCTCCCTTCCACCACATTTTCATTTGTATAGTTGTCTGCTTTCCAGTAAGTAGCAAGCAGTCGTCATTTGAACAAAATAAACTCCAAAGCTTGAAAACTACTTTTCATCTTCGTGCTGTTAAGTACATTAAGTACACGCAAGCATGAATGAGCAAAAAAAAAAAAAAAGTGAGATATATATTTCAAATAAAAAACTTTTTATTTCTATGGTCAACCAAGCTTCTGCTAAGATCTTCGAACATACAGTATGCGCATGCCTGTTATCAGCTTCCGGTCATGACGTCATGACTCAGCCATGGCTGGCAGCGCCGCCCTCCAGCCTCGCCTCAGCTGTTGCGAGAGCTGCGTCAGCAGCTGGGTGTACAGCGGCGCATCCGCCACGTTGTAGTTCTCCTCGGGGTCCGAGCTGTGCACGTACAGCTCGCGCGCGTACACCTGCGTCCAGTTGGCCGTAAAGGTCACGGGGTCATAGGCCACCCACTCTGTGTAGCGGTGCTCGTCGGTGCGCATCGTGTACCCCATGATGCGGATGTCGTCCAGGTTGGGCAGGTCGCTGTTGTGCTGGATGGTGGCCGACGGACGCGGGTACTGACTGAAGGCGGCCGACTTCCACTGGAAGCTGGAGTTGGACGGTGATGTCGTTAGATTTCTGATGAGGGGAACGAGGCTGTACCCCTCGGTGCAGAGTTCGACTTGCGAGGAGTCTGGAGGGCAGAGGGGTGGAACCGGCAACCCGGCCAACTCCGACAGCGTCGCGAAGAGGTCCACGGCTTCCACCAAGGCATCCGTGGAAAGTCTACCCGAGGTCATGGCCGGCGCTTTGTAGTCCGATCGAAGAGCCTCGAAGGGATCGAAGAAGGGAAACAACTGCCCTGGAGGGGCTTTTGGCGCCGTCGTGCCAGGGATGTAGACGAACATTGGGACACGCGTGGTGATTTCGAAGTTATCGTGTTTGCACCATTCTTGGTGCTCGCCGAGCTGCCAGCCTGTTCGACAAGCAGAGAACTGTCACGTGACAAAAATTTTCTGCGAATATTTGACGGGGAAAGGAAAAGCGTTTTCGAAAAAAAAGAAAAAAAAAAAAAGAAAAAGAGAGGCATGCGCGAGGAAAGAATTATCAATTTACTTTGTCATAAACAAAGAAATAAAATAAGTTCGTCGCTCTCCACCCTCCAGCAAAAAAGTTTATTTCAGACCATGCGCTTGCATTCTGACCACTGATTTAGAGGATAAAATTAGGGAAACATCCATAAACGTGATTTGTGTAAACAACTCTAAACCAAAATCCCATGTTATCTGTTTTTACAACACAGATAAAAACGTGAAAGAAGAGAGAGAGAGAGAGAAAAAAAAAAGAATGATAGGAAAGGAAGAACAAAATTAAACTCCAGAGAAATGCTTTACAAAGAAACTCACTGTAAAAAGTACATACATTAAACGACATCAGTTCTTTTTTAAACTAAAAACGAGTATTGTGCAGAGATTTATTTTCCCTCTATTCTCTCACCATGGTCTCCGTGGAAAGTCACGATCGTGTTGTTGGCCAGCCCGAGGGTGTCCAGCGCCGCCATGATCCTGCCCACTTGCGCGTCAATATACGTCACAGCTGCCGAGTAGGCCTGACGTAGCAGCAGCTGCAAAGGTTTGTCAACGCATGCGCAGATGTAGACGTGTCAGCTATCACACCGATAATGATTAGGTATTAAAGCACCAAAAATGATGGTTGACTTGCCTTAATGAGTGGATATACTTGTGGAATACGTATGGAGAATATTCCTGGATTAAATAAGACTAAAGATTAAATAAGATGAAATAAGACTAATTTTTTATACACTTTTTAGCTCTTCTTTATTGAACTCTTTGACAACACAACAAACCGCGTATTCAGGAGGCACCGGACCGTAAGGGAAGCTGACATTGAGCGCCACGATGTCATCATAGACACGCAGCTCTGGCCATGGCGACCACGCCACCTCGGGTAGGAGCAGCGGGTAGTTGGGATTCGGGGCTGGAGCCACTTTGGACAGCGGGTATAGGTCTGTGACAAATGGGGGTTGTACGTCTTACAGAGCAGCAGCTAGTGTCTGAATGGATGTGAATATTTCTGTCACACACAAGGATGCAGGCTGGACCTTGCCATCTTTTTCTTTCGCTCAATTTTTAGTGTCGGTTACAGGACGAGAAAAGTGCAACTGATGACCATAGTGCTTCAAAGTTTTCTATTAAATCGCTGTAAATTTAATTTAGTGAGTCGATATAGGATTGGTCAGTGCTGTGAGTGACAAGACATTGTGTTTGCATGTGTTTTTTTTATTGATGCTTGTCTGTGTCCCATCAAAAAATCATCCCTTCTTTCTTCCTCCCACCCCCCTCAGGCACGCACAAACATTTTCAACTTCCCTGTCAGTCCATTTTATACCCGAATTTAAGAACATACAGACATCAAAGGGAGCAGGTGTCCATGAAAAGACAAAGGTACTCACCCAAGTATTCTATAGGAAACCTGAATGGCAGGTGAGGCTTCATAAACCCCATGCCTAAGAAGAAAGGTTTCTGGTCCTCGGACCTGTTTTGTAGGAATTGTATGGCGAAGTCTGCGTTCTGGATGTCTGGAAGTGATCCCCCCGGGCTGCTGGGTGACATTGACTGGACACCGTGCGGTGCGATACAAAGTCCCTCCAGACCCAGGACATACCTGGAGAACAGGAGAATAGCAAAACAAATATCATCCAACTGCCCGTTCGTTAATATTCCTTTCAATTCTTTCTTGGGACATGTTTTTTTAATGTTTCGGATGTCACAAATGAATTTGTCTGAGAATTTCTGACTAGTGATGTGACTTAATTCGTTAGGAATCCTCCTCTTTAATATGAACCCTAAACCTTAACGTGCTTTACACAATCTACAAATTTTATTATTTTACAAGACATTTTGAACCCAGAAAATACACCATATACTGAGCTAAGCAAAAGTTTTTTTTTCTAGTAAGTTCATCAAAGATCAAGTCAAGTTGAAGGTAATTATGTGGACCGTGACTAGTGCACGTGACATAACCAGGAGACTGAACCTTCTGGATTGCATATTTTTCTGTAGGGGCATGGTAAGCAGGAAAGGACCAGCTGGCTGGGTAATCATCCGTCTTACCAGATGCTATTCCTGAAAAATGGACATGACAAAGAAATGACACATCAAAGTCAAACATTTCAAAGACTAGCAGATATTCTTATTTTAAATGCAAGCTGTCAATTGTCGACCTCACCAAAAATGATATAAATATCTTTTAACGTATCGTTCGTTCCATCGATGAAATATTTTATCCTCTAGGAATATAACTTGTAAACAAACCTGCCTTCATAGCTGGTTGCATGTAATCAAATACCTGTTTTAGCAAATATTAGCAAATATGAGACTAGCAAAGTTTAGAAACCAGACCAGTGGGTGTCACCTGGATGAAAAATTTTGCCTGACGACTGGGAAATGTAGCCATTGTTCTTGAAGTACTCAGGAATAGTGGAGAAGTTGCCGGTGGTGTTTCTAAAGTAGGTCTTGAGGTCAAAGACGTGGGTGGTGTCTGGCCGCCGCCCGGTCATAAACGAAGTCCGACTTGGAGAACACACACCTTGCTGTCAAATAATGAGAACATGGTTGTTGTTGACAATTACTGAAAACATCCGTGGTATTGGCCATTGCTGAGAACATTATATCTTCACATTAACAACAACGTACCATAATATTGCGTCTCACAGTAAAGAAAAACCTTGTCTTTATGAGAAGGATAAACTCAAAATAGACGAACAAATTTTGTGTGTAAACAAAATTTGTTTTTGATTCTTTGTTTGAATTATAGAAAAAAGTAGGAATCAGACAAATATAAAAATGAGTTTGTTTACTCACAATCCCAAATGAAGGAAACGTCAGACTGTCAATTTAGGGGAAAAAACTGACCAAGGGAATAATTTGTTGAAAAACAGAATAAATGGAAAGAATAAGTTAGCTTGCCTGGACATAGGCTCGTTCAAAAGTAACACTTTTCGTTGCAAAGTTGTCGATGTTCGGTGTCACCATGTTGGGGTATCCATAACAAGAGAGTTGCGGTCGCAGGTCATCCACAACGATGAAAAGAACATTAAGTCTCGCTGTTAGTCCAGTAAAAAAAAAGGAATATTTTAGTCAAAGCAAGATGGCATACAGTGCAGCGATCTTCGTTATATTAACTTCCCAATTAGGAACATTAAATCACTATTTTCTTTGGTATAGTTGGTGGTTCTCATGGACTAAGCGATGGACGGAAGTAGTGTTTTTGAGTGTAGCATGCAATGAGGAGGTCCAGTTACTAATTTTTGATGTAAATGTAATTGATTCCATCTTAAGGGCTTAAGTGTGTGTTTGTGAGATGTGACTGTACTTTCATCCTCAAAGTGAACAAATGTGTGTGAGCATGCCCGAGGACTTTCGTACTGACATACACCTGACGAATGTTTGACTTTCCTTAAATCATTGCACCTCTATATTAAACGCTACATTATACTTAACAAATATGAAGGAAAGCCAATTTTACTCACGTTTTCTATCTTTATGTATAAAATAATAATCAGATAGTCATAATTTACCGTAAACATTAACCACCAGGTAGGCTGAACACAAGGTTACCAACGCAACACGCGCAGTCACACCCATGGTTGCAGTACAAGTGGTGAGACAGGAGCATAGACAGACAATGACCTCGCTGATAGGTAACCACCTGTATATAGAGTATGTCAAGATAACTGGCTTCAAGGATTTGTGATGTAACCCTTTTGAAGCTACGGTCACTGTAACATTGTATAATATTTCGTTGCCCTTTGCCACCAGACAGCCTTTACTCTCCCACACCCGATGTTGCTGACACATTGTTCTTAGACCAAGAAAGACAAGAACAATGATAACAGGAACAAAAATGTGATCAACTTTATTTCAATCTTTAGAATTAAAATTTACCAGAAATGCGAGTAAGCGAAGCTTGTTATCTATTGACTTATTAAGTAAGGTGGTTTTTGTCTATACAGTGCAATAATGAGGAGTGAGGTCTGAGCCACTACACTACCGGGCGCCCATAATGTGTGAAAGTGTGAGAACCTGTGTACACAAAAACAGGAGTAAAATAGAAAAATCCCGAGGACCAGCCCTCGAATAGAGATTACCCCGAGTAGCATCTGAGCCCAAGAATTTACAGGTAACACGTAACCTTACTGGACTGCCCCACCTAGTAGGGTTTATACTATAGTAATTAACTATAATTATAATATAATTATAAATTGTTAGGCTATCTTTCTAAATCTGTTCTGAAAGGTATTCTTAATACTGTAAGCTTGCCCTGCTCACAAGAAGTTAACTCTATCGCGGACAAAGCTCTTTAGCCTAAACCTTTCTTATCATACGAAACTCTGCATTCATACATTTCTTTTATTATTTATTTGCTGTGTTTTTTCCTTGGTATCTCAAAAGTAAAAGCAAAGCAGATTCTAAAATTAGTGGAGAGACGGAAAGGGAACTTAGAGGCAGATTGTCTCCCTTTCACTAGCTGAGGCGAGACGCTACCCTGTGAATGCCCGAGTGTTCAAAATTGTCAGATTAGGTGCAGGCCATCATTGTCTTAGGAGATAACATTTCAAAGTCTACAAATGGTTAAAAATTATGATCAATTTTGCACTGCGCTTTGCAAGTTAGATTGTATAATATAGAACGGAAAAATTGTTTAAATGTCAGAAACTCGGAGGAATACCTAGCCAACATTTTTTTTAAATTCTAACTTCACACACACACACTGCCATTACTCTTTTTTTCACTCTTTCTTCGTATCCCTTTTGAGACAACGAAATTAATAAATTTTACTACAACAGTGGCGCTCCAAGTAGCAAACAAAACAAAATGCACTCTTCAGTCACCTATATAGGTTAAAATTCCACAGTTGTCGACGATTTCATCAATTAATATTTTGAGATAAAAAATAGGAGGTTTATAAGAGGGCACGAAGTAAATAACAATATAAATCTGTTTCCTATACAAGTTTTATTTACAATAAAGCAGTCTAATATTTATTATACTGCAAAACACATAAGAACGCTCAATGTCACGAACCAAAGACAACATTCAATAAATCCAAGACTGTTTCTAGGACTTGACATGCCAACTGACCCGTCCTTTCTCCCTATTCACAGACAACTGCTCAGTCACCCCACACATCATTCACTCATTCAGCCAGAGGCGAACAACAGCCAAGAGAAACACGAGAGCATGACTAAACACAAAAATAATAGCAAATAAATTGTGAAAATAAAAAATAGAACAAAAGGAGGAACATTGGACAGGAATTCAGGCAGATAAATAAACTGTTCAGTGGTGTCCAGGACACGTGCTCTCCCTGCTCGACTCTAGATGAGGAACTGGACTGGATGGGGATCCAGAATTCAACAGGGCAGGTCAGCTTCTCATTAATCATCTTTGCAGTATTTATTCCTTGCTGTCTTTGATACAGGGGAGTTATTCCATCCTGGTAGAATTTTTGGAGGAAGATAAACTTCCTTCCGGAAACATCAAGCAAACAGCAAAAGCCTATTTCTGCTCGTAAAGTTTTATTGCCGATGGATAACTATTAACAGAAGACTGCATCTTCCAATAACTGATGAAAATATTTTGCCTCGAAAGCAACACCGGCATGCACTCTGTAAACAGTTAGTAAAAATAAGCGTTCGCACACGCAAACACACAATTCCAGTTCTCAAAGGAATAGGTGTTCGTACTTACATGGAAAACAGGAAACACAGACCACCCATGGACAAAATTAATTTACCGTTACCTACACCGCCATCTTAAATTGTCGGTACACTTCAATTAACAAGGGTAACATGCACAAACACAAAAAGTATTTTAGGGAAACCACATCAGTAGTTAAGACATGGTGATGACACGACAAACGATAACAACCAGAAGCGGCGGAAAAAGTTGTTGATGCAAGGGCTCGACATTAAAGATTCCAGATAGAAAGTCTCATTGGCAGCAGCTCATTCGCCTTCCTGAAAACTGTTGACTGGAATGGGCAGGATTCTAATTTTTCATAAGATTTTATTTGTTGATTAATTCCTTTGGAACATGTTTACTTTCTTGTCTTTTTGTTGTCGACGACAATGCAAAGATTATTCAACAAGGAAGATAATAGCACACCGATAAGTAAGAAAATGAAGAAATTAGTTACTGTCAGGAATTGCTACTGATCACATGTTCAAAGCCTTTCAACCAAAAAAAAAGAGACTAAATGTATCTCATTGAAATAAACCAAAAGCGCTTGTTCTGAGTGTGTTTATAAAATGTCTGTGTATTTATAAACTTTCAAAATGTAAAGTATTTATAAGGGTAAACACATGTCGCAAGACACTAAGTCTTTAAACTCCTTCACGTATATATAGTTTTTAATATTTTAACATACGAGCCACAAATAACACACCGCGTTCTCACGTGACACATGCAATCCCTGCTGCCATCTTTACATATGTATAAATATAAAACAACGACAAACAATAATTATGTAGGGGTTAACTCTTTTTAAGCAATGTGACAGTATGCAAATTACACAGGCACTTCTTAGATGATCGCCATTTTGTGAAACTGAGTGTTAAATCGAAAAATGTCATAAACCGAAATAGTTTTTGTAAGATTTTCATTACGACTGTCACTCGGCAGCAAAATGTCCGAGCTCATTCTGTCGGGTCTTCGACATTCGACATCTAGTTCATGTTTCTTTACCCAAGGACATCTTTACCACAGCTTTATGACTACTGTTCATGTGGTAAAAACATCTGCGGAGTCTAGAAACCACCTTAGAACCTCGGACACAAGACACTTGTTCTTGAGTTCCCCATGCTGCTTGCCCCAGGGCAGAGACCTACACTCACTTCATGACTGCTGCCCCAGGAGTGAACAGCTGGCATCATATTCAAAAGTAAAACATTGTATAGTAAATTACGACTAGCCTTGCTACCTTTAAATTTTCATAAGACAAAGTCAACCCTGGCGAACTTAAGTTCCTGTTTCATTAAGGATCTGAGTGTCTTCTGCCTACCAGCAATTTGGATTAAAAATTATTTTGAATTTTTTTTCTACTCAAAAGCTATATTCTGTTCTAGGTAGCAAACTACTAATTTTTTTTTAAAGAGGAAGGAATTTGCTACAGACTTAAACATCTTTGAGTCAGGCGCAAGTTCACGTCTCTTTTGAGCCAAGATGTTGAAAATAAATTATAAAAACAAAATATTTTGTCTTTACTTTTTTCATAATCGTATTACAAATTTCACTGTTGTTGCTTTATTTCACGTTTACAGGGAAAGGGCTTGGCAGCCATGGGTGTATCTTTGGCAAGTGTGACAGTTTATGGGCACGAAGCACACACACATCAAATAATACAGATGCCTACAAAGATAAAGGCGTTTCCCTCAGGCAGCAGGTTGCGTGCCCTAAGCTTCACTGCCCTGCCTGCCCTCCCAACAGACTGTGCAACACGCGCATGCCTCCGACTCAGTGGGCGCGTCCTGTTCCAGCATTTTCTGACCCTCTTCCCTGTTTGGAAGTCAAGGACGGCCCAGAATGTTATTCCACCATGGCTGAGCGAATACTTCTGAGGGGAATGGGTGGTGTGTGGTGTGGTGGTGCCGGTGGTGGTGGTGGTGGTGGTGGTGGTGGTGGTGGTAGTGGTGGTGAATGGAGTCTCCGCGTTATGTCATTCAACTAGCCCCTGCAGGCGCGTGCTAATGTGAGAGGGGTTGGTGATGGCGCCAGCCTTCTCGTAGATGAAGCGCGAGTCTCTCGACCAAGGTGGCATACCGAGAAGAGTAAGCCTCGTTGTGATCTTCGTTGGGGTCTACGTCGTGCAAGTACAGCTCCTTGGCGTAGACGTGCGTCCAGTTGGCCGAGAAACTCGCCGGATCGTAGGCGATCCACTCGGTGTAGCGGTGCACGTGCGTGCGCATGGAGTAGCCCATAATACGCACGTCCTGCAGACTCGGCTGGTCGCTGTTGACACTCGGTTCCATCCTCGGTCTGGGAAACTGGCTGAACGCTGCGCTCTTCCAATGAACGCCGCTCACGCTCGGGGACTCAGCGATTCTAGACGATTTCTCTTTTCTCTGAAAACCGCGCGACATGTTTTGTATCACCGGCAGGAAGCTCGACCCTTCGGAGCAGAAAGACACGTTCAGGGATGACGGAGGACACGGCGGAGGGACCGGAAGTCCAGCGATATCCGCCAGCGTTGGAAACAGGTCAACAAGCTCCACCAAGGCCATCGTGGCCAGAGGGAACTCGGGTGGCACAGAAGAAACTTGAAAGCCTCTAGGTAAATGCTTGTCTATATGTAGCGAAAGTCTGTAATCTAGAGAGCTTTGAAGTGCCTGCTCTTTGCATGACACCTGTTCCTATTTTCGTGACAAACGGAAGCACACTGCCTTTGAAAATCTGCCGCCACTTGCCCTCTTGGAGGAAGGAACCGACTTTTGGCTGAAGCTGGACATTCCAAGACGAGTTCCAGGCCGTTTGGTCGCTTGAGGTGTCGTCAGGAAAACTGAGCAGGCGACGAAGGACTCTTCTTTTTATCCTGGAGAGGTTCTCGTGAATCATCTTTGACATTAGCTGTGATGAAATGACGAAAGGTTGCTCCTGGCCAGGTTTCTTGATCGCCTGGGTGCATAGTCTTGGATATTGGCGAGTGCATCAAGAAAAGGGAAGTTACTCCCCGCCACTGTCACTCGGGATGTCACTTCCGGAACATAAACCATGAGTGGAACTTTCACGGATACTTCGTAATTGCTGTATTTTGACCATTCTTGGTGTTCCCCGAGGGAGACTCCTGAAACAAGACATGATGTACTGTCATTCGTGTAAAGTTAGTCTTAATAAGTAGTTTATTTTACTTACCAAAGAACTATCAGGTAACTTCAATGAAACACTTGTGTTTGATTTTCTGCATTTATTCTCAAGTTTTAAAGGTGTTCTCCTTCTGAGAAATAATATAAAACGCAAACGTGATTGTCCTAAAAATTTTTTGTTCAGTCGCATGGTATGGTTACTCTTTCCAATGACCAGTTGTACATGTTTCTAAAACTTAAAAATTGTTATGAAAAGCAAAAATTGTTTCTATGTCATTTAGATACATTGCACGAGTGTTTTATCAGCATTTTAAAAGTGGCTGTACAGAGAAAATGATCCTTTCGCTGTTTTTTCGTGGCAAACTGTTAGCACGTGAGAATGAAAGCAGAAGTTTGACCTAAACAGTTTATCTTGTTTAAAACAGTTTTTATTAGAAAAGTTCTCAAAATGTGTGCTGCATGGAAGTACTCTATAAATCTGTTTTAAATGAATTTAAGATAACAGTAATTAAAATTAGAAATGTACTGTGCAGCTCGCCCTAGAACCTTCACAATGATATTAATGGAAATCACCAAGAAAAATGAGAAAGTCGCATGGGGTTTACCCAAATAATATTCTTTTCCTTTAAATATAGAACATTCAAAACTTCCCACATTTGTTTAACTTTTTAAAAAAAACGGTTTGTTATGTCACACTAATGAGTCTGGTTTTTTTTTAGCCTTTGTTTTTTTATGCTCCCTTCCTTGCGAGCGACCGTGCGCTGAATACACATCAGACTGAAATTTCATCTTTATGCCAGAATAATGGCAATTTCTCTTGTTCTGTCCGAAATGCGCCGGCTGAACTAACATGTGTTCTCTTATCTTTTGCGACACTGTTTACGGCAGCTTTACTGACTGTTTTTATCGTTAACTTCTCGCGCTGTTACCGCGCGGCGTGTGTCTCCGTGAACTAAAAAAGCAACGTGCACCAGGGTCAGGCTGGAGCCAAGTGGTTCGTACCCACTCGGTCAGCGAACCGCGTCCGTCAGCGGACCTACAAGCCTTATTCTCTTTCTCTCTCTCTTTCTGTCTGTTTTTCTTTCCTATTATCCCCCTTCCAGATCACACTCGCTCTACGTCTGCTTCGAGAATCATCTGATGAGCATCGTGAAAACAACTGATGTTTTTTACACACGATCGCGAGCCAGTGACAAGTGGAAAAGTAGACGATGACGAAGAAAAATAAAATTTCACCGTTATCTCCTATAAAGATGATAGTTGTGCTGCCAGCGAAGCCGTTGTTGTCTAGCGCCTCCAACAAGCGACCCACAAGAGCATCCACATAGCTGGTAGAGGCGTAGTAACTTTGGCGCAACTTTAACTGCAAAAAAAAAAAAAGAAACAAATAAATAAACAAATCAGCATTTCTACTACCCAAGCTCTTATGGCAAGAAATGACTGAGGCTTACTAAGGTTGTCCACTTGGCCATTATATGGTTCAGTATTGAATAATCAGATCATTGCATAGTTATGTATCCAACCCTCATATCACATATCTAGATATATTCAACTATCGTATCATCATATGTATTCGACCATAACATCATCAAACAGCTATATATTTAACCATCATATAGTCACATGAGACATATTATATATATCGTGAGTCAGTACTGTGCCCCTGAAAACAAATATGAACTAGACTGTGTTGTAATTTTTTTTTTGTGAAACGACTTGAGCTTGCCCATAGGGCAGGATTAAGGAGGTATAAAAGCGATTATTATTATTATTATTATTATTATTATTATTATTATTATTATTATTATTATTATTTATTTTTTAAATAACATACAACCGTCCTATCGTCATATAACGATGTATTTAGCGTCACGCGGGTTTTGAATTTCATGCAATCGCAGAGACAATCAGTGACTGAAGTTTTCTTTTCGACACTTATCAGCTATTCAGATGACAGCCGCCTCACAATAAATTAAATTGCATTCCACAACACCATGACGAAATAAATGTTTGTTAAGCGATGTGTGTGTGTACATGCGATGTATGAAGGGAGGGGAACGAAATAGGGAGGCGGTAGCGGATGGAGGACAAGTGAGATGCCGGCCATCTTGGCTATGTTGGCTAGGCCGGGATCCCTCAAAACGCAGTGGCAGTCTGTTAGTCTGTACAGCCCGCGAGGAGAGGCAAGCTGATTCCAGACACAAGAGCTGGCTTCACATTCCACTTGTGGGAATTCTATCGCACTTACCATAGGCCTTATCAGTCAAACTTTCTTACATTTCTCTGCCAGTCTTACCTCCTTCATTTTCGAGTTTATGGATAGAAAAATTGGAAGAAAGATACACATACACACAGAGACGAAAGATAAGACCCCCCCCAAAAAAAAAAGAAAAAAAAAAAAAAAAAAAAAAAAAAACGAAAAAAAAAAAAAAAAAGAGAGAGAGAAAAAAAATAGGTCACGGCTTCCATACAAGATCGCGAGAATTGAAACCAGAAATGCTGCTAAAAGGATCGCGCGATAAACGACAAAGTTGTGTCGAGAATCCGCCTTCGTGTGCCCGGGGCGGTGGAACATGTGGTTCCCGTGAACTCTTCACCACCAACAATTAGCAACCCTGTGCACAAAGATCTGAAGTAGGGACGCTGGAGGCGAAACTGAATTCCTGCGTCTGTGAGAGCGACAGCGGGTTGATTAAGGAGTTCAAGTCTTGGCAAGGATGCAAAAAACATTTATTGTTTTAAACTTACTTCAAATTACTAATTAATCCCTCCAGATTTAAATTTTTTAAATATTAATATCCGGGTTTTTAAAATTTTTTCTCTTTTTTTGTCGAGGGGCGTTGGAAGGGTAGGGGACCATAAAGAAACGCTCTTTAAGAAAATGGGATAGGAGTTCCAAGATGGTTAAGGGTCTTTACGAAACAAAAAATGAATAAATAAAAAATACAAGCAAAAATTGGCAAGGGATTCTGAAATTCCGATATCTAGGAGAACTGTAAAGAAGGTCTCTTCTTCTAAACAGCGACCTGTGTCGCAGTGCCAACAACACCCGCCATTGTCTTCGCTGCTATCGCCTCGGATCGCCATCACGAAGGGCCCCACAACTTACACAGCACAGAAACACGAGGATGGGAAAGTTCAGGGCAAAAGTGTGGCGAAAAATGTTTTTTTCACAATGGCAGCTGTAAACGTCTGCACCATTCAGAGGGAGTGGATTTGCTATTTAACGGATGTTTGGCATAAAGAATGAACCTAAGTCCACCTCTGACTGCCAAGTGATCTTCTTGGTAACAAATTTAATGTCATAAAAAGAAGCAGACATAGGTCTAGATATCATTCTTCAGCCATAAACGTTCTTTGAGAAGTTCCTGAACGCAACACTAGAAGTAAAAAATGACAAGTGAAAATAAAACATCTAATGTAACAACAAATATTAAAATTTGGAGAAAAAGTTTTGGGAGTGACGTGCGATTGTACGATAAAAGAACAAAGGGTCTCGAAGTCGAAGGTTTTTCAAAATCTTCTCATTGGCAACAGATGTATTCTGCTCTGAATTTACGAAATGATTTGGTAGATATGATAACATTTTCTCGTTTGTCTTTCGTAGCATGAATCACTGAGATACATGTTTGACGAATCAACTTTTCCTGACATTTAAGACTTCATACGATGAAAAGTAGCTTTGAGTTCTCCCTCTCTTTCTCTCTCTCCCCAACTCCTCTATTTCTCTCTCTTTTCTACATAAAGGAATCAAAGGTCACGAATGTACATGAGTGTACGTCATCAAGGTAGAGAGGAGACATGTTGTCCTGTGGATATACCTGACAAACGATTGCCTGATATGATGTACAGGTTGACATTTGAAAAACTGTATCTCGACAATGTCAGGGAAATATTCATTTAAATTGTTGGAAATAATTTACTCTGCCTAGTAAAAGTGTTGCACTCTCGTAATTCTTTAACGTGGCCTACAGAACAGAGACGTCTGGCGGCACACGAGATTTATCGAAAGCTTGGATATGACGAACAGCCGGAGAAAGCTTACCACACCCTTAGAAAAACAAAATGAAGTAAAATATACATATACAGCGACCGAGTAAATGCTTCCTGTAGGATGCAGCGAATTTGAGAACGAGTGTGTGTGTGTGTGTGTGTAAGAAAGAGAGAAAGAAAGAGAATGGCTGAGTGAGCAGAAGGAGGAAAAAACAAAGACGCAATCATACATAATTATAGACCAATCCTGACATGCTAACGTCTGCTTTCTTTCTTTGTGTGTGTTATTAATTGTGTTTTGCTTTATTTATTTGCTGTTTAATTATTGCTTTTTTTCCTTTTCATCCATTCATACATTTTTGATGCAGCGTGATTACCTGAAAGTCTGGCGGAAGAGCCCCAAAAGGGAAGGAGACGTTGAGGGCCTTGACGTCATCAAAGTCCCGGATGTCGGTCCAAGGGTTCCACGCGACAATTGGCAGCAAGTCTGGGAAGGTAGGATTGGGCGCCAAGTGCATCTCTGACATCGGGTACAGCTCTGATTGTGAGACAAAAGTGCAATTCAACAGGTTCCAGAAATGAGCAAAATGTACTGGCGGGACTTCGTGAGGTCATGAGTATGAACGAAGACGCTTGTTTTCAAAGCAATAAATATTTTGAACTGAGCCACCGCTCGCCATGTAAAGCAGAGTATGATTGTTGACAGAGATCCGGTGAGTCTTGCCAGACACACAGAGACCGCCTAGTGCACCGCAGAGTCCGGGGGTTCAAAGATTGTTTGTGCAAGTTAGTGTCAGGTTGACTGAGGTCAATAGGCTAAAAATGCTTGGTGGCAAGGGCATTAACCAAGCAGGAGGAGAATGAAACAAAGGAATACGAGAGGAGAGGAAAAAAGAATAAATTTATGAATTCAGAAGAAAATGAGAAGGAAACAAATTTTGTTGACAGAGACAAAAAAAAAAAAAAAAAAAAAAAAAAAATCAAAAAACAACAACAAAAATACAAAAAAAAAAAGCAGAAAAGTAAAACTAGAAAAAGATTAGATTCTAGAAAAAAGAAAATATGGACAAAAATAGAATGAGAGAGGGAGAGAGAGGGAGGGTGAGGGGGATGGAAAGAGGAAAGAAAGCAGTGAGCGTGACTCAGTTTACGCATTCGAGAGCATTCGCGCGTTTTGTAGTTGAAGTTATCGCTCTTCTCTGGTCGACCTTGCAATCACTCCAATTACCACCAGTTCTCTTATCTCAGTCTCTATCTCTAGTCCCCTCATCTAGGTCCATGACCCTCTTCAGTCCCCGCGCACCCCTTCTCACACGTCCCACACTCGCAGTCTGCTCGCACTTCGGACTAACGGCATCTCCGGTGAGGAAGGTACAAAAAAAGGACAAGATTAGCTCATATACGTTCCACATTTTGGACTGGCGAAAAGTCAATAAGAAAAATATACAAAACGCGCAGGGATGATGCACTTTTTCTGGGAAGTTAAAAAACCTCTACTTGTCAGTAACACGTAGTTTATCTTTTGATAAAAGTTACAGGAAAAAGGATGAGCCGACTGAAACAGGAAATTAAGCTCAAAACTATTTTCAGAATACACAGCTGTTATGAGCTTGTAAAAAAATGAGGATTTTAATTAGGTTTTTTTTCAGCAAAGCACACGCGATTTGAACTAATTTTGAACTTCCGGCGCCACGAAACTTCAGGTAGGACCCGATCAGAGAGCCAACATTTGCGACTTCATCACTCGTGACTTTTTTGAAAAACCCATGTTATTATAATTGCAATGTTCAAAGGCTTGTATCTTCTAAACCAAGCAATTCTAACAGAATTTTTAAATGAACTAAATTGAAAATAGTTTTAAGCTCAGCTCAGTCTTTAGTGCTTTGACGATTACACATCTCATCTTCCACTGACCATTACAGTAACCTCACCCAGATATTCCCGTGGATACATGAAAGGGATGCCTGGTTTCTGGAAGCCAACGCCCAGAAAGAAAGGCTGCTCCCTGTGAGCACTTCTGTTGCGCAGGAACTCGATGGCAAAGTCCGTGACCTGAATGTCGGGTAAGGTGCCACCCGGCACCTCGCTGACGTTGACTGGACAAATGACGTTCACTCCAAGCACCCGTCTTCTCTCTGGCACACCTGAGTGAACAGATGAGAAACACACACTCGGGTGGCTGAGACTTGGATTAATTTACTGTCTGCAGTCATTAATTAGAATGTCAGGACGATGTTATGCATCTACCCGTATTGGAGAGAGCAACTGGTGAGTGCAGGTATGTGTGAGTTCGCCTTACGCGCGCACTGTGTTTGTAAACTGACAGATGCCCTCAACTCCACCCGAAAAAGAACCAAATAGGAAGTGAGTATTAATTGTATTCTTTTACCGTTGGAAATGGCTTTAAAAAATGAACAAAAATAATAGTGAAGGATATAGGCGTGGAAGGATATGTCAGTGGGAGAATCAAAATATTTGGAAACAAAACCTCCTGGCTTGAGATTCTGGTGCTGGCACCTCTAGGCAATCTGAAAAACATTCTTGTGCTCAGCCCCATCGCCATGGAGAGCAAGTAAAGAGGGAGAGAGACTGACAGAGACAGCGAGTTCTTACATATGCCACATAAAGGAAGTGCTTAATTGACGCACACACGCGCAGACACACAAACACACACACGCACACATACACATACACATACACATACACGCACGCTCGCACACACACACACACATGTACGTTCCCTTGGCGTTCATTAGTTTTTACACTGACACAGTTCATTTGTCCGGGCTCACGGTGTGACTCGCCTTGTTAACTTTAAAGCCGCAGGATCGTTTCTATGGCTCGACTTTAAAAGAAATGCTGAAACAGGTGGATTAAAAGAAACCAGCCCTCCAACCTGCCCCAAAGATAAGCAAATGGAAGAGCGTGTCTTCATTTACCGTTGGCAGCGATGATGTAGAGCAGCGGCCTCAGGCTGCAGCGAAGGTGGGAGGAGACGCTGGTCTAGTCTCAATTTCCGTTTAATTATCCCTCCCACCCTTTCATAGCTGCCTTCTTTAGCAGGACCGCATTTCTGAAATAATTATTTCCATACGTGTTGGCCGGGACTTTTTTTTATTATTAAAAAAAGTCTTCTTTCTGCCGGGTCACCGCCTAATCTCATTTACAGTCTAACGCACCGTGTTCTCTTCAAAGCCTAAGAGGTTATGTGGAGTGACAAGGGCTTTACAACACCTGGTCTCACCTTAGCCCGGGTGTACACCTCAGAGGACGGGTGGTAAGGGGGTGCACTCCAGCTGTACGGGAAGTCATCTGTCCAGTTTGAAGCCTTACCTGCAACAGGTGTGTCCATCACGTGAGATAGAGACGGAGACATGGGTACAGATCGTCCCGGTAAAAGATGTTGATGTGTGCATCCTCAGAAAGAGAAGGAAATTAGGAAGAGGACGAGGAGGACAAAGCAGACGAAGACAATGAAGCGTGACTGCGTAGTTTCAATTAGTTAATAATACAATATTTGTGTAATAAATTCCTGTTGTTTTGTCTTTATTTTACAAAAGACAGGAATGCAGGGAAGTAGACTGACAATGAAAGAAAAGAGGAAGAAAGAAAGTAAAACTAAATTAAGAAAGAAAGAAAAATGAAAATTATCCATCATGAAGCCGTAGATGACTCAGAAAACATAAGATCTGACAAAGAACGACACAGAACGGTTACAACGAACATCGAGGAACAACATTCGTGTTCATAACAGCAGACGACTTCCTTCAACATTGTATACCCGACAGGTACTTCACACACCTTGCTGGAACACACTTCCGAAAGACTGAGTGAGGTAGCCGTTCTCTTTGAAGTGCTGCGGCAGCGTGGTGTAGTTGCCTGAGTGGTGGCGCCAGTAGACGTTGTTGTCATATACTCTGGTGGTGTCGGGACGGCGACCAGTCAAGAATGATGTACGACTCGGCCCTCCCAAAGCTTGCTGGGAACAGGAGGAAAAAGCTCTAAGTCACTCTGGTTCGTAATGTATATACGAAGTATCAAGAAATAGATCGTTGGATCTTTGAAAGAAAGAAATGGATTCAGGGAAATGTTACAGGGGATTTCAGAAAAGGGAGTGCACTATTGTTGTTTTCATGAGTTGTCCCCAGCTTCCGGTGGGATCAAGCAGCGCTGCGTGTAGCATTTTTTTCTTCAAAGGTATTCAGCCATTGCTCAATAACTATATAACTAAGAGTAGAAAAAACCCTGGGAGGGAGGCAGGTGTACAGTCAAACAGACAGACACTAAGTTGGGTGTGTTTGTGAGTGTGTGCTTGCTTGACTACATTGTTCTGACTGCTCAGCACAACATCCACATCAAAGAACAATCAGGGATCGCGAGACCGACCTGAACGTACGCTCTATCAAACACAACGCTCTTCCTGGCCAGACTGTCGATATTCGGGGTGGCTGCGATTGGATCGCCATAGCAACCGAGCGTCGGCCGCAGATCGTCCACCACGATAAAGAGAACATTCGGCGTGGCGGCAGCTGCAAGAGGAACCATCTTGGCATCAGCAAAGCGAAAACAGTTAAGGTGAGAGCAACATGTGGTAACGAAATCAAGCTGGGTGGTAGGTTTATGAAAAATGTGAAAAGCGAATAAACACACTGAATGCTGTAAGCACGCATGCACGCGCGCACACACACATACACACAAGCCAAAGAGAGGGTAGACAGAAACTGGAGAGAGGCCAAATATTTTGTAAAATGACTTACTGGGTGGTGAAAGTATCTTGAGAAATCTAATATTCGTTAAGCGAAAATACAGACTACGTGTAACTGAAGGGTGATTTTTGTTTTTTTTCCCCCATGACGAATGACGATCAATTAGGTGAGTAAGTTACAGAACGATACATTAGAACTTGAAGAAGAAAAGTTCTGACATCCCTGCACGTATTGCCGTTGGTGCCCGAGGGGGAAAGTGTAGATCAAGCTAATTAATATTTGACGCAGCGCACGTGCCAAAGGTCCGAGCGATTTCACTCCTGATGGATAGTATATCAGGAAAGGCACCGCCCTATCTGAAATATGCAACTAAAAATAGACAAACCGCACGTGGCTTGGCCACCGCGCATTTTCTCTGATTTTTCTGTCCAGAATTTTTATTTCCACTGGAACAACACATTTTCTGTGCTGGCGCAAAAGGTGTGCAAGCGTTTCGATCGACGGTTCTCAGCAGATTAGAGTCAAAAGCGAGAGTTGTATCAAAAGCTGGAGTGGAGGTCACAGAGCTGCATTATCACTGACGTGGATCTTCTGTGGTGTTGGGAGCGGTGAAGCCCTCAGTTATGTCGGGTGCATGCAAGTCTGTGGCCCCGCGCGCTTTCTCGTCTGCTCCCACCTCGCGCTCGCCACACTGGAACTATCGTCTCCGGCTTTTTTTTTTCTTTTTTTTTTTTTCGAACAAGGCCAGGATCAACACAAGGGCTTCTTAACACCTGCAGGGTATGGCCCTGGACAAGAACAACAGCTAGAAGCACACAAAGAGAGGAAACGCCTGCAAACAATGGGATGCAATCGTGACCATATGTTTCAGTGTTTCTATGGGAGTGATTGACCCCTGTAACCTTTAGTAACCCCAGCTTTTGTGTGAAATAAGCATAATATATCAACCAAAAACGTTGTTATAACAGTCAAAGCAAGTCGACTTTACGAGACCTAGTCATACACAGTTCAGGGGTAGAATAGATGTCAAAAGTATTACTAACTCCGGCTTATACAAAAACATTAAGACATTAATTTAAAAGTATTATTACATTGTTTTGCGTGAGCGAAAGAGATATACTTAGAAGAAAACAGCCTGTCAACAAGTGTGTTTAAGAATACATATTGTGGCAATGAAGCAAAGAACAATTATTATGTTGAATTAATACTTGACGCACAGATGTCTCGGAACATCGTTACTGGCTGTTAGTCCCAGACCCACAGATTACTCAGGACAACACGAATGCAACATTTTTTTCTTTATGGTCAGGTTAAGTGTAGTTTAAAATAATAATTCCTATAATACTCGTGCATAATTATGCTTAATTTTCAAGACTTGCGCCTATACAGTCTTTGAACAAAGTTAATCCACTGGTATTTGTTGCCATTGTCTTTAGGATTTCCTAAATGAGTACAAACTACATCTGAGTGTCGAAGAGAATACTCAGCAACAGCACATTGTGTCCTGATCTGTTTTCTTTTACCGAGGACTTCATCTTTTCTATTCGAATTCAGTTTATGCAGGGGACGCTATTTTTTAGAAATACTTCCCTTTCGTCACTAACTGATTTTCGACAATCAGGTGTTATTAAGAGAAAAGCATTAATATAATATTTTCTCGTGCTTCTTTGTCAACAACACACCGGAATATGTTTTGAGATTTCCAGAGATTTTCGCTGAGCGCTCGTGTTTTTCCTTTAAGGCTACCTGATGTATGCCTGCATGTCGACATGTCTGTAGTAACTGCCAAATGTATTTTGCAGCAATGTAAACCTGTTATATAATATCCGCTTTTAAATAATCTCTCTGCTCCTGATGGCTTAAAGAAAATATGATTCTGCACTGAACGCGTGTGTTAACCGGTATGCCTGTAGTTATCTCGCAAGAAAAAGGAGAGCGGAGGTAAGAGAGAGAAATTCCTGAGGAAAACACACTAAAAAAAAAATAAAATCCGAAAATGGATGCCATTACGTATGAATGTGACATAAAAGAAACAAACAAATTAACGCTGAACGACAATAACAGCTTCATACACTCAAGAGTTAAACAATATAGTTTTAGAATATTTTAGCATGCTAACACGTTCCAGAAGAACATGCAATCCAGCAATGCTCTAGAAACATAACTTATGTAATCATACATGCCACATAATATTACATATTCACCTCTGTTCTAAACACATTGTAGCTGCTTATAATTCTTTTTCTCAGAAGAACATACTATAAACTGATTGCAGTAAAACAGAAATATGAACTCAAACTGTATCAATGTATCTTTCAAAGAATGGTCTGCAACTGTCTTCTAAAGCGAGTTTTAGTAGAGCTGATGTTTCTTAAGTCTACTTAGTGTGACCAGTTTTTTACTTGAAGGTGGAATGACTAGAGCTTTAAGCACTGAAATTGGAAGTGTGAATGAAATTCTTTACAAACCTTTCGAAATGATGGTAGTCGATCGACAAATGAGAGCGAGGACTACAAATGCCAGTGCAGTAGTTATTGACATGTTGACTTCTTTTGTAACACTGACACCTCTGATTTAGGTCTTGCTGCGAGATTCTCCGGATGCTGGCTGTTGTTCCAGTAGGCAGCAGTCGTCTGCCACGGCAGGCAGCATACTTCACGTTATATCACCAAGTAGAGCATGCAAGGTTGAATCTAGGGGAAGCAACCTCATTTCATCGAAATTACTAACGTCTAAAAGTTATCGACCCTTCACCCAGTGGTCTTCATTTTCTTTATACACAGCATCGTAATAATATATATATTTTTTAAATACGTGAATCATAAAAAATCGTGAGAAATAATCTAAGGTACAATTTGAACATAAGTCAATTTTTTTAAAGTTTAAAGCATGCTTTTGTTTTTATTTTAATTATTTTTATTTTTAATTTATAGAAAACGTTTTTACTCTTTATTCTGCTGTAGTTGTTTTTGCATGTGATCGAGACCACAAAACTACAAGAAACATCAGCCATTTGAAAGCATTTCTTTGACGGCAAGAGAAGTGGCATCTTCTATAAAATGTAGCCGTTGATGAAACCATGGAGATGTGACAAATGTCCGCTCGTACATCACGGACGTGTATATCCTAGTTACGTCCGTGACCTAAGCAACAAGCCCAACCTACGCAAAAGAATAAACGTTTCTTTTTTATATAAACGGCACGACGATTGGTCTACAGACAAACTCCAAGCCAATCAAAACACCTGATGGTTATGACGACCGGCTACAAAACGATTTCCGGTAGCAGCACGAACGACGTAATTTGTTTAGGATTGTTGTTGCTTTTGTGTACAGCTTGGAAAACCATTCATCACACTGGTTTGTAAACTGCATGTTCAAATTTGATTAGTTTTCATGAACATTTAGACTTAAAAGCCGTTCAAAGCTTACGGAGGGCTGACTAGTGGCCATCGATTAGTTTCAGTTATAACTTCACTGTAGTAGTAGCAGCACACCTAATGTCTGTCACGTTTTGAAACTGCGTGCTGAGTAAACGCGATAGAAGACTGCAGAGTAAAGCATATCAATCTGTTTTCACCAGTCGTTCATTAAGATTAGACAACCATATTGCTTCCTATGCCTATTACGTCCTTATTTGTGTCCTCTTACAGAATTTTCGTCTGTAGATCACTTTCTTGCAGATCATACGGATAATATTGATATGATTTTGAACAGGCTTTCGTTTGAGAAGAAGAGGAAAGGAACTTGCATCTTAGATCATCAAAAGTTGATTTTTTTTAAAATTTTAAAATGGAGGATGTTTTGGTAGTACGTGTAGGACAAAGACGCGTAAAGACTCTGAAACGGCTAGAAATGATACATGTATATTAGACATTTGTTAAGTGTAGATTTTTTAGTCTTTTTTCAATCCAGTATGTTATAGACATATAGTTCCATGTATTGTGGAGGTAATTGATAATTGTGGCTATACATTTAACCCCCTCAGCATGACATAAAAAAATAATATTACAATGACTGTCTTATAACTGGAGATGACAGTGGGTAAAGTTTTTTTTTATTATTATTGCTGCTCTCAGGTAAACATTTGATAAAGAAACCTTTTGGAAAGGAGAAAACTTAAACTTTGCAATAAAAGTAGTGAAAATCGCCTTCCCTGTTCTTTCTTGGTGAAGCCTCAATCGTGGCCTATTGTACCCAAAGGGTTACAAGAATTATATATAGCTGAAATATATATAAAAGCATGGTTGTATTATGTATTGTAAATGGGGTTAAGGCAATGGGTGTAGCATATCAAGCCCATAACATCAGTTTTCTTGTTTATAGTGAAATGAAATACAATGAAACTAGCAGTTGACAAAATTGCATACATTGTAAGTTTTCAGAGCAATTCCAGCATGGCTGCCAATGCTCTAGAACAAACCTTGTTAAAGGCTACAAAAGTCATAGAGGATCAGGTAATATGTTTTTTGGTATTTGTAAGTTTTATTTGCTGTATTATGTAAGTTTCAGCTAATGTAACATATGAAAGTAAACTTGCTTTCCACTAATGTGAAAAATAGGGTTGCAACAGTCCTTAAAAGAACATTATAAGTTATGTTGCTTTGTGTATATGGTGGACAGAAAGTTGGTCATTATCTTATGACTAGCATAATCTTGAAGTTATTATGATGTTGCATGGTAATCCCTATGGTTATAAAAATGGCAGATAACTCTTTGTGTCTGCACATAGTGTATAACACATAGTGTTTGACAGAACACCCCCAGCCAGTTATTGGAATAGATATACTTTGTTACAGTTTGAATAGTCATTCTTTTAAAATCCCATTTTTTTTATTGTGATGCTAGGGTAGCAGAAAGCTGCATTTCTATAGCTGTATTTCTGTTCAGACTGTCGTATCTCCAGAATCTGATCTAAATCAGTACACAGTAACCAAAATTAGTCCATATGTGCAGACTGCTGGTATTTTGTTGACAGTTTAAAAAATAAATATCTTTGTTCCCCTCTCCCTGTCTTATAATCTGTCTTTAGAGCTAGGAACTGTGACTGCTAACACTGCAAAATATCAATGTAGAAAGAATGAGTTTTTGTTGCTTTAATTAGTATTTCAGATTCAATACTTCTTATATTCACATAACTGGAAATGTGCAAGTGGTCATGTAACAATGTAGTTTCTGACAGATGGGAATAGTGCTGCAAATAAAAGTTTATAATGGATTTTTTTTTAACGCAATACTCAATGTGTGCAGATTGATGCAGAAATTGCCAAATTAGATAATCTAGATGAAGATGATATGGAGGCAATTCGCAACCGACGGAATTCAAGCAATGAAACAACTGCAGCAGCAGAAGCAAGAATGGCTAAACCAAGGCCATGGAGAGTACACTGAGATCACAACAGAGAAAGAATTTTTTGATCAGTCCAAAAAGTCAAAGAACCTTGTCTGTCATTTTTATCGTGACACCACTTTTCGATGCAAAATTGTTGACAAGCATCTTGCCATCCTTGCACCCAAGCATCTTGAGACGAAATTTATCCGTATTAATGTAGAGAAATGTCCTTTTCTTGTGGAGCGACTGCGGATTAAAGTTCTTCCTACAATTTGTATTGCTAAAGATGGGAAAACCACAGACTATATTGTTGGCTTTGATGATTTAGGGGGATCAGATGACTTTCCAATAGAAATGCTAGAATGGAGACTGGGACGTGCTGAAGTCATTCAGTACTCTGGTGACCTGTTGACCCCTCCGTGGGAGCCATCAAAATCCTCAGTAAAGAAGATTTTTAGTCATGCCAAAAAAACCATCCGTGATGATGGGGATGATGACAGTGAAGACGATGGAGACTGGTGAATTTAATTTAACGAAGTTTTGTTTGCTGAGTGATATCTGCGTCAGATATCATTTATTTAGGTGAAAGTTTTTGTGTGCATTGAGCACAGATATCCAAATGTGTGATTAACAACCCCTGTGAAAATATCTGAATGGGTTGGGCTTAAGAATACAGACAAAAACAATCGTTTTACAAGGTGTAGGTTTTCCAGTCTAGTTTTGGGGGACATATTTCATTTTTCAGTTTGGTTATGATAGTAGAAGAGATGTTGACCATCTGCAAAATTTATTTGTGTTGCTGAATGCTGTGGCATATGGAAAGAGCCCTCTCCCTCTGACAGCCTCTTAGGGAAGAAACTGAATTAGCTTCTCTGAGTTACCTTATGATTACTTCCCTTCCTGCTTTTTTATTTACTTTCTCATTTGTAAGAGACTATGGGTATAAAATAAAAGTTAATACAAGAACTGAATGCTTTCTACTTAATATTATATTATGTTGAATAAAATATGCCTCTCTTATCACAAAAGATGTCTTTGTTCTGTTCAAAGATTACAGAAAATATGCTGAAATATGTGAATGCAAAGTTAAATCTTAATGCTTCTCTCTTTCCAACTTTAAAATTTATTGTGATAAATTAGATGTTGAGAAATAATAAATTATAGATCAAAATGTCACAATTTTGCATTGAGGCCTCTATCAGCCCTACCGGTAGCAAGATATCTAATCAAAACTAAAGAAGAGTAACAGATGTTGATTTCCTAGTTAAACACAGCAGAGCAGCATGCTAGTGATGTTTCCTTTCAAAGAGAAACCATTTTAATTTTATGTGTTACAAAGTTGTGTGATGGGCTGTATGTGTATGTCTGCCTGTGAAAATGCATTTTTTTTTTATAAAAAAGCTGTATGTACAGTTGTCCGTGTGATATCTTACATGACTGACAAAAAGGGGCAGAAAAAAAAATTCAAATAAAATGTGCTCAGTTTGCAAATGTACTATTAGGTACCGCATGAAATCAAGAAAGGATCGTGTAGTTGGAGTAATGTTTTGGGCATCTGTTGCAGCCACATCTTCACTTAATTCTGAGATTAAAGCTGACAGATTTACCTTTGTTGAATAGCATGTACTATATCAGCATGTGAATTCTGTATGCTGTTTCCATGCCCTCATTTTTCACCTTTTCTTTGGTTCTTGATACCCTAAGACAGGAACATGGCTATGGGACAGCAGAAGTTCGATACACATTATCGGGAATGTGACGCGTGTGTTAAACGATCTTATCTCGTTATCCATGTCATCGCAGGTGCATTTCTAGAATCTGCTTTTATCTGTCATGATTATCAGCTGCCCTCAGACGACAGGACAGTCCATTATTTGATACAATCCTCCCATCTGCTAGCCCGCTTACTCGTGAATTGGAGTGTAAATTTTCATATACGTCTCGTAGTTTTTTATGACCATCTTGCATACGGTGTCCATCCATATTAGTAATATTTTATTTATAAGATTTAAGGATCTTGGGATAGCATGTCATCTCTATCACCTTAGAATTTATCAATCTGATCCAGCAACTAGAAAAGACTAGACTTCGATGTCCGTGTCTGATTTGTCGCAGCATAGTGACTTCGATCCGTCTTAAGATCTGTAAGTGAGCTAGCAGCCAATAACAGTAGAACGAAACCTAACACAGTACCCTACTTCTAAACATAAGTACAGTAAAATATTGTGGCAGTACACTACGCTTTGCTGTCTTTCCGATCCTGGTCCATGTGTTCAAGGATGGCGTGATAATGTAGCGACAGTCGAGCCCCAGACTTTGATACTCAACGAGACCGGTCGTAACCCGAGGAACCTGTAATCAGATTTGAATTTTCCCTGCGGGCCCTGCCCCAGTTCCCAATTGCCACGCGCTCAAAGACAGTAGCTGCTCCTCCCTGTTGCTTTCATTAGAAAGGTCAGCCTCCAATAAATCTTTCGCCGTCATTAGCTGATCTGTCTTCCGGCTATTACCGAGTCCATTTGCTTGGAAAACACAGTCATTCCGAAATGTCAATGACAGTCACAGAACAAGGATGTATTCAAAGAAGAAAGAACAGGAACATTTTCTGTCCTTGTGTGGTAACGTTTTCGTATTCAAGATTCTCGTGAAGTCGCGCCTCTCTTGATGGTGGAGGACATGATTGTTAGTTTCCGGTCTTTTCCAAGAAGCTTTTGTCAACGTTGATGCATCAGCTGTTTCACGCGCACATTGCATAGTTATGCACTTCATTCCATGCTAGTTGTGCACGAATGCTGATGACTGTATTCACGCTGCTAATGACACTTATTATCCTCGAGTTTCAACTTTCAGAGAGCGCACCGATTAGGGATTACAGGCGTCTGTCGTAGCTGTGGTGTAGCCAGCTTCCGGTCTGTCAGGTTTTACATAAGAATTTCCTCAAGACAGGATACAACTGTGCATCAGAAGGCCACCACAGTCTGGCGTTTTCCTTCCCTGAGGCGGTTCGGTATTTACTGGAAGACAGTAGTGCTCTCTGGAACAGAGAAGCAAAATTACAGAGAAAGACTCTGGTGCGCAAAGGAATACTTTAGCGTGTAGAGAAAGTGTGAGTAGAGAGAGAGAAAAAAAACTAGTCTGTAAAGGAAGTCTATGTAGTGTAGCAGATATCTATGAAGAGGAAAACTGGTGTGTAGATGATAAAGAGTTTGTAGAGGAAGACTGGTGGTGTGTTGAGGAAGAGCCAACCGCTGTCAGTGACGATTCTGTCGTCACATCACGCAGCACGCGCGCAGTGGACATGACCACGAGTTATTTGTTTCTGGGACTGGGTGGAGGTTAATGTTAGGAAGAGGGTTCACGTGGAATTCGACAAAGACACTTGGCAACGGAAACAGCCTCGTTCTGTTGCATCGCTGATGAGGCGTGCACGCAGACAGCACCAGAAGCAGAGCAAGCGCATCGGTTCTCTGAAACCGAGTAGGGGGAGGGGAACTCCGCTTCTGATTAGGTCTTTGGAATTCCTAGTAGAAAGCAGCACTGCTTGTGGAGAACGATTAACTCGAATCACCGACAGCATCCGTCATCGTTTCATCTCAACTGTTACCAACACCGTGCCTTGACCCTACCATTACCACGGGTGTGTTACCAGTTCGGTGGTGGAGCACTTACCGGGGAGTACTTGCTTGCAGCCAGCATCACGACGGCGATGGTAGCTTCATGCCTCAAGTTGCACAGATAAGGTTTGTGCTTTATAAATTAAAAAAAAAATCGCGATCTTCTGCGGCAGGTAAAAGATTTTTTTGTGGCGCCGAGTAAATGGCCCTGCGCTGCTCTCTAGCAACATGAGATTAAAATATGGGTAACGGGAAACTTTTAGTCAACTAGACTGTGCATAATAAAGATGCTGGGGATTTTCGAGCACAATTTAGATATATACTCGTTTAACACTTCCGATCTTTTTTAGGTCCAGACATCGCAGAGAAATTATAAATATTTTGTAAGTGACCTTTAGATAAACTTTGTAAAATTTCCCTTCGATAAGAACTAAAAATTCTATGAATCTAGGCAACTAAAGTCATTGCAATCAGGGCTTTTGTTTACGCAAAAAATTGCGTACAGTACGCATTAAAAGTTCGGAGGACCCCTTCAATTTTCGTCAATGGGTCCCTTCAAAATTTGGCAAAGAACAGGGACCCTTAAAAATCTGGGACCCAAAAAATTTAGCCTTAGCAGAAGCCCTGCATGGTTATTAAATATATATATAAGTAAGTGATATGTTTATTAATCCTTGTCGGCTGAGTTAGGTGTTCTATATCTACCATATTTTAGTAAAATGTACCCCGCTGTATTCGGAGTCTTGAACCAGCTGTAAACAGGTTACATCACGTAGAGCACCAAACGATTCAGGTTTGTTCGGTTTTTGTTTCAGCTTTTAAGCCTCTTCTTGCTTATGAGTGAACGACATTGTAACTGTACCTTCTTTTAGAAGAAATGTAATTTTTAGACCGGTAGATAAACTGGTAATTTGGAAGTCGAGATGACACCAATACAAAGATGTCATTTTAATAATTTTACATAGACTGGTACAAATGTTAAACACAAAAATATAAATGACAAACAGAAATAATAAATAAATAGCCGCAGTATCTCAATCACAATAGATCAACGAATAGCGAAAGCAATGAAGCTTCACAAGTCGGAGGGAAACAAAATGCCATTCATTTACCCAGTGCTATTTATTTATTATTTCTTTCTCTGTGTGAGAGAGAGAGAGAGAGGTCCATTATTCGAGAGGAAAAAGATACTGAGGGTTATAAAGATTTGTAGTGAAATCTTGAATCAAGGCTTGTACCAATTGTAAAGTAAACAAATCAGGAACTAAGGGTGGGATGCACTCGTGCTGTACAGTTGCTTAAAGTCGTCAATAAATTCTTGCCAACTGCGACTTTCGAGAGAAACAACCAAATCCATTTTACTAGAGGTAAACAAGAGTTATAAGTTCCTCAGGATTCTTGTTATCCCCAAACCTTTAGCTAAATACCCAAAACATGTGGGAGGAAGCTGGAATACCCGGAGAAAACCAACGCAGACATGGAGAAAGCATGCAAACTCCCCCCGACCCCATCCCATCACATCACAAGTTAAGTGAGGATGACCTGTAGTTCGCGCATACATTTGCAAGTTTATCGTTTTTCCTTTACAAGATCACAGACTTCAAGAGGGAACGGCTGCTTATGAAATTTCCAGCACCTGCCAGGAAGAGCCTGATATAACTACGATCGTATTTCTTTTATCTGTTCTGAACTGTTCGCAAGCTCTCGCGTTTTTTTTCGTTTGTGGCGGCTGCTGTGTGTTAAAGGTCTAGTGGGGTGCAAACTATTTTTGCAGGTGAAGCTTCAGTGACATTATTTCCCATGAATACATCACCTTGCACAGAAAAAGGTTAACAACACGGAGGCAATGTTTGCACATGAATATGTATGCGTTGTGAATGCCTTAGCCAATGAGGGAGCTGGGATGTTATGTTAATTAAAGCATATCTGTGTACAAGCGTGACGTCATGATTTTGACCTCTTTCTGTGCATGGTGATATCTGCAGACATGTATCTTGAGAACGCAAGTGATGTATTCGCAGCAAATATTATCAAAAATAATGACATCTTCATAATTAAAAAGATACCACACACAGACACATTGCCAGACACTTAAAAACCAAAGATGTGACCATCACTTGAAGACAGACTAAGCTCCCTTTAATAAGCTGTAAATATTTCGAGAAGGCTTACCATGTTCGATTTAAGCTGAGCGACGATATGAATTGCTCACTTTTTAATAATTAAAACAATATTATAAAATATTATGAAACGATAATATAAAGCATCATTATTGACGTCTCCTTTTCTGACCTTTTCGTCTCCTGTTCTCAAAGTCAGTTATCAGAGGCATTACTATATAGTTGGACACATTGGCCGACGATTCTGAAACTGAACTCAGAATTTGTCTCAATTCTCGGGGTGTTTCGGCTTCGTTACCCTCAGGCAAAAGGTACCATCTTTTGTTGTCTTAAAGTCAAGAAATGGAGCTTGAATGGGTTGGTCAGATTTAGGACGACTGTAATCAGTCACTGGAAATACTTCACGAATCGAAGAGAGAAGGATCGGCGTCGTTAATGTGGTCATCACGGTACCTTCTCAGTTGCCAACCCGACACTCCCATAGCCTCCCGCTCGACAGTGGATTGTTTGATGGGAAACTCCTTCAGAGGCCAATGGATCCATCCGACGGTAAAAATAACATCTTATCAGCTTCGACAGCTAACATCGATTAGTTGGGTGGTTTATTTAGTAGGAAAAAGCTTCTACCTTAAGGTGAGTTAGCACTATAGAGAGCTGGGAGAAAAGATAACCGGAGTACCTGGAGGAAACCCCAGCACGCAACCCTGCGGACTATTGTCACATACAGTGTCCCAAGACGAGATCTGAACCCGGAGCCTCTCGCTGCCGTTGTGACAAAATGTTTTAACCAGTACCGGGCGCTCGTCTTCGACAGCTGGCTGTACTGTATTGTCTCTTTATAGCCAGAACGGGATTTACCTCTGAAAGATGGTTAAACTGAGCTGACATCTCTTGGCATGATGAGAAGACTGTAACTATGTGACTTCCGCTCATATGAGATGGGAGAGAAAATTCGTCGTATGATAATATCTGTAGGTAGGAGACTAGATTCCGAGGTGTTTTTTTTTTATAATTCATAATTATGTACCGAGCATACATAAGCAAGAGGAAGAGAAGGGAAGGATTGAAAGAGATAACCAGCCGCCTACCCAGCCTGCCAGATAGAATCAAACACTCGCTAAACAGAAGACAAGCAGGAGACTGACACTTAATAAAGATGTTTTCCTTGACAAACTCGAAGCCAAAACACACGAGTGAATTAAGTGATCACAGCAGATGCCAGGACAAGCTTGAGATTCATGGACATTTAGTCAACCCCTCGAACTCATAGGCGCCCACCTTTTATGATCACTACTTGACAATGGCGCGCGTCTTCAGCCTGGATGTCCAATGTCGAAAAGAATGTCTTTCCCTGATGTAGAAAGAAAGAAAACGATCCTAGGAGAAAAACTATGAGACCACGAAAGTCGGCTTCAATACAAGGTGGTAGAAACACCCTGATGGATTGCATCAAAAACGTTAAAGTTCTAAATAATTATTGTATTTATAACTTTTTGATATTTGTTTTGTATCACCGTAATTGATATTTTTTGCGCATCTTGATCGTCACATTTTGCGACGGATAGTTTGTTACAAAATATTGTTTTCCTGTTGGATTTTCGATTCACAAAAGTGCAGTCTTCCTGGTAATGTGAGAGACCACCCAAGGGCACATCGCGATCTGCGCAAATTTGACACAGAGAAGGAAGTGGAGGTAGGAGGTATGGGGATGGAGGTAGAGACAGAGGAGGAAGAAATAGTCAGGATTGGATGAGAAAGAGAGAGAGAATGTGTTTGTGGCGAAGGGAGTTGTCAATCAAACACTGCATGCCGCAAGAGACTAAAGGGCATCACGGTTCAGACCGCTGCCTCCAGAAAGCAAAAGCGGGTTCTGCGATCTTTCATTCCGAAAACACTCTAGAAAAATCTTTTATTGCGACATATCGCGATTGACCTTGCGAGGGAAGGGAAGGACAAACAGGTGGTGATTGGGCACAAGTTTCCACTTTCAGTAAAGTATTCTAACATTCTTGTTTTCTCTGAGATTGCCAACATGTTCTTTTTAATAGTGTCAACTGTCTAGCATTCGGCCTTTTCTTCCACACGTAAATTTACTTAATGATGACACACAAGTTTCGTGTGCAGCTGGCATTAACAACAAGCAAATCCTCTAAGATGTTATCACATTTAATGTCATTAGACTTGTTTCTTTGATAGAACATCGAGCTAAGAAGATATTCCGCTTTTTTTAAAAATACAAATTTTCGCGAAAGGACAACAGACACAAGTAACCTTTTGTAAAGAAAATGAATGAATAAAAAAAAAAAGAAATGAAAATGGATAAAAGCGCAGTAATGTTTGCTAATCAAGATCTATAGTCCAATAATCGTGAATAGTTTTACGAATGCAAATTATTTTATGCTTGTTGGAGCGGATCATCAAAATAGCTACCTGTCATTCTCCTTACCCAGATATGCTTCTTGGATGCGTTTGGCTGACAGATAAGGACAGAGAAAACCGTGATTACCCCTCGCGAGCCTTCCTGCTCGATTATCATGAGAACAGCGGCATGGCATACCCTGATCGCTTATCGATGACAGGATGCTGGTTTCGATAGCTATCCCAAGCCCCATGATAATCAGACAGCGAGCTGCTCGAAATGAAAGGGTTAATCGGTCTGATAAGCGAATGCCGCCAGGTTTAGAAGCTGAGATGTATTTATCATTGCTAGGCTTACACACCACGTACTATGTTGTTGTTGTTGTTGTAGTAGATGTAAATTAGAAAAAAAAGTGAATATTTGTGGGTCTTGTGGGAAGGGCTCCGTCTAGTTAAAGACTGGGTGAAATGCGTATGTCTTCACAAAGAAGATTAAATAACAAATTAGACTAAATTAAATGTCTAAGTTTATTAGAATTTACGGTTTTGTACAACTGCACTCTTCAGCATACAAGCACGCACTACCGCCTGCCAGTAAACATAGCAATAATGCTCCAGTCACTGAGCTAACACAGTCTTCTTTTTGACAAAAATGCGCTTTTTTCATTTTTTTCCACAGATCATCACGACTGTTGATTTTAGCAAGCTTTTGTAGTCTATACAGAATCACCGGAAAAAAATTTAAGCACGGATAGCTTAAATAGCTTTATTTAAAATATCCTCAAAAAAGAAAAAAAAAAAAGAGAAAGATAGAGACCCTCGACGATGCCTGCGACACCAGAGTGGAGTCCATGGTCAGAGCCCGAGAACCAAAGCATCTTGTTATACGACTCCTATTTCCTATTCGCCAATGAGACGCATCCTCTGCAAAGTCAGCGTCTGGTGCCGACAGTGTTGTGTGTGTCCACTATGATCTTCTTCGCCGTCGGTGGTAACCTGCTGGTGCTGCTGTCGTACTGCAGGGACCCCCGCCTCCGCACCGTCAGCAACGTCTACATTTGCCACCTGGCCATCTGCGACCTGCTCCTGGGCGGAGTCAGCATGACTCTGCATCTCTACTTGACAGTTTCCCGCGACGACTGGCGCCTAGGAGCAATCTTCTGTAAAGTATGTTGAGCAGCTATACCTACTTACTGGTTCTTTTAATCCTGTGAGCTTTTGCATGAACAAAACGCGGGAACTTATCTCAGTAACAAGGATATTTCCACTTTGTCTTTTTTTTCCACTTGATCAATGTAAGGCAGAGGGAAGAAAAAAACCGAAAAACACTGGCTATACTATTTAATGTCCTTGGTGTGCTGTTTCTTCTGTTTAATCCTCCTCCTCCTCCTCCTCCTCCTCCTCCTCATCATCATCATCATCATCATCATCATCATCATGATGTCTTCAAGCACGTGTTTCGATTTCTTCCAGCTATACCTGATGAACGACTACACCCTCTGCGCCCAGTCCGCGTTCTTGGTCGTGCTCATCAGCCTGGACAAGCTGCTCATCCTGCGCAAGGGCATCCTCTACGTCACTGAGGAGACTAAGCGCAAAGCTTACGTTAGAATCGGCCTGGCGTGGCTGGCGGCTGTCTTGCTGTACAGCCCCGCGATTCTTATCTGGGACTACTGTGTAGGCTACTCCGTCCTGGGTCCACACCAGTGCGACACCGAGTTCTACAGCAACAATATCTTCACCCTCACGACGGCCATCATCGAATTCGTGGGTCCCTTCACTGCTCTCCTAATCTTGAATACCTGCGTGTACTTGGAGATCAGAAAAAGAACCACAAAATTCCGCAAACAACGGCCAGTCAACATGGCTCCTGCCGGTGCTCCAGAACAGAGAAGTCTTCGTGGAGCGCCTCGTGCCATCAGCGACAGAGGAAGCGACAATAAATATGGTAGCGGTGGTGACCCGTTGTTTGTGTTGTTTCCAGACAGGTGTGGACCAACGACATGTCCGATAATGAACGACAGAGGCGATAATGACGGAAATAATTCGGGAAGCTCCGAGGATTCGACGTCAGAAGACAACAGCAGCTGGCTACAAACCATGGACAGCAGATCGCGAAGCTCACCGGAAGATGCCGAGGTCAAGCCCTCGAGGACGCAGTCCTGCTCTCGAACGAGCTTGTACGGAAGAATATTTGGTCGCCATTCACAGAAGAAGACGATGGACACCGCGACAGAATCAAGCTCTCCTGAAGTGGAATCTTCTGCGGTGGCGAATGATCCCTCATTACATCATGCTACGGACTCACATGGAGATTCGCCACCTGCAGATAACTCGTGCCAGGAGTCGTTTGGACCCCGCTTGTTGTCTGGAGGTCAACTGGTGAGGGACATTCAAAGATCTAATGACAACCAGCAGCAACAAATAATTACAGGCAAGGATAACAATCGCAAGGTGTGGCTGCCAACATTAACATTTAATACTCTCGAAAAGAAGGACTTGGGTCAGAATCGTGCAGGTCCCTCAGCCTCAAGGAAAGGCGTAGCCATCGAAGACTGCTGAATGCCAACGCATTAAAATTTCGCAAGGACCTAAAAGCAGCCAAAAATCTCTTCGTGTTTATTTTTACTTTTGCTCTTTGCTGGGCCCCTTACACAATCAGTACTATTATCATCGCATACTGCCAAGACGACTGCGTGGACGAAAGTGCTCACCAGCTCTTTACCTGGCTTCTGTGGTTAAAGTCTTCTATTAACCCTTTCTTATATGCTGCTAGCAGCTCCAGATTCAGATTTAACTTTGCCAAGATACTAGGTTACTTGTTTTTCTGTTGCCCCAAAGTGTGTGAGAAAATCTGGTTATCGCCCAATGATTTCCGTGGTCGCTAAATGAAATAATGATCGAGATCTGGTTATCCCCAGCGAACTTTGGAGGTGCTTTGCTTATGGCTGGTTGTAGGGAAAATCTGTCTCCCTGTATTTTTACGGTCGATTTGATAGAACAGAAAATCTGTTTATCCTCAGATGATTGCTGTAGGGGAACTGTTTGTATAATTGTGATGGTCACCTTGATTTGCTGCTACCAATTGTTTCCTAACCAGTCAACCGATGAGAAAGGTTGGGAAAAACACGCATCAACACAAACCTAAAGAAATACAAAATGTATACATGAAGGTATATTATTGCTTAGTCGTGTGAATCGTCTGTATGCGGACCAGTACGGAAGTCAAGTTGTTAACATGTCGATAGTCTTTTTTGTATTAAAAGAATATTACAAATGACTTGCCAGTTATAGTTGCAATGTGTGTCAATGATCTATACATGTACAACTAACCCGATAATTTCTCCCAAACTTAGAATTTCAGAGAGACAACGCAGATAAAACTACTGTACACTTTTTAGAAGTTCTTTTGGCACCGATCTTTTATGAGTAGAAAAGGTTAATGGATGGATGAACAGCACAAGATACAGTACATTTTTCAAACAGAATTCAAACAGATTCTATAAGCAATTTTTCATACGTCGGTAATATCTTAGTTATTATTAAGCAGATAAGGTCTGAAAGCAGAATTAATCGGAGAGATTTATGGTCCAGCAGTGAAAACAAAAATAAAATAAACCACTTTAAACATGTTCATTCTGCCATCTCCTTTATAACTAACAACTTTTATCTAATTTACTGCCAGAGTGATTAAGGTAGTGATGGTGAGCATGGCTGTATATAGCTGCCACAACAAATAAACATGGAGCTTGTTATGTGCAGTTACTGAGCTCGTTTATCTGAAAGAAAGTGAAAGACTTTGTGACCTTCAAAGTGCCTGTCTGGTTCAGATAAAAGCTTCCCTAAACCCAAATCATTTATTTCCATGTGTTTTGTGTCTTGCTGTTGTTTTCTTTTATGTGAAACTGTGTACAACTCGTTTTTTGTGTTTGTGTGAATGTGTGTGTGTGTGTGTGAGAGAGAGAATGCAAAAGAAAAACTTCGAACTGAGTAGCAGCTGTGTTTATCAGTCTGTATACGGATAAGTGTTAAATTGCTTTGTCCTCAGATAGAAGGGCATTCTACCCCGTGATGTATGTTCTGAAAGCATAAAACAATTTTCTTTGTGTGTGTGTGCTTGCGGGCGCATACACACGTTATTTCCTTTTATTTCTTCTTGTAAAGTCGCACAATACCAGACGTTACTCCAGACTGCTTGTCCATTATCTTATTATGTACGACACTACATCCATTTTCCATCATTATACACCATTCACTGTTTATTGCCATATTATTCGCGAGTTAACAACTCATCTTTCTGTAAAGCATCAGAGTTATTTGCATTATTTTTGCGTGTGTGTGTGTGCGTGTGTGTGTGTGTGTGTGTGAATCGCTGTTTTTATTGCATGTATCAAATGACTACTTGCTCACCAACGTCTTCACTTGTTCCTGGTGTAGTGTTTCAACTGGCATCTCACTTCATCGCGACCTTTGACCGGAAATCCCGTTAACAGTGTGTGTGGGCCGATAGGATTCTTCCTGATCGTTCCTAAAAAACTTAAAAGCTGCCTTTCTGCACTGATCGATCTCTGTCACAAAGACAGGTGGTCGTTATTTAACATTCGTGGCTGTTGCTCATCATTTGGAAGCTCCACCATTGTCTGAGGAAAACTAAGAAGCAAAGATAAATAAAATGTAAGCATGCCACGAACATGTGTATTACTGGGATGGAAAATTATCTATCCTGCTTAACTAACCATAGCGTTTATAGGAATCCTCAAACATGTTCTACTACCTCCACTAAAAATATTAAAGTAAAAAAAAATTAATAAAAAATATCGTTTAACTCTTGAGTAGCAATGGAGGAAAGGGATGTTGTATTATTGTGTTACAATTTTCCCTCACTGTATAATAAAGATAATTTCACGAAACCAGTTTGTGGGTAGACTTACATAAGCAGATGGAACAGCACTTCAATCAACAATTTTACAGAAGTCCTGAGTTGATAAAGGGATATTTCTCCCAGAACAGAAGGACAACCAGCAAGAACAGAACACCCTGTGAGCAGCATAGGCGGGTTAAACAGAGCGGTGAGCACTCCTAGCAACTTTGATATGCAGGAGTATGATATTTATTAGTTTTTAACATCAAGAAGTAAACAACATATCTACATACGTCTTCCTGACCTTGAACTTCTCGCACTAAGGGCCGGCCCCGGATTTTCTACCCGTGGCGAGACTGGTCTGGAAGACAAAACCCGTTTCTTACGATGACGTTCCTCGCCGCACATCAGCCACCTTATCCGAGCAAATATTATTTTTTTATCATAACATATTCATTGTCTCTCCTCAAGTCTCGCAGCGTAATTTCTTCTCCACTAGCCAGTATTGGATATCCAAATAATTCATTTAGAAGTATGCTTTATTCATTCGTTTACGATTCCATCTTCACTATAAGCATATTTCTTCCCAACCCCCTGTTATCTGACTGCCCCTCACATTTCTGTCTTTCTCTACCATGCTTTCTGACTCAAGGAGGACTATTCATTCTCTTGGTACCGCATATCCGTGCCGCGCATTACCGTGTCAAAGGGGAAAAAATCTCTGACATCTGTAACGGAGGCTGCCCCAAGACCTGGAGCACAAAACTACAAAAGGTGTTAGGGGAAAAAAACAAAAAGTAGCGGAAAGGCATTTAAGATTGGAGCCAAAAGTGTTCAGACGCTGAACTCGATTACAGTGCCTATCTGGAAACACAGGTTCTGTGGTGTGTGTCTGCATACTTGCATGCACTTCTGTGCAGGCCAAACAGATACAAACAGTCAGTATTTGTTGACATCAGAAAATCAGGGGAAGGCTTCTCCTATCATCCTTTGTCATCGGATTCGTACTGATGCCGTTTCTGTGCTATCATAATGAAAGAAATGAAAGTCATAACAACAAGATATACGACAAAGTTTACTACTTTTATTTCAGTATTGGCAATACAGCATGGTATAGGGGGAATGAGTAGTCAGAGTTTTTAAGTTTTGCTTTAGGATATCTTACACGTTTAATACAATTCAGAAATATACTCGAAGAACAAAAAGATGATTTGATGATGTAATAATGGAAAGCACCAGTTTTGCAGTTCTGTTCCACAAATCCGCTAGTGATTTTTCTCCCCCACCCCCTAATATTTTTCTTGCTGCTAATTAAACATATTTCCAAATTTTGAAGTTAACTATTTTTGGTGTTGCTTGGTTTTCAGGAAGAAGCACTTCCTGGAGATACGTGACCGCTAAAATAGAGAGTGACTACATGGCTAATTTTTTAGCTGAAGTCCATTATATTAAAATTAACAATACGATTTATTATAATAAAATTAGATACTTGAATTTTTACCATTCTTACGATTTGACTAGAAACTTGTTATATGTCATACAATACAGTAAGCAGTTTGATGTCTTTTTTAAAACTATAACTCGAGTGAATGTCTCAGGAGCATTGTTTCTTCAGCTAGGTGTATTGAACAAAATAATCCTTGACTTGTTCGTGTGTTGACATGAATATGCATGAGCACGATAAATGTTGGAAACTTAAACACATTAGTATATGAAAGTAAGAATAATAGATACAGCACGCATCGTTTAATTAAAATCAGGGAAAATCTAACCGATACGAACACTAATTGCCTTATACTGATAACACATTTTTGGTGCTTGAAACGGTTAAGAAATATCGTCTTGCAGAAAACTGAGAATATTCTGGAAGTGGTCGTCAATCCAATTTATCCAAAATATTTTCACAACGGTGCATCTCGCGGTTCCACGAGAATCTCGTTGATGGCCGCATATTCTGGTTGTGATGCTGCAAAGACAACAGCTTTGGCGATGTCGTACGGCTCTAAACACTTGTGTTTCTCACTCATGTCGTATTTTTCGATGGCCTGAAACACGCATAGAAAGGCTAGGGTTCGTAATTCAAGCAGATTACTGGAGCAAATTCACATTTGTTTTCTTCTCTTTTTTCTTCTACTTTATTTGCGTTAGACATTCTTTCTTCCGCTGTTTTTTCTTTCGATTTAAAAAAAATCTCCTTTAATTGGATTGTCTCTCTCAAGTCTGTGTATGACTTCATATTATTAACAATATTTAAACAGCATGAATGGAAGAACAATCAAGAGCAAGCAAGAAAAAAAAGGATTAAAAGAAAGAAAGACCAGAAAGAAAGAAAAAAAAGAAAGAACATTCAGTGACAACAAGCCTTCAGACTGACCTCCTTGTCCGTGGACAGTCCAAATAGAGGTGTTTTGACATCTCCTGGCTGAATGCACGTGATTCGCACGCCCTTATCCGCCAGCTCTGACCTCATGGCCTGCGACAAGCCCTCCACGAAGAACTTGGTCCCCGAGTAGACTGCCAGGCCGGGAAAGCCCTGTGATGAATGTGTATGATGAATGTAGGACGCTTCACGAAAGAATATCATTTATGACTGTGCTTAATACTACACACAATATTCTCTCCCGGTCTCTCTGTTTTGAACTTCCCCCAGTTTCCCACTAGGTCTGACACCTCAGTGGAGTGGGTGGTTATTTGGCTGGATGGCTGGTTGGTTGCGTTCGTCGCCCTGCCAGCAATCAGTGTCAGTTAAACGACAACCAATTATTGTCTCTAGAGAGATTGTACAGACTTGATGTTGTGTAAGCCGGGTACAAGACTAAATGCTAACATCACTAAATGTAACAGGTTGCACCATGCCGAGAATATGTGCATGGTGTTTATAATGCTCTTAACACTTGGGTTGCTTAATGCACTAGCACTTCAGCTGTATAATGCAACAGAAGCTGCATCAGGCAGTAGTACAGGGACAGATATTCAGCATCTTGTGTAAGTTTTCGCGACTCCCATCACACAATAACGATGCTGCGCTCCGGTACTATTTAGGCTATGTGTGTTTAATAATAATAATAAATAACGAGACTTTTACATGTGTGTGTGCGCAAGCACGTGCATACAGGATAGACATAGTATAAGTGCTTCCGAGAGAGTGAGAGAAAGGGAAGTGGGAAAGGAGACTTGTCTTCACCTTACGGCCCGCATCTGATGTGATGTTGATGATGTGTCCATTTTCTCTCTTGACCATCCCATCCAGCACTGCGGCTATGCAGTTTGTGACACCCTGCACACACAAAAAGCACAGGTAACCGCATAAACAAGGGTGCACGCATACCCCAACACATACACGCAGGTACCACAAGACTTTTTCTATCTTAATGTTCTCACAACAATCTTATGACACTCCTTAAAAATATGTGTAAGCTTTTGAGCAGCACATGACTACTGCTAGAAATGGAAAAGAGGAATATATTAAAACCGAAAACATAGCATGTACAGAAGAGCCAAATAGAGCGTGAAGCCCAGTACGATGAGCACGTGCACAAAGTCACGGACAGAAACGCCGACTGAAAATGTTCTAAACACAATAGCAATGACCATACCTTGCAGTTCACGTCGATCATGTGGTCCCATTCGTCTTGATGTATGTTCTTCATACAGGTGTAATACATCACACCTGCACAGTTCACCAGTAGGTCAACCGGCCCAAGAGCCATCTCTGTCTGTTGCACCAGTTCACGCACCTGCACAAGAACCCCACAAACAACCATGACAAACTGCAGTTTAAAACACTGCACATATTTTATTGTTTGATTTCTATATCTGTTTTTAGGTTGCATTGTTAATTTTCCCTCTCTCCCCGTTTCTTAACCACTTCACTTTCAGGATTTAGGTCAGAGACTATCTATGGAAGGCTGCCATGTTTCCAACTCGTGTAAGTTACTGTGTCCCGAGATCGTAGATATGAAAGGAAGAATAGGTCTTTTGTTCCACGACAAAATAAGAAAAATCAAGGTCTCGTCTCAGTAGTTACAATGACCTCACGGATGTTTCTTTATCCCAGAATATTTTACGACTGCTTCATAACCTACCAGGGTTAAGTAACATCTTAGAAATTCTGGAGACTCTCGCCTTGTAACTGCGGAGAAGAGAAGCTTGCTCTTCCCGATCTTTAACCTATGATAAAATTACTCTCCCTTTATAACTACGGCTGCAGATAAACTTGATTTTCTAAATCTTATTCCTCATATTTTTATTGGCCTTGTGCCCCGAATTGAAGATTTTCGAACTCTGGCTGTATTTACCTTCGTGAAAACAAGAAACTTTATGTTGAGTCTCCTGCTTATGATTTTTAACCACAGATACTACCAGCATTACTGTTGCAAAGTTAACCCTTTTGTAGCTAACTTGAACAATGTATACTCGAAAAACCTCCTCTTCACGGCAGACCAACAAGAAAGGAATTATGGCTCCTACCTCCTTTCTGCTGAGGACGTCACTCTTTACAGAGATTGCAACCCCTCCCTCGTCAGATATTCGCTGCTCCAGTTCTCTTAACTTCTCCTCCCGTCTTGCTGCCATGGCAACACGAGCACCTGCAGATGCTAGAGCCAGGGCTATGGCAGCACCGATGCCGCTGGACGCCCCGGTCACTATGGCAACGCGGTCAGAAAGAGGTTTGCTCACTGCAACGCGAACACAAAAGCAGCAATTTGCCATCAAAAAGCAGTTTGACACAAGTTTTAGACTGTTTCCCCATAATGCTCTTGCCACAAGGACGCTCGCTTCTGCCTTAGCTCATTTACATCGCTAGCAACAAGGTCGGTAAAAATGTTAACAGCAGCTGAAACAGCCTGAGAAAGGCGTTCATCTGTGATTATCCTCAACCTGACTTTAAAAACACAAGACCACTTAAGCTGCTCCACCAGATCGCCGTCCACTTCACCGGTACCCCCTTCTCTCCTCTCCTCCAAGAAAGGAAAGAAAATAGTCGCAAAACATTCTAACACAGGAAATACTCTCAACGAATGCATTTACAATTCTCATCTCTTTTTGCTAAAGACCAAAGTTAAAATAACTAAAGACATTTTTAACTTGTGTTAAAAATATGCAAAATAATTTTTTTTATAGAAAAATTCGCCAAAGATTGCCACACATTTGACAAAGCAAAAGACAATATCCGACTACAAACTTTACAGCAAACCAGGGCCTCCCTGACGCCATCCAGACCAGCCGCTAATTCAAACCTTCTTCATAAATATAAACCGTTAAGTCATTCACTTATCCGGCTCCTCTAGTGCAAAAGCCTGATACATGGATCTGAGCATCTCCAGAAGACGCCATTGGAATGACCCTAAGACTTTGCAGAAGCCCCTCCTCGCTGAGCTTGGGCGGAATCATTGCCGACCCCTCGCATGGCACAAGTCCAATAAGGGCGCCTGGTTGTCAACTAAATTTATGAACCTGTGGTGCCGATCTCGCGGTGAATGCGTGCTTGTCGTCTCTCCTTACGCAAACTTCTGACCCATCCACACGGGCGGCCGTTTGGTCGTGTGAGACAGGAAGTCTCATTGTGAACCTCGCTGGTGAAAACAGGAAAAAGTTGTTTTGTTTTTAACGAAATGGAGCGTGATGGAGCTGATTGTCCTCAGGGGGTACCGTCTCCATTACTGCTTCTTTTCGTTCTCTACCCTTTCCACGAACGTTCTAGAAGAAATGTGGGGCTTGTTGTTTACCTGTGCTACGGCGCTGTCTTGGCATGATGTTCCTGGCAGATAATTTTCTGAAGTACGTCTGTAGCATGCGCGCGTCTGTGTACGGGTACTCCAGTTTCAGCTCTGCCAGAATCGCCTTAAAGTTGTCGTTCTTGAAGATACTCAATTCCGATAGGAATTTCTCTTCCCTGAAAACAAAATAACGATGCCACTTTTTTTTTACAAACCTAATGTCTACCAAAAACGCATTGATGTATTGCTTTTGCCTTCCTGTTTGTGTCAGGCTCACTTCCAGCAGGACGCTGTAATAATATACCCAAAACAAAACAATGGCGGTTCTGCGGCCAAATTTAGATAACAAAAATGCACTAAAACTTGGGTTATTGCAACGGATTTTGGTAAACAGTATCTTGTACTGAGCTGAGGCTAGTGATTAAAAATAAAATCATTTTGAAATCATATTAACCTGTAAGCAGATGGCAAAAACATTAGCCTAGCAGGATTTCCTCTCAGATGTGGCGGATGTTTTATGCAACACCCATCCTAGACTTCAAGGAAATCAGAAATAATTTCTCTCTAAACTCACCTGACGTAGGACTCCAGAATTCTGTGAAGCTCCGGTCGAACGCTGCAGTCAGCGACTTTGTCCGGGTCTGACAAGTGAACCAAGATCCTGTGGCACACCACAGACAATGATTGTACAACTCAATGGTTCTGACTGCACATAGCCTGTAAAAGGACTAGCGAACATTTCTAGTTTATTGCAAGTACTACTTACTTCTGAAAAAAATTGCTCTATGGCTACTACTGCAGTTTGCACCTCCATTCCATACTTTTTTCATGAACACCTGATTGATTCACCTAAACTTCAGTGTACCGTCAATATTAACGTGTTAATGGTTTAATTGCTCAAATAAACTTCTGTTTCTATGAGATAATAAGCTTTATATATTGAAGCCATTAAGAAGTTATCACAGATAAAGGTTTTCTCCGCCTTAAACGACGACGATAATATATGTATTCTGGTTGAATAATGTACTCTCTAGACATCTCACGATCTCCATCAGTCCACTATGTATATGTACTTCCTGTGAGGAGAGCGAGAACTCGCTATGCTATAAGTTGAGACTGTAAGATAAAGAAGCAAAACTTTGTTTCACCTTTTCCTCCACTCGTTAAACGGAATCAGCGACAGATGATAGCCGTTTGCGTTCATCCATTTGAAAATCCACCTGCAAAATTCATTATCCCCTAAATGATAGCGGTTTATCAATTACAGTAGCATTATGTAAAGTGAAGAGGTAGGATGGAGGTGGGGAAAAAAGTTTCTCGCAACGTGACTTTTACGTCCCTCATAACGTGATGTTACGTGAGTTGCAGCATATTGTATCAGTTCCATCACGATATTTACCAACAGAACGATTCACATCACTTTCATCACATGTACAGACAATCTTTTACGGTTTCTTTTTTTTTTTTTATTTAAAATTACTGATACTGCTGAGGTCGGAGGTGAGGCTAACCCTAACCCTCACCGCACCTGGCCGGCAGTGGCTTGTCGTTGACGACGTGAAAGGTCTTGCCGAGGGCCGAGTCCGGATGCTGCACCAGGCGCACGATGACGCTGGCCACGAAGTCGACCGGGTCATCTCGACCTCCCAGTCCACGTCCGGTGCGATGCCGTATTTGGCGCTGGCCGACAGCAGAAGTAAAGTGAAGTCCTGTGAGTTCCATGCGGCGTTAACCCGGTCGCCACCCAGGTTGCCTGCGTCACAGACACCGATTCATCATCAATCATCATCCCTCTCATCGTCCTTATCATCATCACCATCATCAATCTGGTATTTTTTGGATATACTGATCTTTACATAGTCATATCCTACTCGTTGAAAATTTAACTTGAACATCACCTTTTTTCTTCAATGTCATCTTCATCATCATTATCATCAGTTATCATCATAACCATCACCGCCATCACTACAACCACTCTGACACCTTAAACGCTTGAAAAGAGTGCAAAAAATACGAACGTCATTTAGTGATGAACAGGAAAGGAAGACGGTTATTTAACAACTTTTGCAATAAAATCTAGCACTGAACAAAACTTTTAAAATAAAGGACATAAAAAAATTAAAAACTGTCCAGAAGATATCCTCCTTCTATGTGCCAGTCGACAATGGACAATGACTCGCACCCATCACACGACAATCTTGGACATAAATGACAACAAAAAAACTACGAAAATAGAGAATCTCGGTGCTCTCAACTGGGAAATCTTGGGCACGCCATGACGATAAAGGATCACCCTGATGATGAAATGTCATTACAAGGGGAAGCAACACGGTGCTCGAGAAGAGCAGATGGGGACAAGTGGGGAGAGGAGCGAGGAGAGGTAAGTGATGTACAAATGCTGCGCATGCGCACCCAGCCTGTAAATGGTGACGGGCAAGCCCGCTGTCCCGCCCGGTGCACCAGCTGCTCGGCCACCCACTTGGACTGCGAGTAGCCGTCGGTCAGGTACGGCCACTGGTCACTGACGTCCGCGTCCTCCGTGCAGCCCTTCATGTTGTGCGGGAACACGCCGTTCGTGCTGCAACAACAGGCAGTCCCCACCCGCCATTAGCCCGGCGCCGTGTAATGATAACAACGATAATAATAATTATGATCTTGAGAGATGATAACAATTCTTGTCTCAGTAAAAGCTTCCAGCGCAGTACCAAGTTCAAGAACGACAACAAAAAAAAAAAAGTAAATTATAATAAAACAGAACATCGCAACAAAACAACGTGTTGGTTTGCGACAAAGATCAGTAATCAAAATACCCATCAACATGTTCTAAAATTTAGCTACCGTGTTTAATTCATTGCCAGAAGACCATCAAATTCAATGTATTAACCTAACAACATGTCTCACACGTTACCTGATGTAGTGAATGGGCTTGATTTTGCCCGTCGAAGAAAATAGGATTATATTTTCCGTTCCAAGAACGTTGGGTCCGTGTAGAGCCTGAAAGAAATGACAAAATAATCACAAATGAGATTAGCTTGAACTCATGAAGACATTTATAATTCGAATCAAACCTTGGGACAGTTCGAGTTCTACTCATTGACGGAATCAAGTTTGTGCGTGAGTGCGAGTGAATGATCTTCCACTCATTACATTTATCACAAGGCCTTAAAGTAACCGTGGCACTGAGGTTCGTGCATTAAACACAATGAGAGATCAAGGCTGACTGACACTGTAGGGATAGGCCAAGTTGACGTTGGCCGCGGCGTGAACGATGAAGTCGGTTTCGGTGGTCAGGTAGTTGTAGTCGTCGTCGCTGAGACCCAGCTTCATCAGCGCCACGTTACCTGCGCAACAAGCAGTGGTGCCAGACATTGCTACGTCATGCTACTTGTTTACCTGTCTGTTTAATCTAAGACATTTCGCTCTCACCCTCACCTAAGTCAACAGTCAAAACACTTTCATCTTCACAATCGAGGGCTTAATTACAGGAAGCCAGCCATTCAAGGGTCTCGCCTCAAATCCCAAGATTTCGATACTGGAAAAAGTGGTGACGTCATCCAAGCCCACTTTATGCAATCTGTCTGGAGTTTTGTGTAGACACTCCAACCACTACATACATCAGATTCCAGAAAAAGGGACAAAAAAAATCCCCAAACGAACTAGTGAAGGCTACCCCTCTACTGAGCTAATGGCTGAACGAAGCCTCACACACAAAATATTTTACTGCACTTTTCTTGTTGTTTTGATATATTCTCAGATGCTAGACAAAATAAACCATATGTGATGTTTCATGAGCGATCGTACATTATGTCTCAGGGTGCATTAGAACCATTTATCTCATCATTTCTTTTGGCTCATTCACCTGCACTTTCATACAATCTAGTCTTGGAACCCTCCAGAACCAAACAACGTCAGGAAGTGGAGTTACCTTTCATTGCAATAACTCTTTTGCGGAAAAGGCTCTCCATGCTAGTTTGTTCCTCGGTGGCACGCTTGCTGTCGTTGGCCAGGATAGAGTACTTCCGCATGGTTTCCTTGATTCTGTCCATGAGATCCTGGTTGGGCAGTTCACGTACCAAGCAGTACACCAGTAGCTGAAGCAGAAGTGAGCAGATCAAGACCCGGGGTCAAGTACATCAAAGCAGATCACTACTTACTATGTAACTGATTGGCTACATGATGGTTTGATAGATAATAGAGATGGCAGTGTGAGATTTCAAATGAAGAGCGTGAGTAACATTCACTAGGTCTCAAATAAACAGTCATGTATGCGGAAAAAAAACCCAAACTAACCACACATACGGATACACAAACAAAAGCTGCTCCATAATATGGTTCTTGCTAAAATTTAAATAACGTCCCAGCAGCACCAACAGCAGCTTGTACCTCTGAGTTCAGCAGCATCTCCTTCAGCAGGAAGGCTCCGAGGAAACCCGTGGCGCCGGTGAGCAGGACTCGGCCCTTGCTGAAGTGATGCCGGTGCAAGAAGGTTCTCCAGAACGCCCTCAACTGAATGTCCAGCCTGCAGGCAGAACACCCATGGTCACCGTTACCTCATGCCTTATACTCAAAATATCGAGAGATTAACAGTATAATGGTTTAGTGCTGTTTCAACTTCTTTACTAGGATGCCTCGATGAAACGATTGAACAAACAATTTATTGAGAGCCTGGCGTCGTTGATTGAGGTGATCTCCCTTTTGCTACAGGGAAGCACACTATACAAGTGAACTCTTATGGCTGTAAAACTCTTTGAGGCCTACTCTTGCTGGAGAAAGGCGCTGTATAAATATGCTTCTTATTATTATAGTTTGGGAATGTTCTAAAAATCAGTAGGGCATAATTCTCTGAATGGTTGAAGATTAAATTAATTTATGGTGTTAGAACGGTCAAATATTAATTTTATCTATGCAAACGTTGTGTCCCCCCTTTTGATATTCTACAGTCGGAACCGTCTAAAATTGATTTGATTTCTCGTCACAGAAGTACTAATATTAATCGATATTCATTCATTGTAACCTCAGGTTGGTGTGTAGTCCTTTGATGTTCTCTTACCGATCTGTAATCGTGTATTAGTTTTCTTTTTAAAGATAACCACCTATTGTCACACTTCGGCGACACCTTAAAATATAAGAAGGTGGAACAGCTCAATTATAAGGATATGATGATTCCAGGAAGCAATGGAAGAACTTTAAAAAAAAACAAACCAAAGAAATCAAGAAAAACTTAAAAAAGAAAGAAAACGTGGTCATTACTCCATCATCGCCTGGTCGTGTTTATCGACCTCCGCTGACAGGTCAAGATCTTGTCCAATGGTGACGATCTGCTGGAGTTGTCGTGCCCATTACTCTGCATGGCTTCAATATACTGACTTAGCAGACTGACCGTTGGATAGGTGAAAAGTTCGCGGACTGGCATGCTGACGCCGAACTTCTCTTTGATGCGTTGCTGGAGTTCAGTGGCCAGAAGTGAATGTCTGGAACAATGCAACACAAGAAATGATGATAGATACTTGAAAGACCTTCAAAAAAGTCACGTTCGGTATGCCAGCAAACAAACACAAAGTTGCCGAAGAAAAGCGATAAACAAGAATCAACAAGTGAAATAAAAGTCGAACCACCAGGATTGAGTGAAGAAGCAAAGAAACCTACGAATGAATGAATAAAAAAAGCTTTGTCTAAGCATATGGCCTAAAACAGCAACCTTAATCTCAAGCATAAATAAATAAAAGAGAGGTGTCGACAAATGCTTTGTTCAGCTTTAAACACACACAATCAGCACGACCGTACCCGCCCATATCGAAAAAGCTCTCGTGGATGTCGATGTCCTGAATCCTCAGCACTTCGCGCCAGATGGCGGCCAGATTCTCCTCCATGGCCGTGCTGGGGCGACCTTCCGCCTGCACGTCGTCCGAGTGGTTGCGGTCAAAGGGCGGCAATGCCTTCTTGTCCAGTTTTCCTGTCGTGGACACTATAGGGATGCTGTACAAATACCGGAAAACGTGGAAAAAATGGAAGAGCCTCATTATTCAGCTCCCAGTCTTGGACACAACGAAGATATTGCAAGGCCACAAACAAGGGCCAGGGTAATGGCATCAAGAGTTCAAATGAAAAAATACATAAAGCATGGTTCTTAGATGTCCATTCAAGACAATGTGTGAATGAAGAAGTGAAGCTAATAAAGAACAAGAAGACTATCTGTTGGGATATAACACTTTTGACTGGAGGCTTCTGATTTATTGTTGGGGTTATCTCGTGCAGAGGAATCAATGAATCCATGCGCGTCCACACACTCTCTCAACCTCTCTCTTACCTACAGGCAAACCACACACGACTGCATTGATAAGCACACACCCACACATCTCGCGCACACCCTCTTCCACGAACACCCCTGACCTCTGGAGGAACACGAAGTAGGCGGGAATCATGTAAAAGGGCAACCGTCTTTTAAGCTCGCCGCGGATTTCCTTTTTGGTTGTCTTTTCTTTCTTTACGATGTAGGCCACCAGGAACTTGTCTTCCCCTTCCTCACCTGACACCAGCACCGTGCAAGCGTGAACCATCGGCAGGGCCAGCAAAGCCGCTTCCACCGCCTGAGAGGAAACGACGGAAAGGTGGTAATCAAAGAGTTTACCTGGAATAGTTGGCGAATCTTGACCACAAATTTAGCTGGAAAACTACTTTCTCCCTTTCCTACCTGATATATGGGTACTTGATTTATTAGAGATAGTAAATGGGACCGGGTGGAAGGAAAAAGTTGTGCTCTGTCTTCTGTGTTCATATTCTGCCTAGACACGGTGAACCAGTTGGATTTAATACTTGTATTTACTACTTGTATGGCCATTCGGAAATAGGACACTAGCTTTTTTTCGAAGTCGCGCTTTTTTATACATCTCTCTTCAATATATTTCTGCTGCTTCTCTCTACACGAACCAAAATGGAATCTCGACAGTAGTCTTTGTCCATCCTTTGTCCCAATGCCATCTCGTTTCAGTGCATCTCTGTTGTATTCTTTTTCTTTTGGTCTTTTGATCTTATTGCTCGTCTCTGCTTTATGTTGTTCAAATCCTTCAATCGAATCTCATATAAAGCCCACACATCACGTGTGCTACAATAGAAGCTCAAACCTCACCTGTACTTCAATGGAGTAGCCTCTTATTTTGACCATCGTGTCGCACCGACCGCAAATCTCGAGCGACCCGTCCGACAGCATGTAGCCCCAGTCTCCTGTCCGGTACAGTCGGTCGCCATAAGATGCTGGCATCCCCTCCAGGAGAGGAATAAAGCGCTGCGCCTGTTGTTCTGGTCTGTTGATGTAGCCCCGGGCGAGAGTTGGACCCCCCACGTAAATCTGGAGACAAGTATATAGATATATGTTGATGTAAGCGCAGGTGGGCTACCCCTCTTACCCCCGACCCAACACACACAGAGGCTACTCTGTATACTGACCCATGTCCAACATGAGACATGTGCAGGCGCTTTCACACTACCTATGGACAGAGATGATAGAGATACAGCTAGCCACATAGATGAAAACAAGGACAAAGAGATTGAGAATGAAATGGTAGATTTAGAGCAAGGTAGACATCACTCACTACCTCGGCAGACTCAGAGCCAGGTGGCTGTCAAATGTCTATGGTCATGTGACAGGCTAGGTGTCCAACGTCGTCTGGCCCTAACCAGGTTAAGTCAACTAAGATGTTCATTTAGTCTTTAACAAACAAACAGGATAGGTTACCTCCCTGACACTCCAACCGGAAGCGGCTTTCCTTCATCACCGATAATAGCAATATGTACACCGGGTAGAACTTTGCCCGCCGGAGAAAACTTGCGCGCCATCATGGACTCCTGTTGACATAAATCAAAGGCGGGGCTCACAGACAACTCCTCGCTGGACTCATCAGAGATAATCAAATTTCTAGTATGACGGCCATGCAGGTCTGTTCACGTGCAAGTGTTTGCTTGAGTGTGCTGCACGTCTGCTTATGTTTATGGTGTGTGTGCTTGTGTGAACGCGCATGTATGTTAATATGCACGGACTTCCATCCATCCGAAAAACATGAACTTTTTACTGGAGTTCATTAGATGACTTGTTGCACAGTCCATTAAAATGCACAAAGTCTTACTCTTTCTGGTACTTTCCGGCTTTGCTTTTGCAATAATTGTCTACCAGTCAGTCAGGACGAACTACCTCACCTTGTTTTTCTGGTAGTAGTCAGTCAGGTCGACGAAGGCAACGTCGTGGCACTCGGAGATGCTATACAGGTTGATGAAGTGTATCCAGGGGAGAGTACTAATGCAGCGTTTCAGCAACGACATGGTCACCACTTCGCCGCAGAACCATATTTGTCTGCCCATGAATTTTCATTAACATGAAGAAATCGTGACGACGTGGAGGATTCGTTTGGTACATTAATATAAGTATTAATATAAAAATGAAGTATCTCAATAAGGTAAAAAATTAAGTATTTCTAAATTACTCCCCTTTTATTTATCTTTGTATCTTTAACACAGGAAGTTGTATGATTAAAGTTTAGTCGTTATCAATGACCAAAATCGCAGTTACTTTGTCATAACGTTGTCATGGTGGCATTTATATCCAGAAGACCTGAGGTTAAGAGTTTCCAACCTCAAAAGAGGACTGTCGATCGTGGGCTCAGACCTCGTCGTGGTAAAATAACCAATTCACCATCAGAAAAACGGGGTAGAAGCCACTTTCTACCATAAACCAATCTAACCAACGAGGATCCAACCCTAAATCCCCTCTAAAAGTAAAGACTCTTGACCTCATCCCCACTCCACCCGTCTAATCACTACCCCACTGATCTAACAGCGAGATGCAGAAACAGTTTTTTTTTTTAAAGGAAGAAATGCCACCATCCGAATACCCTGAAGTCTGACCTCATCGACTTAAAGGCCGTGGCAGGTCAAGGCCTGGGGTGTTGAGGACGGCCTCGAAGAGCGAGGGCGTGAAGAGTATCCGCGTGATGGCGTTCGCCTGCAGGTACTTGCACAACAACGGAGGGTCGTAGATAACGGTGTTGGGCAATGGGTACATTGGGATACCTGGACAAAGTAAACCTTTCTTTTATTTACTGATACCCGACAGATGGGATGGGTGGCTGACTTGATTGATGGAGTTACAAATTAGTTGACTGACTAGCTGATGTGTTAATATTTCTTTTCTTTTTTTTTTTGAGACAGTTATTAGGGAGGGATTTAGTTGACTCTTTCACTGTACAGAGAAGGCAGAATAATCACTACTCTTCTTTAGGACTATGGATGTTATATAAGCTGTTTCCAACGTGTGCGTGCGTGATGAGGTATATTATAGAATCGCAGCATCGTTACAGCGTAATCCTATTAAAACTGAAATGAAGTTCATGTAAAATGTGACCTTTAAGAAGGGGCCTCAGCATCTCCCAAACGAAGAAGATGTTGCAGGCCTCCCTGTCGTCATCTTGGTACGGGAACAAGACGTGCCGCGCGTGATAGGAGAACACGGCCCCGCGGTGCTGGCACTGGATGCCTGCAACCCACAGCAACCCAAACACGACTCAAAGAGAGCACTACATGGCACTTCTACAGTAATCAGTGAGACTGATGAGGGCGCTCGCAAACTGTGCAGGTCTGCAGTCTTCCACCTGTGTGTTTATTCTTTTCGTTCCCCAGCCCCTCACGCACACACGGACATGCACCTACAACACTGACACACAAATACATTCATGCACGCACAATCTAATGAACAGATGATGAAGTATGCTGGAACCTCTCTGCTCGGGTATCCACACATAATACACTAACTCCTTCTTCCGACCCCTTCTTCTAACCGACCCCTGGTATCTTTAGACGGCAGCAGTCGTACCACTTGAGTGACAGAAACAGAAAAGATATGTTGTGACGTCATGTAAGATACAAGAACGATAATATACCTTTGGGTTTGCCCGTGGTTCCGGAAGAGTAGACGACGAATGCCAGGTTGTCGAGGTGCACGGACGGCGGTACAAACCTTGGAGATGTGAGCTTAATCATGGTTTCCTCCCAACCTTTGTGCAGTACAAGGACCTTGATTTTATCTACAGACAGGTACAACCCAGTTTCTCTCTTGATAAAAAGATCTCGTTTTTTCTACCATTTATTCTTACTATAAAAACCTACGAAAGTATCAAGGACTGGGGTGAGGTGGACTATATGATACAGAGAATGAAAGTGAAAAAAATGGGGATACAACTTTCACAAGATCATGTGATTATAAAGAGAAACAAGCAAGATTTGCAAGAAGTAAATGGCAAGAGATCTGAACCAACCCACTGCACTTTTCAGTTTGGATTCAAACTCTGGCGAGGCGACCACCACTACAGGTAGAGCGTCTTCTAGCACCGACTGCAGCATGTGTGACGGGTAAGTAGTGTCCAGGGGTAAGTAAGCAGCACCTTTACGGAAATACAATCAGGTATCATCATCACAGCATACTTTCAAAAACACAGGCAAAAGCATTCATAATAAATATATAATTCAACTTATTATTTGCATTTTTTCTTTATAGCAATAAGGCTTGTGTTGAATCGATTCTGGAAGTAAAAATAAAATACAAGAGCAGAACGCAGAAAATAAGTGGAATTAGAGAAATCTGAGTAAGTAGTAGACAAAAAAAAAAAAAAAAGAAAGAAATCTTAGGTTTCCCCACCAGCTTTAAGGATGGCGATGTACGTGATGACAAAGTCTACAGTCTTGTCCATGCAGATGCCCACACAGCGGTCCGGAGCTGCGCCCTTCTGCTGCAGGGTTGCAGCCAGGCGGTCACTCCAGATGTCCAGCTCCCCGAACGTCACTGTTCGGTCCTCAAAGATGCTGACCACCGCCACCTTGTCCGGGGTGGACATGGCTTGTCGCTGGAACATCTCGTGCAGCAAACCTTCGTTCTCGTACTCCATGCTGGCCGGAACGTCCTCTACAACGACCCCCGTGTGTGAACAAGAGATTCATCAGGTAGGAACGATCAGCGGAAAATAATGATAGTGTACACAAACTACACGTCAAGGAAATTATAATGTCGAAACTCTAAGCTAAAGATGATTACAAGGTAGGAACTCTATAGGTAAAAGAGGATTTTAATGTAGGAACTATATGCAAAAGATGTTTTAGATTATAATATAAAAAAATATACGTAAAAGATGATTATAATGTAGGAATTATCCGCAAACGATGATTATTATAATAAAGTAATCCCGTTAAAAAAATAATGCAAAGTAGCTATTAGTAAAAAATAATTAGGATGTAGTAAGCTACAGAAGAGATAATTATAGCGCAACATTACATAGCCAAACATATAATTATAATGCAGCGAAGCTACAAAACAGAACAGGTAATTAAAATGTACTAATGTTACATAACAGAAACGTATAAAAGGTCAAATATTATTATAATTTTGAAATCTTAATAAAAGATAACGATACTGAAGCACACAGCGCGTTAAAAAATTTGTGAATAATTATAAGGTAACAACGTGATGTAAAAAGTAACAAAAATAACTGAACTGTAGTAACCCTAAGTAAATGTCAGTGAACATTTTTCTTGTGGTTCTAATTTGTTGGAGATCACCAGACAGCGGGTCTGGGATAATCGTAGAATATGCAATATATCCTTTACAGCAGTACATTAGGATTGGACCAGAAGGAAGTTTTATTCTATGTAGATGGTTCACTTGTTCGGTTTGACTTACAAGAGGGATGTAAAAGTTCGTTCATCCAAATAAATCAAATATGTTGTTTTAGAAAACGAGTTAGACTATGCGTGATCTCTCAAAATTCATCATACATGATAGAAAAAATTAAACACAGAAAAAATGTTAAGGCAACAAGAATAAATAAACATAATCATAAATAATAAACACAATCACGACAAACACCAGACACGGATGCGAGCATCTAGCTAAGCAAATACTTGTTCTCTAGAGTTGAATGTAAAGAGTTGCAATAGCCAAGGACGGAATGTACCCGTCATCAAAGGCACAACTAAGAAAAGGCAGAACTTAACTCCGTTTTCAAGCTAAGGTCGAAGCTAAAGTATGCTGTCCATTCTCAGACGAAGTTTAACTATTTGGCCATGCAATGAGGCTGATTGAGACGGCCCAAAAGTGTCGTCGTGAGCCTCTTGCTGGACATTCCTCTTTAACCTACTTTGCTGTAGATGCCCGTCAACCGACCACGTGATTTCATACCGTTCTCCTCGCTGTGCGCCTCCACTGCCGTCCCGTTCTCTCGCCACACGAACCGTCTCCGATGGCTGCCATGGCGCTGGGGCATTATCAACCTCTCCTTCCTCTTGTGCATCGTGGTTTGTGACACGGGGTGACTCCTTTAAACTGCTTCTCGTGCTAGGAGAAGATAAGTCCTCTAGACGTTCTCGTTCCAAGAACAGACGGCAAGGCAAAAAATTTAAATATTTCGCCACTCAGTCTTGCGTATTGTTAGATTTGTCTAACACCAAAGTATTTCAGAGCCTCTTCCTTTCTCGTTGCCTTTCACCACCGCTAAAGATTTTGCCAGTCCTTGAAGACTTCGTCTTGGAGGCACAACGGTAATAAAACTTATCACGTTCGATCGTTTTTAAATCAATTTATTTCACGAAAATTCACACATTCCTGTTATAGCCCTGTATAACTTTTGACAGTTGAGCAGGCCACTGTACCGTCCCATTGTATCACACCATATAATTCCAAGGTTTGACAGCTTTTATTTTGTGGTGCACAGTCTGTCATCCACAGAAAGTTTCTTACTTCCCCAAATTGCCAGGAAATAAATTCGCAGGTATAAGCTCAAGGAGAACGATTCCGGGCTTTGTAATGTCGATGCTGTCATCTTCTGTCTTTTATATCAACGCTTCCGCCCTCACGACCTCTTCGTGCTCACGCAACAGCGCGTACCAAAGCCTCTTCGGCTACAGATGTCTGACAAGGATGCATCTCCACGACATAAGTTAAGAGGCTGCAGACAAGGCAAGTCAAAGGGAAACTGCGTGCGGTAGGCACTTAAGACCTCGTCATGCACGCTCTCCCTAATGGCTTGACTCAATGTCGCCAGTCCTCTAGCGAGAGTTCACAGCAAATCTTAAGGTGGAGAACATGTTTACAAGTCATTTAATTCGATTTATTCCCATGTGCGCCAGCAGAGGAGGAAAACTGTCACTTTTACCCAAATGGGCGGGTTCAGTTTAAAAACAAAATCCATGAATGCGAAATCCTTGCTAGGTTCCTTGCGTTTCCGGGTGTTTAGGGCTAGAAGCAGCAGAACTAAATGCATATTCGTTCTCTTGAAGACGACAGAAGTAATATTTCAGAGACTGCAAAACTCAGAAAAGGTTGTATAGCGTTTATTACTGACCTTTGTGAGCTGAGAGATTAAACAGCGAATGAAGAATTCCTGATTTTTTTAAAACCTTCTAGCTTGACCCACCATCGCAATGCTCGACATCATATCTTTCTAAATAATCACAATGACTTTAGGAAAAAATCTAGACTTATTATTGAGGACTCCTACCATACCTGACAACAACACGTGGCTGTTCATACATTGTTAACCTAAATACTAGGAAATATTCAACCTAGTTTTTTTTTTTTATCTACCCTCAGGTGTTATTTCGGCCACTTATCTTTCTCTGATAGCGTTCCTGTCAAAAACTGTACCCGATAATGATATACACTATAGTACCCTACCCTATCGAAACACGTTGGTTAAATTAATAACAAAATAGAAAAAAAAACTGTGGACTGTTTTAAGTGGAATTGTAAAATCATTGTCTCGCAACTCATTAGTAGTCCAATTAGAAAAATAACTTCCTTGTATTACTGTCAGATACCAACAGATGCCACCGTTAAATACAGAGTAAATTCAGTGACATGGAAGGTTCCTGTAAGCCAAAGACAGAAACGAGATTTCGCCATGAGATCTCATCGGATTTTATCGTGAGATTTCGTCGTTTCCACCAAACTCACTACATGTCGGTTTCTGTAGACGCTGTACAGAAGTACTAAAAAATGAAAGGCGTCCGAAACAACCAGGACATCATCTTTGAATGGGTACCTCACTCCACAGAAGGATGGGAAAGGTAAGGCTTCCCTCAAAATAATGTTTGTCCCGAAGAAAATGAGGTCTTCAACACCTCATTTCCCAGCAACCTTAAAAAAAAACTTCAGAGGACAACTTCTACCTTTACTTTACCACCTCACGAAAAAAAAAATGTCCAGAAATCGTGCATGTTTCGCAGTTTCCAGTCTGATGTAACGATCAGACAGTTATATAAAGAAAAAAAAGAAAGGCTGGGTTTGGATTGTCAAAGGCGTGTCTCGTGTAGACATGACGACAACCGATTAGAAACTGGTCGACAGAAAAGTGTTGTTCTCGTTAACTCAATTAGATGCCAGAAGCAGCGCTCACAGGTGTACACCAAGCTGTTTCTCTCGCCGACTCAAAGAGGTAAAGCATCGTTAGACGAGATGTCGATTGCCGCACCTGAGGAAGACTCTTCTTCACCCCTTCTTTGCCTTTAACCCTTTTGAACCAGCGACTTTTAACCTTTCTGCTGTTGCCAGCGCCTCCATCTCGGTGACCGTTTTGAACTTTCATAACCGGGTGCAATGAGATGCCTTCAGTTAACTGAAACATATATGCGTGCTTGCCCACCCGCATGCGTAAGAACTCTTGAAAGTCATTTCTTACGCGAAGAAATCTTCTAACTTATGTCATCAAGTAGTTTCCACTTCCGATTCCCACCCTTTCTCCCTCCCCAAGCAAATTTTCTTTACGTGCTTTACACAAGCTTCTGTGAGATGAGAAACACTGTTTATATGTATTTATGTGTAAAATTTACCGTCGATACGCTGGTAAAAATGTTTCTTTTGATGGTCACTGATAGTCCAAATTAAAGTGATCTCAAAATATCAAGCTTATTCTGAAGAGCTCATCTTTAGCACGAAAGGCCTCTGTAATGGTTGGGACAGCAAAGAAATCATTGGGTACCTCAGAATCGCAGTCGATATCTAATTACTCGCTCTTCTACCTGCCGACATCGCGAATCGCAAAGACCAGAGCACACCCAAGGCAACTAAAATGTAGGGCTCTCGGTCATGCTGCCTAGTACGTCCTTCCACCTTCTCCACCCGTTTATCTCCCGAGTACTTATATGGGGGTTCGCATAATTGTACCTCATAGCGGATGGGTGTATACGTGTATTGTTTATGGGAACATGCAGGATGCCTGTGATAAAAGGTGATTATTTCGCGAACGTTCGCATGTACAACGGCGTGTGTGTTCCATGGGCTGTTAGAGTGTGAGATTGACTGTGGTGATAATGGGGATGAGTACGTGCATAGATTGTTTGTGTGCGCGTGTTATAGAATATATGGGGATAGGTACTTGTGTGAGACAAGCATGATCAGGCCAACAGATTTGACTGTTATTTACATATCATTCCTAGTGGTTGAGTTTAGAGATGAGTGTAATGAGTTGTGGTAGCTCTCGTATTGTCTCGTGTACGAATGGCGTCTTGTGTCTGACGTCTTGTGTGCGTCATTTGTTCCACGTCACTTGAAGCAGAAAAAGACGTCATATTTAAGAAAAGCAGTTGCTCTCAAAATGACCGTGTGAGGGGGGAAACAACTGTCTCCGTCCGCCATCTTCTTTATAACTGACTCCTCTGATCTTGTGCCTCTTTGATTCGATTCACCTACAAATCTCTTCATCCTCATCTGCGGGAGCCCATCGAACGTTGTGCTTTGTGTGTGTGTGTGTTCGTGTAATACGTCGTACGCATGCAAGGTAAGTGTACGTTCGTCTAATTACAATGAGAGTCGATGGAAAGGAGAGTTAGAAGGGAGACTGGCGATTACTGATGAGCGTAGGGGATGGGGAATGTACCTATGTGACTTTGGGTATGAATGTGGCGTGACTGAGTTGAAGGCTTTAGTGTGTGTGGACGTGCTGTGACTTTGTATATATATATATGTGTGATGAGTTGATTTTATTAAGATTTTGTTTTCTTTGCTTTTTTGTTTTCTTCTAAAGCCTCTTGAGGATGAAAAGAATAAAAATGTCTATCATAAAAACAAAGCCTTCAAAGTTACAACTCAGAAACAAATCGAGCCATCCACTGATACAAGCATGCATTAAAGAAAAAAAAATCTTATAAGCCCTAGGCAGGTACAACAGAACAGTGTCGATAGCTTTATATATATATATGCACAAGCTAGCAGCTAGTAAATAGCTGAGAAAACTAATACACTGTCCAGCCAAACGTACACGGAAAAATAATCATGATGCTTAGAAACCACATGACATCGTGAAAATTAGTTATTAGCAATAAAATCGAACTGGAACCAAACCTGACAGGTATGCAAACATACTCGGGTGTAAGCACAGAGATGTTAACAAAAATTACAGAACAGTGGGCAGCAAGAAATCCGCGAGGAAACAAACAGGAAAAAAAAAAAAGCTCACTGGACTGTGACGACAGGTATCCCCAGCTCATGACGCAATCGTTCTCAATCCACGACGACAGTTAATGCGTTGAGAAAACAAGCAGCAGTTGAGGGAGTGTGCAACCACACATTGGCAACTGGGACAAGATCCCACATTTGGGGTTAGGACAGCGGCCTTGAACCGTGAAAACAAAGGACTACGATAAGTTTCAACTGAACAGGATTGATTCAACGCATAACGATGTACCGTCGCATCAACTAAACAAGCTTACCTATAAACATCATCAGGAACACTAGTCATGTTTCTCTTGCTTCTTGGTCCACTGAAACAAGAAGCTGCTTAATTCTACTGTGCGCCTGAGGGCCGCTGTTAACCGGACAAAGGCGAATAAACTTTTGATGAAAACTGGCAAAGTCTTTATAAAACGCTTGTAGAAAAACTCTGCTAAACTTGTTCAAACATTCGTCTTGGTTTGTCCGGTTAAAAACGGCTCAAAAATGAGTTTGATTTTCCCCTCCTGATAATAAATCGTCTCGTGCGTGACCTTTATCCATAGGCCACAGAAAATAATAGTGGCAACAGAAGTTTTACCTCTTAGGTCATGAACGCAAAGAAAAATAAATCTATGAATCGATGTGGACAGAAATGACCAGCGCATAAATATTTTGAAATTCAGTTCACAGAAATTTGTGTTTGTCTATGTGCAGACACATGGTAAACATTTAAGATAAAATTTAAGATAAATGAACGTATAGAAAGAATATTAAGCCCGCCGCTCTGACTGTATGACCAAATGTAATCACTCATACAACATTCTAGCAACACCGGAGAAGCATCCCCCCCTCCACTCTCTCTCTCTCTCTTGCTCGACCACACGAAGTTCAATGATCAAGAATTTGTTATCTTATCCTTTATTGTCAACGCTGTCACTCCGCCCCAGAAAGTGATGAGCGCTAGGTACTTTTTTTGTAGGTCATCAATCAATCAGCTCTAGCCATGCTTGGTAAACAGGGAGCTGTGTAGTTGAACATACACTTAGCACTTCACACCAGTCTGGTGAAAAACTAACGTGCAAGCGTGCTCTGGACTAACACTCGATTTTATTTTGTAAAAAGAAAGAATATGTTGTATAAAATCAAAAGACGTTTTACTGTATATTTGACAGAGACAGAAAATCAGAACGTTAATTTATCCTTTCTATAATTCTACATAACACACGCTAAATATAAATAAACACAGTAGGCCTATGTCGACATAGCATTTAGAGGATGCAATGAATGCACAGAAACTCACACACACACAGAGTCCAAGAGACAGCGTCACATGAATTTAAAAACAAAATCGAAAGAATAGCTTAATTGCTTCGTGCTCACGACAGAAAATTATGACTGATACAAAGTGTTCCCGACACATAAAAATGTGTAAAAATAAATGTCAACATGAATTAGTTACATTAACATTGATCTCTCCTTTGTGTGACCTTTGATATTAAGAGGTATTATGACGTGTAAGAGCATTCGAACATAAGAGTGCATGATAAGTGAGAGGATGAGAGAGTTTGTGTGTACGCTGGTAATCAGTGACTGTGTGAGTGAAAGTGGGCGAGGCAGAAAAAAAAAACCCAGATATCTAAAATTCCATAAAATTCTATTAACGGTAATAGTAACCATTCTCTCAAATGACTATGCATATGATCGTTCTAGTAGTCCAGTTAGGTTAAGGTGATTATTGTGATTATTGAATCGTACTCTGATCTTGCTACTAGACACGTACACACTTTCATCAAGATTCATACCGACATAATGACCAAACTAAAGCGATATGGATCTGGAGACCAGTAACAGCACAGATGTGGCTAGTGGTACCTAAGCAAGACATTCCCATTCCATGTGTTCCTGTACCTACCCCTCCCCCCTTCCTGTTTGTTTCATTGCTTATCTGTTTAAACTCGGCAGTCACAGACTTTTTCTTTAAAGACCGTATCGAATGGTTCACGGTTTTTCCCCCCATAGATATCGTTAAATATTGGCAAAATATATTCATTCTGCAAATTATATAGCATCTTGCAGCTGCTTATGTAATATCCACTAGCATAAACGTGTTTTGTACCTGCAATCAACGCAAAATCCCGCTCGAACGGGAGAACGCGGTACTACGTCATTCCATCGCCGTGCGTTCGCTGCGGAGTTGTTTGCTCGCCGCGCGATAAGATTCTAATAGAAAATTTTCCTTTTCCGTCCTCTAGAATACAGCTATTAAAAGTTTTAGTAACAAAAGACAAGGTATTTGTATAGCCTTGAACTATTAAATGAAATGTTTAAAATTCAGTCAGCGAAAACAGACTCACCAACCGTGAAGTAGTGCTTTAGTCAAATATATTGTCTCGAGAGAAGTTATATCTGATTACATGCTGAAACAATGGTACCTAAACTTTTCGTCAGGACTGAACATTCGAGTCAGGCTTAATTATTCATATCATTAATTTGTGTGGCGTCAGTGTCGCGAAATAGATGTAATGCGAGTGTACCCTACTACTGCTTTAATTAAATTTATCATCGGATGTCTCTTTACTAACAGGATTACTCGGATCTGGAAATCTTCCCTCGTCTTTTACGAGGTGTCTTATCAAATGTCGTTGATGTTACTGACGTGAAAATGACGTCGATAACAATGACGACGAGTTCTTTGTCAAAATACGATTTTAAAAAATTTTTTATTTGGAGCCATCGGTAATGAACCTTGTAACAAGGAACGCGACACGTGGGTACATCGTCATATAGATTCCCGACAAAGTGCAAGGGTGATAACACGCCTCTGTCGCTCCCTGCACTCGCTCACCGCGTTGCTGAAAGAAATAGTACACTACTATCGATGTTCATGTTGTCATAGCAACGGAGAAGATTCGCCCCCCCCCTCCCTTTAATCCCTGCTACCCCTCACATTTCTTCTTCACTATCGATCGCAGATTGCGACGGTTATTCCGATGTTGCCGACGCAGCATCACCCGTCCTTCCGCTGCCTCTCTTTTCTCAACGTATGACTATCCCTCGTTATCTCTTTTTTTTTTTCAGAACGACAAACTGATGAAACAAAGGACGACAACTTCAAGTATACTTCCGGCTTGCCGCGACATGTTTGAATGTTATATTTCTGAAGCTCTCAGATACTCATTCTTGTGTGTGTGTAAATTATACTTGAAATTGAAATAGGGAAGCTTACCCGAAAATCTGGATGACCCAAGAGCAGTTTATAGTGATGGCGACAGCTGTAGTAATCACACATACGTCACACCACAACACCAGCGTGTCCGCAGATGTAACCAGTCTTTTAACTTCCCCACCCCCCTTTTCGACCCTCGACAAAATGAACTCTTGTCCACTAGAACTTAATTCACATCTCACAAACCCGTCCATGCAAAGGTCACGTCGACTTTGGCTTGAGTCACACCACGCCAGCCAGCCACTCGGCGTAAACAAAATCGACTGATGCGCGCTGGACCACGTGAGACGGAGAGAGAGAGAAAGAGAAAAAAAGCACGTGTTACTCTCCTTACTGACGTACTCTAACAAAAGTAATAAAACTACTATGCTGGAGAACATTTTTTTCTTTTCTTTTTTTTAAAAGCTTTTTCGTTAAATGTAGGACAATACACGTGCGTGACCTTATTTAAACCGTAACTGCAAAGGTCAAGTATAGTTCACAATGGATGTCCGCGATGATTTTAATCTAGAGAACAGTACTTCTGCAAATTCAAGTTTAAAGGTCGCTGATTTTTACTTGTTTTGTTGGACGTGGCAGTGAGGTCATAGGGAACTAATGTTTGTCTGAAGCGTCAGTGGACTGTGCTCTGACAGTCGCTGAAAGTGACCTTTGAATTAGTAAACAATATTCCAGCGCATTATCTGCGACGCATGACCCTTGTACTCACACCACACTATAGCAGAGTAACGCATCAGTTCTAGAACCATTCACAGGAATTCTGACACGAATACGATACCCTACAAAACGTGTGCTAGCTCATTATACCACACAGAGACTGTAATTATGAGTTTTAATTTTCTTTTTTAATTGGTAGGTTTACGGCGATTGAGCAAAATTAAGCAACGCTCGCCCATGTCAAGACAGTCGGTCCAGTTAATAGATGCCACTAGTTCTGACTTGACTTATTATACTTGATGTTGATCACACGTACGTTGTCAATTTGCAAAACTAACGTACAAGTGATTTTATAAACCTTTCTCCGATCTACAACCCAAAAGGTGGTCTCAGTCCTTGGTGAACCCTAGTCACGGCCAGCTCACCGAACGCTTTGCTGTATGACAGTCAATGGTGTTTGCGTTTCGTTGCGATCAGCAAACTTACACTGACCGAGCAGCTGGACGCAATCGCGCACCGTTTAATCTTTTTATTTTATTTTATTATTTTTTTTGTTAACGTGGATGCAACAATGTGTAACTCCATGCACCTTTCAGCCGCAAAAGGAAAACCAGATTTAGTTCAGCCTTCCAGACGTTCTCTTGAAGTAATGTTTGTGGTGGGGACTGCTGTTTACTTGTATTTTTTTACTTAAAAAAAAAATTCACTATCCTCCTCTTACATATACATCATAGCAGATGGGATATATATATTGATAAAAATATATTCATTGACTCTCTCTCTCTCACACACACCAATACACATCTGTATGTGGAGAGTTTGTAATCAAATTCTCTATACTTTCAATATTTTCACATTCCATCTGTTTACTTTTAATTACAGCATTTATCCAAAATATCCCACTGGGCACTATAGCTCTTAAAATGATAACTTTTTCAGACATGCATGCACTAAATATACATGGTAGGGACTGATGAATAGACCTTGTAGCATATATGTAGATACATCTCCAGCTTTGTTTTTGAAAAAATCACAAAATGCTGTCGACAGTGGACATAAATAGATTAGGAAGGTGGTGAATATATAAACTGGCAAATATTTACTGCAGATGAACTCTTCTTTATTTTATTATCACTTGTAAACCTCATATTTAAAAAGGAATTTGGAGAATTAAGTTAATTTGGCATTTTAATTGATTTGTCTTTTATTTACTTTCAAACAATATAAGTTGTAGGCATGAACATAAAAATTGTGTCAAGGAATTGTGTAGAATATATTTATTCATTGGTAATTTTACCTAGTATAAAATGTAAACAACAGATGTTGACTTCGTCAATTGTTCAGAATGACAATGACCAACTTTATTAGTCCCAATGGGCAGTTTAAACTTGGGAGAGGTGCTCAGTTACTATATATATATAAAGCTCTAGTTACAAAATAAGTTCTAAGGTGAAAATATGAGCAAGTAACACAATCTAAAGGGAAAAAAAGTCTTACGTCTGGACCATTCATATGCATGCCTACAATATCATCCATATAAACACCACTGACAATTCATCTGTGATTGAGCAGCTGCACCACAGAAGGCACGAACAATTTCAAGTGCATGTTGCTTCTACATACAAGCATGGCATAACCAGGCCTGTTCTTAGCCCGCCACAGGGCCCAAGACAGGGATTAATTTGAAGCCCAGTTATTAAATTAATCAATATAATTGGGGCTCTAAGCAGATGTCTCATGTGCCTGCCTCTAAGCATAAAACAAATTCCCCTTTCAGTACATGTTCAGGTATTGATAAAATGAGGGAAGTTTTCCTGACTATTTGTTGGTCACAGGAAGAAGCTAAATCCCTCTGCTTGATATCAATTATCTTAGAATGGATGTGGACAATATTGTTCAGACTATTCCTGTTATGGACAGACAGAATGTGGAACCAGCATAAAAATGAAAAAGATAGAAGATTCTCAATAAACAACTGATAGAAATGGCCCAAGATTGCTTTGCTGATTGAAAAACTATTCAGCTTAAGCAGAAGGTACATTCTTTGCTGGCCACATTGAGCAATATGTTTGGTGTTTATAGTCCATTTGAGCTGGCAGTCAAAAAACAGTGCCTAGGAGCATGATGATGTTAACAGTTTCAACAGGTTTACTATGTATCACACTGGGTACAACAATTCCATCTTTGATTCTCCTAAAGTCTCTATCCATTATGACAAGCAGTCATTCTGTCATGCATTAACACAATTCAGTTCTACAAAGTGTTTTGTTAAGTGTATTATTGTACACAATGTTTAACTTCCATTACTTGTGTATTTCAGTAACCAGTGGCTGAAAGTGTTTTGTATCAGCATGTTATTGATCGCCAATTAAAAATTATGTTTTTAATGTCACACTTCTTTTATAATTATTAATTCAGTTATGTGTAATGGGTTCTAAAGCCCTAGAACAATTAGCCTATTTCTCTTTGTGGTTCCAGAAAGTAGAAAATGGGTTTCCAAGAAGAATTTTAAGCTGAAATTCTAGTTTTGTTTTGTTTTTTTTTTAATCTGGGATGTGCTACCATGTGCAGTTCTTCCCTGTAATTCTTTGTGTTTGTTTTTGGAGATCTTAGAGACAAGAAAAAATCCTTTTATTTTAAAAACATGTTCTTTTCGGTGTGTTTTATAATTTCGGATCAGACAGCGTCTTCTGTCATCTCGTATAATTGACTGATGCTTGGGATTTCACAAGCTTTATTTCATTAAGATGTGTAAGGCAATCGAATGAGGTCGAATGTAGAATCACAAGAATTGGTGCACACACAAATTGCATACTGTCAATTGTAACACAGTAACCTCATAAGCATAAACTTGTACACGAGCACACACGAAATAAAATCCAACATTATATGCTGACAAGAACGATAGCTCTTCCGACTTTCGATCTCAGCGGAACTATGTCAACAACCGTTTGCTTATTTTGCGTTACTATGTCGCAAAGTACGCAAATACATGCTTATATCTAAATATGTATTTATATATATTTAAAGGTCTACAAACTAATTTCTAGGCTAATGTTAGACCACTAAATCTATAATGTCTTTGAAAATGTTTGTCCAATGACTTTGGACTTTTTTTTACGTCATGCTGTCATAGGGTCGCATACATAACCGGAAAAGTGCTCGCCAACTACTCTACATTTCAAACTTGGAGCATTCGGCGACATGGATTCGATGCTAAACCTAGTGGGCCATAAAGTAACTTTAAAAACCACCGATAATTTGATTGTGAGTGGATTTATACAATCTCTGGACAAACAAAATCATAAGATTACACTTCGTGGAGGTAAGAAAGGCTTTATAATGACTTTGTTTTCATCACATCTATTTTGTTATTATTTGCTTGCGTTATGCCGTGCTAGCAATTAAGACCATATTGCGAATCACGTGCTGTATTCAAATGTTTTAGAATTATTTGGTAGAATGATAATATAACGTTGATTTATATAGCGCTTTCCCCACCATTGAAGGCGGGCTCAAAACGCTTTACCGCATGACCATGAAACGATTTTAAATATCGCTATTCAAAACAAAAAGAATACCTTTCAGGGTCACAGGTGAGCGTCAAAGTTTCACGGCAGTTTTTAAATAATTTTTTTTTAAAAAGGAAACTGTCATAAATATAAATTTTTATGTGCAGTTACAGACATCGTAAGTGGCGAGTTCATTCAAGGACTTCAAAATTTTTATCGTCAAGATATTTTGGAATGTAAGTATGTTAAGGTTATATTTTGTGGATCACAGTGGGGTTATTTGACCTATATTAGTTTTATATCAACGTGAATAATTTTGATAATGTTTTGCAAGGTCATAGGTCATTTCGCCCCACAACAAAAGTCAATTTGTCCCACATAGGTCCATTCATCCCAGGGATGACTCAATCACACATGGGGCCAAATCTTGCATCATACAAGATTGTGGGTCAAACATTACTTAAATCCGATAACGTTTTATTGAGCAGTAGAAAACTAAACTTTTTGTTATTAATTTTATTTAAACAAAATCATTCATTAAAACAAAGTTAAAGTAATAACAAACCAAGGCTTATCAGTTTTTGTTCTTAATTTACTTTGTAGGAGTGGACTTTTGACATCTTGGCAACAAATTTGTTTATGTTTGGAGTAAGTTTCTTTGTTGTGGAGATTCTCAGGATGGATTGCAAGTGTAATTTAATCAAAATCAATCAAAATCAAAAATCAAAACAGACTTTATTGTCTGCCCAGGAGGACAGAAATTTGTCTTTGCTCACATACCCATACAGACATTTAACAAACAGTTAGAAGTAAAAGTGAGGAGTAAAATAGTGTTGATTGCACCAGTCCATCAAGGCAGTGTATGTTTATCCTAACAACAAACCTTGGGTGACCAAGGGCCTAAAAGCACTGCTGAACAAAAAGAAACATTTGTTCATCACGGGCAGAAGCCCACGACAGAAGATTAGTACATAGAGAGGACCATGATGCTATCCGTTGGGTGGGCAGAGGCTCTACGAGCATACTAGTTAGTCCGCTTTCAGTAGTTTGCCGGTGGACCAACGAGTGTCGACGAGATTGAAACAGAGGTCGAGTTAGCTCTCGCCATAAACCCGATGTGTCAGAATGCGGCTCGTGGTTACATCTTGAGCTCGCTGGAGGGACCTGCCAGACGTCGAGTGTTGATGCTTCCGCATGACGCAAGAGATACGCGAGAAAGATCTTGGGTGTCCTAGTGGAGGCGTACGGCGAACGGAAAGAATCAGTGCCACAGCAACGTGATGAGGTGGTCGACGAATAAGCCGCGAAGCTCCAGAATTTAAGCAGGCGAGGTAGAAGGCGGCGCAGAGCATCGAAGTGGCGGCGATTGACACCATCACGGAGGACTGCAGCCCGACCGGTCAGGGAAAGTGACTGCCCCCGTCGTCCGTAACAGGACGTAATTTTGTTGATCTTCATCACAGAGAAAAGTTGCTCACACAGATATATGCTGCCAAACATTCTCAAGATTTGAGCCACATGTAGATGAAGCTGGGACATCGTTTTTGAGAGGGAATGAGTGAACCGTGCAGGCCCCTCAGAGTCATACTTTGATCCAAAAATTGCTTCACTTTTATAATAAGACTGTAATTACATTTTACCTTAATGAAATTGTATTTCTTTGTTTCTTCTTGTCAGTGGAAGTGCACGAAGAAAAAAAAAAGAACTTGATTCAGCAAGCAAACAATGCAAAGGACAAAAAAGACACGAAGTAAGTTTATGTGTGCTTAACATTAAAAATATATACATAAAATTTGTTGGCAGTTCAGAAATTGCTCATTTATATAGAACTTTGTTTTAGCAGAGTTTCATCAATGCTTATTGTGAGCACTATCAGAATGTTTTATGGCCTGATCAGTAAAGCCAATCAAGTGTCTAACCATTATGAGTTTTGGGACTTCGATCTGATTTTGGTGTAGTCCCTGGTGAATGGGAGGTTTCTTTATTACCAGATGCACTGGCTGGAATAGCTTTTATTTGGACCTACTCAAAGAATGGCTTTCTAGGGTTTTAGAACTGCAGACCTGAAAAGCCTAACTGGCTCCCCTTTTATATCCAGTAAAGAGCTAACATGCCATAGGTAAATGACTATTGAATTAAACACACGTTAGACCAAAACAGTGCTGGCACCTTAACCAGCCTGTACTACACAGTGTATTCAAAAGGAAGCACTAAGCTTTCTTGCCTCTTGAAGAATAGGTTGTGAAGAGTAACTTTACTAGATTAGTTTAAATAAAATTTCTGCTACGAGTATAAAGTTGCTATTGATATAGTGACTACTCCAGCACAGCTCTGCAAGGGTACATGATAGCCTGCTCAAATTAGTATAATTTGAACTCCAGTGAAGAAGTATCTGAGGGCCCTCGGTGCAGCTAAAGACCCTAAAATGTTTTTAATGCTCAGTGTGAATTAATGTTGAACAGATATAGTGGGTAGTGTTGTAGTTTTCATGGTGGATGTGGATGGTGTTGTAGCTGAAAGTGCAAAATAGTCGATTATGACACCATCATCCATCTTATATTCCCTTAGGTCTATAATAATGTGTATGCCAACCATTGCTTAAGTCTCCTACACTTGTGTTTTCATTCCACAGGGTTCCCAGGTCCTTGCAAGGTCCTTTTAAGTCCTTTTATATTGAATTTTCGCCAAAAGGCCTTTTAAGTCCTTTTATTTGCCATGCGGTCCTTTCAAATTCTCACACAGGTCCTTACATTTTCTCTGTGACCCTTTTAAGTCCTTTTATCGATAAAATATTACAACAAATTTATTTCCGGAGTAGACTTTGGCGCAAAATACCGACGATTTTTTTCGCTGCATTGCTATTTTAATCACATGACTACCAGTCTCGCTCGCGGCGGGAACGTCCGTTTCGGCCTTTCGCGAGTTCACTCTCGTCGTGTCGACCACATTTCTTTGTCTGCTTAACAATTTGAAAGATGCCGGGGAAGTGCTCTTTTCAGGAGAAGTGGCTAAAGGAAGACAAGTATAAAGATTGGTTAATAAAAGACTCGAGCAATAAACATTTGGCACGATGTGCTGCCTGCAAATATCTCTGAATCTTTCATCAATGGGCGAAAGTGTTCTGAAACAGCACATGGTTACGAAAGACACCAAAGGCAAATAAAAGTATTTCTGAAAGATGCGCGCTTTTGTGTAACTGATTACTTTCGTCATCGAGAACATCCACAGCCCGCTCAAAATCAGACGGCACCGACCAGCTCTGCAAGTGTGTCCAGTAAGTTGACAATTATTTATCTTTAGCGATTCATTTAGTTAACGATGTGGGTACTTAGAAAAACACATTAAATTAAAGCGTGCATAACATTTTGCGGTTTTTTTCCACTCTTTATTAAGCCTATCGTCTAATTTACGGTGAAGCCAATAGCTTAAAGATCAGTAAATAGCAAAGAATTATTTAAATTAAAAAGTTGAGATTTTCATTTTCTCATGATTCGAACTACAAATAGAGTTTTTATACAATCACGAATCTTACTACAGCTTTGCTGCAGAAAATTGATCTGAATTTTTGGCATCTGATCAGGAAAGATTAAAAAGAAAGTATAATTATAATGTATGCTTATTATCCTATTTTACCAGCAAATACATTATTTTTTGGATTTTTAAAATCAAACAATTTAACATTAAAGCTAAATCAGTTAGCTGAAAATAACTTTCATTTTCAACTATGCTGCCATCTTTATACTTTAACTTAGTTTAGTATTATTTATATTATCATGTCATTAATTATTGCTTTTTGAAACCTGTCTTTTATTCAGACAGAACATAATGTTTACAGACATAATGGTAACTTAAATGTTTTCTTTGAATAGGTTTCGTGATGAGCAATGAACGATTGAAGGCAGAGATCTGTGGACTCTCAAGATTGTGGAATCACACTACAGTTTCAGATCTGCTGAAAAGTCTGCTGAACTGTTTCGACTTATGTTCCCAGACAGCCAAGTAGCTGCAGAATTTAAGTGCGGTCAAACAAAAGCCAGTTATCTAACTTCATTTGGGCTTGCTCCTCACTTTTCGAAATTGCTTCTGGACTGTGTAAATTCGTCGCCTGAGTATGTTCTTTTGTTTGATGAATCTTCTAACCATAAGACTCAAACTAAACAGCTGGATTTCCATGTTCGTTACTGGAGTGACAATGCTGTAAGGACTCATTACCTGACCTCGGAATTTTTGGGTCATTCCGCGGCCATAGACCTTCAACAAAAGTTCAGTAAGGTAATTAGCGAATCAAACTTCAAGCAAGCTAATTTACTTCAAATTTCTATGGATGGACCTTCTGTAAACCTAAACTTCTTGAGAAAATTAATAACGACATGATTACCAATCACAATGTTGGTTTGTTAAATGTGGGCAGCTGTGGACTCCATGTTATGCACAATGCATTTAGGCGTGGGTGCGAGGCTTCTCAATGGGAGCTTGAGTCATTTCTTACATCTGCTTATATCTTGTTCAGAGACAGCCCAGCCAGAAGAGAAGATTATATAAAAGTAACTGGTTCCACATCTTTTCCAGCCAAGTTCTGTGCTCACCGATGGCTTGAAAACAATTCTGTTGCTGAAAAAGCAATTGTTATGCTTCATACTTGGAAAAATTTGTCAAAGCTGCAATGGAGAAAAAAATAACATTGCAAAGAACAAATCTTTTGATATTGTAAAAGCTGGAGTCTTATCTACCCTTTGCTTTCATGTCGTCTGGCTTTCTTTAGTTTAATTGCCAGTATACTTGAACCTTTTTTGAGAAAATACCAAGCTGATCAGCTCTTCTTCCTTTCCTTTGTTTAGACTTACATGACATTATGAAAAATCTGATGCACAAAATTATCAAGTCAAATGTACTTAATAAATGTGAAACTGCCCTCCAACTTGTGCAGGTTGATATATGCAACAGTTCTAACCATGTCAATCTGAGCATGATCGAACTTGGCTTCAGGGTTGATAGACTACTGGCTGTAGCTAAGAAACAGTCATCAGTAAACGATGGAACTCTCATGGCCTTCAGAGCTGAATGCAGAGATTTTTTGAAAGCATTGTTCTAAAATTGCAGGATAAATCTCCACTGAAGTACACCCTAGTGAGAAACATAACTTTCTTAAACCAAAGACCATGGGGAAAAGACAAATCAATACAAAAAATGAAAAAGGTTTTTGTTGTATTGCCAAGGTGTGAAAAGGTTTGATGATGTGACTTGTGACAAGGTATTGTCAGAGTTCCGTAATTTTCTTGACAGTTCTGCAGGTGAGTGTGGTAGTAAGGCTTTTGACCCTATGACACAAAGACTGGATAGTTGGTTTTATGATGCCCTTGCTGGAAAAGCAGAGTTTCAGGTGTTGTGGTCTGTTGTCAGAAGTTACTCCTACTCTCTCATGGTCAAGCTACAGTGGAAAGAGGATTTTTCATTCAACAAAGAAACAGTAGCTGACAATCTTAGTCAGACTGCACTAAAAGCACGCAGAGTAATTCTTGATCATATTCACAGTGTGGGAGGGGTGGAAAATGTTGAGATCTCCAAACCACTGATGATATCCGCTTCTAGTGCCTATGGCAGGTATGAACGTTACCTCTCTGAGCAGAAGCAGCAGAAGGAACAGAAGAAAAGCAGGTCCACAGAAAGAGATTAGGAGATGAGCTGGTAATACTCACAAAAAGGCTAAAGACCACCAGTGCCGAAGAACGACACTGCTGGAACTGGCTGACAGACATAGTTTCCAGGCTGAAGAGCAAAAAGTTTTTCACTTATTGAAAGATCTAACAACATGCGTTTGTTAGCCAAAGACAAGAAGAGGAGATAACAAAGATTCAGTCAGACATTGATAGATTACAGGAAGAATTAAAAGGTGTTGAATTGTGACATTCAGAATTAATGTTTATTTCAGTTTAAATAAGCCTGCACAATTCTGTACATGTATGCTATGGAACATGTTAAAAAACAGAACTATTTAGAGGAAATTAGGTTGTGTAAAGAAATTGTATTGTTAGTATTGGTAAGCTGTAGGGTGACAAAGAATTGAATTTCATCAATGAAACTTTTGCTTATAGTAGATGGATTGCTTTGTCATTTTGTAATCTTAATCTTATGTGTATTAGTATATCATGCTGTTTATGTATATGTTTGCATGTGTTACATGTATGTGTAATAAGAATGCTTAAATAATATCTCAGGTTAAAAATAAATGGCTGTAATGCTTGACAGTTTCGACTCATTCATCTTTGGTTAGCATTAGGAACAACTCTTTTCATTCTCATCTGATCCTCCAATCCTTGCATTCCTTGTAGTCACAAGAAAATGTTTGGTCTACACATCTGTACAACACTAGTTGCCCTTCCGTATTCGCAAAAACGCTCTTTTTTCAAAAGTCTTTAGAAACTTACTCTTTCTTGAACTTTGATCTTCTAGTACTACTGTGCATAGCTCTATTTCTATCTCTCTCTTCCCATTAGAGTGTGTGTGCGAGAGAGAGAACGTGAACTGACTTTTGTATTACACAAAGAATGGCTTTCAGGTTTTGCAATTATTATTACTTAGATTCTAGAAAACTTGGAACATTAACGGTGTATGTTATCAGCGCGCTAAGGACACTTTTTAAGTTATCTAATCTAAATATGGCAGACAGGCATCAAAATTAACTCTTGATTATTTATTACTAGAAATACATGTATTTGAGAACATAGAGAAGACCACAGATTCATAAATAATACATCTTTCCGACCACACAGAGAAAAACTTAAGCATTGATGACTGTCACTTAGGTCCTTTCGAATGCATGAAAGGTCCTTTTAAGGTCCTTTTTTGGCACCATCCCTGATCCCTGGGAACCCTGATTCCAGTAAACAAAGATGTCTGTCATATTTTCGTTGTGTTATTACAGACTGGGTCTGCTGTGTTTGCCTTTGTATGTTTGTGAAATATGGCACTGTGTTAAGAAGAGAGGTATACATACAAGTGGTCTTACATTTTTCCTATGGCTATCGTCAAATAGAGATCTGTTAGTAAACTGCAATTGAAATAAAGTTAAACCTCCCAAAAATAAAAGAAAAATGTCTTATTTACTTTAGGAAAATGTGAGGAACGAACATGCTATCCTGTTTTCTGTCCTTTCCTTAAGAATATAAGTTTTTAGCTAAAGGGTTAATAAATAATTAAATTTTTTGTTGTGCCATGTTTTGTAGGTCAATCATCAGTGGCTGCAAAGGCCAGCCAAAACACCTGAAGAACTTGGGGTTTCTGCATCCAAGAGAACTCCTGTTGCAAGCACAGTGCCAGAAAGGTTGGTCTTGCTTCGTTACCCTAGAATTCTTTTGCATGTGTTTTTAAGGCTTGATGTAAACAAAAAAAAACTAGCTGACATTTCTGCCCCAAGCCAATGTCAAATTAATCAGCTATTCACTGGAGCTGATTTTGACTCTGAGTGTTCACTTTCAAATGAAGTCCAGGTGAACAAGCTTACTACAAGTTGAAGCATCCCTAAAATTAAATATAAAGAGGAAAAGTTCAAAGACCTATCCGATTTGTGATGCATATCATGCTCAAAAGGCTTCTATTTATAACATTTATTAATTCCTTGAACATGAAGTTGCAATCAAAAATGCAAATCTTGAGAAATTAAATACAAGTGATTTTCTTGCCTGTTTAAATCTCCATTTCTAATAAGCAGCGGGTTTATGAATTTGTTGTATAGAAGTATAACTAACAAAAATATATGAATTAAGACCCTTGATAAGTTTTTTTATGAATCATTTAGGGTCAGTTCCTTATAATTAAACAATTAAACTCAATAATACAATAATAACAGTAACACTTATCTCTAAAGATTACTATTGCTAAACTTTTAATCAGCAGAAATAGAGGAGGACAAAAAGTCTGGAGGAGCCAGCAGAGAATGCCAGCTGCCTGAAAACTGTACTCTGGTAGACGACTGCCATAGTCAGCTGTTCAAAGACACTGTAAGTAATCCACTGCTTTCCTCCTTCATGCACTGTGAATTATGCAACATTTTTGTGGGACTGTATATTTGTAGACATTAAAAACAAATGAATCCAGAGTTGTGATGCTGTTTGTGATCAACACATATCACAAGGAAAGAAAAGCTAAAGTTTGTATAATGTTGAGTTTTTGTATGCAATGAAATGTTTTTTCTTCTTTGATCTACATTTATCATCTGTTCTTTTAATCAGGATAGGTCATAGGCTAGAGATATGATGTGAAGAAATATGCATGAAAGTGGTTTTTCTCTCTGTATAGGTTGACTACTTATCCAAGCAAGCTGTAATTGCAGTGAGCTTTGAGGGTGTTTCCATGGGTCGTTCTGGAAAGCTCTGCTGGCTTTTGGTAAATTGAGTTTGAATGTGTGTGGGTGCAGGTATGCATTTGGATGTAGGTAGATGTTAATTTATGTGTATTTACAGGGATATGAAAAGTTGCCATTATGCTGCTGTAAACCTGGTTACTGTTTATTTATTTAACAGGGAATAGAAGGCAGTCTGTGCCTATGGGCACAGCCTTGTACTATTAAAATGTAAAACCAAGGGACAAGTAATATGTCGATGTAACAATATGAGAGCTTGAAGAAGGTAAACAGTGAATGCTCACATCAAATTTCTGATCTATCTCTCTTCTGGTATATGACTGTTCTCATGTCATTTCTGAAATGCACAGATGAAAAAGAGAAATAGATTTTAGATGCTGAGCAAGTCTTATGTGGAACCTATTTTGATTTTCATCCACTTGCACCTGCTCACATGGATACACATCCATACATGAATGGGACAGCTTGGAGAAAATGCATCTGTGTATTCTTAATTCTCACCCAGCTAGAGAAAAACATAAGAAACTAGATAAAGTATATGTAGAAACAAAGCTCATAAAATATTTGTTCATTGTCACAGATGGCTTCCAGAGATGAAATTGTGTTTTTTGACATTCTGAGCATGGGTAAGGAGGCTATAAGTGCTGGAATTGGAGACTTGTTGGAGTCATCTTTGGTTTTAAAGGTAAAAATTACATTTTAATTTTCTGGGTTGTTTTGCAGTTTACTTTTTTACCCTGCATAGAGTAGCTGCTATTTTAGGCTGCATTACTGTCTTATTGTATTAGAAATATATAAAAATTTTTGGCAGTCTTTTGGAGTTTTGTATATGAGTAGAATCATGTCATTTATTTAAATCCCTTGTTTGTAGATATAAAAAAGTATGTAAAGCTTGCTTTCTTTCATTCTGTTTGTTAGTAATAACTTATTTCTATGACATAAAAGTGTCATTTAATTGCATGGAAACTATTTTTTTTTTTTTTTTGCTTTCTATTTACTGTCTATTTTGAATGAGAGTGGGTCTTTAATTTGTTTTAGGTTATTCATGACTGCAGACTTCCATCAGATCTGCTTTATCATCAGTACAACATTAAGCTTAACAATGTATTTGATACACAGGTGAGAATATGTGGTGTTATAAGGCACATGCCTAATTCAGTGTTAGATGATTGCCATGTTACTCTTTCAGTCTGGCGAAAGGTTAACAGTTTAGAAAAGTATTTGAATGAATTTCTCAATTCATTGTTTTTCTTAGACTTAATCTATTTTAGATAGTGTGATACAGGCATTTCTTGTACATATTTGCACAGTGGGTATAAACCTTAATCACACATGGATAAAGGTATCCATCCAGTTATAAAATAATTGCTCACGTTTAATTTTTATTTTAAAAATGTTTTCCTCTTGTGATTTTACAGTTTTTCTCCTTGGCCTTATTCTTTATTGTCTGTTTAATTATTGATTTTTACTTAGTTAAATAAAAGTATAGATGTACCAGATTGTTTCCTTTTGTTTATTGTTTTTGTCTCAGCTGTTAATAAATAATCTAAGGAGTTTAAGTATATTACAGGTAGCCAGTGCCTTCGTGTACAGACTGCAGAATGGAGGAGATTTTCCACGCTATGTGGAGAGTCTGGGCCAGTGCCTTCTTTATTATCTGAAACTAAAGAAGGCTGACATCCATATCATGCTTGTGCGCAGGCATTGCCAGGAGGTAATTTGACACCTTTGATGGGCTTATTTTTTGTTGATAGGCGAGAAAAAAAAAAGAAAATCAACTATACCTACATTTTATGCTGTTTCCTTTTCTCTGACATTGTTGACTCAATTCATTTGCTATAAACCATTCTGTGATGCTTCAGGCTATTTGTCTTTCTCACTTGCTTGTAAGATACATTTTGTGCCCAACATTTAATTGATGAAATTATTTTAGCTGACATGGTCCTGTCTGGTAGCTTGTAAAAGTTTTGTGTTGTTTATATCTATTGTCATTAGATCGCATGCTTTGGTCATATATAGTTAAAATTGTCATTTTTTTTTGTTTGTTTTTAGTACAATGTCTTTTTGTATATTTGGTATGCCCAGAATAAGTTTGGCAAGCCACTTCACCTTTCCCAAGAATTTTGTCACAGGTTATGTTAAATATGCTAACGATATACTTGTATGTTGATGGCCTTTAGGAAGACGAGAAAGTTTGGATGCTTCGTCCTGTACCTGCCAATGTGAGCGATGCCGCAAAAAAGCATGTTTGTCACTTGTTGACTCTGCGTCTTGTGCTGATGGAAGAAATGATGACTGAATTCATCATTGGTGTGGAGGTTTTTCTGGGCAATGTCAGAGATGCCAGTGAATCAGAAGCCAGAATTTTGCAGGTATGGTTAGTTCACAGTGAAGACTGTCTTATGTTGTGTGTCATTTTTATATGCAGCCAATAGCTTTTTTCTTTCAAAGATGGGCTTCGTCGAATGATTCTGCAATTTCCCCATTAAAAGGAATACAAAAAAAAACAAAACAATCCAGGTTAGTCTGTCTTGTAAACAGTATAGGAGATGAAGATGACATTTCAAAACTTGATCTTCACTTGCACATCTTTATCTGTTCTACACGCTGCATTGCCAGTTTGAAACTACTGCTTAGAGTAACTTGGAATTCTAGTGACTTTGGTTGCCTTGCAACATTTTGTGTTTGATCATTTGTACTTTATTTTTACAGCAAGCAAGACACAGGCTTCCTGCACAATTTAGCCACCTGTCAGATCTCAAAGACATGAATGGGAGATGGTCAAGAAAAAGCCCTAAAAACCGCAAAGGCAATATATTATCTAATTACAAAGATGCAAATGGCTTTCAAGAAAACTGCGTGGGAGTGATTCATCCATTAGTTAGAGGTTCCCACGATTCTGTGTGGCACAAAGCCGAAGGTCAGTACCTCTGTTTAAAAGTCAGAAATTTTATGTATTTGTGTCCTTGTCTCCTTGAATTTCTCTCATCGTATCTGTGGATGCACACAACATCTTATCTGCAAAGTCTGTGAATATCAGTGAAAAATAGTTGCTGTATGGTTAATGTACCCATAGTGTGGCAGGCATGTTGGAGCTAAAGAATTCAAGATTTCCAGGTCATTTATCATAGAGTTGGTTGTTTGCTGTAACTTGTGTTGAACACGTTCACAATCACATCCTGTTTCAGAATGAAGGAAGACAATAATTTTGTTCTTACAGATTATGTTCCTACTTTCATTCTGTGCCTTAATGCTGTTCTGTTATTGCTTTCATGTAAGTTGACAGTTTTTAAAGTAGTAGTTTTAAAGCAGGTGCAGAAAAGTGTCTTCTCATATTTTTATTATGATTTTTACAGATGCAGATCATGGTCTGCTTTCAACATCTGCACACAATCAGTCTTCCTGCACGTTCCAAGGGCCAAAAGGTGACTCCTCCACTTCCCATAAAAGAAACAGATCTGAATTGTCAAGTCCAAGGCAGGTGCATGACAACACAGTGCTAACAAAGGATGTTGTGATGCAGTTAAACAGCGACAATGAAGACAGAGGCAGTAGGAAGAGTGACTCTAATGGTACACACAGTAACTGCAGAGACAGGTATAATGGTATGACTGATTCAAATAAACAAAAAGAAGTTTGTACCCACAGTGCAATTATTTGTGGAGGTACAAATGCCAAGACAACTTTGCAGGAAATGATTCCTGAGGAGCAAGCAGAAAAACAAGCAAAATCTAAAGGTCTCGAAATTATTAAAAATTACATGAGGTCGCGTGCTGGCAATTTATGCAGGGATGAAAAAATACAGACAGTGAATATTGTCATGAAGCCAGAAGGTTTCTTGCATGAGAGATCATCTCGGTACAAGCATTATCCTGTAAAAGAAGATCTTCAGAAAATGAGTAGTGATGATTCTGAAGGAGAATGTTTAGAAAGGAGTGATGCAGAGTGTGAGGAAGATAGCTTTGATGCTATTCCATCACAGGTAAAACTTGAGCAGAAGAGTAGAACTAGTGGTGTGATTGGTCATCAACTTACAAACTACATGTTGGGTGATGATCTAGTCCCTGAGGGAGGATTCAACACTGCGATCTTTCACGATATGACCACAGATGTTGAAAGATACAAGTGACTATCCACCAACATCTCTGGTTGAAATTCTTCCTACAGCTAAAGGGGATCCAGAACTTGGGAGTGGAACAAGACCTTGGCACAGACCCTCGGTAGGAAGACTTTCATCTGAAGCCCAGAAAGCAGATTCTATGGTTTCAGAGGTGAATGGCTTTAAGGGCATGTCTCCTGTGGGGAGACAAGGCTATAATAGTGCAGTGAGGGACTGGTTTTAGATCATTCTCTTACAAATCCTCTTGAACATACGTTCAGAGGTGAAACAAAACTTAAGCTTGGTGAAGAACACATTGAACCTACAAAATACAGGCAGTCCTCGGGTTAAGTCAGACCCAAGTTACGATGTTTCATTGTTACGACACATCTCTCATTTACTTGTATAAAACCTTGTTTCGACTTAAGTAGTTTAACGTTGTAACGCAAACTTCGTGTTTTATTTCATTATTGAACATATTTTATCTGTTTTTTGATAATTTTGATAATTACCATGTTAGGATAGGTGTTAGGATAGGATAAGTGCTTACAATATGTTATTTACATACAGTATGTACGTATGTTCCGACTTACAGCGAAATTTGGTTTACGATGTGACATAGGAACAGATCAACATGGTAAGTCGAGCACTGCCTGTACATAGCAGAATTTCAGGTTATTATGGATGGCACTATAGGCAGGAAAAGACATTGTGACAAAAATTGCTGAATTGTCCAAAAATGTTTTTAAATTTTTTTTTTATTTTAGTGGTATTGAAGATAAAAGCATTAAAAATTTTTTATTTTAGGGTTAAGATAGTGTTGTTTCCAGTAAAATATTTTAGTTGTAAAAATAATTAAAAAAAAACCTTTTTAGGATTATCAGTTTATTTCTTGAGTTGCTGAGGTTTAAAGATTGACAGTTTTAGAGAATGTTGATGTATCTGTTCACAATGTTGACAAAAATTTCATCATTTTTAAATGGAAAGTTACATGCTTCTCAGATGATAATTATAATGTCACAAATAGAAATTGTATAAAAGTCTCAAATTTTGTGTGTTTTTTTTTTAACTCTAGTGATCAGCTAATGTAGCCAATTAAATTTTAAACACTTCATTCTGTTACATTGATCCTTGCATATTTAAATGCCAATTACAGTTAAGTCTGGATTATTTGCTGCTAACCCTCAAGCTGGATTTGCAGCTATTTTCAAAAATTTTGTTCTAGATAACTACTGTTCTGTTAAGGAACTGATACATTTAGAAGCAGAAAAAAATCTCTCTTAAGAGAACATACATTGAATTTTATCTTTGGATGATGTTATGCTTGAAATAAAGAGCTATGATCTGTTAGTTCAAAACCACTATTGTGTGTGTCTTTACATTTTTGGCCACTGACAAAAGGGGACTGAAAGTTTTTTGAAGCTTTTAATGAATGGTTTTACTAGCGTTAGATCTCGAGCATTTATGACCATGTTGAGTAATGAGATTATGAAACATTTGAAGCACTAACATAAACCTGTTAAAAGTATTATAATTATATTTTATGGGGAAAGGATGTTGCTATATATTTCATTGAAAGAATTTTTATACACTACTCATATGATTATGCTAAACACATGTCTAAACAAATTACAAAAAGCAAAAAAAAAAAAAAACATTGCTATAAATCATAATAATTTAATAAATACTTTTTTGCAATATGCAAGGATATGACTAAAAAAATGCATTATGCAAATTGTTCTCAGCTATAGAATATAGGATAAATTATATAAGAATGTATATACTTTTAAAAAGTATTTAACATCAGTTATTTCAGCACAACAATAGCTTTGGCAGGAGAAGTAGGTGTGAAAACTGCATATGATGAAGTGTTTTTTGAAGGCAGCATTTTAAAATATTAATTCCTTACAGCATAGTCAAGAAATATGGAAAAGCTCGCACTTGATTTATAGATACTTATCTAACTTGACTGTCTACATGTAGCCATGGTTTTCTGCAGGTTATTCAAATTGTGTGTAAATGACATTCAGATGTATGAACTTTCAAACAGTAAAATGTTACTTGAAAACTTAATGATGTTTGTTGAATCCATGAAAATCTTCACCATCAGCACTAAAGAAGAGCTCCAGGAAAAGCTGTAAGATCTATAGGGTCAGCATTGGCTAAAAACTGTTTAACTGCAAACCAGACAGCCATTAAGCAGAAGCTCCATGCAGGTCAAATGAAAATGAGTGGGAGGCAGAAGAAAGTTTCCTCTCTTAAAAAGGGATGCTTATTCACATTATCAGCAGCAAAGAATACTTGTTCTATATGAAATATCACAAAAATTGATGCATCAAATATTTGTAAGTGTTGTCTTTCCTATAATATAATTGTCCAAAATAAATTCATATCATTTTCTGCAGGGCAGTGTGAATGAAGTAAATGTGAATATCTGTTCTTTTCAAAGTGCTTCTAAACTTGGCAGGCTTTTCACACCAGCTGTTCTCTTGATGGGACCTCGCCTGGGATCAATAATTCTTTGGTCATCAGGTATATTTCTGAAAAATAAAATAAAAGCAAGTGTAATGCTTCAAATGGTTAATATTTTAATATCAGTCATGGGTTAAGGAAATTATTTTTATTGAGTTAGATTTTTGCCGCTTCAGTCTTGTGGAAGTCTTTTGATTATGTCATGCAACCTACTACATATTGCATCACCCCAAAAAATATTTGAGATCCTTGAGACCATAAAATTGTAGATCTCTATAATAGGCATCATGACTAAATGCAACATAAAAAAAAAAAGGATTGGTGTATAAAAGCCCAACGAAAACTCCAAAATAGCATAGTTTTGAATTGTAGGTCAGCATGGGTAACAATGTTGATGTTGCTAGGAGATAGGGATATCAACTAGGCCAATAAGCATTTTGCATTTTGATTTGCTGGTACTTGGGAAGAGATAGTTTAGTATAGCTTAATAGCAGCTTCCCACAGAAACACCAGCATTCAGAGAGGTCTCAAAACTTGAAGGCAGCAAAGAATGATAGATTAACAAATGAAATCTAATGCCACAGGGCAGATTGGAGATCAAAGATGAAACGGACTTGCACAGGGTTAGCTCGTCAGTCTATCCCCCGTAGAAGTGAAGATTGTAGAATAAAAAGAAAAAGAAGTCACCCATCATCATCTATTTTCACCTGACGATGTCCTTTTATGATACACATCGTTCAATCATAGGACAGCATGTGAGGATGAACAATGACTGACTAGACAGATTTTGTAGCAGAATTATTTATCATTGAAACCACATTTCTAAGGTTTTATGCAGTGTAATCCTTAAGCAAGGGATGCCACATGTGTCGCTGTTCATGTTGCTGTCTACTTGTGGACATGCAACTGACGGAAAGTTATTGTCTTGTTGGAGAGGTCTGTTATTTTTTTTTCTTTCATTTTTTTTGGCCTACATTAACATCTACATATATATCTCACATTTCATAGTCGCTGTATAGTAGATCATATGTTTGTTATAGATATTCTTCATTCACACAGTTCAATTTCTGGTCACCTGAAAATAACCATTGTACACCCTAGACTGTGACTATCAATATCTGTCTCTCATTGTCAAATCAAGCTGTGTTGGCTCACCTCTTGATGACCTTGGAAAACTCAAAATTCTTTGTGCCATACGCTGGGTTAGATGAACAAATAAGTGACAGCAAATATGAAAGTATTCTTCAGTTTGAATCTTTCCCCTTGGGACACTGTAGTATCACCATCAACCATCATCTTCACTTTGTCTATTGTTAAGTGAGTTAATTAGTTCGATAATAAATGTGTTAACTGTTGGTCAGCTCTTTTTGTTGAAAAAGGACTAGGTGTCAAGCATGAGTGTGGTCACACATTCATGTCCACACATGCTTCACAGACAAATATTTGAACATCCCTCTCTAAAACATTATGGTGAGATACAGGATGGACAGATGGATGTATTTAGCTTAAACATCTTTTAAACTCTGTTAAAGCAATTAAAGAGGAAGCTGAAAAGAACATGCATTTGTATTGATGTTGAAGAAGATGAAAGGGTTTATGGAACACAGCTGGTATAAAGGGGGAAGGATAATAAAAACACAAGAAGGAAGTTCAGGATATGTGCCTAAAACAGGGCAACAAAAGAAATTTTAATCCAGTAAGGATGAGTTTACTAAGGGAACTAACCCCAAGTATTTGATATGAATGTTTGGAAGCATCTTTAAGCACACGAACAGAAAAAAAAAAAATCAACATTAAAGAATGGTACTGAGAAAGCCACTTGATAGATTTAAGAAGGTAAGAGAGGGTGGTATGGATATGGTGGGAAAGAAAGTTTGATAAAAATGATGTGAAAACAATCTGGCATTGGTCTGAAATTTGTAGACTTGAAGACCTCTGAAAGAAAACCTCCTTAAGTTTTAACTGGGAGTCTGAAAATATTGGTCATTGTTAAAAAATACTATTATTAAAAAGTGAAAAGCCATCTTTAAAATATGGCCGCTGCATGACAAACCCTGCATTATCCCTGTATGTGCGTGGGGAGGAGCCAGTTTCTGGCTGACCTGGTGCCATCAAGGCCTGTCTTTGCCTGGTTTTCATTTCACTGATACTTCCCTTGGCAGCATTGATCTCTAACACATACTGTTTGCGCTCATCATTTGCCTTGTGGTAAGCCTGTCAGAGACAAAAGGTATTCCTCAAACTGCCATCTGCCACTACACAATCTGATAAATGTTCACAGCTTACGTGACGCAATTTTATGGTTTTACTCTTTACGGTTCACTTGAATATATAATGTTTTTAAAAAAGTCTACCTGCAAAGAGTTAATTACTACTGTTTAATAAATGGTTTTGAGAACACTTGCTGTGTCTGTCATCCTTAAAGGCTAGAATTCCTGCAACGCATGCTATAGTCTTAAAATTTTGAACAATATAAAATTCTTACTGAAAAACACTAAAATCACTGCTGTTTCCTTATGCTAAAGTGTGTCTAAATACATAGCAAAGTATAACAAAAGTCATTCTCTCTTTCTCACACAAACAGATGTCAAAGAATTTACTCAGACCTTTGATTCCTGATCCAAGCGCCACTCAAGATCACGGAGCTGATTGTGAAGAAGCTGTTTTTCTCTATCAAGAGCTTTGACCATCTGGGGACTGGCCTGAATTCCCACCAAAGATGAACAAACTAAAGAAATCTGGTTGCTATTTTAAAAAGTTTTATATTGTAACTTTATACTAGGAATCTCTAAGAAGGCTTAAATGTTTTTCCCATATTTTGCTATGTCTAGAGCTACTGTGAAATGAATATGTGCTTTAGGGCAGTTTTTAAGCTCAAAGCTTACTTGGGCCAGTAACAGGCAAACTCTCTCTGCCCACCCAGCAGTGAATGGGTATATGATTCATCAGGGAAGGAAAGCAGCAGAATGAGTAAAATGGGATCTGTCATTCATGCGCAGGTCCAAGACATGGTGAACCACTTAAAGTTCATAGTTCTACATGCCTTGAGCTATTCAAATTTTATCTCTTCCACTAGCATAACTACCATACTTGCATCGCTGAGGTAAAAAATGAAAACTTCATCTGTAAAGAATGTCTCATAACAAATTCAGAAAGGATCGCTATCTTCTTTTTGAGAGGCAGGGACATGTATCAGGGTTCATGATGATTGACAAGTTTTTATATTGTAAACTGAGTTGTTCATAATAACAGCAAGCAACAAAAAATCACATGGTTTCTAGTACATATCACATCAAACACAGCCACAAATTATTTGAAACTTTCTGGATTTTGAGAGTTTTATGTAATGTTTCTCTATTAACTTGCCATTGATTAAACAGACACAGTGTGAGTGTAATTATACTTACTCAAGATGGGATACTAATCACAATGCAAATAGCTTTGTTATAACAAATAAAGATTTATACTTTTTTTTCTTAAAATCCGTACTTTTGGGGGATTTTCTAATCAGTAGTTGTTATAATGCTGTATTGTAATGTATTCTGTGATCTAGCATGACATATTCTATGGTGTCTCTTTCTTTTAACTTCAGTCTCAGAATACACAGAGAATAAATAATTTTACTGCTTAAATGTGGCTTACATCTGAGAGGTCATCAAAATTTCTGTTGTCTCTGGGAGTCTTGTTAGCTGCAAAAGATTAACAAATAGATGATTTGTGAATTTAAGTACAGTTTTATGCATGGTCACAACATGTGAGTAATAGGATTGCACACTCACACACACAGACACAAAAATTAATGGCACTGTTTCATTTTGCTCAAGACACAGGCTCAAATGCACAATACCACACAGGAATCCATTTTTTCATTTTAAAGATAAGAGGTTTTAACCTTCTTTGAGATTGTGGCGAGCTTCCTCCACCTTGTTTTGCAAAAGTATGATCTGGCGTTCCAGTTGCTGGTTCATCTCCTGCTGTGTCTCATAGCGTGTCTTCCACTCATTGCCTGCAGCATCCTACATGCTACATTTCCCCTGACACATACTGATATGCACTGTTTTACACTGGCTATCTACAGGACTGGCAGTAACCTACAACTCACACAGCATCTTTTTGTGTCATGGTTGATAGCAACAGGCAACAATTAAGCAGTAAATTGTGGGCCTCTATGACACAGTAAAGTACATCATGCTTTGATAAGCTGCACAAATTCTTTTAAATGATTTAATTGTTTGTAGGGCAGATTTTTAAAATTTTCACTATAGTGATTGCTAAATCAGAAAATTGACATCATCATTTTCTCTTGCAATTGTTACACATCTAATCATTGGCTGTACATCAGCAGATATAATTTACCAGACAATGCTAGTAAAAAAATAAAGATAGCTACAAAATTACCAGTTTAACTGCTTGCCCTGCATTTCACCAGTTTCTTTCCATTTTCACAAAAGAGCATAAAATAGTATACAGAACTATATTCTTCTAAAACTGTGGAATTACAGGTATAAAGCATTTGTAATTTTTGTTTGGACAATAAGTGAACTTCCATGAGGCATGGGGGTAGGAAAGTACACTGAAAACGAGCATGGAAGCACAGGCAAAGATGCTAATAATAAGTTTCTTCAATTAATACTATCACTCTTGTGCACTTTTCATCCCAATACTGAGTGTCATCTATTTCATATGCCATACCTATATGTAATAGGTTGTATTCCAGTGATTAAGGATTGTATCATAAAGACAGAATTATTACATGATGCATCTCCAGCAGATAAAAGAAGATAAAGAGACAAGTATTTGCACACACTGAGATTGATACGAAGACATCCTAAAATACCATGCAGTCTTAATCTCATTACTGCCTAACAAAAGCAGAAACTAGCAGATGGTAGCTGTAAAACTTGTTTATATCACTAGAGGCAAGAGAGGGGAACTGAAGCAGGATACAGAAAGACTGGGGTAATGAAGTCCAAAGGCACGCAGAAGAGACATGTGATTAAAAAGCCTGAGTTTGTAAAGTATATAAAAATATCCTGCTGAACAAAATAGAAAACAGTAATGGATAAAGGGTGCATCAACAAAAACAGTTTATAAGATATGCTTTATAAGATTTGCTAACAAGTGAACGATGAAATAAAGCAGCTGTTTGGAGAAAGGTTTACCCCTTCAATCATTTTCCACAACTAGAGGCACTGATCACAAATGATTTAACAATTAATTCTCTTCTTACAAAGCAATTTATGAAAAATGACATTATTTTCAAAGAAACCCCGTGTAACGCTAATTTAAAGCTACATGCACTCTGATCATGTTGCGTTTGAATTGCGGATTTTACATACCGAATCTACAAATTTTATCTGACACACAAAATCTGTCACTGTTTGGTAAATAGTGACATAAAAATGTATTCATATTAGATAATACCTTCATTTTCTATGGAATCAAATCGTTTCTCTAGTTCATCGATGGTTGCCTTCAGTTCTGCCGCAGACTGATCTAGCATTTCCCTGTTAAAACAGCATTATCATAAATGGTATGAAAATGACGACTGTATGTATTGAACTAATTTATTTATAACTTGAAATGATAATTATTAAAGCTTATGTTTAAATGTTTTTAGTGACTGATCGAGGCATCATATATGATAACGACCGACGTCTTTAATTACAACAGAATGTCAAAATTGTATATCGATACAGTATCCGTCAATACCCTAGCAAGAACCAATTGCTTACAAAAGAAATATTTTGTGAGATTTATGTACTTACTTCATTTGCTTTTCTTGCAGAATTTCAGCGCGAAGTTTCTCGAGTTCGAAGTCGTCTACTGTGTCACCGCCCGCCATATTTGCTACTATCGTTGCTATGTGTTTTGTAACGTCATTTATTTGAGGAAACACTGGGGATTCCACCAGCATTTTGACCAATCACTTTGCAGTATTTTCTGACCTATTTAGACCTCGACTCCACGCGAAAGAGTGCTTGATGCACTATCACATGACCTCTGCAAAATGGCCGTTCACACTCTACTAAAAACTGTACACAGAATAGAAATGTCTGATGCCGGAGCATGGGACTTTGCATCGGCTGCTTCGACCAGTCGATACATGATAAGTAGAATCTCTAGAAATTTACAAAACTTACATTTTCCTGAATTTCTCACTAATTTATCAAGCAAATAGCTGATAGAAATGATGAATGGCTCTATAACTCCTTTTGTTCTCGAAGGCGTTTAAAGGAAACCACTGTTCTGAAACTTGTTTTAGACGAAGATCTGTACAGACCACAAACTTGTGGTATAGACTATACAGACTATGCAGTATACGGTAAACCACAGACGGGAGAGCAAAGCTGCAAAACAAGGGGACTAACCCTTCCGTTAAGAAGCGAACATCCCTGTGGTGGTCTCCCCGTTGTCTGGCGTGTTTTCCATAGTGTTTGTCGCCATTCATCGGGTCATCTCCATCGATTTCTTCTAAACCGGCAACATCGTTTGCGTCATGCTCCTCAATGTCAGGAAGACGTGCGTCCTTTTCGCTGTAAATAACTTCTTCGTTTTCGTCACTGCTCCAGTCGTGTGCACTGTCGTCGAAAGAGTGGTTATTGACATGGTGACGATCGCCACTGTAACGACGATGGATCTTTACGTCTGCCATTTTGGATTCGTCTAAACTTCTCCGCTCTTTCTATCTGCACAGCTTTACAATTAAAAAAAAAAAGCTAAGACAAGAAGCCTGGCGAGAATTTGCTACCTGAAGCAGGTCCAAGTCATGAAGTAAATGAGAAAAGCTAGTCTCGATATGGCCTAGTAAGCTTGTCTATATATATTGATACTCCGACACCGCTAGGGCCTGATGTTAAAAAGTGGTAAACTCTTTCACAATTACGTTTACTAGATACTATTTCGTTGTCCCAATCGCCCTCCCTCTGTCTTCCCCTCCCCTCTCTCTCTCACGCACAAACTGCGGAAGAAAGTGCATTACAAAGATCAAACATAGACGTAATAAGAGAAAAAAAAAAAAAAATTCGCTGCCGTCGACGACGATGATGATTTTCTTCTGTTACGTTCTGCTCAACGCGTCTTTCTCCTTCCCGAAGTGAGCGTGATGGTAGCAATTGTTGTCTCAGTAATAAAACAAAGAAAGTAAACAAAGAAGCCAGTTGCAATATATCAGATTTACAAATAGCCTGAAAATGGTTTCCATGACTTTTCCAAACAAACCACATTTCATTTCGATTCTCAATAAACTGATTTTTTGTTCTTCTGAGAAACTTCACTCAGCTCGCCTTGAACACAAGACAAACCCCGGTCTGAGTAGAATAAACGACAGAAGGAAGAAAAACACAAGTCAGCTGAAAAAGAGGGCTAGAGACTGATGAAAGTACTTACAGGTATTCCACGGGTGCTGATGTGGTGATGGTTGACGATACAGCTGTTGCAGCCGTTGAAGGCGCAGATCAACGATCGATAACCTTTTTGGAAACGCTCATTACGCATGCGCCACAGCGCTTGGCATCAACTCGTTTGTATCCAAAGCCAACGGGCCGGCAGACAAGGAAGACGAGTTTCTGTTGCGGTAGACAAAATGTTATGGACGCCCCCAGCACAGACCGTCTGCATGGACAGATCGATTTCACTGGTGTGGGTTTATCTGCTTGATCTATGGTAACGGAAAGTTTATAGACCTGTGGGTGAGTTGCGATTTGGGAAACGTTCGAAGCCGAAAGCAGCAGGAGGCGGCACACTGAAAGAAGTGGATTGCTAATGTAAAAGATTTACCGTGATCAGATCAATACCGACGTAAAAGAAAAACAAAGAATGAAAGAATGTTGGGATTGAACGAAAAATCATTTGGTACTGTGTTCTGCAAGTCCGACCATTCGGCTGTTGTTCTGTTTGTCAATTTGGTCACCCGACCCTCAGTTAGTCTCATATTACTTAACTAAGTTAAAGAAGGCAATAGTATAAATCAATTTATGATGCCAGAATTGATTCAGAACGCTTTCGCAACTTTAAAGAAGTGGAAATATGGTAAAGAGAATGCATTAAACTATTTTGTATAAGATGGCTAATTCTTTGTAATCTTTGTTTGTTTAGTGCAATCTTTCTTTTCTAACAAAATTCATTTGACATTTAATAAACGTTTTCCCAGTCGTCGTATAAACAGGAACCTCATGAGCTCATCGAATCTGTCAATGTTTTGAAAGCTTTTTTTCTTTTGTCACCGGTCGATTACTAGCAGCCGCACTGGCAGGCACGCGCTGGCATGACAACACATCCTGTTGTCAGACTCTAGAACTCTTGCTCTGAAACACAATTCTCATAACGAGACGCTCTGTGAAAGAGATTATTTTTGTCACGAGAAGACAGAATGGTGACCGGGCCAGGTAGACTGTTCTGTACTGTAGTAGCGTTGATTGATTGATTCATTTATTAGGACTGGTCAATGAGGAGAACTGGAGAGAGTGACTGAGAAGGTTCACCACCTGGGTCTAGGTGAGCGACGATTAGCAAGTCCCGCCAGTTCCTTCGTATGTGCTTGCTGGCCATTTACCGCTTTCTGTCTCTTGGCTTCGTCCACTCAGCAGAGTACCACGAAGGACTAAGACTGTGGAGTTTTGGGATATGTTTATGCAGTAACTGCTTTGTATTGAGATTAGTATTTTTTGTGTTTATACTCGTACGACTCCGCGACAAGTTCGACATCAGTTTACGTCAGCTAAAATGGCAGCAGCATGTCATAGATGATCAAATTTGAGACAATGATAATCATTAAAAAAAAAAAACAAAAAAAAACACAGCAATACAACATTCATCCAATAGCTTTGGACTGTTTCAAATTTTCTGTAATCTCTAACCTCGGTTGGAGAGCAAAGTGCTCCAACGGTGAATGCGCTCAGCTGCGGGCTCGGCCCTGTGGCTGTAATATTTTCATCCGGCCTCCCACTAGTTGGTGTGCAGGCATGGTTTACCTGATTCAATCAGATAATCAAGGGAGGTTACCATAAAAAAAAAAAAATTGACGAAAGATGAGGGTTGGGCTCTACCTTTCACGTGAAGACCCAGTAGACCACTTTCACTGCCCCTAGGGCCTCTATACTCTTCAAACGTACCTTTAACCTTTGTAACATATCAAGCTGTATCGCGTCTCCAGTACAGCCTTGCTCTTTAAGTCTTTTAGTTTCTTTATTTTTTTTTAATCCACATGCTTTATAAATCTGACAGGAATGCAGTGACGCTTTTAAATTTGGGCGATTTTATACTTTGCTGTAGAATTATTAAGCCCTCTTCAAAAATAACATTTGAATTACCATCTTATTCTGATTTAGATTTATGATTTAAACTTTTTAAAATGTCGCATTGCTAATTTTTTGTTGTGCGGAATAGAGAAATAAGACATAAAATCCGTGTCCAATTCACTAGCACAGGCTTAGGTTTAATTTTAGCAGGGATCAACTTGGATTAGAGGGCTATGATGTGAGAGATAATTCATAATAATGAAAAAAAGATAATAATAAGAAAAAATAGGATTCGAATCCCTTGTTAATTATGCAGAACATCATTGCGTATTAAGGTTATAATATTTTAAGATACTTCATCTTTCTTTTCCTCAATCATACACGCACGAATGCAACTGGCTGGAAAACAAAAGCCGACAGCAAGGCAGGGGAGGCTATCATATAACCGAAGAAATTGCTTTTGCTGCAGTTAGTTCCCCTGTACTGTCCTCGCCACTACGCATTGCGCACCCTTCTGAAGCACTGTTTGCAGTGTGTTAAAAACGAATGAAACAATAGCTAAGGTTATATTTGCAAACAGCAGCGAATGTGCAAAGGTAAATTCCAAATCACTGAGACTCCGGAAATCCTTTTCCTTTCATCGACACAGTTTCATTTCCTCTGGCGGTATCGCAGAAGGTTTTAAACATTCATCTATAGACTAAGCAAATGAGAGACATGAAAGGAGTCACCAAAGCCGCAGCAAGCATAAGCAGAAATGTAATTGAAGGAGGAACTTAGCACTAATGGGTATGATTGAGTGATTGATTGATTTTTCTTTCTTTCTTGTCCACAGGACGTCGTAAAATACATTCACTCACCATTTGTAATCAGAACTACATACCGCGGTGACAGACTTTTATAAAAAGGCATTTCCAATTCTTTATTGATGAGGTTATTTTGTGCAACATTCGCACTCTTGACTAGCAAAGGTATACTAAATCCCATATGTTAAGGTCTTTAGGCATTCCGCTGTAAAGACATAGAGGAGGGAAGAGGCTGTGTGTTACGCTTGCTCTGCAGCAAACTTGAGCAGGAATGCTGAGCTTGCCGCAAGCTGTGGGGAGCCCTGTCAGTGGCATGCTGGGAAGAATTTAACTGTAACAGCCTGGAAAATCTGCGTAACGGCACTCATCATTCCACGTGACTAACATATAGGCTGGGTCTGTGAAAGACATATGAGTGTGTGGTGCTTGACTCAAGCGCCTTGGCGGTAAATGTGGAGGGAGAGGGAGAGAAAGAAAGATTAAAGAGAAGGGACAATGAGAGAGGTGGGAGGGTGGTAGGGGGAGAGCAATGAAAGAATAATTGTATATACAATGAACGTATAAACTAATAATCAAAAGTGATACAGGAAGGGACAAAAGGAAGAGAAAAATAGCAATGAAAATAAAGAGAAAGAGAGAAACAATATCTGTCCAAAGCTACATTTAGCGATATCCAATCCACATTCATCGAGATCGCTTTTTTGCACATATAAGCAAGTATATCGACAGTTAAATAGATTATTTAATAATGTGGTTTTCCTACTGTAAATTTTGTCGCAGAAAAACACATTTAATCAGTGGTTGAGGGGTGGGGTAGGAAATTGGTGTTTACGCCGAGCCAGAAACTAAAGTTAGATCACGGCAAAGTAGCCAGCCCTGTAAACAGATGCCACATGTATAGAAAAAACAGCCTCCCGAGATGAGATCTGAACCCAGGACAGAATTAGTGGTTGAGGAGAAAGCTCCGAACTGTAAAGATTTCAATGGTGAAGAATCACAGCTTACACCAGAGACCAACCATCGTCACTTTGCCTGCCACCCGCGTTCATTTAACAGTCTCATCCTGTGACAGTGTCATTGTCATTCTTTCTTGACTCTGCATCTTCGCTGTTTGCCACGTTTCTGAGAGCTGCAACATTTCCTACCATTCTTCAGTCACCATTATCTTAATTAAACTTTAAGACTTTATTAAAAAGATGAAACTTTTGCTTAAAAAATTCAAAAGTCTTGATTCACAAAAAAGTGTTAACGGGATTTTAAATTAGTCTCTTCCTCACAGACGCCATCGAATATAAGCTGTAATATCGATCCAGGATCATGTGTGCTGTCTGTAGCACTTACGATTATTTATTTTTTTTTTTGTAAAACAGCTGCCATTATATATTTTGCTGGAAAATCTATCTTTTCAACGATTGTCACAACGCATTCTCAAAATAAATTTCCAGTCCCTGAACTGCTTTGACTCCTTGTGCACGTGTAACTTAAGCTTGCAAATGACGTCATTACAGGTGAAATGGCAGCGAAAAACTGTGTGCCACAGAGAGTTGTTCAGAAATTTGATACAACTTGATGCTTAAGCTTTATGTGGCGTCGTTCTGAGATTCTGATTCCCTCTCTCCTCACCATTCCCACCATTCCCCATCAAGGACAGCGCGACGACCAACAGTCGTAGCTGTTCAGTTTGCAGGTGTCACGTGTTTGCTGTATCTTTCGTATTTTATTTATTTTGAACTTTCTCTTCCCCTTGTATATCAGTAACCACCCCCTACCTACCCCGTTTAGCTGCTTAAGAAAATAGTTTTACGGATATAGCTTTTGAACATCTTTCTTCACCTAACAAGCCCAGAAGGAACTGTCGAATAATTTACCACTTCCTCTGCTCCTGTTTCCTCAACACACACACATGCGCGTGCGCGTGCATGCACACACGTGGGTGCACCTTTGCCTGCACACGGCAGCTGTCGTCAGCTGTAAAAAGGCCGTTGAAAAGCGCTCCACGAAGGCCCACAAATCACGTTTCCCTGAGGTGAGTATTTATCGTTCTTCTCTCAGTAGCGCTGTGTGTTGTTTTCCAGCCCCTGATGCTTGCAGCTGGATGCCGGCGGACTGGAGGTCGCAGCCCAGGGGGAGTCGCATCACGCAGTCGGGAAATGCGTCTTGCGGCGTGGAGCGCATCGAGGGGTAAAGCGAGCGTGAAATAAGCGGAGGGCAAAGATTGAAGGGTTGATGTGCGTGACACCCTTGCGTCTGGCGCTTCTCGAGTCCAGATCGTTAGGCAATTTCGCACACTTCCTCTCTTTCACGCACAGAAACGCAATACTCGCGTATGTACATAACACAACCTTATGCTCCCACCCACAGAGAGAGAGTGAGGGAGGAAAAAGAGAAAAAGACTACCAACACAGCATCAGACTCCGACGTACACGCACAGGCAAAAGCAGTTACAGACTTCTGCGCACATATATTATGCATGCACGTACACACAGACTAACCTTAGCCACCTGGTCTCAATTGCAAATTATTTCCCCTCCAGTGGTTTCGTCGTCAACGCACGTGGATGTTATTTTCGTGTTGTATTCACGAGACTCTCGAGTTCACATGACGTCCATGATAGGGACTGACTTAACCTTGCGGACCTCCAAACTGTCGGCTCTCGTGTGTTAGTAAGATTTTGATGCCCTACGTCCGTTCTGCTCTTTTATGGAGTAGAAAATAGAGTTTTATTCAACCATTAGCAGGTCAGTGAAGTTAGGGATGAGAAAATCCATGCTCGCGGCATCTAATCTATTGAGATGCAAGTGTGAAAGAAAATAATAAATAGATTATCTTTCACTTCGTGCATCTTCGAACATCTATCAGGCAGCCTGTCGGTTAGTGATGGCAGACTTCAACTTTGATCACCGTGAAAGTGTTAGATTCCTAACTCTTACCTCGACCTGTTCTATTGAAATATGTAGGATGAGTAGGTAGAGTAGGTTTTCTTTAGGTAAGAACCATTGTATAGTAGATCAGGTGTGTATTTGTCTTTGACTGTCTAGTTTGGTTTTGCGTCCCTGTCCGTCCATCTGATACAGACAGTCGATGTTTAACATTTTTTCTTGTAGCCCTTGGGGTCATATCAACACTAATTATGTATGCGGTAGGGTGTCAATTGATTGATTGAGTAAATAAGTGAGTCCACACACAGATCCATTTCTCTCTATCACACACACCATGCGCACCATGAGCTGAAGGGTGGGAAGGAGAAAAAAGAAAGTTGATGAAAGACGATTGGAAGTAGGCAAACCTCTTCTCACAGTCGGCTTGCAGTACCCGACGTTGGACAATAATGGTAATGACAACACTGACATTGACAACGACAAAACAATTATGGTATTAGCACTGACTCTGACAAGGACATTGACATGTTAGGAGTTTAAAATGTTGAGAAGGAGAAAAAAACCACAGAAATAAAAAGAAAGAAAAGAACGAAGAAAAAAGCAAACGACCGAACCGCTTAACGAAGAAACGAACGAAAGAAAAACAAAGAAACGAAGAAGAACAGAAAGGAGCGATAAAGGAAAGAAACGAAAAAGACACAAAAAAGGGAAAGACACAAGAATGAAACAAGGAAAGAAAGACGAATAAGGGAGGAAGGAAATGAAGGGAAAAAAAAGTAATGAATGAATGAGCTCATGCTGTTATGTTTTCCTTTTAATTTTTGAAAAAATCTCGACTTCAGAAGGATGACAACTCCGACTCCACTTGGCGCCACGATCAAATCTAAGGACCGGCGGTGTAGAGGACCCTGACGCTGGCATTAAGAGCTTGAACCTCAGGATGGAGGTTAATGCGGTCCCAACAGCTGCGTGCTCGGCTCTTGGGGGGTGAGTGGTAATGAGTAAAGAGTAAGAAGGGTGGAAGTTGTAAAGGGGGAACTCTTTCGGACTAGCAGCTTCTAAAAACTTGACTTTTTCTTTTTATTTTCTTAAAAGTTTAAGGTGACTTCTGTGAGCAAAACATGTTGAAGTGGAAAAAAAATTTGGTGCAAACAAACACAATAAATAAAGGCAGCGCAGCTTGCACCAGTCCAAGACTTGAGATTGCCGGCAGGACTTCCGGGGAAGTTAAACAGTAATTTTGTCATGATTTCTTATGCAGATTTACGCCCGTGAAATATCCTGCAGCGCTGTGCCGGTGAAGGCAGCCTGGCGCCGGCATCTGCTGCCACAAGTTAGCACCATCGTTTGTTTTCATTTCAAGTATGCTTGAAGAAATGTTAGGCCAGCACGATTTTATTTCTCCTTGCTTAGTCTTCGTTTCACAGACACAGAGAGAGAGAGACTTGCAGACAAACACGTTACCTTACTGCCGAATTCCTCGTGCTTTTATTTCATCTACCTGGTCGTCGACAGGATTACCTGAGTACAATCATTTCAAAATAGGTGTCACATACTAATTTCCATATTTTGACATAATGACTCTGTTTTATTTGCTAGAGACTAGCCATTCATGATCTCACAAGTGAGACAACCCCGTCCAGCGACTATAGATGCGCCTAACACACATACGGGTATTTATACCCGCTTTTTCATTGGTTTGGGACTGGTTGTAGACACACAAACATGTCTGGGTATATATGGAATACCACAGCTGCAAACTTTCTCATGTCGTGTTTGAAGTGCTTGTTATTCCCGAGCTCTCACCGTCCTATCCTGACTACTTCAGAACGGTTGAAGTAAGTGTGTTTAAATGTCAGTTGGCTGTACACGAGCAGTGCCATCAGACGACAGCATCGTGTAACAGATACTCGTAATGAGCCTTACTATGGTACAGAAGGGACTGACAGAAGTTCTGAGCCTAATGAATTTCAGGGGAAAAAACGAGTTATTGGTTCTTCATCGCAAAATAAAGAGGTTGACAACTTGACAACGCACTTGAAAACTCATTTCCCGAGACAATATTATTTCCCTTAACTCTTCTGGTGTCAGGAATCCACGCACACACGCACACAAAAGGTCATGCCTGCAAGAGGATGTCTTGTCTTGCGTGGAAAAGCGGTTTTGAAGAAAGGTTTCCAGGGCAGATTTCAGCGCAACTGTTGCAACTGTACAGAAGGTTGCGGGTGTAGTGACGTCATCAATTTTGTTTTAAAGGCTCGTGCGATTTGCTTTGTTATTTTTGTGTATTTATTTTGTCCTTGCAAACTCCCCATGTGGTTTTTTTTTCTCTCAAACCCAAGTCGAGCATGAGTTTTTTTTTTTTTCTCGAAGTATAATAATGTCACCGGCTTTTCAGACTCCATTGAGTCTGTGATCGCTCGGTGAAGACCGGACGCGAAGCTGCTCTCATCAGTTTTTTTAATAAAGAGGCATCATCCTCATCATCTCTCTATATCTCTGTGCATATTCAAATACATTTGATGCATGCCAAAAAAGATGTGTATGTAAAGCGCTTTGAGTCCGGGATTGATACAGGAGAAGGACTCTAAAAAACTGCGAAAAGAATTGTTCTATGTTTTTCTTTTTTTATCTTCTCTCCTTCTTTCTTGCACGCTCGGATTTTTCGTCATCATTTTCAATGAAACAGGCTAGGTACCGTTCATTTAATCTTTTCTCATGTCTTTTGCCAGGTATTTATTTCCGACTTTAGAAGCAGGTACCGCCATAGTTTTCAGGGTGGTCACGTGGGCGGGGGCAGAGGGCATGTTGACTATAGTGTGGGGCTAAGTCAACGATTTCCGACAGACCGACACGAGTCTAACAGCGTATTTCCTAAATGGTTGAACAGTACAAGATAATACTTTTCCAAATCAGTATCACGAACCCATTCTTCATTTCCGAGACATAAGCAACATTCTCTAGCCATTTAATTTATATTTGCATATTTAATCAAATAAATGAAAGCATATAAATACACGTAAACAATGGATAAACTTCAGTCATGTGATGTTTCTGTCTTTCTCATTCTTACCTAAGTCACAGATGCGTACACATACTCATAACCTCATGTATATATATATACAATCTTTCGTTGCTTGAAGGTTGGCTTTTCGAGAATGTGGTAATTCTCCCATGCAGATTTTAGGAAAATATTATCTTATTCAGCTCAGGCATTTGGAAAACAGTTTGCACTTTCTCCAACAGCGAAAACAGTGTTACGCTCGTAGTATGGGATTTACAGTCTTGTAATGAGCTAATCTCACTCATTTGAAACTAATTTTGTGCTCGAGCTGAGCTGAAATCCACTAAAGGTTTTCGAGAAGCAGGCCGCTGGAATAAGAACGAACGAAAAAAGCACATCAAGAGGCTGACTGGTTTCCTTGCCTTCACACTTCTCCATCCACTGCGCAGTCTCTCCGTGCGATTCGTTCCCGTTTCCTTGTCAGAGGACGGTGGCGGGGACAGTTTATTGTGACTGTGGTAAAATCTGGCACAAAAAATGGACTTGTGGTGTATAAAATGGCTCTGACGGAAGGCACGATAACAATCACGTGATGTCTTCAGCAGCGTTGCTCACGCCGAGAAGGTCACGAGGTTTGCGCGAGATTTCACGGCGGCCGTAAACTGCCAGAAAAGCGCTGACACTGGCTTTAGCAGCTGCGGCACAGGGTGAAAATACAGGGTCCCAGGCATCATAGGAGCCGACTGTTCAGGATGAGTGGGCACTAGAAGTACCCCATGCCACATGTTGCGAATTAAAGGGTGTGGTTAGCGAAATGGGGCTGTGGGTGCAGAGAAGACGAGCAAGGGATGACGTGGAGTGCGAGATGAAGAGAGAGCGAGAAATAAAGTTAACTTTCGGGTAAAAAGAAAACTAGCAACGAGCAAATCATATACACAAACATCCAACCGAGCCTAAGCAAGCCATACCAAATCTTACCAAGCCAAGCCAAATCAAACCAAACCATGTCAAGTCAAACCAAAACAAACCAGGTCAAGTTACACCAAGCCATCCAAGCGAATCATTCAGTTCTCCGCGCTAAAGGGCAAATATCAAGCTTCGGAAAAGCTTGGGAACCTTGAGTGCAAAGGTCACAGACAACCAATGATTTTGGGAATAGGAACCCTTCAGGGCATAGGCAATATGGTCAACATGCTGAGCAAAGTCCAAACTTGTTCGACTATACATTGCCAATACAAGGTTCGACACTTCGGCACTCTGCCCGGTTAAGAACGGCCTTTAGGCAAAGATGTTGTCCGATCTCCGGAATATCGACAGGAACGAGTAATGGTCGTCACTGAAGTGCACACCATCTACAGACAAGAAAAAAAAAAAAATAAAAAATAAAAATAAATAAAAACAAAAAAACAAACAAACAAACAAAAAAACTAATAAAAAACAAAACAATACAAAAACAAAACCAAAAAAAAAAAAAAAAAAAACCAACAGAAAAACCAAGTCGCGTGCTGTGCAAGTGATTGTGTCCGGAAGGAGGGAGGGGGAGATAATAGCTACACCTGCAGACCCCAACTCAGTAGGGCCGTTGTTGCTTCCTAAGCCGAGGAATTTGTCTGCGTGGAATGGTCCCATAAAACAGCGGGCTTACTCTGGAATGGGCCATACCTCCACATCCGCAGAACCACAGATCCCAGGAAAAAGATTTTCGTTTTTCAATTACATACAGCTTAACTCTGGATTTTCTGCCTGCTTCTTGCGGAAGCCTCTCTCCCTCTCTCTTCCTCCTCGCATCCACCATCCAAAATTGCCTCCCGTTAACAATTAAAAAATTATTTTGAGTAAGTTTGATCTTGAGATGCACTTAAAATGCTTCATCTTTCCATCATTCATATTTTGTATTCACAGAAGTTTGTAAAACAGTTTTTGTTCAGGATGATACGGGAACAATATATCTGACAGACAGTGTCACTCTCCTGAGAGACAACTAATCTACTAATCGACTGAAGTTTGCAATAAAAAATAAAAAATATATACATTGACTTCCATTACCACACTTTTATCTTTTGTTTCTTCATCTTGTAACAATAATGATGATGATGATGATGATGAGGAGGAGGATAATTATGAAGACAATGGCGTCGGAATGATTTTTTTTTTTTTGGATGCTGAGGACATACAACCTTCACGTGAGAAGTGCGACAGCATCTGGCGGCTACATACCCATACATCAGCCTCCTGTAACAAGGTTGTCTCCTTGTCTGTCTTCTGCAGCCGTTAATTTTATTGACAAACGGAAGTTCCCCTCAGCGCCGCCTCTGCTTTCATAGAAGATTGCAAAGACGCATCAAAGACTGCACAGAGCTAGAGCACACCGGCAAAAGTAAAGCCATTTAAACACTAAACCATTGTTCGGACTGCAGGCCAGGAGAACAAGGGAGGGTCGTCGATGTTACTCTGTTGTTTGCTTGTCGCCCTTGTCAATGGGAGGGTAAACACCGCGCCCTGTTTAACACTCGGAAGACGAGCGGCGATGAAAGCTGGAGAGATGAGGGTGATATAGTAGGGCAGGTCGGGGGGAAGGGCAAAAAAAAAAAAAAAAAAAAAAAAAAAGGAGAGGGGTTCTTGAGAGCATAGTGAAGGTGGGAGATGAAGGTATTCGATGGACATTCTAATCTGATCATCCTTACATTTTCCCCTCCTTATTCCTCTATCCCTTCTCTCTCTCTTTCTCTGGTTTCTGAAGAAGTTGTCGTGGCAAGACCGATGCTTCGGGAGTCGTCCAGCATTTCTAAATGTAGATTAAAAAGTCAGGCGAGTGTCGTGGAGTTGCTTCTATCAGTAGATTGGAGCCTTCACAAGACTGGAGCTAGCTGTCTACCCTCGTCCACGGTCTAGCACCGGCGACCGACGGATGCCAGACAGCCGCTGGTAGATATTCTGAGCTTCTGAGCTTGACCTGTGAAGGTAAGGAAGATGATTTAATAACAGTCTCTCACATTGTTTGACTCGTCGACAACAAACATTTGAAGCAGAGAAATTCAGAATTCAGAAAAATAATCAAACTAAAACAAGTTCTTTGTTTCCCTGAAAAATTTTTGCGAACCTTTTCCCTCCCTCTCCTTTCATTAGCTGCTTATTTTTTCTTTATTCGTTAGTAATTAATTCAACCATTGGTGCACACACTGTCATTAAGAAGCTTTCTGAAATAATTTCGATTATAGTTATTTTCTCACCTGTGGACACATAATTTTCTTTCCTTAATGGATCACCGTGTTTTAAAATGCCGCTGGCATAACCTGTCCTGTCTTTATCGAGATTTTTTTCTTTTTTCTATTGACATTTTTGAGTCCAAATGTGCACAGCCGGTCGTGAATGTGAAAGTCGGAATCTTCGAGTATGAACTAGATAACTACGACTCCATTATGTATGAACTAGCGAGAACATGCGACTACTCAAAGCCTTTGACAGCTGGATTTTTTTCTTCGATGCCGGCAGAGATTCGATCCACTGCATACCTGCACTTGATGACGTGGTCACAGTGGTCACGCGTCTTGAATGTGGGATGACACCTGCCTTTCAAAAAAAAAAAAAAAAAAAAAAAAAAAAAATCCTAGTTCCGGTGATTTGGTCTTGCAAGAGAATTTGCGATGTTCGTTTGCGAGACGAGAATCATTTTCCGGCTGAAGTGTTGTGAAAACAAAACAAAACAAAAATAAAAGTGTCAGCAGACGATCGAGCTGTCACGCTTGGGTGAGTAAGAGAACATACCGAGGATGGTCGATGTGTAAGAATAGCTTCGAGACTGCTCGGCTGGGGTCATCTGCATGCAACGCTGACCCCAGGTAGCTAGTATTACGGACATCATTTTGCTACCCACCTGATCCATCGTCTTTCTTTCTTTGGCATATTTTTCTGCTTTTCTGGCCGCATACCTGTAGCATTCGTGCGTGCGTGTGTGTCTTGTTTCTTCCGCTTCAGTTGATATATGTAGCTGGTATATAATCTTTTTTTGTTGCTAATCTCGCTTTCTAGGGGATGTGACAATAGGGTTTATTTTGAAGTAGTGACCGGTGTGCTTTTCCCCTGGTTAGATTACTTCCATGTCTCACCTCATACCCTCCCTCTCCTCCTCCGGAACTGATCAAGTCCATGCATTATTGATTCTGCAATTTATTAACACGATGGCGTCGCGCCTCTGTTCACACAGCTGTCACGTGATTTGCATAAACCCTGAGTGCGGGTCACGTGACTTGCACCTGATTTATCAAACATAGAGATGAAAGTTAATATTTTGTCGATGAGTTATATCTATTCCCTTGGCCATCTACGCAGTTTGTTGACATGTGGCGCCTATTGGATGATCAGATTTACTTACCAGTTTATTTACCTGATGTTTATGACAATTTTGAAGATGTGTGCGATGGGGTTGACGAGGCGCACATGTGAGCGAGTGCAGAAGACAGTGGAATGAATGAACCCTGGCAGTCCACAGATTGGAGTGAACCATCGCAGTGTGTAGGTTAAAGGGTGTCATGCCGCCCACCCGCTTCCCACCAGAAAAACAAAAACAAACAAAGCCGAACTCAATCGATCTGGCAAGCCAGCCTGCTGGAGCAGCCATAAATTAGTGAAACACTTGAGACTTTTTTTGCGCGGAATTTGACACCTTTAATTAAGCGTGGAATGCTTCATCAGTGCTTGAACATAAATTAATGAAGAAATTTTACCCTTTTGCGTGGAATCTGACACCTTTAATTAACCGAGAAAATGAAGCAGTTTTTTTTTTCTTTATTTGCATTGAAATGAGGGACGGAGAGAATTGTATTGACTACAGGGGGGAGAACTCATTGATGGAGGGGGGAAGAATTTGTGTTTCACGACGAACCAGAAGCGGGCCATTTAAACAAAGAAAGAGCAGTGTGCCCACGACAGGATTTGAACAGCCGCCGGGACCGAGAAAATTTCTTTTTAAAAGGACATAGAGATTAAGGCTTTATATGTATATATGAATGTAATTGGATATATATATATGTGCGCGTAGAGACCCATTCCTAACATATCCTTACATGCATACGTACATTCAAAACACACACTGAGAAGGAACACACACACACACACAAACGACAGACAGGTAGAGAGAGAGAAGGAAATAGTGGCAAAGCGATGGATACAGATAATGTGCAGAACACAAGTGTAGAGAAATGTAGATAAAAGCTCTACCACCAATCCCTGTATCCTATTGTGACATCAAGTGCTCCGTCAGCCCCATCTAAGCCCATCAATGCGCAGTTCGTCTCCTCTGTCTGTCTATCTACGCCGCCAAGACCTATTCACAAAGACCCCTCTCCTTTATCTAATCTGTGAAGCCTTCTATCAAGTCCTCGTGCGCATTATCTACTCTCTTGACGACGACCTGCGCATCGTGTCCTTTTGCTAATTATAATCTGCGTCCTCGTACCGAATCGTTCACCTCTTCCTTCTTCGTCATCGACTGTGTGATGGCATCAGGACAAATAGTCATCATGACCCCGGTACCTCAACTGTTTTATAGAGATGGCCTCAGTCCGTTGGAAACGATGAACCACTCATAGCTCACCCTCCCATTTCGATCACTGCTGCATAGGACTTCTACTTTGACATTTTGTTAATTAAATAAAACTAACACAAAGAAGAGGACTTCAAAACATCTTCATGTACAAAAGAACATTTACCGCAGAAAAAATATTACCGCAGGAGGCGGACTTGTCCTCTCTAACCGCTTCCTTTTGAACGGGAAGCACGAGGAGGCGGCGGCAGTTCTCGAGCACCGTGCAGTTTCCTCCCCACAAACCTAAACGTTTACACTCACGTGATCTCGCGAAGGCCTGAGAGCGAACATACATCACAACAAAGATTATCATTCTCTTTCCGGAAGCTGCTCCCTGCCTCCGATTTGTCCTGCAACACAGGCCAACGTTGGGAGCTGGCCGAAATGGGACTCGGAGGTGCAGGGCTGCAATGTTTGTGCTCGGGTGGGGAGCTTACGCAAGGCTTTGGGACCGAGTGAGATGGAGGGTGCGTGGCCTTTAGGTGTTAGCGTCAGACATTGTTGTCTCCGCCCGAGGGTGACTTGTCTGTCCGTCTGTCCTTCTGTCTGTCCTTTTGTCTGTCTGTCTGTCCGTCCGTCCGTCCGTCCGTCCGTCCGTCTGTCTGTCTGTCTGTCCGTCTGTCTACGTATCACCTCATCCCCAGCGTGCGTCACAACAAACGTTCATCGTCTTGACGACGGAAGCGACACTCACCAAGACCACCAACGCCCAGGGCGTCGCTCCCAAATATTGACTGGCGAGGATTTTCGCAGGACTCAAGAAGCGCGTGTCACGTCTGCTCACACTTCTCTGGAAAAGAAGGCGAGCTTAGCCCTCCAATTACAGACATCAATAACTCAAAAGCTCGCAGGGTTTTTTTCCCCAGTTAGGTTTGCTTTAATTTTTAGAGTGCTGGCCTTTAGTACCAAGTAACTTTACATTTCACAATGTTAAAAAGTAAACAAATGAAAAATGTCAACACGGAAGTGTCATTGGGATAAACAACTAGCTTCCAATCCCTTTCTAACAGCTTTGTTTATCTGTTCATTGCAATGACAGTTTTTGTCTACTCAGCGACGTGAAAGAATGATTGAAGTATGTTTGAGAGTGTGGTGTGGGGAATAGTTTGTCCTCAGTAACAATATCTCTTGAAAGCCTTATTACATATTGTCTAATCGGTTTTAGATATATATAAATGTGTCAGACATAGTCACGTATTCAACAATGTTTCCAGCAGAGAATTCCATGCAATCAGTCAACCCCATCTGCAAGACATTAGTTGCCACCTCATCTGCATGCAATCGATATTATTTCCTAATTAATTACTTCGCAATGACGAAGATGTAACTGATACCATCTAGCCGCCTAATTTATTTCTGCAGCGAAAAAGATTAAAAAAAGAAAAAAATAATGAGAACGACCTTGCTGGTGGATTACCAGACGTTGTGTCCTGATTATGCACTTGAATATTCCTAACCCTCCGCATGAAAAAAAGAAAAAGAAAATTAATTCTAAAATAAATATATATTCTCATTTTAATCGAACAACGACACTAGTTTTCTTTTCACTCTTCCTCTTTGCCCACCTGGGTGCACGCGTGGTTTTTCTTTATTTCTCATTGATGCACATTACAGAGGAATGAAAGGTACTTCTCGTGGTACTAAAGACACCGGACGAGATATCTCGCGCCCACGTCGATGGTCGGAAACCAGTCTTGTCACGTGTCTTTAACGAACATCTGCCAAGCCAAAGAGCTGACGAAGACGTCATAATGACCGAAAAAGAAGAATTTATGAATAATCTGCTAGCCCGGAATGTGCGAAATTCTACCCGGGTAGCAGAGCCACCCAAACAACGGCGTAGGCGGTTAGACAAGAACACTTCTGTAGTTTCGTAGCTTGACTCCTCTTTCAGGTACTAGTTGTCGCCTACCATCGGGTGGATATTAAGAGGGTGAATATGAGACAGACAAGTGGACCACGTGGTCAAGACGGTTCTATCCAGTTCCTAGACTGGGAAAGCGTGGGCGTGTGGGTAACTGCACGTCACTTCCGCTGAGACGTGAAGACACGTGTCGATGGAAATGTGGAGTAGTATCATGTCTGGAGGCACAATAGAAGTGTAGCAGTCCATACTCACTTGAAAATTGACTTTATCTCTTGTCATTTCCTTCAGTAACATCTCTCTTTGTATATCGAAGCTATAAAACGCCGCTCGCAGATGATGATGACAAAAGAATGTCAGTGTTATAAGGCTAGAGCTGGCCATGAGTTGTCTGTCTTGGAGTTTCTGGTTCCAGAGACCGGCCTGCGTCTAAGCAAACACGGAGCACCCTCCCACGCGATCGGAGGAGGCCTGCCGTTGCCCTGGTAACACTGCAAGCGCTGTGTTTATTTTCTGTCATTATACTTACTATCTCTTATCTGGTCTCCCAGATCCTTGTGAACCCAGTTCTTTGAAGCTGGTGACGAAAGTAAACGTTACTTCCTCCTTCCTCGACCTTCTTTCTTCCTTTCATTTTTTGTTCTGTTTCACCGTTCTGTTAATCTTTTCTTAGCCGTTTTTCTTCTTCGTTCTCTCTCTTTCCTTTCTAGCCTCTTCCTTTTCCCCAACACCTTCCTTCTGTGTGTGTGTGTGCTCACTGTCCTCGTAATTCTGTTTTTCTCGCGACCCTTGTGCAGGTGTAGTAATGAAACCACTTGAGAAGGCGGAGGGTTTTTTCCTGGAGGTTATAAACGGAACAAGGATCACATTTATCAACACCTGAAACAAAACCAGTTTGCAAGTTGGTATTCAGCTACAGTTACCTCATCTTTTCAAACTTGATTTTTCTTCCTTGTTTTATTTTGACTAGTTTATTTGTTTGTGTTTGCTTTGTTTTGCTTCTCAAACGCAAACGGTTGCAGAATTGTATTTTGACCGTTGCGACTACAGCCATAAATTGTTGGTATTTGTCGAATAATTCGCAACATCGTCACGCCAAGTTCCACGTGTACTGGTTTGATCATTTGATCAATTAATACTTACCTATTCTTATAAAGTTACTGAATTCAAGCTATTTTGTTTATGAGAAATAGTTTTAAAAATGATTTGACAGATTGTATCTTATAAATCTTTTCACATCGTTGGAAAGCGGCAGACAAGTAAACGATGCTCAAGGTGAAAAATAAGGAATGTGAGCTGCTGTACGTCACAAGAGACAGGTAGAGGTAGAGGTGGTCTGGTCTTCCATCAACGATAATCCACCCGTGTGTCAGTTCATTCATTCGTTCATTCTCCTGTTGGTTTGTTTGATGTCTGCTATAGTCTCACACTCTCTCACACACACTCACACAAACAGACAGACAGACGGACGGACGGACAGACAGACAGACTAAAGCACGAACCAACCCATGTCCACTTTCTCACACACACCACACACACACACACACTTTCACGCAGGCACGCAGATATTCCTACAGCAGTTGGCACGGTCCCACGCACCTCCATGCCCTGGGAGGCTCAGGCCATCGTTGCTGAGGTTCGATTGCCGCTGTCCATGACTTCCGACCTCAGGAATGGCCGACTCCCAGCACTGTGTTGCCTGCCCCTCCTGCCCTTTCTTCGCGCATTAAATCAAATGAAATGAAAATGAAATGCACATTATGACACCATCACTCTTCTTGTCAATAAAGGAATGCAACGCCTGCCCCGAGGTGAGCTACGTTGCGCAGTCAGGCGACACAACCCATGCTAATCACTGCAGCAAGGGCAACAATCCTTGTTTATGGCACGCGTCACTGGGAGACGTAATATCCGGGTAGTAAACGGTTGCCTTGGAAAGCTGCTTGAAGTAGTCGATGAGTTTAATTTCGTATTTTTTAACAGACTGCGTTTGCCATTCATATTCCATCGAAACCTTTTTTAATGTCTTCTTGTCTTACAGGATTTTTGTTAATTTGTTGTCCTCCCAGCCACCCTTGACCTCCTTCCCCTCTAGACCATTATCCTCGCTGTATTTCTGTCCGTTGTTTAATTCCTATTGGTCTCTGTAATGTGTTCTTTGAAGTAAAACTTGGAGACGGTGGGCTGCCATGGCTCGGGGTGGCCATTAGTCAAGTAGCCAGCACAGACTTCCCAAGACTGATATTAGTCGTGACTTGCTCTCCGTAGAAATTCCAGTCTGTCACGATGCTTCCAGTCCAACGCCCTCGTTCGGCTAATCAGGCATGGGAACAATACAGCAGGGAATAGCAAAAATATTGCACCCGCCAACGATCCGTAATACGCTGGGATCAAGCTTCGAGAGTGCCTTCCCTTCGTCGGTCTGGAATCTTAAGAGAAGGCCTGACATGAACGCATTGGTTTCTGAATAGTCTGATGATGATGATGATGATGATGATGATGATGATGATGATGAGGAGGAGGAGGAGGAGAATAAAGAGGAGGAGGGGAAGAAGAAGGCATATTTATATAGCGTATTTCTCCATTGTACAGTAGACAATTTTCTTGCAGTAGTCCATATGTGACCTAACGCGGGTTACAAAAATTTAAAAAAAAATTAAATTAAGATTATATGCAAAATGCTCATAGCATGAATTCAAACACAACTCAAACATAACAACAAACAGCTATACAGAGCATAGCAACACAGAAATCAGAGAAAGGCAGAAAAAGCTGATAGTGAACACAGCCATGCCACAACAAGACTGCATCAGGCCAGCAGTCAAGTCTGGTAGTCATGGTGAGGCGGAGTCTACAGAGGTGCGCTGAGTGATCGGGTGAGAGCAGGAATTTCCTCAGACACGGGGCAGTCATGGAGTGCACGTCACAGAAGTGGAAACGCATGTCCAAAAGGCGACGGAAGACCAGCAGACAACGAAGACCATGCTCGTCCATTGTTGGCGCGCGTGCAGATGACTGGTAGAGATGTTGTGATACACTCCCACCACCACCATCATCACCACCACCACCCGATCGTGATCATGAAGCGTCAGCGTTCGATTAGTTTGTATGACGTCATTGCGCGAAAGACGATAGGGGCAACGGAGCTTGATGTCTGACGTCCGCACAGAGCTATGGTGGTGGCTGTGACGTGGAGTAGATGACGAGTTCTTGATGTCACAGATGTGGCAGGTTCGCAGCGTTCGAAAAGTTACCTATATCTTAGTGCGCGTGCGTGCGTGTGCGTGAGTGCGTGCGTGTTTTGACTTTTTTGGTAACTGTAACGGGTGTCAGAAACTCGTTCAGCAATGACTGTTTGGTTCTCACTATTATGTTATATTATTTCACTATTACGTTATAGTAATGTCAAAAAAACTTTTTCCTTATTCCTTCGAAAGAGGATACAAGTGTGAAATGAAAGCAAATTACAGATAGTTTACAACCTTATGCCATGTACATCTGCCAGACCAGAAAATAGCATTTTTCTCCCCTGCCGACAATTTCTTATCCAAAAAGAAGACAGAAGATGTTATTTCGAAGTAAGCGGAGTCTGGCCATCCGTTCGAGGAAATTACAAACATAAACTTTTTCTTTCTGTTCTTTTTTGTTTTCTTTTGTCATAGCTGATATCTTGTTCACTGCTATTCAAACCAACCGACAGACTTCTGATTGGATGATGTTAAAACAACGCAAATGATACGAGTTACTTTATTTTTTTGTCCAGCTTCGTCTTTCGACGAGGTAGGTTTGAGTGGATTCACTTGGTGACCTAAACCTTTAACGTGACCTCAACCGTCATTAGCTGTGACGTCATACACTGTCAGTAACCTGGAACATGGATTTGTCCGCCGGTAACCCGCTTCAGTCCGTTTTTTTTAGCGCCTCCATGATACCCGCAGGCCCGCACTTACCACCCAGATCCTTCATCTTCCCTTCATAAATTTTTGATTGGCTCCCCTTGTCGCCAGGGTTCCCGGGGGAGCCATCCTGCAAGCAAGGGGGAGGTTACAACATCGCATCACGCTTGTAAGACGGACGAGACCTGCTCTTTATCCACGGTGCTCTGTTTTGATCAAGTTTTTGCGAAAGAAGATTCTAAAGTTATCTCATCTCATCTCTCCTTCTCTTTCGGTAATCTGCCTGCCTGACTGGCTGCGTGTCTGTCCTTTCTTTCTCCTCTCCTTTCTCGCCTCCCTCTTCCATGTCCATGTTGAGGTCATGGTGCCTCTTGATATGTTGTTCATTTGTATCTGTCGCTCTTTTTTTTTTCCCGCCGGTCTCTGTTTTTCCGGTCATTAGTTTGGATAAACGGGCAAGGTTTGTTTGTTTGCCCTGCCGAACATTCCAATGGTTGTTTATAGATTTTTTTCTTCGATATCACAGGATTTTTTTATTATTTTTTTTCTGGACATCTTGGTACCTACATGTTTTATCGCTCGACGTCTGTGATTAAGTGATTTGGATTAGGTTTAGTTTTTTAGAGAAGGCTTTTATTTTGAACAGAATGACTAAACTGACAAAACGATCGGCCGAAGAGGATCAACTTTGGTTCTGTTGCACGCGCTTGTGGACAAGAGGTCAGTCGCGCCTAGTCATTACAAGAGAGAGAAGTCGCCACCTGGCGGATACGTGCAAAAATAAAACATGGTTGACGTCTTCCCTTGGTGTCCGATGCTGATAATAAATCTTGAAAAAGGTGAACAGGTTTACAAGTATGTATTTGTAGTTTATTGCATTTTCATATTCATAGAAGTACTTGCGCGTGCGTATGTGTGTGTGTGTTGTCTGACATGTTACTCTTTATTTTTATCGGTTTAAACCGTAAATGCGACTAAAGAAGAATATCCATGAAATGAGATAATCGAGGCGGTGGTTGGAGTGGTTCGCAGGTCCTACACCGGCCACAGTTGAAGCAGTTGTCTGCAATGACGCGTTGTCTCCCCTTGTCATGTCGCGTGTCCGTTTGTTTCCCCGAGTCTAATTTTAATATTCTAGAATTAGAATTGCGAATTCGCTTCTCAGTTTTTGGACCTCAGTCTCTCGCGAGATAAGCTGTCTAAAAGCAAATCATTCACTTCTGGAAGGTCATCAGATGGGCATGCGTGCCATGAGGAATGCGTGTAATTTACATTTGAAAAAAAGACGGAGAAGAAGGAATTAATAAATAAATAAAGAAAGAAAAAAAAAGAGAAAGAAAAAGCAAAGAGAAAGAAAAAACAAAGAGAAAGAAAATCAGAAAGAACAACAAAAAAACCCCAAAAAAACCAAACAAGCAAACACTATTTTATTTCTCCTTCTTCTTCTACCTAACGCATAGAGCGCTGCATTACACTCACATTACGAGTGTGCTTACTAGGCATTACACCTGAATAACGAGCATAAAAGCAGTACACCAAGAAGCACTCATTGCACTCAGAAAAATATCATTTTGTAATTTGGTAAACAACTTTCTGTTGCTAAATCACGTTTTGTACTTTCTCATCACCACTTTGCTGACATGAGAGAGACTGCCAACGGTTGTTGTCCTAAATGTGTCATGAATCGGTTTACAAGACAACATTTGTGCCGCTAAAATGGGTATCATTTCCAGTATATTTGATTTCATGGATTAGGCCGTTGACTTGTGACGATCTTTAACATTTATCGAGAAGAAAAGATTCGGAAATCAGACTTCTAATCAGATACTTAAACTACATCGTGAATAGACATAAAAAAGGTATTGGACGCCCATTTCAATAAATAAATTCTCCAGCCTTATGCGCAAACTCTATTAAGAGCAGCGAATTGTCCTGAAATGGATACCAGCCTTCAGTTGAATCCTAAATAACGAGACAGACAAACAGTCTGGTAAACTTGAATCAAGGGGACAACAACTAGACATCAATATCAATTTTCATGAGAACAAAACTTATAGGAAGGCTGCAATGTGACCCACTATCGTAGGTTGTCCTAACATTTTTTCCCGAGGAAAGCTGATAATGTTTCTATACCGAGTCACATATGCGAGGAAACTCGCAGAGTCAAGAACTGGCAACTTCACAAGTCTGTCTGCCATCTGAAAGACCAAACGTCTGAGCACGTCCTCCAGAACCTTCCCTCCTCCCTGGTGAAAGCAGACAAAGATGCGACATGGCCAACAGACACTCCACTCCAAGAAAAACTCCGTGTGAACAAAACGGACGGAGGACACTGCATCATTAGTCTGAAGGCTGGCCTCAGGATATAGCTTAGTGACTGAAGAGAAGAAGACCTTACCAACAGACTGACAGGGTGGGGCACATGGGATGGAGACAAGTATCGACAAAGACAGAACAGCAGAGATTTACTGAACAGATTACAGATAGAGGAGGTCAATAGCTTCATAATCACCATTCGTCAGTTATCGCTTGATTGGTATCAGATGACGACCAACTTTGTTGATCCCCCGGCACTGTTCATTGGGTGGGGTTAGGGTGGAGGTTGGGGGACTTGGATCTTCCCAGAGGTAACAAGACTCCTTACTTTCGCCCTGTTTTGAGTCCTGTATAGTCTGACCATCTACATCTTTCTTAGTCTACCTCGGCGACGAACACCTTCCAAGGTATCCTGAAGAACAGCAGCATTACTGACTATACAAGTGCACACCCATACCCAGAAATGTGGATGTAGAATGTCTCACTCTCCTCAGACACACAATGATATGTTCCCTATGTTATCAAGCTCAGAAAACACAATACAGACATTACATGAAAGTCTGTTCGATTCAAGCTTCATCAGATGTAGTCATTATCACATGAAAGATGCAATGATGCTTGTAGAGAACAATCTACCGATCGGTCCTTATCTGGGGACACTTAAAAATGTTTTCAGAGTAAAAGGTTTGCACTACTTCTACGGGAAGAATATTTTCTCTCGCCTTTTTTGAAGGGGAAGGTGTCCGATAAAGGGTGACTTGAGATCGGAGGTAAAATGATCATAGCAAAAATAAAAATTATTGTCGTTATAACATTAGAGACTGAGAATATGATATGATCTTGTGACATTATGAAGGAAAACTTTTCTCTCCCAGATGGTGTCAATGATGAGCAATTGTTTGCTTATGCTAGAAACTCATAACGAATTTTTAAGCTTTTATTTTTTTCTTAAACTTTATTATTGTCATTTAAGTATCACATAAATACAGAGTCAAGGAATGTGAGATGTGAAATGAGATTGTCAATGGAACTGCTGATGTGGCTTTCAACAGATGAAGAGAGATAACCAAGTGGCAAAAAATGAAAAGGATGTGACATTAAATTTTGCTGTGTTTTGAACCTTTATTATTGTTTGTTTTGGCACAAATTAGATTTCAGAAATCACACCAACCCACACACATGAGTTAGAAGCAGGGAGGAGCATTCATAGCTGACCGGAGGGAATGGCCAAAACTACAGACAGGAATCTTCCAGCTTGACCGGCCTTTAAGTGGATTTTGAGGTGTGAACAAAATTAACCCCTAGACCAAGATACGAGTGAACTCCTTTAGTATTTTCGTGTGCGTGAGTGTGTTCACACGTGCAAAGGGAAATAATGTGGCGCATGTGCGGACATACCCGTGTGTTTATTTGTGCGCTTGACAAGACAGTGCTTGATCTCTCTGTTGCCACTGAACTCCATCCACTCTCACATCGTTTCTTTTGTATGTCTACGCCTGTAAGGAATATTCGTCTGCTGGTTCATCGAGGATACTTACAGCTGTCTTCTCCCTCCGATGCCCTTCCCAGACACGCGTTGTTTGTTGTGCCATCTCCGACACTAGCTCTGGCTTTGATTCGAAAGCGAGTTCCCACGTGACCCGCTTTTCTTCAACCAGCCCTCGGCTAAAATTGGAGACAGACCTTCGAGAAATTCTTGCCAGTGCATGCTCTCAGAGCCTGGTGCCCTCTCTTGCCACTGCACTTCGCTTCCGGAGAGACAGGAGAAGGCAACTGCAGCGGAAGCCGCAGGCAAGAAGTAATATCCTTTTCAAGAGTTCCTTTCTCTTTCTGCTCGATTTCCCGCGTCGTCGCGCGTGGTATCGAAAGGGCCGCAACTGCAGATTCCGGGGACGTAATCCAAGAGAAAGGGTTCTTTTTCTGTCGGCCATCTTAACGTGCGGGCGCTGCATGTTATTACGTGGTCTGTCAACAGGGTGTTGGTAGTTGTCTTTCTGTCCAAATCTTGACGTGATGTTCACGTGATCTTTACGTCCTTTTCACCTGCCGCCGTATTTATAATGTCTTCAGTTGCATAATCGATCATTAGTTTGTTTCGGTGATATTTTGTTAACACTGGTGACATTCATGACTTGTACCATTACGCCGTATTCATGTTCTATACCACCAAGCCATAACCCACCATGACGTAGTCGACAATTAAAAATTAAAAAAAAAATCAATCCGTTTACAGAAGTGTTAAAATGGTGTCACGTGACAATCACACCTGCTTGACGACGGGACGGATGAAGACGTTTTGCTGGCCTCTCCATCAGCGCGAACTCCCACCCTGCCAGGGGCGAGCATACTCTTGAAACACTCGTCAGGGATCAAGCTGAGGGCAGATAACTCTGTCGTGTGGCAGTTTACAGTGCTTATCGACCACTAAACACCCCATTGCGTCTACGCCGACATAGATATGAAGTCCGTGTCGAAAGGGAGGTCAGGCTGCCGCCACAGGATGCTTGCTTTATGACTAGTGTATGTGTCAGCACTGGCGGGAAAGATAGGTCTATAAAACGGATTCAAATCCCTCACGTGCTTTGCTCGACCCTTGAAAGGTTGTGGTTTGTTCGATACGTTTCAGATAGTTTAACCGGGGCGGAGAACAGTTTATATTTATAGTGTGTGAGTACCTGATTGGATTCTGAACTTTTCACCCAAATAATCTCTACGTGTGGGAAATGTTGTGAAAGCTACAGGGGCACAGTTTTATTGGCAGTTACTGGATGTTTTTTTTTTTTTCCGGTTTGATCTCATTGTGGTGGTCATCATAATCAGTTCCTGATGGCCATGATGGCTCCCTGGTCATTCTCTGGAATCTGCCTTCCACTCTGGTGTAAAAACGGAATTCACTTGATGTTTCATCGAAGCTCCACGACAGTGAACACCAGCAACTGTCAGCTGACGAACATCTCGGTGGGAATCGGCAGGACATAAAAGATGAGGAAGCTGAGGAAGCTGAGGATGTTTGTGTCGACAAGCGAGCGGCTGACCTGAAAAGCGAGACAACTCTGCCACGGAGGCTGGTCTTATTTTCTGCAAGTCTTCCCGCTCCACACTCCCCACCCACCCATACCCCTTCCAGACAAGAGACAGCTGGACGTGTTGACTCTGCCTTCTGCCTTTTATCAAAGGTTCTGTCGGACATCTTTCTTTGATCTCTACGTGTACCTCTGCTTAGTCGTCACACCCTGAGATTCGATCTCCGGACGCTGGTGTGTTGGGCTGAACAACATGAGGACCAGGAGTTGAGATGCTCGTATTGTAGGAGCCGACAAAACTCTAAGATCAAGTAAATAACCACGTGACTAGCCAGAGCTGTCGGCAACTCCACATCATTTTTTTTGGGGCGGGGGGGGGACACTCTCTTTTGTCTTCTATCTTTATACTTTTTATTATTTCATTTGTATTACCCACCTTAACATTTACTGAGCCAGAACTGGGTTTTTTTTTTTTTTTTTCGCTGAGAGAAGTAGAAAACTGACCGTTGTTTGTTTTTTAAATCAGACTTGGAGATAGAAAGTGGAGAGAAAAAGAGAGGAAAGCACACACTCTTAGTTTATCGCTAAACTGTTAGGCTGATAAAGTTGTTATCGTGATCCCCTGTCGGTCTGTGGAGGCTGTGACTGTCCAGGCGACGGGTCCATGCTGACCCCGGGCTGGTCAGTAGACTCAGCACATCTCACTCTGATAACGGTGTCTGTCGCAGGTGCCATAATCAGCGGCACGTGTGATGTCGAGTGCAACACGGCCCGGAAGTTACATCAGAGTAAGTTGTTGTCAGGAGATTTTCGCCGGATGTGACACTCACTTCCACTCACATATTACCTCCCCTTTCCTGATGTTTTCATTGTTCTCGGGCTTATCCACCTGTTTCTTGAGCATCGTTATCACGATGTTTGGCTGTGCTTAGCCTTTGTAATAGATTGTGTGTGTGTAGGTGTGTGTGTTTGTGTGTGTGTGTTTGTGCGTACGTCCGTGCATAACTATATACATATGTATGACGGTATGAATGAATGTATAAATGACTATGACTACATGTAAACCTGATTTTATATATGTACGTATAACTACGCATGACTGTGTTTATACTACGTCATCACAGGTGTCATTAACGTCATTGCGTGCAAAGCGCGATGCGCACGTGCAAGGAGCAGTCTTAGGAACAGTCGTGTTCCATACCCGTTTAATCCCACATCACCGATCACCATTTCCCTTTAATTCTTTCTCCTGTGTTCGGTACATCCACCCGGCTTTGTCAGTTTTTGAATCGTCTTATCTTTCTAGGGGTTCGTGAACACGACACCATAACATCCGCCCCAGCCCCATCTCCCGCTTGGTATCGTTTGCGCAAGTAAAATAATTTCTATGCTGAATATTATTGTAGACTAGTCAAGTCGTTTTCCCTTTCTACATCAACTACTTTTGTGTCGGGTATGCCTTGGGTCCTGTAAGTTGGAGGACGCCTCTCAGGTAGGTCAAAAGTTTCCTTTGCTTCTGTGCAACTGTTGTTACACGTGTTATGTAATACCTCGTATGATATATTACTATGCTAATATTATGTAATACCTCGTATGATATATTAATATATAGTGAAAAACATGTCTCTGAACAGTCGTCTCTACACAGTACAGATGGCTCGCTGTAACTGCTTGCACATCTCATGATGCAGATGTCATCTCTATACTACACCTGCTGACACACCTGTACAGTACAGTAGGTGACATGTCAGTTTACAGTACAGTTTATGACATCGCTATATAAGACACATCTCTACAGGTGACTCAGGTCTCTCTGTACTCAGCGTAGAATAAATGTTTTTGTATAAAATGGAGGTCTCTGACCTGGCTCTCAGCACTTCTGTGCGGATATTTTACATTCGAGAATAATTAACCGGCAAGTCTGAATATGTAGCTTTGCCATACACTGCAGTTCAGGCTATTACACCTGGATGTAGTGAGTCATACACAAGTGCACGATGCTGATTTCTCTCTTCTGCTTCTATATAACTCTTCACATCAACTGGGTATGTCACGTGACACAACACGTACGGACTGTGAGGTGAGCGGTCATTCTTTTGTGTGTTGCTTGGTGCTTTAAATATTTTCTCTGTTTATTCCTGCACTATCACACGAGAAAATAAACCACACTAAGCAGTCCATTGTCAAACAGTCTAGCACGAGGAGGAGGAGGGGGAAGATAATAGGAACAGTTAATAATTACTTCCCTTCTCCCGCTGGAGCCGATGTCTCGGTAGTCTCCCTTGTATGACTGTCCTTGTTTGTTCCTGTGTGGTTCCGCCCGCGTCGCCTCAAATTGTCGCCATTACTGACTGTCGTCTGCCTCAGAAATTATATAGCGTCTGAACAAATATAAGCCTGAGTGTATGAAATGGAGGGAATATTACAGGTTGTTATATTGCAAAATGCGTCAGTCAGACAGCCATTTGCCGTACAGTGGTGGGTTTTCAAGTGTGGTGCATCAATGTTTGTTTGTTTGTGTGTGTGTGTTACAAAGTCTGTTTGAAGTAGTCTATGCGTGGGTATATGTGACATATGTCAGTTTGGAAGAGAAATCTCCATTTAAAGGATCTGGAATGAAGGATGTCATCAAAGAATAAATTATAGTGTTTAGTCAGTCGTGTCATGTGACTTGTTCAGTGGAGGATAACAGTGTGGGAGGGTCTTCTTTCTCTGTCAAAAAGACTGTTCACCAAGAAATACAGTCACCCCCTCACACATGCGTCGAGAGAGAGATGTTTCACTTGTGATGTTCTCACAGTGTCTCATCATAACAAATCTTCATCTCGCCGGAATGGTCGCAGGCTCTGGGTAACATTCCAGTTGCGACTTAAAATTTTGTCAACCCAAACTGTCTTTTATCAACATCTCTCAAAAACAGCAAACCATGTTGACTAAGCCTTTTGTTAAAGGTGTGTGTGTGTGTGAGGGAGTGATTTATAGATATATATGTGTATGTGTGACATCGTACCCACGGTAACAGATTTTCTGATTAACGACCCATACTCCGAGCCCTTAATTACAACATTCTACAGTTTATTTCATGAGTAAATATTGGACGTTTACAACGTCTGTATTTCATCATCCTCTGGGCTATCGCAGTCAACCAATAAAAACAAAAAAAATAATCAAACAACGCACGCATTCACCACCATCATCCGTTTCCCACGCACCCTCATCACAGGAGCGTGGGCCCTTTAACATCCTCCTCACAGTTACAGCAAAGTGGACTTCCCGGATTGGCTGAGAAACCCCGCCCACTTTCTGACCTTGACAGATGAGGGGGCGGAGCTTGGGCCAGCAGCTGGCAGGTGACTGCGCGAGGCAGAGAGAGAGAAGGGCGAGCACGTGGGCACCTTGCCTCTCTCTTGTCTCCATCTCTCCGTGCCGTGCTCCATGCCGCATGGCGGTTGCGCGCGCGTGCGTGCGTGCGCGTGTGTGCCTGTGACGGTGTGCGCGGGTGCGTGTGCGCAAAGAACACCGGGTGGCGAGGGGACCTCTGGTGTCCGCGGTGCTTTTGTGGTTCAAGGCAAAAGGCAAGTGATGACTGTTCACCAATCGGACTGTGGATTAGGTGTGTGACTTTCGACGGCACGATCGTCTTGAAGGAATAACGGACATTTTCCCCACCCCACACCCTCACCTCCATTTCTGTACTCCCCACCCCACCTCCCAGCACAACCACCATCAGTCCTCCTTGCCTACCCTTGACCGCCGTCAACAAAAAAAAAGAAAAGGAAATTTGATAACGTCAGAGTTGTCGACCTTTACCTCCCACCCGACTACCCACCCATCCACCCTACCCACGTGCCACGCGCGACAAGCGAGGAGAACTCGTGGTGCGGAAATTGTCAGACGCTACGAGCAAGTTGTGTGGGGAAGAAAGAAGAAAAAAAAAATAAAGAAGCGAAGAGAAACTTGGGAAACAGGAATCAAATTTCAAACAGACATCTCAGTTGATGCAGACTGAAGATATTTATTCGAACGAACTCACCTGCTTGGTGTCTGGTGGCGGAGCGTTGAGTGGAGGAAGAAGATCAGAACTGATTGTGTGCTGTGCTTGAGGGTCCTGTGACCGCCACCAACCAGCCTAGCAACCGGCGTTGCGTGGTGGTGGTCGCCGTCGCCGCCGCCACCGCCGCCGCCATCGCCAGCCCCTTCCGTTGATGCCGCATCCGCCAGCACGAGGACCCACTGGCTGCACTCCGCCGATCGGCCTGCTGACAGGTAGGCGGCACGCGGCAAAACGCTTGGCGGCCCCGTTTTCCGCACACCTTGCACACCTGTAGACAAAAGCGGTGTGAACGGTGAGCAGTAAGGTGGTGGGGGGAGGAGTGTGCCTACGTGTTCCTTGTGGCTTTTGCTCGCCTGTGTAGACGGGCAACGACGAGGAGGATGAAAGGGACGAGGTCGACGAAGGCGCTATCGGCGTCGATCGGCAGGTGAAGTCGTCTTTAAAGCGGGTGTCCACCTCGCCCCTTGTTTCACACGACAGACGCTGCAGGCCGACAGGTACGTCCGTTCTTTGTTTACGCGCTCGCTCGCAAGTTGCGTCCCTTAGTTCGTCAAAATTTGTCTGGCGTGAGGGTATCCGCTTTTTCTTCGTTTTAATGTCTCAACTCTTTCCTGCTCTGTTCATCTGTGTGTGTGTCAGAGAGAGAGAGGAATTTTCCAGTTATTAAGAGAGTGAGAGAATGAGAAAGTCAACTTGTTGACTTGTTGAGGTTAGTTAGATTAGACTGTACATTCTGTTTGTAATTACCAAATGGACAAGCAGCATCGTCCTGTCACAATGCTTAGAACATCAACTGGTCAGTACCTCGTGGTCCAAGGAGATAAAGCTAAGATCCTGTCGTCGTTACCAGGGTTACGCATTGACAACTGCGAGGGTGTCATATATACTGAGTTATACTTTATTCACCAAACTGACTGACAGGCATCGCGCGCTATATTCTCTCATCCACCCCTTTGGATGTCTTTTTTTTTTCTTCTTCTTCTCATTTATCCTCTTTCATTCCATTCTTGCTTGTCATAATTGTCTCTTTTCTTTGTTTCTATTTATTTTTGTTGTTAAAATGTTGAATTGAGTTTTTTTTCTCTTAGCGTACGTTGTATAGATTCTGTTTATATCATATCTACTTTTACTTCAGGGTGAGCATTCTGACAGCAGTAAAGTCTCATCAGTCTTAAAACAAAACATAATAACAATCATCATCATCATCATCACCATCCTCAAGTAAGCGAAAGTAACAGTTGGGTTGAAGGCAGCTTGTCTTCCGCTTTGATGACACCCATCGACAACCAATGACAGTTGTCCACATCATCTTACTTGTAGATGAATGCAAGTCGATTGCATTTACACAACGGCGTGAACTTTCCAGGATCTTTGACCGTTTGGTGCGCGCGATCCTGAGTGCTTGAACCAGTCGAACCACTGTCGTCTGGTGGGATGGAGGGCAATGAAGAAGATAAGACTTTCGACGTGTTAATGGCGACTTACAACTGATGACAGCCTCATCTTAGCTACCTTTAGGGGTTTACCTCCCTTCTTGCCACCTTCCCAGTTCATTTGAAAAACAATAGAAAAAACAAAACAAAACAAACACGATTGTCAGTTTGTTGTTGTGTTTGGAAGAAACCGGGTAGGGGTCGTGCTGTTGAGAAGTTCAGGGTTTTGGGCTTGTTACAATTGTTCTTTCTCTCTCTCTCTCTCCACAGGCTGGTGAAAGTGGCGGGAAATTCTGGCTCATGCACACAAAGCTGATTAGAGGAGGCTCGCGGCTTTTTTAGATCGATCTGTGACTTTGAAGGGGCTGTGCACGGATGACATGTCAAATACCTGGTAACGCCATTATGAAGCATGGTGGTGTGACATCTGCTTCCTGGCAGTCGGGACCGAGTCACACAGCTTCGTACATCTGTACAGGGCGTGGTGTGTAGCGCGAACACACACACCAACACAAACACACAAAAACACACACACACAGACACACAAACAAACACACACACACACACACACACCAACACACACACACACACACACAGAGAAGAAGGGTTAGGTTGGACATGCATGACTTATCATTTGAGACTAGTAATAACTTGAATTGTCACGGTGCTGAGAGAGAGAGAGCAGGGGAAGTAAATCAAAGTATGTGCCCAAGTTGTGTTATCGTCCATGAAACTCGATTACTATAATTTTGTCTCCATTACCGCTGATTGGGGGTTGGGGGAGATATAGTCTTGCGCTACTGTTGCTTGAGGTAAATAAAAATCAGCATTCTTGCTCCATCCTCATCTCCCCCGACCTCCAAGCCTTCTGCTAGTCTGTGATGTATAGAATCAGTCTGCATGGAACACCACAGCATCTGACCACTCACTCCCGTTACTCGTCGCCTGATTCCTGCCGATTCCTTCTGGGGTTCCTCCTGTCACTGATGGCGTGCAGTCCCCAAGTCCACCTTGTATCTATGTAACACGTCAGGCTGCAGCGGGTGGCTTGACTACCCCGACACAAGACTCCATCAGACACTAGCCTCGATCTACCCGGATGACCGTTTGTAACCTACTTGGGCATCTAAAGTTGTTTGAAGAGTCACTGGCGGCTTATCAAACAGCTGGTTATCAAAAGACTTCAGTTTCCTGTCGATGCTGAGACAAAACCAGTGAACACGATGGCTGTCTCGGAGAAAAAAAAATTTTATAAGGAAAAATAAACAGGGAAAACAGATTAATTGGGGTGTGGAATAGGGGTAGGCGCCTGTACTCACTGAGTTTGCTCGTTCGGTCTGTCTCCCACAAGGAAAAGCAGCCGTGCCCCTACCCAACCCTTGTGTTACATCCGACTGCAAGAGGTGACGGCCTACATGCTTTGATTTCATTTCTGAAGATTGGTTTCTTTCATGTTTTCATGGGCTTCACTCCCCTCCAGCTGATTGTTTTTTTGGTCTTCGGCGTCCGTTAGTCGTGACTGCAGTTCACTCCAGTGAGGTCGAACTCTAAATATTAGTGCGTCATCTGTCGATGTGGTGGAAGATGGTGGTTGTGGTGGTGGTGGTGGTGTAGTGGTGGGGTGTGGGTAGTACCCCCGTGTGGAAAGGTAACATCTGGCCCTCACAAACTATTGATGTTTTAATCATAAAAGAATATTAGGGCAAGCAGTGTGGAGATCACTAACCGCATGCGCTTAAAAGCTCACCCCTGAAGGTTTTAATTACTGTGTATAGTTAGCATTGTAAGTTAAAAAAAAATAGAAAACCATCAGAACAAAATCATAAACTTTAGAGCTGACCATATATATATAAGTGGTAATGTGTTGACATTTGATATCGTGTTTGACAACAAACTTCTACGAAGGCAGGAGTATTCCAGGCATCACGAGAGGCCACCACAGGCAGCAACAGGGATGAAAGACACTAAATTATTCATATTATTGAGCTTGTAATTCAGCGTGAACTGCGCGGGATGAAAGAGTAAAGGTGTGGGGCGGGGGCGGGGTAGAAGACTACCCAGTCGACACACGTGTGTTGGAGACCTTTTTCACACAGGAATTAACCGTGAAGTTATCAACGACCGCCAGACGATGAATCATTACTCCGAGGGTCGAGCGTTTGTGATGAGGAGAAGTCACGTGACCTTCTCCCCATCCCTCTCGCTCTCTGCTGCTGAGGTTGAACAGAAGTTGTGTCGCCACGACAGGCGGTCAAGTCATCCGGAAGGTCAGCCATTTCCTTGTGTTAGTCCCACGAGGCAACAATAATAATAAGCATCGCCTCTCTTGCTACAGTATCAGTTGATGCTAGAGACTCCATCTTTAGGTTGGCTTGTGTGGAGTCTGGCTGACCGTTAGATGCTTACCGTTACCTGACTTCTGCAGCAGGAGTAAGGTAAAGTAGTAGGAAAATTGTAGATACCCCAAAGTAAGCAGGACATGATTGAAGGAGCCCACGAGTGAGGAGCAGGGGGACCGGTCAGGCTAATGGGGGTCCCTGCCATCCATCTTGCTGTCGGTGGCATTACTCAAGACCGATGAAAAGTTTGCCTCTAAAGAGGAGCAATTACAATTAATTTTAAGAATAGATCCTGACAAATTTTCTTATGACTGCACCGTTCTGTGGCTGCCATACCTTCGCCGTGGCTGTCAAATTCCAGAGCCCGTCCTTTTGCCTTCCAAGAGAGGAGCTTTCAGGCCGTGCAATGACATTTTTAAAATGTCACAATTAGCATTTTTGCCAGACCTTCTGTCAGTGCATGTCAAACGAACCATTCGTTCTGTGCGCCAAATGGCGATGAACTAAAACATGTAGCAGCGTCCATATGTAAGAAAAAAGAATAAGAGAGAGAGACTGGGGCAGGCGGTGGTTAGAACACTTCGCTTGTCACCACTGAAGTCAAATGTCGAGGGTTCACATCTCGTCTCGGGACACTCTTTGACCTAAGGGCAGGCTGTCGAAGGGGTTCTCTCCGGGTACTAAGGTTTCCTTTCCTACCTCTCCTTTATAGTGCGAAATCACCTCTAGGTGGAAGCACTTTTCCATCAAACCACCCACTCACCGAGAGAGAGACAGCAGAAATAGAGTGTATCGTAATGTTTACATTGTGAAGCGTGCAATCTATGTATTCTCCAGCTTCTCTTTTTTAACTTCTTAATTATTTTGCTTTCCTTCGACCGTCTTGGTTGTTGCCAGGAGATAATGACTATCTCAGCACTGACAGGCAGGCAGGCGCTTGATTTCATCAGATTAAGGGGAGAAAGGAAGGGGGAGCGTAGACTGTTTGTGTGGTTTCGAAGATATTACCTAGCAAACCACCTGTTACAAGTCTACATACGAGCGTGTGTCTACTTTTTTTTCTTCTGGTTTGGACGAGTGGGAAGGTGGAAAATATGCGTCTCAGGCAGCAATCTGTTTTCTCAGCCTTCGTTGTCTGAAAATTATTTGAAAAAGTGTAATTATTTTTACAAAGGCGACAATTGAATACCTTTCACGACCTTTTCCTTCTTCTCGGTGATGGAGAAGAAAGTTGCCTCGTCGTCAAGATGTTTGTTCCCACCTTTGTGTGTGTTGGCGGGTGTGTGTGTGTGGGGTGACACTGCAAGGGAGAGCACTTCTTTTCTTAGCCAGCTGTCGCTTTTATACTTTTTATCGTTTCCTTTCATTCGCTTTTCAAACCACATCCTGTCGAAGCAGTGGAGCCACCTCTCAGGTTGAGAGTCATTATGTGTCGACCTCGAAAGGTAAAAAGCAGATCACCTCTCTCCCTACCCACATTGATGACGAGTGAATGTCGGGTGCCTTTAAATTCCACCCGAACTCACGCGGACCGTTTGCACACATGTGTAAACATTGTTTACCTGTGTTGTCGTAAACTCTTTTATCACTCGTTCAGTCCATTGTCAATTGCCTCATTGCAGTGAACTTTATGTAACCGGAAAACTGACTTTACAATTTGATGACACAGCAGAGAGCTTTCTATAGAAGTCTCTGTCTTACTCACACAAACAAACAAAAGGTCATCTAGACAGGAATTATTTTTAGAAATGGTTTACAGACCTTCGTCTACCTGATCAATAGCCACCTACAACCTGAGTTAAACAGGGAGTAGGAACCTGTCCCAAACTAAAGCATCATCTAGTCGAGGCAGTTTCCTATTCTGCTCTTCGTTTCGCATCTTCCGTCCCTCCCTATCCAAACTGTGAGCCTGGCCAGGGTGTGACAAGACTAGTGTGACACCCAGCCACCCAAGCGTGAACTGGCGGGTGTAGATCCTATTACCACCCGCACCCAGGCTTTTCCTGCGTCCTCGCAACCCAAGCCTCGTGTCAGGTGGAGGAGGGGATGGAGTTAGAGCCGTCGTTGGCATCTGTTGCCTCACCTTTCTCTCCTGTAGCTGTTGTTCGTTTGATTTTTTTTTTTTAGTAAAAAAAAAAACAGCTAGGGAAACGTAGACAAGTAGCGAGGAGTGTTACCAGTACGACACTTGAGAAGGTTACAAGCCGCGTGAGAACCAGTCTCTGTTCGTACAGAATTAAAAAGTCTAGTGTGATACCCACAAGTACCCGACATTTGAACGAAGAAGTTAGCTACCCGCGGCCTTCTACTTGTCTTTGAGCAGCGATATCATTGTCGATCTTTTGATTGATTGGTTAACTTAAGTCAGGTTTATTGAGCCGTGACAATGCAGTGAGTGAAACACTTGTACTTTGATGTCTTTTCCGATGGCTAAGAGATTGTCTAGCTCATGTTGGCACAAAGTTTACAGTGAAGGGAATAATAAGGACTGCTGTGGTACCTCCCTCTACACGAATCTCTTGCTCATCTTCTCTTCCTCCTCCCTCTCCTCCTCTAATTACGATATTATGCAGGTGTACATCGCAGTTTCTTCTGAGTAGTATTTTTCCCCAGGTAAAGCGACTCTTAACAGAACGGGGAACAAATAAACAGTAAACATGTTTGGGAACAACATAAACTTGTCAGACACACCTAACGACCGAGTATAATCCAACTTAATGGCTTCTCCTAACGGTTCGGACAAACGATGTTGATTTTATTAGGTTTCAAGTCCGCCAGCCCCTCACAAACATCACCACACTATAAATTTCAAAAAGTAAGGGGTTGCCTAGGGTTCCTGCGTGTGGGGTAGATTTTCTAAACAGGTGATAGCATGGCCGTGCATTGCGATGCACACACACACACAGTTGTTTCTTCACCTCGCGAGGTCCTTACTTTCTTGTACAGGACAAGAGAGTTGATTGTTTCCATTCTTGGTGTCCCTTTTGCACTTACAGAAAACATCATCAAGTCCGTCCTTCGTGTTTTACTGTTCTGGGTCTGCAGCTCTACCCCGCAGTTTGTAATCCTGGGTTTTGTAATGAGATCCGTGTAGCAGACCGCAGTCTCTTGTCGCCGCAAGGAGAACTTTAAGTAATCCAACATTAAGGGCTTAAGTACTTCAGGCAAAAGCCATCTGATGGGGATGTTACTTAGGGATTTTTAGGGGCTTTGGTATGTGTGACCAGGCACCTTAGGCAACACTTTTTTTTCACATGTTGGATGAAAACTGTTCTTCGACGACACGATTGTGAGTGGAACAACTTGTTTAACTTTCTTTACAATTTTCTTAGTAATATTCGTTTCTTATTTTTATGTTACTGTTGTTCTGCTACTTTTTTCCTCTTCTGTAACTCTTTAAGTGAGGTTTAATGAATTTGCTCTTTTTAATGTCAGCATACTCGAATCAGGAGCGATATTTGTCATCAAAGTGATTGCATGTAATAATGTATTGAGTACAGTGATCGTGACTAACTTGTGTTTTGTATGTACGTGTGTAATTATGTAATTACAGTCACAAGTAATTAGAGCAGTGTGCTTGAATCACATGTAATTAGAGATAGTATGCTTGAGAATCGCGAGCGGTAACCTTTTGTGTGTCAAATGTGGGGCTGACTGGGTGTTTGTTGGTCAACAGCAGACCCAGATCAGACCAAAGCCAGAGATGATGTACAGGAACGAGGGCTCGATGTTCACTGTAAACAGTTTCAGACAAGCTCCAGTTCATTTTATACTGATGTAGTGAGCAGCACCGGGTGCAGAGATGATAATGAAGGAATGTGGGAAGTGAGGACACAGGGAAGTGAATGTTGATAGTGATGCGAGCGACAGCCATGAGATCGGAGGTTTGGCAGGACCGAGTTCCAGTCCCCCATGGGGTGAGATGGAGGAGGGGGAGCAGACGACGACGGTCTCATCTGTCGAGGTCGGTAATGAGGAAGACCAGCAGGATGAGCTGGAGGTCGTGGGAAGGCGCCGGGGAGGTGGGGTGGGTATGTGATGCAACATGATGCAAGAGCTCAGGGTCTGGGCCATGGTCGATAGACTGATGACGGAGGAGGAACAACTCGTAGCGATGTCACCTGTGGTCTGGAGTGATGGTTTCTGGGCCGAGAACACGAGGTCTTGGTGTCTGTCAGCTCACCACCACAATTCCACTTTCCGCGTGCATTTGCGTGCGTGAGCGCGTGCATGTTCATATCTATTTACTAGCAGGTGTTTATATATGTGGACGTGTGCATGCATTATATCGTATTATATTTTGAGTTGAGGACCACATATTTCACACAGCACCACAGGCTGTAATGCAAAACAAATCTTCATTATAATAATATTGAAATCAGGAACCTTAAGGGCGTCATGAACAGAGGCAGGGTTGTCCTCTTGTTTTCATTCAGTCACACGTACAGTGACAATAAACCTGATCATGTGACCAGATGTGAGAATGATAGACAGAGCCAGGCTAGCTGGATGCGGCTGCAGCATCCTCTTACAGCGCGGATCGTGTAACGTGCAGCCTGCAACAGAGTGGCTTGCTGCACAGCGGGCCTGGTGCTGTGACGGTGCGGCGTCAAGCGTCGATGGACGGACGGATGGACGGACGGACCAGCCACTAAAGGGCACGTCAGCTTCAAAATTATTTTGACGGTAACGAGATTACTGCCCCTGCGGCTAGAGACCCCGACGCGTATATCTAAACACCTCCATCCCCACCCCGGATCAACCCTTCCACCCCTTTCCCAGGCTTTCACAGATCGTGAAGGAAAGAGCGGGGAGTATTCTGCAGGCGCATGGATGAGACACTGACTCTTCTCACGGGAGAGGCCAGAGCAAAAAAAGAAAAAAGAGGTGATGAAGAAGAAGAAAAAAAAGAGGAATCCTTGCTCTTGTCATCTCTTCCATCCCATTTCTGGATCCCTTCAACACAATGATCTGGGGGAGGAGATGGTGATCACGGTAAACACGGAGGAGCTGTGGAGTTGGGAGTGAGTGTGCCAGCTTTCTATATATCAGCCTGTGATTTGAGGCCCTTAAGGCCAAAAAGTGCTCTTTATTGCGTATCTCGGCGGCCCGATATTTGCTTGCACCTCAAAATAGAAGAAAAAAATGGACAAAAAACAAAAAATCTCTTGCCGTGATGAACTGGCCATGCCGACGATCTGTTGGGTCGCGCTCGTGCATGCGCAAACTCTCCACAGAGGGGTAAGGGAGGAAAAGGGGTTGTCATAAAGGGTTTGAGGGCGGGGATGAGTGGGTGGGTGGTGTGACAGTGTCATTGCTCCATGATGCTGTCCCTCGACGTCTTCAGAAACTTGCCATCGACTTCAGAACAAGAAGTCATTTTTCATTCCAGAACTGGGACACCTTGAGCTGCCAATTGCAGTAATCTTTTTATTCCCCGGGACGAGTTATTGCAGTGGGTCTGCCTCGTCCATCAAGGGGCCAATGTCCGCGGTTGCTAGGGCTGAAAACAGGGAGGGCCGGGACCAGATGGAGCAAGCTGGAGTCCATTGTAGACCGCCTCCGTGGCATGACTAGGGAGGAACCTTTTCACTTGGAAATTCTGAGGCGAATCTTATTCTGTTGCTGCCGTTGTGTTGTTGCTGAATGGTGTCGTAATGAATGCAGCTTCTGTAGACAGATTCTTTGTAGTCTTGTTAGTTGGGATATCCCTTTCTGCGTTGATGTATATCAACCTGCCTCAGTCGGTCAGTCCATCCTCAAATCCTTTTTGAAGATCTTCCTCTGCCCGAAAGATGTAGGTCCACACCAACAGGAAAGAAAAGGCATCTTGTCTTGCTTACCATGAATACTTAGATGTCTAGGCTTTTCTTGAAAACTATTGAGGCATTGGATTTTTTTATTCTTAGACTATGATTTCCGTATAGTGAAAAAAATGCTTTTTTTTTTTCTCTCTCTCTCTCCGACTGAAGGAGCCTTGCACGCAAACAGTCT